>NC_053389.1:839423405-840029120 GCF_905171765.1 Bufo bufo | reverse complement strand
GAAGGACAGGCCATAGAGACAGATGGACAGAAGAGACAGATGAACAGAAGAGACAGACCAGGGAGACAGATAGACAGAAAAGATAGGCTAGGGAGATAGAGGAGGCCGACCGGAGAGAGAGATGGCAAGAAGAGACAGGCTAGGAAGACAGGCGGACAGAAGAGACAGGCTGCGGAGACAGACCAGGGAGACAGACGGACAGAAGAGACAGGCAGAGGAGGCAGACTGCAGAGACAGACAGAAGAGCCAGGGGAGCATGCAGGAAGGCAGTCACAAGAGGGCCTCAGATGGACTCCTCATAGATGACCTCCAATGTTCTACAGCCTCTGAACCCAGGACAATAATGATGAACATTCACAGTGGGAAGGACATTTAAGACACTGGACAAGACACGGATGATGGGCTTTACTGAGCAGCATGTGTAGAACATACGGTGGATGTCACTTTGGGTGAAGAAGGTCTCTTACCTGGAGGAGATGCTCCATGCCTGGAGAAAGGCCTTTCACTATTGCAGTGTCCATTTGAGAACTTGGTGGGGCAGATGGTGGAATGGTAACCGGGGGGGCATATGGTGTAATCAGATTGTAACTCGGGGGCTCATCAGAAACCTTGTGAGCTGGTCGTGTATCTAGAAAGAGTGGGGAGACTAAATAAGAAGTTCTAGAGACCAGAACATTCATGATCCAGTAAATGGAGAGGACCCGATGATAGACCTGGTTACCATAGTGGTTAACGCCTGCCATTCCCGGTTTGAGAATGTTTTACCAGGTCATTCTCATACTATTTAAGCTAGTAACCCATAGGATTCTAACTTCGAGACCTTCTATACATCTGTACACTGGGCGTTTATCCGTGGACTGTACGTTCAGGGGATTAGTCGACATAAAACGAGGTCCAGAGACTTTCTGCATCAGCTTCAGGACCTGGTTATGGAGGGAACAGAGATACGTTGAATACCCCTCGTTGGTGACGGCGCAGATAGACCTTAAAAATACTTTACTCCAAACTGCTGATAATAGCCGCTTTTTTTCTCAAGCAAAAATATTTTGAGGCTGGGAAGAGTTCTGGCAGGTTGCTGGCCAGAATTGTTCGGGCGCAAGATGTCCCATCAAAAGTACTGTCCATGCAGAGATCTGATGGATGTGTGGTTAGAGCAGACTCTGATATTCTGGCAGTATTATAAAAACCTGTATGAATGTGAGCTAGGAGTGGGCTGTGTAGCAGATTACCTGGCTGGGATCGCCACCCCACGGCTCTCCGCTGAGTGCGCCGCTTACTTAGATCAACCACTGTCATTGACGGAATTGGAGGAGGCGCTCAAATCATTCCTGGGCAAAAAGGCTACCGGGTTAGAAGGACTTCCGGCGGAGTTCTTTTAAAAAAATATAACACCCTCTTATTACCCAAATTGTTGTCGGTGTTCAATGATTCCCTTCAAAAAGGGGAGCTCCCCGCTTCTATGAAGGAGGCAATAATAGTTGTTCTGCCAAAGCCCGGGAAAGCCCCGACTCTCCCCGATTCCTACAGACCGATATCATCAGATATTAAGATCCTGGCGAAGGTCCTGGCAAGCAGGCTACAAGCCGTAATCTCCACCATTATACATAGTGATCAAGCTGGTTTTATGCCAGACAAATCTACCTCAATTAACCTTCGACGACTGTTCCTCAATATCCAGAGGCAGTCGGAGTCGGCAGGAAGGCGGGCTATAATATCCCTAGATGCCGCCAAAGCCTTCGACAGCGTTGAATGGTGTTATCTATGGGACGTGCTGAGGGTCATGAGATTGGGGGATACTTTTATTTCCTGGGTTTATTATACAGTGGTCCCACAGCGAGGATTGGGGCAAACAGAGGTACATCGGACGCCTTTAAGTTGGGGAGAGGTACTGGTCAAAGACGCCTCTTATCTCCTCTCTTATTCCCCATTGCAATTGAGCCATTGGCATGCCTGCTTCGTTCAGCTAACAGAATTGCGGGGTTCCCAATATGAGCCGGGGAGGAACGCGTCTCATTATACGCAGACGAGATGCTCATACAGTCCTGATCAAAAGTTTAAGACCACTTGAAAAATCAAATTTATCATGGCTGGATCTTAACAAGGTTCCAAGTAGAGCTTCAACATGCAACAAGAAGAAATGGGAGGGAGACAAAACATTTTTTGAGCATTCAATTTAATGAAAATAACGAATAAACTGAAACAGGCTGTTTTTCAGCTGATCAAAAGTTTAGGACCACACCTCAAAAAAAACTAAACCCCCCCAAAACAGAAATCCAACTTCCAAACATGAGCTCAGTAATGAGTAGCTCCGCCGTTATTGTTTCGGCAGCTTGATGCAAGCGTTTCCACGAGGTGAGTGGGAACATTTCTCCAAGTGGTGAAGACGGCGCACGAAGGCCATCTACTGTCTGGAACTGCTGTCCATTTTTGTAAACTTCCCTTGCCATCCATCCCCAAAGGTTCTCAATTGGATTTAGATCGGGGAACACACAGGATGGGCCAAAAGAGTGATGTTATCCTCCTGGAAGAAGCCCCTTGTCCTGCGGGCATTGTGTACTGTAGCGTTGTCCTGGTGAAAAACCCAGTCTTCCTGCGTCCCACCTCAGCAGTGATGGCGCGCTGTGAGAGACCCTGCTCATGCAGTTCAACAACCCGACCACCTTCAAAAAGGGAGAGTTTTTTTTGCCTTTGCCATCACATCGTGTGACTACCTGACAGAGAATGACAATGAATCCACATCTTTGCACAGATTTGGCCTTTTAAAGGCATGTGGTCCTAAACTTTGGATCAGCTGAAAAACACCCTGTTTCAGTTTATTCGCTGTTTTCATTAAATTGAATGCTCAAAAAATGTTCTGTCTCCCTCCCATTTCTTCCTGTTGCATGTTGAAGCTCTACTTGGGACCTTGTGAAGATCCAGCCATGATACATAGGATTGTTGGCCATTTTTCAAGTGGTCTTAAACTTTTGATCAGGACTGTATATGTGGGGGATGTGGAAAGGTCGCTGGGACCACTAATGTCCCTTATAATTTGGGGATAGGTCCGGTCTTCGTATAAATTGGGACAAGTCCATCCTGTTCCCGCTGGACCCGGTAACTGACAGTCTCTCCCTGTCTGCAGGTCGCTCACAGCTTCAAGTATCTGGGGATTGTGGTTTCGTCTAATATCGGGCATTACGTGAAAAATAATGTGGAGCCACTCCTGGACCGCATGTCTGAGAAGATCAGTGTGTGGTGTAGACTCCCAATGTCTGAGATAGGTAGAAGTAACCTCCTTAAGATGATACGTATGCCGAAACGTTGGGATGTCCTACATAACTCCCCCGTTTGGACCCCACAACAGATTTTTTTTTGAATCCAAGGGTTATTCAGAAGTCTGATTTGGGCCAGGATTCGGTTGGCTACTTTACAAAGAGGGAAGGATTCTGGGGGGTCTCTCTAATTCTAATCCATGGCTATAATCTGTTAGCGACCTAAGATTAATAACCTCCATAATTCGTCCTCTCACTCCCGTCTTCAAGGCTTTTCTCGAGCTGCACCTACTCTCTGGAATACTCTGCCCTGGAATACTAAGTCAATCCACAACTTCTCCACCTTCAAACGTGCCTTAAAAACACTATCTTTTCAGGCAGGCTTATCAAGCTACCTAAAATGACTTTTCCCCGACTAAACCTCCCCCCACCACTCCTCTGGCCTAAACTCGATCCTCTAGCAGTCCCAAACCTAAAGCAGATCGGCCGGCACTAATCCTACTTATCACAATCAACTACCTGATGTGTCACCTCCAATTCCTCATAGATTGTAAGCTCTTGCGAGCAGGGCCCCGACTCCTAGTGTTTCAGTTGTATATTAGCCAGTTACTTTTGTTTTGCACATGAACCCTGTGTTAAAGACGCTTATCGTATTATGGTCCCACCTGGTCCAGGGCGCTTTATTGTCTCTTGAGAGACATCTGTGAATTGTAGTTAAAGCAATGCTTACTGTCTGAACATCGGGTTTGTCTCTATATGGATTTCCCTTTCTTGTATTTAATTTTTTTGTTCCTTTCTGTATGTTCTAAACTTGTTAATAAAAAATTATCTGATTTAAAAAAAGAAACGAAAAAAAAAACATCTGTACACTGGTCAGCATTGTCTTCTACTGAGAAACAGCTTCTTCACTTTCAGGTTCCTCTAAGACAGGCATGCTCAACCTGTGGCCCTCCAGCTGTTGCAAAACTACAACTCCCATCATTCCCTGACAGCCTACAGCTATCATCCTACAGAAGGGCATTGTGGGAGTTGTAGTTTTACAACAGCTGGAGGGCCGCAGGTTGAGCATCCCTGCATAAAGAGCTAGACATAGCCAGGTCCTTCTGTGAGCTGAACTCCTCTTTCTTCTGTGAGATGGACATCTTCAGGTTCCTTTATGAGGATGGCTACTTCATGTTTCCCTATTAGAAGCATACCCCCAGGTTCGTCTAGGACAGTGATGGCTAACCTCCGGCACTCCAGCTGTGGTGACACTACGATTCCCAGCATGCTCCATTCATTTCTATGGAGTTCTAAAAACAGCCAAGCAAGAGTGCATGCTGGGAGTCGTAGTTTTACCACAGCTGGATTTCCAGAGGTTAGCCATCTTAGGTCTAGGAGATGAGATCCCTCTAGAAGATGGACATCTCCAGGTTCTTCTAAGAACTGGACATCTTCATCTCCGGGTTCCTCTATGAGATAGACACCCCCAGGTTCCTCGACTGGATGTGTCCTCCTGATTTCTGTAGGAGATGGACATCTCCAGGATTCCTCTATGAGATAGACACCCCCAGGTTCCTGCAGGAGATGGACATCTCCAGGTTACTCTATGAGATGTACATCTCCAGGTTCCTCGACGAGATGTGTTCTCCTGAATGCTTTGACTTCAGCTTGTGTCTGCAGTTCTGGCCTGGATGATCTCCTTGTCTGGTCATCTTGTAGGCTGTAGGGTTTCCAGAACAGGAAGACATCTTGGGGTGCCATGAGGTCCACAGTGATCAGCTGGTCAGTTCTAGGCAGGTAAGTCTGCAGTATGAACACAATGTAGAGTGTGCAGGAGCAGGAAGCATGGCAGTAAATTACCTGTGGATGTCATGTTGAGGAGGCGCGAGGCACCAGGTCCAGATATATCTAAAAGACACAACAATCAGTCCAGAATCCAAGTTGTATGGATTAGTGGGAGGAGTTGTAGGGGGCAGTGGGAGGGGCTGTCTGGGAAAGTGGGAGGAGTTCTTCAGTTACCCCCCTGCCCTCCTGGAGGGGCAGCCGCCCCCGCCCTCACTCACCCATCTTTTCTTCAGTTAACCCCCGCCCTCCTAGAGGGGAAGCTGCCCCCACCCTCACTCAGCCTTCTCTTGGAGGGGCATCCTCTCCAGCCCTCTCTCACCCGTTTGTTCTTCTGCCGCCCCACACTCACTCACCCGTCTCGTCTTCAGTTACCCCCGCCTTCTCTCACCCGTCTCTTCTTCAGTTACCCCCCGCTCTCACTCACCCGTCTCTTCTTCAGTTACCCCCCGCCTTCTCTCACCCGTCTCTTCTTCAGTTACCCCCGCCCTCACTCACCCGTCTCTTCTTCAGTTACCCCCCCTCACTCACCCGTCTCTTCTTCAGTTACCCCCGCTCTCACTCACCCGTCTCTTCTTCAGTTACCCCCCGCTCTCACTCACCCGTCTCTTCTTCAGTTACCCCCCGCTCTCACTCACCCGTCTCTTCTTCAGTTACCCCCCGCTCTCACTCACCCGTCTCTTCTTCAGTTACCCCCCCGCTCTCACTCACCCGTCTCTTCTTCAGTTACCCCCGCTCTCACTCACCCGTCTCTTCTTCAGTTACCCCCCGCTCTCACTCACCCGTCTCTTCTTCAGTTACCCCCCGCCCTCACTCACCCGTCTCTTCTTCAGTTACCCCCCGCCCTCACTCACCCGTCTCTTCTTCAGTTACCCCCCGCCCTCACTCACCCGTCTCTTCTTCAGTTACCCCCCGCTCTCACTCACCCGTCTCTTCTTCAGTTATCCCCCGCTCCTACTCACCCGTCTCTTCTTCAGTTACCCCCCGCTCTCACTCACCCGTCTCTTCCTCAGTTACCCCCCGCTCTCACTCACCCGTCTCTTCTTCAGTTACCCCCCCCCCCTCACTCACCCGTCTCTTCTTCAGTTACTCCCCGCTCTCACTCACCCGTCTCTTCTTCAGTTACCCCCCCGCTCTCTCACCCGTCTCTTCTTCAGTTACCCCCCCGCTCTCACTCACCCGTCTCTTCCTCAGTTACCCCCCCCCTCACTCACCCGTCTCTTCTTCAGTTACCCCCGCTCTCACTCACCCGTCTCTTCTTCAGTTACCCCCCCGCTCTCACTCACCCGTCTCTTCTTCAGTTACCCCCCGCTCTCTCACCCGTCTCTTCTTCAGTTACCCCCCCTCACTCACCCGTCTCTTCTTCAGTTACCCCCGCTCTCACTCACCCGTCTCTTCTTCAGTTACCCCCCCCTCACTCACCCGTCTCTTCTTCAGTTACCCCCCGCCCTCACTCACCCGTCTCTTCTTCAGTTACCCCCGCCCTCACTCACCCGTCTCTTCTTCAGTTACCCCCCCCCCCCCTCACTCACCCGTCTCTTCTTCAGTTACCCCCGCTCTCACTCACCCGTCTCTTCTTCAGTTCCCCCCCGCTCTCACTCACCCGTCTCTTTTTCAGTTACCCCCCGCTCTCACTCACCCGTCTCTTCCTCAGTTACCCCCCGCTCTCACTCACCCGTCTCTTCTTCAGTTACCCCCCCGCTCTCACTCACCCGTCTCTTCTTCAGTTACCCCCCGCTCTCACTCACCCGTCTCTTCTTCAGTTACCCCCCGCCCTCACTCACCCGTCTCTTCTTCAGTTACCCCCGCTCTCACTCACCCGTCTCTTCTTCAGTTACCCCCCCGCTCTCACTCACCCGTCTCTTCTTCAGTTACCCCCCGCCCTCACTCACCCGTCTCTTCTTCAGTTACCCCCCGCTCTCACTCACCCGTCTCTTCTTCAGTTACCCCCCCCGCTCTCACTCACCCGTCTCTTCTTCAGTTACCCCCCGCTCTCACTCACCCGTCTCTTCTTTAGTTCCCCCCGCTCTCACTCACCCGTCTCTTCTTCAGTTACCCCCCGCTCTCACTCACCCGTCTCTTCCTCAGTTACCCCCCGCCCTCACTCACCCGTCTCTTCTTCAGTTACCCCCCGCTCTCACTCACCCGTCTCTTCTTCAGTTACCCCCCCGCTCTCACTCACCCGTCTCTTCTTCAGTTACCCCCCGCTCTCACTCACCCGTCTCTTCCTCAGTTACCCCCCGCTCTCACTCACCCGTCTCTTCTTCAGTTACCCCCCGCTCTCACTCACCCGTCTCTTCCACAGTTACCCCCCGCTCTCACTCACCCGTCTCTTCTTCAGTTACCCCCCGCTCTCACTCACCCGTCTCTTCCTCAGTTACCCCCGCTCTCACTCACCCGTCTCTTCTTCAGTTACCCCCCGCCCTCACTCACCCGTCTCTTCTTCAGTTACCCCCCGCCCTCACTCACCCGTCTCTTCTTCAGTTACCCCCGCTCTCACTCACCCGTCTCTTCTTCAGTTACCCCCGCTCTCACTCACCCGTCTCTTCCTCAGTTACCCCCCCGCTCTCACTCACCCGTCTCTTCCTCAGTTACCCCCCGCCCTCACTCACCCGTCTCTTATTCAGTTCCCCCCGCCCTCACTCACCCGTCTCTTATTCAGTTACCCCCCGCTCTCACTCACCCGTCTCTTCTTCAGTTACCCCCCGCCCTCACTCACCCGTCTCTTCTTCAGTTACCCCCCGCTCTCACTCACCCGTCTCTTCTTCAGTTACCCCCCGCTCTCTCACCCGTCTCTTCTTCAGTTACCCCCCCTCACTCACCCGTCTCTTCTTCAGTTACCCCCGCTCTCACTCACCCGTCTCTTCTTCAGTTACCCCCCCCTCACTCACCCGTCTCTTCTTCAGTTACCCCCCGCCCTCACTCACCCGTCTCTTCTTCAGTTACCCCCGCCCTCACTCACCCGTCTCTTCTTCAGTTACCCCCCCCCTCACTCACCCGTCTCTTCTTCAGTTACCCCCGCTCTCACTCACCCGTCTCTTCTTCAGTTCCCCCCCGCTCTCACTCACCCGTCTCTTTTTCAGTTACCCCCCGCTCTCACTCACCCGTCTCTTCCTCAGTTACCCCCCGCTCTCACTCACCCGTCTCTTCTTCAGTTACCCCCGCTCTCACTCACCCGTCTCTTCTTCAGTTACCCCCCCGCTCTCACTCACCCGTCTCTTCTTCAGTTACCCCCCGCCCTCACTCACCCGTCTCTTCTTCAGTTACCCCCCGCTCTCACTCACCCGTCTCTTCTTCAGTTACCCCCCCGCTCTCACTCACCCGTCTATTCTTCAGTTACCCCCCGCTCTCACTCACCCGTCTCTTCTTCAGTTCCCCCCCCGCTCTCACTCACCCGTCTCTTCTTCAGTTCCCCCCCCGCTCTCACTCACCCGTCTCTTCTTCAGTTACCCCCCGCTCTCACTCACCCGTCTCTTCTTTAGTTCCCCCCGCTCTCACTCACCCGTCTCTTCTTCAGTTACCCCCCGCCCTCACTCACCCGTCTCTTCTTTAGTTACCCCCGCTCTCACTCACCCGTCTCTTCTTCAGTTACCCCCCCGCTCTCACTCACCCGTCTCTTCTTCAGTTACCCCCCGCCCTCACTCACCCGTCTCTTCTTCAGTTACCCCCCGCTCTCACTCACCCGTCTCTTCTTCAGTTACCCCCCCGCTCTCACTCACCCGTCTATTCTTCAGTTACCCCCCGCTCTCACTCACCCGTCTCTTCTTCAGTTCCCCCCCCGCTCTCACTCACCCGTCTCTTCTTCAGTTACCCCCCGCTCTCACTCACCCGTCTCTTCTTTAGTTCCCCCCGCTCTCACTCACCCGTCTCTTCTTCAGTTACCCCCCCGCCCTCACTCACCCGTCTCTTCTTCAGTTACCCCCCGCTCTCACTCACCCGTCTCTTCTTCAGTTCCCCCCCCGCTCTCACTCACCCGTCTCTTCTTCAGTTACCCCCCGCTCTCACTCACCCGTCTCTTCCTCAGTTACCCCCCGCTCTCACTCACCCGTCTCTTCTTCAGTTACCCCCCGCTCTCACTCACCCGTCTCTTCCTCAGTTACCCCCCGCTCTCACTCACCCGTCTCTTCTTCAGTTACCCCCCGCTCTCACTCACCCGTCTCTTCCTCAGTTACCCCCGCTCTCACTCACCCGTCTCTTCTTCAGTTACCCCCCGCCCTCACTCACCCGTCTCTTCTTCAGTTACCCCCCGCCCTCACTCACCCGTCTCTTCTTCAGTTACCCCCGCTCTCACTCACCCGTCTCTTCTTCAGTTACCCCCGCTCTCACTCACCCGTCTCTTCCTCAGTTACCCCCCCGCTCTCACTCACCCGTCTCTTCCTCAGTTACCCCCCGCCCTCACTCACCCGTCTCTTATTCAGTTCCCCCCGCCCTCACTCACCCGTCTCTTATTCAGTTACCCCCCGCTCTCACTCACCCGTCTCTTCTTCAGTTACCCCCCGCCCTCACTCACCCGTCTCTTCTTCAGTTACCCCCGCTCTCACTCACCCGTCTCTTCTTCAGTTACCCCCCCGCTCTCACTCACCCGTCTCTTCTTCAGTTACCCCCCGCTCTCTCACCCGTCTCTTCTTCAGTTACCCCCCCTCACTCACCCGTCTCTTCTTCAGTTACCCCCCCCCTCACTCACCCGTCTCTTCTTCAGTTACCCCCCGCTCTCACTCACCCGTCTCTTCTTCAGTTACCCCCCGCTCTCACTCACCCGTCTCTTCTTCAGTTACCCCCCCCTCACGCACCCGTCTCTTCTTCAGTTACCCCCCGCCCTCACTCACCCGTCTCTTCTTCAGTTACCCCCCGCCCTCACTCACCCGTCTCTTCTTCAGTTACCCCCCGCTCTCACTCACCCGTCTCTTCTTCAGTTACCCCCGCTCTCACTCACCCGTCTCTTCCTCAGTTACCCCCCCGCTCTCACTCACCCGTCTCTTCTTCAGTTACCCCCCGCTCTCACTCACCCGTCTCTTCTTCAGTTACCCCCTGCCCTCACTCACCCGTCTCTTCTTCAGTTACCCCCGCCCTCACTCACCCATCTCTTCTTCAGTTACCCCCCGCTCTCACTCACCCGTCTCTTCTTCAGTTACCCCCCCCCCTCACTCACCCGTCTCTTCTTCAGTTACCCCCCGCCCTCACTCACCCGTCTCTTCTTCAGTTACCCCCCGCTCTCACTCACCCGTCTCTTCTTCAGTTACCCCCGCTCTCACTCACCCGTCTCTTCCTCAGTTACCCCCCCGCTCTCACTCACCCGTCTCTTCTTCAGTTACCCCCCGCTCTCACTCACCCGTCTCTTCTTCAGTTACCCCCCGCTATAACTCACCCGTCTCTTCTTCAGTTACCCCCCGCCCTCACTCACCCGTCTCTTCTTCAGTTACCCCCGCTCTCACTCACCCGTCTCTTCTTCAGTTCCCCCCCGCTCTCACTCACCCGTCTCTTCTTCAGTTACCCCCGCTCTCACTCACCCGTCTCTTCCTCAGTTACCCCCCCGCTCTCACTCACCCATCTCTTCTTCAGTTACCCCCGCTCTCACTCACCCGTCTCTTCTTCAGTTACCCGCGCCCTCACTCACCCGTCTCTTCTTCAGTTACCCCCCCCTCACTCACCCGTCTCTTCTTCAAATACCCCCCGCTCTCACTCACCCGTCTCTTCTTCAGTTACCCCCGCTCTCACTCACCCGTCTCTTCTTCAGTTACCCCCCGCTCTCACTCACCCGTCTCTTCTTCAGTTACTCCCCGCTCTCACTCACCCGTCTCTTCTTCAGTTACCCCCCGCCCTCACTCACCCGTCTCTTCCTCATTTACCCCCCGCTCTCACTCACCCGTCTCTTCTTCAGTTACCCCCGCTCTCACTCACCCGTCTCTTCTTCAGTTACCCCCCGCTCTCACTCACCCGTCTCTTCTTCAGTTACCCCCCCGCCCTCACTCACCCGTCTCTTCCTCAGTTACCCCCCGCTCTCACTCACCCGTCTCTTCTTCAGTTACCCCCCCTCACTCACCCGTCTCTTCTTCAGTTACCCCCGCCCTCACTCACCCGTCTCTTCCTCAGTTACCCCCCCTCACTCACCCGTCTCTTCTTCAGTTACCCCCCCTCACTCACCCATCTCTTCTTCAGTTACCCCCCCCTCACTCACCCGTCTCTTCTTCAGTTACCCCTCACTCTCACTCACCCGTCTCTTCTTCAGTTACCCCTCACTCTCACTCACCCGTCTCTTCTTCAGTTACCCCCCGCTCTCACTCACCCGTCTCTTCCTCAGTTACCCCCGCCCTCACTCACCCGTCTCTTCTTCAGTTACCTCCGCTCTCACTCACCCGTCTCTTCTTCAGTTACCCCCTCACTCACCCGTCTCTTCTTCAGTTACCCCCCGCTCTCACTCACCCGTCTCTTCTTCAGTTACCCCTCACTCTCACTCACCCGTCTCTTCTTCAGTTACCCCCCGCTCTCACTCACCCGTCTCTTCTTCAGTTACCCCCGCTCTCACTCACCCGTCTCTTCCTCAGTTACCCCCCCGCTCTCACTCACCCGTCTCTTCCTCAGTTACCCCCCGCCCTCACTCACCCGTCTCTTCTTCAGTTACCCCTCACTCTCACTCACCCGTCTCTTCTTCAGTTACCCCCCGCTCTCTCATCCGTCTCTTCTTCAGTTACCCCCCCGCTCTCACTCACCCGTCTCTTCTTCAGTTACCCCCCGCCCTCACTCACCCGTCTCTTCTTCAGTTACCCCCCCGCTCTCACTCACCCGTCTCTTCTTTAGTTACCCCCCCGCTCTCACTCACCCGTCTCTTCTTCAGTTACCCCCCCTCACTCACCCGTCTCTTCTTCAGTTACCCCCCGCTCTCACTCACCCGTCTCTTCTTCAGTTACCCCCGCCCTCACTCACCCGTCTCTTCTTCAGTTACCCCCCGCTATCACTCACCCGTCTCTTCCTCAGTTACCCCCCGCTCTCACTCACCCGTCTCTTCTTCAGTTACCCCCGCTCTCACTCACCCGTCTCTTCTTCAGTTACCCCCGCTCTCACTCACCCGTCTCTTCCTCAGTTACCCCCCCGCTCTCACTCACCCGTCTCTTCCTCAGTTACCCCCCCGCTCTCACTCACCCGTCTCTTCTTCAGTTACCCCCCCGCTATCACTCACCCGTCTCTTCCTCAGTTACCCCCCGCTCTCACTCACCCGTCTCTTCTTCAGTTACCCCCCCGCTCTCACTCACCCGTCTCTTCTTCAGTTACCCCCCCCCCTCTCTCACCCGTCTCTTCTTCAGTTACCCCCCCGCCCTCACTCACCCGTCTCTTCTTCAGTTCCCCCCCCGCTCTCACTCACCCGTCTCTTCTTCAGTTACCCCCCGCTCTCACTCACCCGTCTCTTCCTCAGTTACCCCCCGCTCTCACTCACCCGTCTCTTCTTCAGTTACCCCCCGCTCTCACTCACCCGTCTCTTCCTCAGTTACCCCCCGCTCTCACTCACCCGTCTCTTCTTCAGTTACCCCCCGCTCTCACTCACCCGTCTCTTCCTCAGTTACCCCCGCTCTCACTCACCCGTCTCTTCTTCAGTTACCCCCCGCCCTCACTCACCCGTCTCTTCTTCAGTTACCCCCCGCCCTCACTCACCCGTCTCTTCTTCAGTTACCCCCGCTCTCACTCACCCGTCTCTTCTTCAGTTACCCCCGCTCTCACTCACCCGTCTCTTCCTCAGTTACCCCCCCGCTCTCACTCACCCGTCTCTTCCTCAGTTACCCCCCGCCCTCACTCACCCGTCTCTTATTCAGTTCCCCCCGCCCTCACTCACCCGTCTCTTATTCAGTTACCCCCCGCTCTCACTCACCCGTCTCTTCTTCAGTTACCCCCCGCCCTCACTCACCCGTCTCTTCTTCAGTTACCCCCGCTCTCACTCACCCGTCTCTTCTTCAGTTACCCCCCCGCTCTCACTCACCCGTCTCTTCTTCAGTTACCCCCCGCTCTCTCACCCGTCTCTTCTTCAGTTACCCCCCCTCACTCACCCGTCTCTTCTTCAGTTACCCCCCCCCTCACTCACCCGTCTCTTCTTCAGTTACCCCCCGCTCTCACTCACCCGTCTCTTCTTCAGTTACCCCCCGCTCTCACTCACCCGTCTCTTCTTCAGTTACCCCCCCCTCACGCACCCGTCTCTTCTTCAGTTACCCCCCGCCCTCACTCACCCGTCTCTTCTTCAGTTACCCCCCGCCCTCACTCACCCGTCTCTTCTTCAGTTACCCCCCGCTCTCACTCACCCGTCTCTTCTTCAGTTACCCCCGCTCTCACTCACCCGTCTCTTCCTCAGTTACCCCCCCGCTCTCACTCACCCGTCTCTTCTTCAGTTACCCCCCGCTCTCACTCACCCGTCTCTTCTTCAGTTACCCCCTGCCCTCACTCACCCGTCTCTTCTTCAGTTACCCCCGCCCTCACTCACCCATCTCTTCTTCAGTTACCCCCCGCTCTCACTCACCCGTCTCTTCTTCAGTTACCCCCCCCCCTCACTCACCCGTCTCTTCTTCAGTTACCCCCCGCCCTCACTCACCCGTCTCTTCTTCAGTTACCCCCCGCTCTCACTCACCCGTCTCTTCTTCAGTTACCCCCGCTCTCACTCACCCGTCTCTTCCTCAGTTACCCCCCCGCTCTCACTCACCCGTCTCTTCTTCAGTTACCCCCCGCTCTCACTCACCCGTCTCTTCTTCAGTTACCCCCCGCTATAACTCACCCGTCTCTTCTTCAGTTACCCCCCGCCCTCACTCACCCGTCTCTTCTTCAGTTACCCCCGCTCTCACTCACCCGTCTCTTCTTCAGTTCCCCCCCGCTCTCACTCACCCGTCTCTTCTTCAGTTACCCCCGCTCTCACTCACCCGTCTCTTCCTCAGTTACCCCCCCGCTCTCACTCACCCATCTCTTCTTCAGTTACCCCCGCTCTCACTCACCCGTCTCTTCTTCAGTTACCCGCGCCCTCACTCACCCGTCTCTTCTTCAGTTACCCCCCCCTCACTCACCCGTCTCTTCTTCAAATACCCCCCGCTCTCACTCACCCGTCTCTTCTTCAGTTACCCCCGCTCTCACTCACCCGTCTCTTCTTCAGTTACCCCCCGCTCTCACTCACCCGTCTCTTCTTCAGTTACTCCCCGCTCTCACTCACCCGTCTCTTCTTCAGTTACCCCCCGCCCTCACTCACCCGTCTCTTCCTCATTTACCCCCCGCTCTCACTCACCCGTCTCTTCTTCAGTTACCCCCGCTCTCACTCACCCGTCTCTTCTTCAGTTACCCCCCGCTCTCACTCACCCGTCTCTTCTTCAGTTACCCCCCCGCCCTCACTCACCCGTCTCTTCCTCAGTTACCCCCCGCTCTCACTCACCCGTCTCTTCTTCAGTTACCCCCCCTCACTCACCCGTCTCTTCTTCAGTTACCCCCGCCCTCACTCACCCGTCTCTTCCTCAGTTACCCCCCCTCACTCACCCGTCTCTTCTTCAGTTACCCCCCCTCACTCACCCATCTCTTCTTCAGTTACCCCCCCCTCACTCACCCGTCTCTTCTTCAGTTACCCCTCACTCTCACTCACCCGTCTCTTCTTCAGTTACCCCTCACTCTCACTCACCCGTCTCTTCTTCAGTTACCCCCCGCTCTCACTCACCCGTCTCTTCCTCAGTTACCCCCGCCCTCACTCACCCGTCTCTTCTTCAGTTACCTCCGCTCTCACTCACCCGTCTCTTCTTCAGTTACCCCCTCACTCACCCGTCTCTTCTTCAGTTACCCCCCGCTCTCACTCACCCGTCTCTTCTTCAGTTACCCCTCACTCTCACTCACCCGTCTCTTCTTCAGTTACCCCCCGCTCTCACTCACCCGTCTCTTCTTCAGTTACCCCCGCTCTCACTCACCCGTCTCTTCCTCAGTTACCCCCCCGCTCTCACTCACCCGTCTCTTCCTCAGTTACCCCCCGCCCTCACTCACCCGTCTCTTCTTCAGTTACCCCTCACTCTCACTCACCCGTCTCTTCTTCAGTTACCCCCCGCTCTCTCATCCGTCTCTTCTTCAGTTACCCCCCCGCTCTCACTCACCCGTCTCTTCTTCAGTTACCCCCCGCCCTCACTCACCCGTCTCTTCTTCAGTTACCCCCCCGCTCTCACTCACCCGTCTCTTCTTTAGTTACCCCCCCGCTCTCACTCACCCGTCTCTTCTTCAGTTACCCCCCCTCACTCACCCGTCTCTTCTTCAGTTACCCCCCGCTCTCACTCACCCGTCTCTTCTTCAGTTACCCCCGCCCTCACTCACCCGTCTCTTCTTCAGTTACCCCCCGCTATCACTCACCCGTCTCTTCCTCAGTTACCCCCCGCTCTCACTCACCCGTCTCTTCTTCAGTTACCCCCGCTCTCACTCACCCGTCTCTTCTTCAGTTACCCCCGCTCTCACTCACCCGTCTCTTCCTCAGTTACCCCCCCGCTCTCACTCACCCGTCTCTTCCTCAGTTACCCCCCCGCTCTCACTCACCCGTCTCTTCTTCAGTTACCCCCCCGCTATCACTCACCCGTCTCTTCCTCAGTTACCCCCCGCTCTCACTCACCCGTCTCTTCTTCAGTTACCCCCCCGCTCTCACTCACCCGTCTCTTCTTCAGTTACCCCCCCCCCTCTCTCACCCGTCTCTTCTTCAGTTACCCCCCCGCCCTCACTCACCCGTCTCTTCTTCAGTTACCCCCCGCTATCACTCACCCGTCTCTTCCTCAGTTACCCCCCGCTCTCACTCACCCGTCTCTTCTTCAGTTACCCCCCCGCTCTCACTCACCCGTCTCTTCTTCAGTTACCCCTCACTCTCACTCACCCGTCTCTTCTTCAGTTACCCCCCGCTCTCACTCACCCGTCTCTTCTTCAGTTACCCCTCACTCTCACTCACCCGTCTCTTCCTCAGTTACCCCCCCGCCCTCACTCACCCGTCTCTTCTTCAGTTACCCCCCCGCTCTCACTCACCCGTCTCTTCTTCAGTTACCCCCCCCTCACTCACCCGTCTCTTCTTCAGTTACCCCCCCCTCACTCACCCGTCTCTTCTTCAGTTACCCCTCACTCTCTCTCACCCGTCTCTTCCTCAGTTAACCCCTCACTCACCCGTCTCTGCAGCACTTGTTGTGTTTCGAGCGGGGCTGGGATAAGGGAGGGACTCCTAACATGACGGGAGGAAGCACCGCCCAGTGGAAGAGTTACCGCCCCCTCCCCCTCCCCTCCCCCTCCCCCTCCCTGAGCGGCGGCGCTATTTTTGGTTTCTGCCATATCCGACGCCTCGGAGGAAAGTCTCCCATCTATAAGGTCGGATGAGGGGAGCGGCGCCCCCTGCCGGGCGGAGGAGGTTCTCGGGAGTCGCCGCCGGCTGCTGCCGCCTACGGGTCCTGTATGAGGTCAATTCTGAGACATTTCGGGCTCCTCCTGGACGACGTTATACAGATTAGATCTGGATTACACCCCCCCCCCCTACTCACACCCGATAGACCACTAGGGGCCCCCCTACTCACACATACTCGGACCACTAGGAGCCCCCCTACTCACACTCATACTCGGACCACTAGGGGCCCCCCTACTCACACTCACACCCCAAGGACCACTAGGGGCCCCCTACTCACACTCATACTCGGACCACTAGGGGCCCCCTACTCATACTCGGACCACTAGGGGCCCCACTACTCACACTCATACTCGGACCACAAGGGGCCCCCCTACTCACACTCATACTCGGACCACTAGGGGCCCCCTACTCACACTCGGACCACTAGGGGCCCCCCTACTCACACTCGGACCACTAGGGGCCCCCCTACTCACACTCGGACCACTAGGGGCCCCCCTACTCACACTCGGACCACTAGGGGCCCCCCTACTCACACTCGGACCACTAGGGGCCCCCCTACTCACACTCGGACCACTAGGGGCCCCCATACTCATACTCGGACCACTAGGGGCCCCCCTACTCACACTCATACTCGGACCACTAGGGGCCCCCCTACTCACACTCATACTCGGACCACTAGGGGCCCCCCTACTCACACTCATACTCGGACCACTAGGGTGCCCCCTACTCACACTCATACTTGGACCACTAGGGGCCCCCTACTCACACTCGGACCACTAGGGGCCCCCCTACTCACACTCATACTCGGACCACTAGGGGTCCCCCTACTCACACTCATACTCGGACCACTAGGGGGCCCCCTACTAACACTCGGACCACTAGGGGCCCCCTCTACTCACACTCATACTCGGACCACTAGGGGTCCCCCTACTCACACTCATACTCAGACCACTAGGGGGCCCCCCTACTCACACTCGGACCACTAGGGGCCCCCCCTACTCACACTCATACTCTGACCACTAGGGGTCCCCCTACTCACACTCATACTCGGACCACTAGGGACCCCCTACTCACATTCATACTCGGACCACTAGGGGGCCCCCTACTCACACTCATACTCGGACCACTAGGGGGCCCCCTACTCATACTGGACCACTAGGGGGCCCCCCTACTCACACTCGGACCACTAGGGGCCCCCCCTACTCACACTCATACTCGGACCACTAGGGGGCCCCCCTACTCACACTCGGACCACTAGGGGCCCCCCCTACTCACACTCATACTCGGACCACTAGGGGGCCCCCCTACTCACACTCGGACCACTAGGGGCCCCCCCTACTCACACTCATACTCGGACCACTAGGTTTCCCCCTACTCACACTCACACTCGGACCACTAGGGGGCCCCCCTACTCACACTCATACTCGGACCACTAGGGGGCCCACTACTCACACTCATACTCGGACCACTAGGGGTCCCCCCTACTCATACTCATACTCAGACCACTAGGGGCCCCCCTACTCATACTCGGACCACTAGGGGCCCCCCTACTCATACTCGGACCACTAGGGGCCCCCCTACTCACACTCATACTCGGACCACTAGGGGCCCCCCTACTCATACTCGGACTACTAGGGGCCCCCCTACTCACACTCATACTCGGACCACTAGGGGCCCCCCTACTCACACTCATACTCGGACCACTAGGGGCCCCCCTACTCATACTCATACTCGGACCACTAGGGGCCCCCCTACTCACACTCATACTCGGACCACTAGGGGCCCCCCTACTCACACTCGGACCACTAGGGGGCCCCCTACTCACACTCATACTCGGACCACTAGGGGGCCCCCTACTCACACTCACACTCGGACCACTAGGGGGCCCCCTACTCACACTCATACTCGGACCACTAGGGGGCCCCCTACTCACACTCATACTCGGACCACTAGGGGTCCCCCTACTCACACTCATACTCGGACCACTAGGGGCCCCCCTACTCACACTCATACTCGGACCACTAGGGGGCCCCCTACTCACACTCATATTCGGACCACTAGGGGGCCCCCTACTCATACTCGGACCACTAGGGGGCCCCCCTACTCACACTCGGACCACTAGGGGCCCCCCCTACTCACACTCATACTCGGACCACTAGGGGCCCCCCTACTCATACTCGGACCACTAGGGGGCCCCCCTACTCACACTCGGACCACTAGGGGCCCCCCTACTCACACTCATACTCGGACCACTAGGGGCCCCCCCTACTCATACTTATACTCGGACCACTAGGGGCCCCCCTACTCACACTCATACTCGGACCACTAGGGGCCCCCCTACTAACACTCATACTCGGACCACTAGGGGCCCCCCCTACTCACACTCATACTCGGACCACTAGGGGCCCCCCTACTCACACTCATACTCGGACCACTAGGGGCCCCCCCTACTCATACTCGGACCACTAGGGCCCCCCCTACTCACACTCGGACCACTAGGGGGCCCCCTACTCACACTCATACTCGGACCACTAGGGGCCCCCCTACTCACACTCATACTCGGACCACTAGGGGTCCCCCCTACTCACACTCACACTCGAACCACTAGGGGTCCCCCCTGCTCATACTCATACTCAGACCACTAGGGGCCCCCCTACTCACACTCATACTCGGACCACTAGGGGCCCCCCCTACTCATACTCATACTCGGACCACTAGGGGCCCCCCTACTCACACTCATACTCGGACCTCTAGGGGCCCCCCTACTCATAATCGGACCACTAGGGGCCCCCCCTACTCACACTCATACTCGGACCACTAGGGGCCCCCCTCCTCACACTCATACTCGGACCACTAGGGGCCCCCTCTACTCATACTCATACTCGGACCACTAGGGGCCCCCCTACTCACACTCATACTCGGACCACTAGGGGCCCCCCCTACTCATACTCATACTCGGACCACTAGGGGTCCCCCTACTCACACTCATACTCGGACCACTAGGGGCCCCCCTACTCACACTCGGACCACTAGGGGGCCCCCTACTCATACTCGGACCACTAGGGGGCCCCCTACTCACACTCATACTCGGACCACTAGGGGCCCCCCTACTCACACTCATACTCGGACCACTAGGGGCCCCCCTACTCACACTCATACTCAGACCACTAGGGGCCTCCCTACTCGAACTCATACTCGGACCACTAAGGGGCCCCCTACTCACACTCATACTCGGACCACTAGGGGTCCCCCTACTCACACTCATACTCGGACCACTAGGGGGCCCCCTACTCACACTCATACTCGGACCACTAGGGGGCCCCCTACTCACACTCATACTCGGACCACTAGGGGGCCCCCTACTCATACTCGGACCACTAGGGGGCCCCCCTACTCACACTCGGACCACTAGGGGCCCCCCCTACTCACACTCATACTCGGACCACTAGGGGCCCCCCTACTCATACTCTGACCACTAGGGGGCCCCCTACTCACACTCGGACCACTAGGGGCCCCCCTACTAACACTCATACTCGGACCACTAGGGGCCCCCCTACTCATACTCATACTCGGACCACTAGGGGCCCCCCTACTCACACTCATACTCGGACCACTAGGGGCCCCCCTACTCACACTCATACTCGGACAACTAGGGGCCCCCCTACTCACACTCATACTCGGACCACTAGGGGCCCTCCTACTCACACTCATACTCGGACCACTAGGGGCCCCCCCTACTCATACTCATACTCGGACCACTAGGGGCCCCCCTACTCACACTCATACTCGGACCACTAGGGGTCCCCCCTACTCACACTCGGACCACTAGGGGGCCCCCTACTCACACTCATACTCGGACCACTAGGGGCCCCCCTACTCACACTCATACTCGGACCACTAGGGGTCCCCCCTACTCACACTCACACTCGGACCACTAGGGGTCCCCCCTACTCATACTCAGACCACTAGGGGCCCCCCTACTCATACTCGGACCACTAGGGGCCCCCCTACTCATACTCGGACCACTAGGGGCCCCCCTACTCACACTCATACTCGGACCACTAGGGGCCCCCCTACTCATACTCGGACCACTAGGGGCCCCCCCTACTCACACTCATACTCGGACCACTAGGGGCCCCCCTACTCACACTCATACTCGGACCACTAGGGGCCCCCCCTACTCATACTCATACTCGGACCACTAGGGGCCCCCCTACTCATACTCGGACCACTAGGGGCCCCCCTACTCACACTCGGACCACTAGGGGGCCCCCTACTCACACTCATACTCGGACCACTAGGGGGCCCCCTACTCACACTCATACTCGGACCACTAGGGGCCCCCCTACTCACACTCATACTCGGACCACTAGGGGCCCCCCTACTCACACTCATACTCGGACCACTAGGGGCCCCCCTACTCACACTCATACTCGGACCACTAGGGGGCCCCCTACTCACACTCATACTCGGACCACTAGGGGTCCCCCTACTCACACTTATACTCGGACCACTAGGGGCCCCCCTACTCACACTCATACTCGGACCACTAGGGGGCCCCCTACTCACACTCATACTCGGACCACTAGGGGGCCCCCTACTCATACTCGGACCACTAGGGGGCCCCCCTACTCACACTCGGACCACTAGGGGCCCCCCCTACTCACACTCATACTCGGACCACTAGGGGCCCCCCTACTCATACTCGGACCACTAGGGGGCCCCCCTACTCACACTCGGACCACTAGGGGCCCCCCTACTCACACTCATACTCGGACCACTAGGGGCCCCCCCTACTCACACTCATACTCGGACCACTAGGGGCCCCCCTACTCACACTCATACTCGGACCACTAGGGGCCCCCCTACTCACACTCATACTCGGACCACTAGGGGCCCCCCCTACTCACACTCATACTCGGACCACTAGGGGCCCCCCTACTCACACTCATACTCGGACCACTAGGGGCCCCCCCTAATCATACTCATACTCGGACCACTAGGGGCCCCCCTACTCACACTCATACTCGGACCACTAGGGGTCCCCCCTACTCACACTCACACTCGGACTACTAGGGGGCCCCCTACTCACACTCATACTCGGACCACTAGGGGTCCCCCTACTCACACTCATACTCGGACCACTAGGGGCCCACCTACTCACACTCATACTCGGACCACTAGGGGGCCCCCTACTCACACTCATACTCGGACCACTAGGGGGCCCCCTACTCATACTCGGACCACTAGGGGGGCCCCCTACTCACACTCGGACCACTAGGGGCCCCCCTACTCACACTCATACTCGGACCACTAGGGGCCCCCCTACTCATACTCGGACCACTAGGGGGCCCCCCTACTCACACTCGGACCACTAGGGGCCCCCCTACTCACACTCATACTCGGACCACTAGGGGCCCCCCCTACTCATACTCATACTCGGACCACTAGGGGCCCCCCTACTCACACTCATACTCGGACCACTAGGGGCCCCCCTACTAACACTCATACTCGGACCACTAGGGGCCCCCCCTACTCACACTCATACTCGGACCACTAGGGGCCCCCCTACTCACACTCATACTCGGACCACTAGGGGCCCCCCCTACTCATACTCGGACCACTAGGGGCCCCCCTACTCACACTCACACTCGGACCACTAGGGGGCCCCCTACTCACACTCATACTCGGACCACTAGGGGCCCCCCTACTCACACTCATACTCGGACCACTAGGGGTCCCCCCTACTCACACTCACACTCGGACCACTAGGGGTCCCCCCTGCTCATACTCAGACCACTAGGGGCCCCCCTACTCACACTCATACTCGGACCACTAGGGGCCCCCCCTACTCATACTCATACTCGGACCACTAGGGGCCCCCCTACTCACACTCATACTCGGACCACTAGGGGCCCCCCTACTCATAATCGGACCACTAGGGGCCCCCCCTACTCACACTCATACTCGGACCACTAGGGGCCCCCCTCCTCACACTCATACTCGGACCACTAGGGGCCCCCTCTACTCATACTCATACTCGGACCACTAGGGGCCCCCCTACTCACACTCATACTCGGACCACTAGGGGCCCCCCTACTCACACTCGGACCACTAGGGGGCCCCCTACTCACACTCATACTCGGACCACTAGGGGGCCCCCTACTCACACTCATACTCGGACCACTAGGGGCCCCCCTACTCACACTCATACTCGGACCACTATGGGCCCCCCTACTCACACTCATACTCGGACCACTAGGGGCCCCCCTACTCACACTCATACTCGGACCACTAGGGGGCCCCCTACTCACACTCATACTCGGACCACTAGGGGTCCCTCTACTCACACTCGGACCACTAGGGGCCCCCCTACTCACACTCATACTCGGACCACTAGGGGGCCCCCTACTCACACTCATACTCGGACCACTAGGGGGCCCCCTACTCATACTCGGACCACTAGGGGGCCCCCCTACTCACACTCGGACCACTAGGGGCCCCCCCTACTCACACTCATACTCGGACCACTAGGGGCCCCCCTACTCATACTCAGACCACTAGGGGGCCCCCCTACTCACACTCGGACCACTAGGGGCCCCCCTACTCACACTCATACTCGGACCACTAGGGGCCCCCCCTACTCATACTCGGACCACTAGGGGCCCCCCTACTCATACTCGGACCACTAGGGGCCCCCCTACTCACACTCGGACCACTAGGGGGCCCCCTACTCACACTCATACTCGGACCACTAGGGGCCCCCCTACTCACACTCATACTCGGACCACTAGGGGTCCCCCCTACTCACACTCACACTCGGACCACTAGGGGGCCCCCTACTCACACTCACACTCGGACCACTAGGGGGCCCCCTACTCACACTCACACTCACACTCGGACCACTAGGGGGCGTCTCTTCAGAAAGTGATAAATGTTTGTAGAATGAAAAAGTCTGAGTGAATCGACTCTGGACGAAACATCCGAAGTTGATTCGCATAAAACGTCGCTGGAGTATTGTACGGAGCGCGCGGCGCACAGAATTAGAATGTATTGGCTCCGATGAGCCGAAGTTATTACTTCAGGACGTCTCGCGAGACCTCGGGTAATTACTTCAGAGATGAGATTCTACCGTAAGACACCAGTGTTACCGCGGTGATAACTCATCGGAGCCAATACATTCTAATACTGTGCGCCGCGCTCCGTGCAATATTCTAACGACGTTTTATGCAAATCAACTTCAGATATTTTATCCGAAGTTGATTCGCTCAGCCTTAGAACTCTGCGGCTTTCCAATAGGCTTTGTGCCTCTGCTTGCTGTCACTGACTGGGAACATCACATTCAGAGGCTGAAGACCAGTACAGATGCAATAATTCTCATAGCTGAGGGTTTGTTACAATGTCCAGACTCACTCATTGCGCTGATACATTGTATCTAACAGCTGAGGGGAGAGATATGTGGATACAGTGATGTAGACTGGATACAAGTGTAGCAAACCCTCTGCGGCCAGTAGGATTAGGTCACATGGGTTTGTAGTCTCTGGGTGCAAGTAATCATTGTTTCCATTCACTGAGGTAATCAGAGTAAGTACATTATCATCAGATTGTGGTATCAGAGTCCCTGTCCAACTCCTCTGTCCTCCTCCAGACTCCTCTGTCCTCCCTCCAGACCCCTCTGTCCTCCCTCCAGACCCCTCTGTCCTCCCTCTAGACCCCTCCGTCCTCCCTCCAGACCCCTCTGTCCTCCTTCAGACCCCTCTTTCCTCCCTCCAGACCCCTCTGTCCTCCTCCAGACTCCTCTGTCCTCCCTCCAGACCCCTCTGTCCTCCCTCCAGACCCCTCTGTCCTCCCTCCAGACCCCTCCGTCCTCCCTCCAGACCCCTCTGTCCTCCTCCAGACCCCTCTGTCCTCCCTCCAGGCCCCTCTTTCCTCCCTCCAGACCCCTGTGTCCTCCTCCAGACCCCTCTGTCCTCCCTCCAGACCCCTCTGTCCTCCTTCCAGACTCCTCCGTCCCCCCTCCAGACCCCTCCGTCCTCCCTCCAGACCCCTCCGTCCTCCCTCCAGACCCCTCCGTCCTCCCTCCAGACCCCTCTGTCCTCCCTCCAGACCCCTCTGTCCTCCCTCCAGACCCCTCTGTCCTCCCTCCAGACCCCTCTGTCCTCCCTCCAGACTCCTCTGTCCTCCCTCCAGACTCCTCCGTCCTCCCTCCAGACCCCTCTGTCCTCCTCTAGACCCCTCTGTCCTCCTCTAGACCCCTCTGTCCTCCTCTAGACCCCTCTGTCCTCCTCTAGACCCCTCTGTCCTCCTCTAGACCCCTCCGTCCTCCCTCCAGACCCCTCCGTCCTCCCTCCAGACCCCTCTGTCCTCCTCTAGACCCCTATGTCCTCCTCTAGACCCCTCTGTCCTCCTCTAGACCCCTCTGTCCTCCTCTAGACCCCTCTGTCCTCCTCTAGACCCCTCTGTCCTCCTCTAGACCCCTCCGTCCTCCCTCCAGACCCCTCCGTCCTCCCTCCAGACCCCTCTGTCCTTCTCTAGACCCCTATGTCCTCCTCTAGACCCCTCTGTCCTCCTCTAGACCCCTCTGTCCTCCTCTAGACCCCTCTGTCCTCCTCTAGACCCCTCTGTCCTCCTCTAGACCCCTCTGTCCTCCTCTAGACCCCTCTGTCCTCCTCTAGACCCCTCCGTCCTCCCTCCAGACCCCTCTGTCCTCCTCTAGACCCCTCTGTCCTCCTCTAGACCCCTCTGTCCTCCCTCCAGACCCCTCTGTCCTCCTCTAGACCCCTCTGTCCTCCTCTAGACCCCTCTGTCCTCCTCTAGACCCCTCTGTCCTCCCTCCAGACCCCTCTGTCCTCCCTCCGGACCCCTCCGTCCTCCTCTAGACCCCTCCGTCCTCCTCTAGACCCCTCTGTCCTCCTCTAGACCCCTCCGTCCTCCCTCCAGACCCCTCCGTCCTCCCTCCAGACCCCTCTGTCCTCCTCTAGACCCCTATGTCCTCCTCTAGACCCCTCTGTCCTCCTCTAGACCCCTCTGTCCTCCTCTAGACCCCTCTGTCCTCCTCTAGACCCCTCTGTCCTCCTCTAGACCCCTCCGTCCTCCCTCCAGACCCCTCCGTCCTCCCTCCAGACCCCTCTGTCCTTCTCTAGACCCCTATGTCCTCCTCTAGACCCCTCTGTCCTCCTCTAGACCCCTCTGTCCTCCTCTAGACCCCTCTGTCCTCCTCTAGACCCCTCTGTCCTCCTCTAGACCCCTCTGTCCTCCTCTAGACCCCTCTGTCCTCCTCTAGACCCCTCCGTCCTCCCTCCAGACCCCTCTGTCCTCCTCTAGACCCCTCTGTCCTCCTCTAGACCCCTCTGTCCTCCCTCCAGACCCCTCTGTCCTCCTCTAGACCCCTCTGTCCTCCTCTAGACCCCTCTGTCCTCCTCTAGACCCCTCTGTCCTCCCTCCAGACCCCTCTGTCCTCCCTCCGGACCCCTCCGTCCTCCTCTAGACCCCTCCGTCCTCCTCTAGACCCCTCTGTCCTCCTCTAGACCCCTCCGTCCTCCCTCCAGACCCCTCCGTCCTCCCTCCAGACCCCTCTGCAGTGCTCCAGACTAAAAAAATAACCAGGAGCCAAATTGAAAATATATATAAATATAATAAAAAAATAAATAAAAAAAGACTTGGAGAAGATGAAAGACAGATCACAGCAGTGCGCCCGCTCTACATACAGGAGAATACAGCACCACAGCCTACAGACACTGCCTGTTAGTTGTTACCGAGCGAGCGTTGATTTCTGCAGGTCAGAGGATACGGATTACAGTTTAGATGAAATGTACACTCCTGTGAGCGGTCCAGACCAGTGGCGGATCCAGAGCCTGGTCTCGGGAGGGGCACTTTCAGATTATTTTCTGTCCGCTGCCACAAAACAATGGTGCTTATACAGGGAGTGCAGAATTATTAGGCAAGTTGTATTTTTGAGGATTAATTTTATTATTGAACAACAACCATGTTCTCAATGAACCCAAAAAACTCATTAATATCAAAGCTGAATATTTTTGGAAGTAGTTTTTAGTTTGTTTTTAGTTTTAGCTATTTTAGGGGGATATCTGTGTGTGCAGGTGACTATTACTGTGCATAATTATTAGGCAACTTAACAAAAAACAAATATATACCCATTTCAATTATTTATTTTTACCAGTGAAACCAATATAACATCTCAACATTCACAAATATACATTTCTGACATTCAAAAACAAAACAAAACAAATCAGTGACCAATATAGCCACCTTTCTTTGCAAGGACACTCAAAAGCCTGCCATCCATGGATTCTGTCAGTGTTTTGATCTGTTCACCATCAACATTGCGTGCAGCAGCAACCACAGCCTCCCAGACACTGTTCAGAGAGGTGTACTGTTTTCCCTCCTTGTAAATCTCACATTTGATGATGGACCACAGGTTCTCAATGGGGTTCAGATCAGGTGAACAAGGAGGCCATGTCATTAGATTTTCTTCTTTTATACCCTTTTTTGCCAGCCACGCTGTGGAGTACTTGGACGCGTGTGATGGAGCATTGTCCTGCATGAAAATCATGTTTTCTTGAAGGATGCAGACTTCTTCCTGTACCACTGCTTGAAGAAGGTGTCTTCCAGAAACTGGCAGTAGGACTGGGAGTTGAGCTTGACTCCATCCTCAACCCGAAAAGGCCCCACAAGCTCATCTTTGATGATACCAGCCCAAACCAGTACTGCACCTCCACCTTGCTGGCGTCTGAGTCGGACTGGAGCTCTCTGCCCTTTACCAATCCAGCCACGGGCCCATCCATCTGGCCCATCAAGACTCACTCTCATTTCATCAGTCCATAAAACCTTAGAAAAATCAGTCTTGAGATATTTCTTGTCCCAGTCTTGACGTTTCAGCTTGTGTGTCTTGTTCAGTGGTGGTCGTCTTTCAGCCTTTCTTACCTTGGCCATGTCTCTGAGTATTGCACACCTTGTGCTTTTGGGCACTCCAGTGATGTTGCAGCTCTGAAATATGGCCAAACTGGTGGCAAGTGGCATCTTGGCAGCTGCACGCTTGACTTTTCTCAGTTCATGGGCAGTTATTTTGCGCCTTGGTTCTTCCACACGCTTCTTGCGACCCTGTTGACTATTTTGAATGAAACGCTTGATTGTTCGATGATCACGCTTCAGAAGCTTTGCAATTTTAAGAGTGCTGCATCCCTCTGCAAGATATCTCACTATTTTTGACTTTTCTGAGCCTGTCAATCCTTCTTTTGACCCATTTTGCCAAAGGAAAGGAAGTTGCCTAATAATTATGCACACCTAATATAGGGTGTTGATGTCATTAGACCACACCCCTTCTCATTACAGAGATGCACATCACCTAATATGCTTAATTGGTAGTAGGCTTTCGAGCCTATACAGCTTGGAGTAAGACAACATGCATAAAGAGGATGATGTGGTCAAAATACTCATTTGCCTAAT
The DNA here is from genome assembly GCF_905171765.1 of Bufo bufo. NCBI lineage: Eukaryota > Metazoa > Chordata > Amphibia > Anura > Bufonidae > Bufo > Bufo bufo. Next base: position 840,001,220 of record NC_053389.1, on the reverse strand, counting down.
AATTCTGCACGCAGTGTAGAACAGACTCCACAGTGTAGAGGTGTACTGTATATTGTGGGGCACAGTGTAGAGGTATACTGTATATTGTGGGGCACAGTGTAGAGGTATACTGTATATTGTTGGGCACAGTGTAGAGGTATACTGTATATTGTGTGGCACAGTGTAGAGGTATACTGTATATTGTGGGGCACAGTGTAGAGGTATACTGTATATTGTGTGGCACAGTGTAGAGGTATACTGTATATTGTGGGGCACAGTGTAGAGGTATACTGTATATTGTGCGGCACAGTGTAGAGGTATACTGTATATTGTGGGGCACAGTGTAGCGGTATACTGTATATTGTGCGGCACAGTGTAGAGGTATACTGTATATTGTGGGGCACAGTGTAGAGGTATACTGTATATTGTGTCGCACAGTGTAGCGGTATACTGTATATTGTGGGGCACAGTGTAGAGGTATACTGTATATTGTGTGGCACAGTGTAGAGGTATACTGTATATTGTGTGGCACAGTGTAGAGGTATACTGTATATTGTGGGGCACAGTGTAGAGGTATACTGTATATTGTTGGGCACAGTGTAGAGGTATACTGTATATTGTGGGGCACAGTGTAGAGGTATACTGTATATTGTGGGGCACAGTGTAGAGGTATACTGTATATTGTTGGGCACAGTGTAGAGGTATACTGTATATTGTGTGGCACAGTGTAGAGGTATACTGTATATTGTGGGGCACAGTGTAGAGGTATACTGTATATTGTGTGGCACAGTGTAGAGGTATACTGTATATTGTGTGGCACAGTGTAGAGGTATACTGTATATTGTGGGGCACAGTGTAGAGGTATACTGTACATTGTGTGGCACAGTGTAGAGGTATACTGTATATTGTGGGGCACAGTGTAGCGGTATACTGTATATTGTGGGGCACAGTGTAGAGGTATACTGTATATTGTGGGGCACAGTGTAGAGGTATACTGTATATTGTGCGGCACAGTGTAGAGGTATACTGTATATTGTGGGGCACAGTGTAGAGGTATACTGTATATTGTGTGGCACAGTGTAGAGGTATACTGTATATTGTGTGGCACAGTGTAGAGGTATACTGTATATTGTGGGGCACAGTGTAGAGGTATACTGTATATTGTGGGGCACAGTATAGAGGTATACTGTATATTGTGTGGCACAGTGTAGAGGTATACTGTATATTGTGGGGCACAGTGTAGAGGTATACTGTATATTGTGTGGCACAGTGTAGAGGTATACTGTATATTGTGCGGCACAGTGTAGAGGTATACTGTATATTGTGGGGCACAGTGTAGAGGTATACTGTATATTGTGTGGCACAGTGTAGAGGTATACTGTATATTGTGTGGCACAGTGTAGAGGTATACTGTATATTGTGGGGCACAGTGTAGAGGTATACTGTATATTGTGTGGCACAGTGTAGAGGTATACTGTATATTGTGCGGCACAGTGTAGAGGTATACTGTATATTGTGTGGCACAGTGTAGAGGTATACTGTATATTGTGTGGCACAGTGTAGAGGTATACTGTATATTGTGTGGCACAGTGTAGAGGTATACTGTATATTGTGGGGCACAGTGTAGAGGTATACTGTACATTGTGTGGCACAGTGTAGAGGTATACTGTATATTGTGGGGCACAGTGTAGCGGTATACTGTATATTGTGGGGCACAGTGTAGAGGTATACTGTATATTGTGGGGCACAGTGTAGAGGTATACTGTATATTGTGGGGCACAGTGTAGCGGTATACTGTATATTGTGGGGCACAGTGTAGAGGTATACTGTATATTGTGCGGCACAGTGTAGCGGTATACTGTATATTGTGCGGCACAGTGTAGAGGTATACTGTATATTGTGGGGCACAGTGTAGAGGTATACTGTATATTGTGGGGCACTGTGTAGCGGTATACTGTATATTGTGGGGCACTGTGTAGCGGTATACTGTAAATTGTGGGCACAGTGTAGCGGTATACTGTATATTGTGGGGCACAGTGTAGCGGTATACTGTATATTGTGGGGCACAGTGTAGAGGTATACTGTACATTGTGTGGCACAGTGTAGAGGTATACTGTATATTGTGGGGCACAGTGTAGAGGTATACTGTATATTGTTGGGCACAGTGTAGAGGTATACTGTATATTGTGTGGCACAGTGTAGAGGTATACTGTATATTGTGGGGCACAGTGTAGAGGTATACTGTATATTGTGTGGCACAGTGTAGAGGTATACTGTATATTGTGGGGCACAGTGTAGAGGTATACTGTATATTGTGCGGCACAGTGTAGAGGTATACTGTATATTGTGGGGCACAGTGTAGCGGTATACTGTATATTGTGCGGCACAGTGTAGAGGTATACTGTATATTGTGGGGCACAGTGTAGAGGTATACTGTATATTGTGTCGCACAGTGTAGCGGTATACTGTATATTGTGGGGCACAGTGTAGAGGTATACTGTATATTGTGTGGCACAGTGTAGAGGTATACTGTATATTGTGTGGCACAGTGTAGAGGTATACTGTATATTGTGGGGCACAGTGTAGAGGTATACTGTATATTGTTGGGCACAGTGTAGCGGTATACTGTATATTGTGGGGCACAGTGTAGAGGTATACTGTATATTGTGTGGCACAGTGTAGAGGTATACTGTATATTGTGTGGCACAGTGTAGAGGTATACTGTATATTGTGGGGCACAGTGTAGAGGTATACTGTACATTGTGTGGCACAGTGTAGAGGTATACTGTATATTGTGGGGCACAGTGTAGCGGTATACTGTATATTGTGGGGCACAGTGTAGAGGTATACTGTATATTGTGGGGCACAGTGTAGAGGTATACTGTATATTGTGCGGCACAGTGTAGAGGTATACTGTATATTGTGGGGCACAGTGTAGAGGTATACTGTATATTGTGTGGCACAGTGTAGAGGTATACTGTATATTGTGTGGCACAGTGTAGAGGTATACTGTATATTGTGGGGCACAGTGTAGAGGTATACTGTATATTGTGGGGCACAGTATAGAGGTATACTGTATATTGTGTGGCACAGTGTAGAGGTATACTGTATATTGTGGGGCACAGTGTAGAGGTATACTGTATATTGTGTGGCACAGTGTAGAGGTATACTGTATATTGTGCGGCACAGTGTAGAGGTATACTGTATATTGTGGGGCACAGTGTAGAGGTATACTGTATATTGTGTGGCACAGTGTAGAGGTATACTGTATATTGTGTGGCACAGTGTAGAGGTATACTGTATATTGTGGGGCACAGTGTAGAGGTATACTGTATATTGTGTGGCACAGTGTAGAGGTATACTGTATATTGTGCGGCACAGTGTAGAGGTATACTGTATATTGTGTGGCACAGTGTAGAGGTATACTGTATATTGTGTGGCACAGTGTAGAGGTATACTGTATATTGTGTGGCACAGTGTAGAGGTATACTGTATATTGTGGGGCACAGTGTAGAGGTATACTGTACATTGTGTGGCACAGTGTAGAGGTATACTGTATATTGTGGGGCACAGTGTAGCGGTATACTGTATATTGTGGGGCACAGTGTAGAGGTATACTGTATATTGTGGGGCACAGTGTAGAGGTATACTGTATATTGTGGGGCACAGTGTAGCGGTATACTGTATATTGTGGGGCACAGTGTAGAGGTATACTGTATATTGTGCGGCACAGTGTAGCGGTATACTGTATATTGTGCGGCACAGTGTAGAGGTATACTGTATATTGTGGGGCACAGTGTAGAGGTATACTGTATATTGTGGGGCACTGTGTAGCGGTATACTGTATATTGTGGGGCACTGTGTAGCGGTATACTGTAAATTGTGGGCACAGTGTAGCGGTATACTGTATATTGTGGGGCACAGTGTAGCGGTATACTGTATATTGTGGGGCACAGTGTAGAGGTATACTGTACATTGTGTGGCACAGTGTAGAGGTATACTGTATATTGTGGGGCACAGTGTAGAGGTATACTGTATATTGTGGGGCACAGTGTAGCGGTATACTGTATATTGTGGGGCACAGTGTAGCGGTATACTGTATATTGTGGGGCACAGTGTAGAGGTATACTGTATATTGTGCGGCACAGTGTAGAGGTATACTGTATATTGTGGGGCACAGTATAGAGGTATACTGTATATTGTGTGGCACAGTGTAGAGGTATACTGTATATTGTGTGGCACAGTGTAGCGGTATACTGTATATTGTGGGGCACAGTGTAGAGGTATACTGTATATTGTGGGGCACAGTGTAGAGGTATACTGTATATTGTGGGGCACAGTGTAGAGGTATACTGTATATTGTGGGGCACAGTATAGAGGTATACTGTATATTGTGGGGCACAGTGTAGAGGTATACTGTATATTGTGGGGCACAGTGTAGAGGTATACTGTACATTGTGGGGCACAGTGTAGAGGTATACTGTATATTGTGGGGCATAGTGTAGAGGTATACTGTATATTGTGGGGCACAGTGTAGCGGTATACTGTATATTGTGGGGCACAGTGTAGCGGTATACTGTAAATTGTGGGCACAGTGTAGCGGTATACTGTATATTGTGGGGCACAGTGTAGCGGTATACTGTATATTGTGGGGCACAGTGTAGAGGTATACTGTACATTGTGTGGCACAGTGTAGAGGTATACTGTATATTGTGGGGCACAGTGTAGAGGTATACTGTATATTGTGGGGCACAGTGTAGCGGTATACTGTATATTGTGGGGCACAGTGTAGCGGTATACTGTATATTGTGGGGCACAGTGTAGAGGTATACTGTATATTGTGCGGCACAGTGTAGAGGTATACTGTATATTGTGGGGCACAGTGTAGAGGTATACTGTATATTGTGGGGCACAGTGTAGAGGTATACTGTATATTGTGTGGCACAGTGTAGAGGTATACTGTATATTGTGTGGCACAGTGTAGCGGTATACTGTATATTGTGGGGCACAGTGTAGAGGTATACTGTATATTGTGGGGCACAGTGTAGAGGTATACTGTATATTGTGGGGCACAGTGTAGAGGTATACTGTATATTGTGGGGCACAGTGTAGAGGTATACTGTATATTGTGGGGCACAGTGTAGAGGTATACTGTATATTGTGGGGCACAGTGTAGAGGTATACTGTACATTGTGGGGCACAGTGTAGAGGTATACTGTATATTGTGGGGCATAGTGTAGAGGTATACTGTATATTGTGGGGCACAGTGTAGCGGTATACTGTATATTGTGGGGCACAGTGTAGCGGTATACTGTAAATTGTGGGCACACTGTAGCGGTATACTGTATATTGTGGGGCACAGTGTAGCGGTATACTGTATATTGTGGGGCACAGTGTAGAGGTATACTGTACATTGTGTGGCACAGTGTAGAGGTATACTGTATATTGTGGGGCACAGTGTAGAGGTATACTGTATATTGTGGGGCACAGTGTAGAGGTATACTGTATATTGTGGGGCACAGTGTAGCGGTATACTGTATATTGTGGGGCACAGTGCAGAGGTATACTGTAAATTGTGGGCACAGTGTAGCGGTATACTGTATATTGTGGGGCACAGTGTAGCGGTATACTGTATATTGTGGGGCACAGTGTAGAGGTATACTGTACATTGTGGGGCACAGTGTAGAGGTATACTGTATATTGTGGGGCACAGTGTAGAGGTATACTGTATATTGTGGGGCACAGTGTAGAGGTATACTGTATATTGTGGGGCACAGTGTAGAGGTATACTGTATATTGTGGGGCACAGTGTAGCGGTATACTGTATATTGTGGGGCACAGTGTAGAGGTATACTGTATATTGTGGGGCACAGTGTAGAGGTATACTGTATATTGTGGGGCACAGTGTAGAGGTATACTGTATATTGTGGGGCACAGTGTAGCGGTATACTGTATATTGTGTGGCACAGTGTAGAGGTATACTGTATATTGTGTGGCACAGTGTAGAGGTATACTGTATATTGTGGGGCACAGTGTAGAGGTATACTGTATATTGTGTGGCACAGTGTAGAGGTATACTGTATATTGTGTGGCACAGTGTAGAGGTATACTGTATATTGTGTGGCACAGTGTAGAGGTATACTGTATATTGTGTGGCACAGTGTAGAGGTATACTGTATATTGTGGGGCACAGTGTAGCGGTATACTGTATATTGTGTGGCACAGTGTAGATGTATACTGTATATTGTGTGGCACAGTGTAGAGGTATACTGTATATTGTGTGGCACAGTGTAGAGGTATACTGTATATTGTGTGGCACAGTGTAGAGGTATACTGTATATTGTGCGGCACAGTGTAGAGGTATACTGTATATTGTGGGGCACAGTGTAGAGGTATACTGTATATTGTGGGGCACAGTGTAGAGGTATACTGTATATTGTGCGGCACAGTGTAGCGGTATACTGTATATTGTGCGGCACAGTGTAGAGGTATACTGTATATTGTGGGGCACAGTGTAGAGGTATACTGTATATTGTGGGGCACAGTGTAGAGGTATACTGTATATTGTGGGGCACTGTGTAGCGGTATACTGTATATTGTGGGGCACAGTGTAGCGGTATACTGTAAATTGTGGGCACAGTGTAGCGGTATACTGTATATTGTGGGGCACAGTGTAGCGGTATACTGTATATTGTGGGGCACAGTGTAGAGGTATACTGTACATTGTGTGGCACAGTGTAGAGGTATACTGTATATTGTGGGGCACAGTGTAGAGGTATACTGTATATTGTGGGGCACAGTGTAGAGGTATACTGTATATTGTGGGGCACAGTGTAGAGGTATACTGTATATTGTGGGGCACAGTGTAGAGGTATACTGTATATTGTGGGGCACAGTGTAGAGGTATACTGTATATTGTGTGGCACAGTGTAGCGGTATACTGTATATTGTGTGGTACAGTGTAGATGTATACTGTATATTGTGTGGCACAGTGTAGAGGTATACTGTATATTGTGTGGCACAGTGTAGAGGTATACTGTATATTGTGTGGTACAGTGTAGCGGTATACTGTATATTGTGTGGTACAGTGTAGCGGTATACTGTATATTGTGTGGCACAGTGTAGAGGTATACAGTATATTGTGTGGCACAGTGTAGAGGTATACTGTATATTGTGTGGCACAGTGTAGAGGTATACTGTATATTGTGTGGTACAGTGTAGCGGTATACTGTATATTGTGTGGTACAGTGTAGCGGTATACTGTATATTGTGTGGTACAGTGTAGAGGTATACTGTATATTGTGTGGCACAGTGTAGAGGTATACAGTATATTGTGTGGCACAGTGTAGAGGTATACAGTATATTGTGTGGCACAGTGTAGAGGTATACTGTATATTGTGTGGCACAGTGTAGCGGTATACTGTATATTGTGTGGCACAGTGTAGAGGTATACTGTATATTGTGTGGCACAGTGTAGCGGTATACTGTATATTGTGGGGCACAGTGTAGCGGTATACTGTATATTGTGGGGCACAGTGTAGAGGTATACTGTATATTGTGCGGCACAGTGTAGAGGTATACTGTATATTGCGGGGCACAGTGTAGAGGTATACTGTATATTGTGGGGCACAGTGTAGAGGTATACTGTATATTGTGTGGCACAGTGTAGAGGCATACTGTATATTGTGGGGCACAGTGTAGCGGTATACTGTATATTGTGTGGCACAGTGTAGAGGTATACTGTATATTGTGGGGCACAGTGTAGCGGTATACTGTATATTGTGTGGCACAGTGTAGAGGTATACTGTATATTGTGGGGCACAGTGTAGAGGTATACTGTATATTGTGTGGCACAGTGTAGAGGTATACTGTATATTGTGGGGCACAGTGTAGAGGTATACTGTATATTGTGTGGCACAGTGTAGAGGTATACTGTATATTGTGTGGCACAGTGTAGAGGTATACTGTATATTGTGGGGCACAGAGTAGCGGTATACTGTATATTGTGTGGCACAGTGTAGAGGTATACTGTATATTGTGGGGCACAGTGTAGAGGTATACTGTATATTGTGTGGCACAGTGTAGAGGTATACTGTATATTGTGGGGCACAGTGTAGAGGTATACTGTATATTGTGGGGCACAGTGTAGAGGTATACTGTATATTGTGTGGCACAGTGTAGCGGTATACTGTATATTGTGGGGCACAGTGTAGAGGTATACTGTATATTGTGGGGCACAGTGTAGAGGTATACTGTATATTGTGGGGCACAGTGTAGAGGTATACTGTATATTGTGTGGCACAGTGTAGAGGTATACTGTATATTGTGTGGCACAGTGTAGAGGTATACTGTATATTGTGTGGCACAGTGTAGCGGTATACTGTATATTGTGTGGCACAGTGTAGAGGTGTACCGTACATTGTGGGGCACAGTGTAGCGGTGCCCCCAGTTGAGCTAATGTCCCCATAATGTGCCAGTATAAAATACCCCTTCTTAGTGCGCCCGTAGATGACCCCATAGTACTCCTCTCCCCCCCCTTCCCCATAGTACCCACCATAATGTGTCCCAGTATAAAATGCTACTGTACAGAGCGCCCCATATAAAATACCCCTTCTTTGTGGCCTCAGTAGATGCACCTATAGTGCCTACCAATAATGTGCCAATAACAAGAGCCCCCCCATTACATGGCAGTAACAAGAGCCCCCCCATCATGTGCCAGTAATAAGAGCCCCCCATCACGTGCCAGTAACAAGAGCCCCCCATCACGTGCCAGTAACAAGAGCCCCCCATCACGTGCCAGTAACAAGAGCCCCATCACGTGCCAGTAACAAGAGCCCCCCATCACGTGCCTATCACGTGGCAGTAACAAGAGCCCCTCCAATGTGCCAGTAACAAGAGCCCCTCATCACGTGCCAGTAACAAGAGCCCCCCCATCACGTGCCAGTAACAAGAGCCTCCCCATCACGTGCCAGTAACAAGAGCCCCCCATCACGTGCCAGTAACAAGAGCCTCCCCATCACGTGCCAGTAACAAGAGCCCCCCCATCACGTGCCAGTAACAAGAGCCCCCCATCACGTGCCAGTAACAAGAGCCCCCCATCACGTGCCAGTAACAAGAGCCCCCATCACGTGCCAGTAATAAGAGCCCCCCATCACGTGCCCGTAATAAGAGCCCCCCATCACGTGCCAGTAACAAGAGCCCCCCATCACGTGCCAGTAACAAGAGCCCCCCCATCACGTGCCAGTAACAAGAGCCCCCCATCACGTGCCAGTAACAAGAGCCCCCCATCACGTGCCAGTAACAAGAGCCCCCCATCACGTTCCAGTAATAAGAGCCCCCCCATCACGTGCCAGTAACAAGAGCCCCCCATCACGTGCCAGTAACAAGAGCCCCCCCATCACGTGCCAGTAACAAGAGCCCCCCCATCACGTGCCAGTAACAAGAGCCCCCCATCACGTGCCAGTAACAAGAGCCCCCCATCACGTGCCAGTAACAAGAGCCCCCCCATCACGTGCCAGTAACAAGAGCCCCCCATCACGTGCCAGTAACAAGAGCCCCCCATCACGTGCCAGTAACAAGAGCCCCCCATCACGTGCCAGTAATAAGAGCCCCCCATCACGTGCCCGTAATAAGAGCCCCCCATCACGTGCCAGTAACAAGAGCCCCCCATCACATGCCAGTAACAAGAGCCCCCTTCACGTGCCAGTAACAAGAGCCCCCCATCACGTGCCAGTAACAAGAGCCCCCCATCACGTGCCAGTAACAAGAGCCCCCCCATCACGTGCCAGTGACAAGAGCCCCCCATCACGTGCCAGTGACAAGAGCCCCCCCAATGTGCCAGTAACAAGAGCCCCCCCATCACGTGCCAGTTACAAGAGCCCCCCATCACGTGCCAGTAACAAGAGCCCCCCCATCACGTGCCAGTTACAAGAGCCCCCCATCACGTGCCAGTAACAAGAGCCCCCCCATCACGTGCCAGTAACAAGAGCCCCCCATCACGTGCCAGTAACAAGAGCCCCCCATCACGTGCCAGTAACAAGAGCCCCCCCATCACGTGCCAGTAACAAGAGCCCCCCCATCACGTGCCAGTAACAAGAGCCCCCTCATCACGTGCCAGTAACAAGAGCCCCTCCAATGTGCCAGTAACAAGAGCCCCCCTAATGTGCCTGTAAAACTACTGTACATATATAAAATAAAAAAAACACTAATACTTACCTCCATGTCAGCGATGCAGACTCTTCCTGTGTCCTGCGCTGTGTGGCTCAAGCGGCTTGATGACGTCATTGTGCCGCCTGCGCCGGCCTCTGAAAGGCTGCCAGCCTAGTGCCTGCAGCCTATCAGAGGAAGGGGAAGGGACATGCCTCTCCCTCCCCTGCCCGCCGCACTAGCACAGGCAGATGACTATGGAGATGAGCGCAATAGAAGCTGCTCAGTTGGGGGGGCACATGGGGGGCACAGCATGATATAGGGGGACTGTGGCCCCCTCTGGCCCCCCCTTGGTGACACCACTGCCTCCACCAGACCCCTCTGTCCTCCCTCCAGGTACCTCTGCCCTCCAGGAACCTGTGTCCTTCTCCAAACTCCTCTGTCCTCCTCCAGTCTCCTCTCTCCTCCTCCAGTCTCCTCTCTCCTCCTCCAGTCTCCTCTCTCCTCCTCCAGTCTCCTCTCTCCTCCTCCAGTCTCCTCTCTTCTCCCTCCAGGCTCCTCTGTCTTCCTCCAGTCTCCTCTCTCCTCCTCCAGTCTCCTCTCTCCTCCTCCAGTCTCCTCTCTCCTCCTCCAGTCTCCTCTCTCCTCCTCCAGTCTCCTCTCTCCTCCTCCAGTCTCCTCTCTCCTCCTCCAGTCTCCTCTCTTCTCCCTCCAGGCTCCTCTGTCCTCCTCCAGTCTCCTCTGTCCTCCTCCAGTCTCCTCTCTCCTCCTCCAGTCTCCTCTCTCCTCCTCCAGTCTCCTCTCTCCTCCTCCAGTCTCCTCTCTCCTCCTCCAGTCTCCTCTGTCCTCCTCCAGTCTCCTCTCTCCTCCTCCAGTCTCCTCTCTCCTCCTCCAGTCTCCTCTCTCCTCCTCCAGTCTCCTCTCTCCTCCTCCAGTCTCCTCTCTCCTCCTCCAGTCTCCTCTCTCCTCCTCCAGTCTCCTCTGTCCTCCTCCAGTCTCCTCTGTCCTCCTCCAGTCTCCTCTCTCCTCCTCCAGTCTCCTCTCTCCTCCTCCAGTCTCCTCTCTCCTCCTCCAGTCTCCTCTCTCCTCCTCCAGTCTCCTCTCTCCTCCTCCAGTCTCCTCTCTCCTCCTCCAGTCTCCTCTCTCCTCCTCCAGTCTCCTCTCTCCTCCTCCAGTCTCCTCTCTCCTCCTCTCTCCTCCTATGTATGGTGCGCTCCCATCCATTTCTATGGGGATTCCGAAAATAGCAGTGTACGCTGCTTGGCTATTTTCGGTGGGCCGATAGAAATGATTGGTGGTGGCTGGACCCGGCTTTGCTGGCCACCACTTTGCTGGACGTCTTCATTTTAGAGATAATTGCGACCCATTTAGTGCCCTGGAGCAGGGGTACTGTGAAGTCTGGACATTTGTAGACATTCACCTATTTCCCCTATGCAAAGTTATACACTTCTTACTTTATTTCACTTGAAAGGGTTAAAGTGCACTGTTTAATACTGCATTTTATATGTTGTGATATACAGTGGGATGTGAAAGTTTGGGCAACCTTGTTAATCGTCATGATTTTCCTGTATAAATCGTTGGTTGTTACAATAAATATATCATATAGGAGACGCACACAGTGATATCTGAGAAGTGACATGAAGTTTATTGGATTTACAGAAAGTGCTATAATTGTTTAAACAAAATTAGGCAGGTGCAGACATTTGTTGTCATTTTATTGATTCCAAAACCTTTAGAACTAATTATTGGAGCTCAGATTGGCTTGGTAAGCTCAGTGACCCCTGACCTACATACACAGGTGAATCCAATTATGAGAAAGAGTATTTAAGGGGGTCAATTGTAAGTTTCTCTGAAGAGCAGCAACATGGGGGTCTCAAAACAACTCTCTAATGACCTGAAGACAAAGATTGTTCACCATCATGGTTTAGGGGAAGGATACAGAAAGCTGTCTCAGAGATTTCCGCTTCTGTCTCCACAGTTAGGAACATATTGAGGAGATGGAAGACCACAGGCTCAGTTCAAGTTAGGGCTCGAAGTGGCCGACCAAGAAAAATCTCGGATAGACAGAAGTGACGAATGGTGAGAACAGTCAGAGTCAACCCACAGACCAGCACCAAAGACCTACAACATCATCTTGCTGCAGATGGAGTCACTGTGCATCGTTCAACCATTCGGTGCACTTTACACAAAGAGATGCTGTATGCGAGAGCGATGCAGAGGACGCCTTTTCTCCGCTTGAGGTGGGATAAAGCACATTTGGACAAGCCAGCTTCGATTTGGAATAAGGTGCTGTGGACGGATGAAACTAACATTGAGTTATTTGGCCACAACAAGGGGCGTTATGCATGGAGGAAAAAGACCACAGCATTCCAAGAAAAACACCTGCTACCTACAGTACAATATGGTGGTGGTTCCATCATGCTGTGGGGCTGTGGGGCCAGTGCAGGGACTGGGAATCTTGTCAAAGTTGAGGGACGCATGGATTCCACTCAGTATCAGCAGATTCTGGAGACCAATGTCCAGGAATCAGTGACAAAGCTGAAGATACGCCGGGGCTGGATCTTTCAACAAGACAACGACCCTAAACACTGCTCAAAATCCACTAAGGCATTTATGCAGAGGAACAAGTACAACGTTCTGGAATGGCCATCTCAGTCCCCAGACCTGAAGATAAAGAGAGCTGTCCATGCTCGGAAGCCATCCAACCTGAATGAACTAAAGATGTTCTGTAAAGAGGAAAGGTCCAAAATACCTTCAACCAGAATCCAGACTCTCATTGGAACCTACAGGAAGCGTTTAGAGGCTGGAATTTCTGCAAAAGGAGGATCTACTAAATATTGATTTCATTTCTTTTTTGTGGTGTCCAAATGTCTGCACCGGCCTAATTCTGTATAAACAGTTCTAGCACTTTCTGTAAATCCAATAAACGTCATCTCACTTCTCAGATATCACTGTGTTTGTCTCCTATATGATAGATTTAAATGACATTTTTTATCGCAACAACCAACGATTTATACAGGAAAATCATGACGATTAACAAGGTTGCCCAAACTTTCGCATCCCACTGTATATCCTGTACATTATCACTGTATTTACATAAGTCTGTGGAAAGGGTTAATGAATACTGGGAGACTTTTGGGACTTTGAATGAAAAGCTGGTCATTTCACAGCTGCTATAGGGTTTAAAGAACAACATGTTTTGGAGGGAAAAACCCAGACTTGTTTACCACCAAAACCAGACAGTCTGACCTTGTGACCGTCTGGTTTTAGCTTTTGTTGTATGAAAACTTGTTTTTGTCTGGAAAAACTGCTGTCATTGCCATTGAGTATCACTGATGCTCTGATGTAAGTCTATGACAGACGGAAAGTGTTACATTGTATCTGTTTGTGCTGAGCTTCTCCTCCCCTCCCACTAGAAGGTTCCAGTCTAGTTAAAACTGTATCTAAGGAGAGCAGTCAGAGCCCCTAGTGTGCTGCAGTTAGGGACCAGTGCTTGGAGGGGAGACTCTGTCAGACTACATAAGTGACCAGAAGAAGACAATGAGACAGGGATTCTGAGCCGCAGACCATGGGTCACCAGCCCTGTGACCAAGAAGCCATCCGGACTACTGAGCTACAGACTGTGGGCCTCAAACCTTTAACCAGATAGAGGGACAGCTAGCTCAGGCCTTTCCTAAGCATCAACCCCTTCTTCTTCCACGGAGGAGACTGGAGAAGCCAGCCCTATGCCTCATCTCAGGGAGGAGACTGGAGAAGCCGGCCCTATGCCTCATCTCAGGGAGGAGACTGGAGAAGCCGGCCCTATGCCTCATCTCAGGGAGGAGACTGGAGAAGCCGGCCCTATGCCTCATCTCAGGGAGGAGACTGGAGAAGCCAGCCCTATGCCTCATCTCAGGGAGGAGACTGGAGAAGCCGGCCCTATGCCTCATCTCAGGGAGGAGACTGGAGAAGCCAGCCCTATGCCTCATCTCAGGGAGGAGACTGGAGAAGCCTGCCCTATGCCTCATCTCAGGGAGGAGACTGGAGAAGCCTGCCCTATGCCTCATCTCAGGGAGGAGACTGGAGAAGCCTGCCCTATGCCTCATCTCAGGGAGGAGACTGGAGAAGCCAACCCTATACCTTGTCCTAGGGAGGAGACTGGAGAAGCCGGCCCTATGCCTCATCTCAGGGAGGAGACTGGAGAAGCCGGCCCTATGCCTCGTCTGTATTGTTTTGTACCTGAATTCATCCAGTAAAGAAGCATACTGGTTTACTGAAGACCCTGACTCTATGGACTTATTTACCATTAAGGTGCACCACGCCTAACAACCCTTCTGGAGAGCATCAAAATGTGGTGACACCTCAACGGTGTCCGGGGGACCCAGCGTTGCGTTGGGGCCACTCCGAACCGGGTGTCACGGTCACTCACAGGCTAGGTGTTAGAAGGTCGGAGACATTATGCACCGCCAAAACAGCCATTTTATTTGTATCAGTGCGGCAATGGATCCAATTCCTGCACTGGTCGGACAACTACAGCGGTTGTCTTTGGAGGTAGCTGACCTCCGCAATACTGTCGCACAGACCCAGAGACCTCTGGCAGCTGGTTCCGACTGTGGGAATCAGGCCTGCCCTGAACCTAAGGTTGCTTCCCCAGACAGGTTTTCCAGGGGCAGTGATAATTTCACACTGAGTCATGTAAATTATATTTTAAGCTGCGCCCTCGCTCTTCTGGCGATGAGAGTCAAAGAGTGGGTATCCTCATGTCGCTGCTTAACCCCTTAAAGACACGGCCATATTTCACCTTAAGGACCAGGCCATTTCTTTGCAAATCTGACCAGTGTCACTTTATGTGGTGATAACTTTAAAACGCTTTGACTTATCCAGGCCATTTTCATCACATATTGTACTTCATGACACTGGTAAAATGGAGTAAAAAAAAAAATTCATTTTTATTTATAAAAAAATACCAAATTTAAATTTCTCTACTTTTATAATAGATAGTAATAACTCCAAAAATAATTACTACTTTACATTCCCCATATGTCTACTTCATGTTTGGATCAATTTCACTTTTTTGGCAGATTTTCCATTTGAATCCATGTTTTCCAGTTACAAAGCAAGGGTTAACAGCCAAACAAAGCTCTATATTTATTGCCCTGATTCTGTAGTTTACAGAAACACCCCATATGTGGTCGTAAACCGCTGTACGGGCACATGGCAGGGCGCAGAAGGAAAGGAGCGCCATACGGTTTTTGGAAGGCAAATTTTGCTGGACTGGTTTTTTGACACCATGTCCCATTTGAAGCCCCCCTGATGCACCCATAGAGTAGAAACTACAAAAAAGTGACCCCATTTTGGAAACTACGGGATAGGGTGGCAGTTTTGTTGGTACTAGTTTAGGGTACATATGATTTTTGGTTGCTCTATATTACACTTTTTGTGCGGCAAGGTAACAAGAAATAGCTGCTTTGGCACAGTTTTTATTTTTTGTTATTTACAACATTCATCTGACAGGTTAGATCATGTGGTATTTTTATAGAGCAGGTTGTCACGGACGCGGCGATACCAAATATTGGTTATTTGTTTAAGTTTTACATAACAAAGCATTTTTTTAAAAGATTATTCTTTAGTGTCACCAAATTCTGAAAGCCATAGTTTTATTTATTTTTTGGGCGACTGTCTTGTGTAGAGGCTCATTTTTTTGGGGATGAGATGATGGTTTGATTGGCCCTATTTTGGGGTGTGTATGACTTTTTGATCGCTTGCTATTACACTTTTTGTGATGTAAGGTGACAAAAAATGGCTTTTTTTTCACTTTTTTTTTTTTTACGGTATTCACCTGAGGGGTTAGGTCATGTGATATTTTTATAGAGCAGGTTATTACAGACGCGGCGATATCTAATATGTCTACTTTTATTTTATTTAAGTTTTACACAATGATTTCATTTTTGAAACAAAAAAAATCATGTTTTAGTGTTTCCATAGTCTGAGAGCCATAGTTTTTTCAGTTTTTGGGTGATTATCTTAGGTAGGGTATGATTTTTGTGGGATGAGATGAAGGTTTGATTGGTACTATTTTGGGTGGCATATGCCTTCTTGATCGCTTGGTGTTGCACTTTTAGGCCTCTTTCACACGGGCGTTGCGGGAAAATGTGCGGGTGCGTTGCGGGAACATGCACGATTTTTCCACGCGAGTGCAAAACATTGTAATGCAGTTTGCACTCGCGTGAGAAAACTCGCGCATGTTTGGTACCCAAACCCGAACTTCTTCACAGAAGTTCGGGCTTGGGATCGGTGTTCTGTAGATTGTATTATTTCCCCTTATAACATGGTTATAAGGGGAAATAATAGCATTCTGAATACAGAATACATAGTACAATAGCGCTGGAGGGGTTAAAAAAAATAATATTTTTTTTTTTACTCACCTTAATCCACTTGATCGCGGAGCCGGCATCTCCTTCTGTTTTCATCTTAGCTGTGTGGAGGAACAGGACCTGTGGTGATGTCACTCCGGTCATCACATGGTCCATCACATGATCTTTTACCATGGTGATGGATCATGTGATGACCGGAGTGATGTCACCACAGGTCCTGTTCCTGCACACAGCTAAGATGAAGACAGAAGAGATGCCGGCTCCGCGATCAAGTGGATTAAGGTGAGTTAAATTATTATTATTTTTTTTAACCCCTCCAGCCCTATTTTACTATGCATTCTGTATTCAGAATGCTATTATTTTCCCTTATAACCATGTTATAAGGGGAAATAATAATGATCGGGTCTCCATCCCGATCGTCTCCTAGCAACCGTGCGTGAAAATCGCACCGCATCCGCACTTGCTTGCGGATGCTTGCGATTTTCACGCAAACCCATTCATTTCTATGGGGCCTGCGTTACGTGAAAAACGCACAAAGAGGAGCATGCTGCGATTTTCACGCAACGCACAAGTGATGCGTGAAAATCACCGCTCGTGTGCACAGCCCCATAGAAATGAATGGGTCAGGATTCAGTGCGGGTGCAATGCGTTCAACTCACGCATCGCATCCGCGCGGAATACTCGCCCGTGTGAAAGGGGCCTTAGTGATGTAAGAAGACAAAAATTTTTGGTTTTTTTAGCACACTTTTTATTTTAATTTTTTGATGGTGTTCACCTGTTTTTATAGAGCCTTTCGTTACGGACGTGGCAATACCTAATAGTATACTTTTTTTTATTTATTTAAGTTTTACACAATAATATAATTTTTGAAAAAAAAACAAAACATGTTTCAGTGTTTCCATAGTCTGAGAGCCATAGTTTTTTCAGTTTTTGGGCGATTATCTTAGGTAGGGTCTCATTTTTTGCGAGATGAGATGACGGTTTGATTTCCACTATTTTAGGGTGCGTCTGACTTTTTGATCGCTTGCTATTACACTTTTTGTGATGTTAGGTGACAAAAATGGCTTTTTTTATATACCGTCTTTATTTTATTTTTTATGGTATTTATCAGACAGGGTGGATCATGTGATATATTTATAGAGCCGGTCATTACGGACGCGGCGATACCTAATATGTGTGGTTTTATTTTTCTCTTTTTTATTATAAAATAAGGGGAAAGGGGCTTTTTTTTTTTCTTTTTTTACTTTATTAATTTTATTACTTTATTAATTTTATTAAAAACATTTTTTTTTACTTTTTTTTTTTTTAACTTTATTTCTGATGGTTCACTTTTGGGGGTCTGATCCCCTCTGCAATGCATTACAATGCATTACACAAACAGGTTGCCTAGGAGACGGGCCTGAGGCTGGACAGGTTGCTTAGGAGACGGGCCTGAGGCTGGACGGGTTGCCTAGGAGACGGGCCTGAGGCTGGACGGGTTGCCTAGGAGACGGGCCTGAGGCTGGACAGGTTGCCTAGGAGACGGCCCTGAGGCTGGACAGGTTGCCTAGGAGACGGCCCTGAGGCTGGACAGGTTGCTGAGGAGACGGGCCTGAGGCTGGACGGGTTGCCTAGGAGACGGGCCTGAGGCTGGACGGGTTGCCTAGGAGACGGGCCTGAGGCTGGACAGGTTGCCTAGGAGACGGCCCTGAGGCTGGACAGGTTGCCTAGGAGACGGCCCTGAGGCTGGACAGGTTGCCTAGGAGACGGCCCTGAGGCTGGACAGGTTGCCTAGGAGACGGCCCTGAGGCTGGACAGGTTGCCTAGGAGACGGCCCTGAGGCTGGACAGGTTGCCTAGGAGACGGCCCTGAGGCTGGACAGGTTGCCTAGGAGATGGGCCTGAGGCTGGACAGGTTGCCTAGGAGACGGGCCTGAGGCTGGACGGGTTTCCTAGGAGACGGGCCTGAGGCTGGACAGGTTGCCTAGGAGACAGGCCTGAGGCTGGATCTCCTCGGCACCCGTAGAAGGCAGGTCCCGATGCCGTGCAAGGCATTGGGCAGCCTCTGCACATCATCAGGCTGCCTTCTGAGACATCGAGTCTCCGCCACAGCAGCGCGGGGAGTCGATGCGCTCACCCGACACAAACCCCTTCTATGCCGCGGTCAGCGGCATAGAAGGGGTTAATCCGCAGCGATCGCCGATACGGCGGGGTCACAGAACCCCCCTCGGCATTGACCCAGGGTGCCTGCTGATTGATTTCAGCAGGCAACCAGTTCTGATCACTGCCCGCCGCGCGGCGGTGATCAGAAATACACATGGCGTACCGGTACACCCTGTGTCCTTAAGTACCGGGACATCATGACGTACCGGTACGCCCTGTGTCCCCAAGAGTTTAATGGAGATGCCCAGGCTTGGGCCTTTTCTTTGCCGACTGGGTCACAGTCCCTCCGGTCGGTGGATGAGTTTTTCAGAGCTCAGGGTTTGATTTCCGACGACCCGGATCGGGTTTCCCTGGCCGAGACTAAGTTGCGTGGTTTGCGGCAGGGAAAGCGGTCTGCGGAGATCTACTGCTCTGAATTTAGGAGATGGGCTGCGGATACGGAGTGGAATA
Source organism: Bufo bufo (assembly GCF_905171765.1). Classification (NCBI taxonomy): domain Eukaryota; kingdom Metazoa; phylum Chordata; class Amphibia; order Anura; family Bufonidae; genus Bufo; species Bufo bufo. Next base: position 839,982,151 of record NC_053389.1, on the reverse strand, counting down.
ATCCAGCTCTGCGTAGTCAATTCTGTCAGGGATTATCTGAGAGGCTGAAAGACGCGCTGTCTTTGGAGGCGGCCATGTCACTGGCTGTACGTATAGATAGACGTCTGAGAGATCTAAAGTCCCTCATTCTCAGGAGGTACTATCATATGAGGTGGCGGCTCCCTCTGATCCTTTGGGTGGAGAGACTCTCGAGTTTATGCCTTGTGAGGAGCCTATGCAGTTGGGGGAGCTACTCCTAGGACTGCTGGTAAGAGCTCTGGTCATATGAAGGGAGTCTGTTATCGTTGTGGAAAGAAGGGACATGTTGTGACTAGTTGTCCGTTCTTGCAGCGTCAAGGTAAAAACAAGAAAAATATGTTTAATCCCCAAGTTACTATTGGTGGTGTGGGTGGGGAGCAAGAAGACTTACTTTTGTCATTTATTGGTAGTACCAGATTTCTCCTGTCTGCCGAGGTGGCAGTGGGGCAGGGGTTAACCTGATTGATGGACAGTTTCTTCGTATTCATGGTTTGACTACTGGTGCACTAGAGAAAAGCATTTCTGTCTTTGCAATGGAATCTGCACCTCTTACCCCAAAATGCCTGTCGCAGGTGGTAAATGACATCCATTTAAGAGGGGGTGATTTCCATCAGGAATCTCTCGTGTTGTGTGTTGGAGGGTCTGCCTGCTCCGATGGCGTTACAGAGGGTGCGGGAACCGCGCTCTAAATGAAACAGTTTATGTCAGTTATTTGAGTTGAATCCTATAAAGACGGGAAGATGAAATCTTATCCAGCTATCAGAGGCAATATTCGCAGATACGTATTGTTCATACGAAAAAGTTGTAGTCCACCTCCTGCTGGTCCGCAGATCTCGTCATGAGTCACCAACCACTGATTCCAAACACCGAGTCGGAATACCTTCAAGAAGGAACAGAAAAGATGGTGCAATACCCTCGATATCTTGTAAGGTAAGGGGTTTATTGTACTCACAATTATAAAGTTGTAAAAATGCACATAGAATTGCCCGACCCGGGTTTCGCTATTAGCTTCTTCAGGGGCTGCGGTACAAACGCCGCTGTAATCCACGAGTAAAAGATCACTTCTACCCCGGAACTAAAACGGACTTCCGTTGTCCAATGTCATGTCAATCAAACAATAAATGTCGGATATCAAACATATGCATAGTGTGCAACATAAACAAAAACATAAAATCACATGAAGCATAAAATGACATATAAAAAAAGAATGTCATATAAACAATGATAAACATATATGATGTATATAAATATAAAATTGTAAAAGTATAGAAATAGTATAAAAATAGGAAGTAATATCAGATGAATCAAACCATACAAACTGCTTTCATGTCCCATTCTATATTTAATCCTTGCGGCTGTAAAGTGTCCATTTCAAATATCCACTGCGCTTCTTTCTTGTTGATTTGTGTGGCGGGGTTGCCTCCTCGCCAATACCGTTTAACTAGTTCTATGCCACAAAATTTCAAGCCAGTGGGATCCTTTTGATGAAATCTCTTAAAATGGGCTGAGACACTCTGCGTCTCCAGCCCCTTCTTAATATTCCTAATATGCTCCGCCACCCGGACTTTCAACTTCCTTAGGGTTCTACCTATATACTGGAGCCCACAAGGGCACTCCAACATATAGATGACTCCCATAGACTCACATGAGATGTTTTCCTTTTATTTTTAATCTAGATGTTTTGGAAGTAGACACAATCTCCTCTATTCTGGATTTTTTCTTATCTTCCCTGGAGCGAAAACACTATGGGGTTTGGGTGTGATAAGGTGGTCTTTCACATAGCTATGCACAATGCGGTTCCTAACAGTGGGGGCTCTTTTAAAAATAAACAGGTTTTTTTTTGGGATGAGATCTCCAATGATTCGGTCATTTTTCAGGACATTCCAGTTTTGATGGATAATCTTCTTAATTTGAGGGCAGATAGTGGAATAGGAGGTAGAGAAAGCGAATTGGTATTTCTCCCTAATCTGCTTTGTATGTTCGCTGGGATCCTTATTTTTAGTATTGTGATTATCTCGCTTAACTTCTTCCCTCTGGTTATACAATGTTTCCCTTTCGTATCCTTTTTCTATGAACCGGTCTATAATAATGCTACTCTGTTTTTCGTAGTCTTCTATGTTAGTGCAATTCCTTTTAATACGTTGCAACTGTCCTTTCGGTACATTGCATATCCAAGGCTTATAGTGACAGCTACTCCTCTCAATATACCCGTTACGATCAGTCGGCTTGAAATAGGTTTTAGTTATAATTTTGCCTTGTTCTAGCCTGATCTCAAGATCTAAAAAATGGATGGTGTTTCTGCTAATGTCTTCAGTGAATTTTATATTCCTCACATTGGAATTAATGTGTGAAATGAAATCAGATAATCCTTTTTCCGTACCATACCAGACACCGATGCAGTCATCGATATACCTTTTCCAAAGTCGGAGGCTGCCATTCTCGGTATCTCTCTTTAGGGCGGGGGAGATATTAAAATGCTCCCAATACGCCATAAAGAGGTTGGCAAAACTGGGTGCGAATTTCGCACCCATCGCCAGACCAGAAACTTGTAAAAAATAGTAATCATTGTACCAAAAATAATTATGTCCTAAACACTATTGTATACAGTCTAGGATAAATATTTTCCGTTCTTCACCCATCTGTTCATCACCATCCAAATAAAATCTGACTGCTTCCATACCGATATCATTGGGTATAATGATGTAACGTCAAGAGTAATCACAAAAGTATTATCTGGGATATTGCCGACCTCTTTCAGAAGTTCCAGGATATGTCCTGTATCCCTTAAATAAGAAGGAGTAGTGACCACATACCGCTGTAAGAAGATATCTATATACTCTGATACGCGGCTGGTGATTGAGTCAATACCCGAGACTATCGGTCTCCCAGGGGGGCGCTCTGCATCTTTATGCACCTTAGGTAAATAATATATCGTAGGAGTTTTAGGGTGTATATTATTCAGATATTGATATTCCTTTTGATTAAGGACCCCCTGAGCTAACCCTCTATCGAGGAGGGCTTTAAGTTCCTTTTTTCAATTTTTTATAAGTCTTTTTATCACTTAGGATTTTCTGCATTTCGGCATTATAATCTGCCTTATTTAACACAACTATCCCCCCCCTTTATCTGCCGGTTTGATCACTAATTGGTCATGCTGTTCAAGATTTTTTAAAGCCTCTTTTTCTTTTCTGCTCAAATTGTTCTTTTTCATACCCCCTATATCTATGAGATCTAATCCCTTTAAAACGCCACGTTTAAAGCCTCAATGCATTCATTTTCTTTATTATCTGGGTAGAAGGTAGATTTATTTTTTTAAATCTGTGTATATCCCCATCCCATCTGTTTGGTTTTTTTTTATAAGATATTTAATTTTCTTATGAACCGATGCAAATCTAGATAGGTCTCAAATTTGTTACCTTTAAATGTGGGTGCAAACTTGAGACCCTTATTGAGGACCGACAACTCCTCGGGTAATAAAGTATGAGAACTTAGATTGTAGATCCCTGTGGATTCCCTCTGCCCTTCTTTGCTTCGGGACTTATTGTGTCTCTTTCCTCCCCTATTACCCCTACCTCCCTTTTTTTCTTTCTGGGTGTTTCCTCCTTCTTTTGCGGTGTTTGCAGTGTTTTTCCCTTTATTGCCTTGTGTGGAAAATTTTCCTCCTGCACGCTATTATCCTTCCCTTCATTAGGGTATGGTCGTGCTTCGTTTCTATTTTCCTTTGCTGTGTGGCTTTCATATTGTCTATTTTCTTTAGGGGTGTAATCTCCCCTTGATCCATATCCTGTATTTTTCGTATGGTTTGTCTCATTCTGATATCTTTCATTCTGATACCTATAATTGGTTGCAGTCTGATGCCTTTCATTATATTCCGGTACATAAGTACCCATACCTCTATTATCAATCTGCGAATATTGCCTCTGATAGCTGGATACGATTTCATCTTCCCGTCTTTATAGGATTCAACTCAAATAACTGACATAAACTGTATTACATTTTATGTTTGAGAGGTACCGTGTATACGTTGGTCTTTGTATTAGTGCCATCTAGTGACGAGTTTTGGGTACTGCATATCACTGTGTTATTGCATATTATTGACTTTGGGTTGCGAGATAGCCGCTAGCACATCCGCAATACCCAATCCCCATAGCTCTCTGGGTTAATGCAAATTAACATAAAAGAGTCCTATCTTACTTGTGAGACCAGAGAAGAGTCATATTTTCAAGCTCTGACTCATCTCAAGTTAATTTGCATATGTATCAAATTGTTTTTTTTACACAATAAAAGCACACAGAGCTATGGGGACTGGGTATTGCGGATGTGCTAGCGGCCATCTAGCAACCCGTGTCCTCAGCTCTATACACAAAATCCCGGTGACAGGTTCCTTTAAGTTTCTATTGTATTTAAGTTATTGTATAATAAATCATTTATATTTTTGCATAGACACTTGTACCATGATTTACTGATTGCACAACATAATTAAATTAACGATCTCTTTTTGAGGTGTTTTATATGTCCACCTCGAGGATCAATACCCTTTGAAATGTTTATTTTGATCCTATTTTTTTATATAAAGCATTTGCTTTACATCCCCGACATAAAGATGGAGGCACTGCTGAGATGTTAATTTAGTAATTATTTGTGCAAATAGTAAAACGTTCCATAATTTTCTTGGCTAACCAGATTGTTCATCTATCTGTGTACTAATTATTGGTAGCGCAGCCAGTACTGAAGTGGGTTCTGGTGAAGCTACAGGAGATAGTCCATCTAGCCCGGGACAGTTAATCCAGAACATTGTTGGATATGTAAATTCACGGTTGAGCAGAAGCCAAGAGAGAATGTGTGGATGTATGGACATGACTTGGTACAGGCAGGAGACATCTAACCTATTTTTCTCTGCCTAAAAGTAACTCCAGTAAAGACCAACACTTCCTAAAGATGTTGCCACCAGTCCTTTACGCACTATTAGAAGTCAGTACCCTCTTAAAGAGTAGAAATATGCATATAACAGATATGTAGGCTTATATATCCTGTATAGAAACAGAGTTAGAATCTGCAAAAGCAATGATCGAGGACTTAAAACGTGAACTCGATCTCAGCCATGTTGCCTATCATCAACTAAAAGGGAGGCCGATGAGCTGAACCTCCGTTATTGCAGACTTCAGCAAACAGACGGACCAAGCCAGACTATAGTCAATGCTGAAAGTGATCTGTCTGATAATAAGAGATTTTTGGATCCTCCAGCTCTCACAGCCCAAAATATAGATATGTCGTCATCACGTGCTCTTAAGGCGGAATCCATCCGAGGTCCTAAGCCACCCGAGGGTGATGGCACAGGATGCATTAACCCAATGAAATCAGGCGTTTCAAGCTGTAACCGCCTTACTAGACGCTAGTGACGCCAAAGGCCACAGAAGTGTCCCCCCACACCTTCCCCTAGAGAGGAATGTTAGGGTTAAGTCACCTGTGCCAAGTGAGTACGATGGAAGTGATCGGAGTATGAGTGATTATGACAGTGATGTGGAGAAGCGTGTGGCTTATTCCCCACCGTGCAGACATGAGTTTGCCCACAAGGGAGATGAGAGTTCCAGGCGACCGTCATATGCTGAGGTGGTCTCTAGAAAGAAAAATACTCAGTGTGCAGAAGGGGATCAAAGTTCCTCGAGTATCATTACATTTATAAATGCCACTGTAGCTAAACTCTCTAAGAGAGGTTCTCCTGAAATTGCTGATCACGTAGAACTGTACCAGTCCACCATGGATTCTTTAAAATTGTATTCTGATGCGGAAAGGATCAGATTCCTACCATGGGCGTTTGAGAATAAGTATCGTCATTACTTTATTTCCTTCAGAGACAGGGGGATCCGGGATTGGCGGGATGTTTTGCAAGAGGTGAAGTTAGAATTCGGCCCTTACCGGACTATAACTGCTGCAAAACGTGATACTTATAAACTCACATGTAGACTCAATCAAAGTCTCCGGGAATTCCTCTCCATCCTTAAAAATGCCTATGGGTTAGTGTATAGGTCCCCAAATTGGGAATCTGGGGAATTCAAACAGCTGTTTTATGATGCAATGCCTATGCAAATTAAATTTATCCTAGCTAGAGATCTCGATCTTAAAGCTCCCTTGGACAGATTGGTGACGGCTGCCACTTCCCTGTATAATATCAGTGAGTGCCATGCTACGGGTGAGAGGAGATACAAAAGGTCCCCAGAATAAAACGTAGCAGAAGCTAAAATAAACCCCAACCTAGGATTTTGAAAAGCAGCCACGCAGGTACACTCCGTCTACAGGACCTTTCCAACAAACCCAGCGACAACAGGTAGGACCCAAGCAAACAAAACCTCATAGCCCCAACGGGTTAGACGGGGATAATAATGGTGATAGGAGGTCTAACTACCATCCCCAATATTACAATAGGGGTCCCCCGGCATACAGGCGCTGGAATAACAGGCCCAGACAACAGAAGGAAGGTAGGCCCAAACCGTCCACTTCACCTAGAAGTCTGTCACCCACCTCTAGTGAGGTTACACCACAAAACCAAATTGTGCCCAAATCAAATGGTCGGTTTGATTAGTTGACAGATCAAGTGGCTAAATTAAGTGAAATAGTTAATAAGATGTCCCAGGTTTCCATCGAAAAAACTAAGCCTTTTTTAGGGGCGGCTGCAGGTCCCAGCTAAGCCTTATAAAGCAGGCAGGTTGGGTTAGGGCCCAGGCCAACGCAAGGCTATCGAGCTGGTTGTAGAAGAATCTAATGTGATTCCTAATCCTATATTGCCTTGCAGCGTTCTTGACCCTAAAATTGAGGCCAAAGAGGAGGTGTCTAACGTGTTGTCTATCTTGCAGTCTAACCATGTAGATTGATCCCATCATCTCAGCGTCAACCTGTGAGCTGCCGTCTGAAAACTGTGATATAATCCAGTTTTCCCCAAAAGTGGGGGCTGCTGACACGTGCAGTAAGAATGTCCGGGTTTCTCCAGAAGTCGCATCGCTGCAAAAGGATCAAATCCTCAAAAAGCGTCCGATGAGTGAACATCCTAATTTCTTATGTGACTTGTTTCAGGTTGAAGGCCGATATTTTGTTGATTCTTATCTCCAAGATAAACTTATCGGGCCAATTAGGGGTTTACTTGACACAGGATCACAAGCCACTATATTGTCATCTCGTTATTTCCAACAGGTTATGGATGTGACAGCAAAGAAGCCAAAATTGAAATAGTTTGATGGCTCTTTGATAAGTGTAGGCGGAGACGCTTTGCAGGTAAGAGGTACAGCATGGAGAAAATTTAAAATAGGCAAGAAAGTAATTAGACATCCCACACTAATTGTGGACCTTCCCTATGATTGGCTGATCATAGGAATCGACCTTCTGAAAATATTGAGTTCCATAGTAGATTTAATCAATGAAGCAATCTGGACTCGGGTAAAGGCACCTATTGCCTATGAGTATTCTTGCAACCAGTTCCATTGGCAGCCATACATGCCTACGCCATGACACTACCACCACCATGCTTCACTGATGAGGTGGTATGCTTAGGATCATGAGCAGCTCCTTTCCTTCTCCATACTCTTCTCTTCCCATCACTCTGATACAAGTTGATCTTGGTCTCATCTGTCCATAGGATGTTGTTCCAGAACTGTGAAGGCTTTTTTTTAGATGTCCTTTGGCAAACTCTAATCTGACCTTCCTGGTTTTGAGGCTCACCAATGGTTTACATCTTGTGGTGAACCCTCTGTATTCACTCTGGTGAAGCCTTCTCTTGATTGTTGACTTTGACACACATACACCTACCTCCTGGAGAGTGTTCTTGATCTGGCCAACTGTTATGAAAGGCGTTTTCTTCACCAGGGAAAGAATTCTTCGGTCATCCACCACAGTTGTTTTCCGTTGTTTTCCGTGGTCTTCCGGGTCTTTTGGTGTTGCTGAGGTCACCAAAGACCCGGAATGTTCCAAACAGTTGTTTTGGCCAGGCCTAATGTTTTTGCTATCTCTCTGATGGGTTTGTTGTGTTTTTTCAGCCTAATGATGGCTTCACTGATAGTGACAGCTCTTTGGATCTCATCTTGAGAGTTGACAGCAACAGATTCAAAATGCAAATAGCAGACTGGAAATGACCTCTGGACCTTGTATCTGCTCATTGTAATTGGAATAATAAGGGAATAACACACACCTGGCCATGGAACAGCTGAGAAGACAATTGTCCCATTACTTTTGGTTCCTGAACAAGTGGGAGGCACATATGCAAACTGTTGTAATTCCTGCACCGTTCACCTGATTTGGATGTAAATACCTCAAATTACAGCTGACAGTCTGCAGGTAAAGCACATCTTGTTTGTTTCATTTCACATCCATTGTGGTGGAGTATAGAGCCAAAAATGTTAGAATTGTGTCCATGTCCCAATATTTATGGACCTGACTGTATATCTAAATATCCTAATTATAGTGGATTTGATTAGACCCATAAGAGGCCATATTGTTATATGTTATATATTTTAAAGTAGGCCGAAAGAGGTTCATGGGAAGGACACAGTTCATGTACCAGTCTGAGAAGAGTCCTTCTTGTCTCCTTGTGGATTTATGACTGAGATAAGGATATTCTCGACTCTCTGGTGCGAATTATCCCTATGGTTTAAGGTCTATTGATGAAGCAGAAAATCTGTGATGTATGTATACATATAATGAACATTACGTTTTAGTAGAAGACAACCAATAGGACCTCTGTATTGTTTTATATTGAATATTATGAAGAATGTTTATGTATCTGTTATCATATATATATTTTTCAAAAGGAACGTATATATTCCTAGAGTATGATAAACTGTTTAGGTATAAATCTTGCTAATGAGTCTCTGTCTAGGGAAAGACGTGTTATTTTAACTAACCATCAATCACCAATTGGAGTAGCAGAGGAGGCACAGATATCTGTGAGAGAACAAGGTCCATTATATTATTATCAGTACGAAAATCTGAGAGTAGGGGAAAAGTCTAAATGGTGCCCAAAAGTCTGTGTTTTAGTTAGTTTTGTGTCGAAATTAATCCCTCAGCTCTGATTTAAGGTTCCATATGTCATGTGTATAGATTGTGAGATTAAGTCATACTTGGATATTTAACCCTTACTAGAATGATACTAATAGCTTAGGTAATAGTGTCACCTAGGGGTAAATGAGCAACATTACGCCAACAGCAGAAATGCATTTTGGTTAATACAATGACATCACCGTCATTATCATATGTACACGCCTAGCCGACAATGATTGGAAAAGTTAGGAAGGTGTGTCTACCTGATAAGTTTGTGATCATAAACCACACACACATGAGGGAAAACACAAAGAAACCAAGAAAGCCCAGGAGAAAGATCCCAATGACCAGGACAGACTTTGGAACTGACTTCCCTTAGTCTCTGGATGTGACTGGAGTGTAAGACAGATTGCACCAGAAGAGTGACCGCTGCTCTGGATGTGACTAGAGTATAAGACCTGATGTACCAGAAAAATAGTGACTGCAGCTCTGGGTGTGACTGGAGTATAAGACATGATGTACCAGATTAGTGACCACAGCTCTGAATGTGACTGGAGCGTAAGACATGCTGTAACAGCAGAATAGTGACCACAGCTTTGGATGTGACTGGAGTATAAGGCATGATGTAACAGATGAATTAGTGACCGCAGCTCTGGCTGTGACTGAAGTGTACGGATAGACGTCTGATCATGAGACGATCCCCTGTCGCTACCATATAACCTTCTCCACCTGCACATGAGTCACACGGCATCAGGGTAAAAGTCATGTGATCCAGGCAGAGACATGTGCAGACTAGAAGTATACACACCGGGGATTACAGCACAGATGTTTGTGTGCGTCACTTTTTCTTCCCAGGACACTCAGTGCCGTCATGGCACGTGTGATGGGGGGGCGCTGTCATGGTACGTGTGATGGGGGGGGGTCTTCATTATGGAGGGCGCTGTTATGGCACATGTGATGGGGGGGTCTTCATTATGGAGGGCGCTGTCGTGGCACATGCATGTAATGGGGAGGTCTTCATTATGGGGGGGAGCTGTCATGGCACATGTAATGGGGGGGTCTTCATTATAGGGGGACGCTGTCATGGCGGTGACTCTTCCGCTGCGGAGTACAGAGCAGTAATATTTATTGTTATATAATAGTTTGTAGAAAACACGGCAGCTCATACATATATACGTGTAAACATCTGTGTACATGGGGGGTGGGGGGTTATATGGGTGTAAACTGGAGGATATACAGATGGCGGTAGGAGGGGCTTAAGGCATTAGTGGCAGCACCCGATGCTGTTAGCTGATTACTGTGTGACGCTCCTTCTTACTTCTTGACCTCTCGAAGAACGCGTAGTCCTGTAGAGAGAATGGACTGCGTAAGAATCAAGATGACGGCTGGTCCAGAAGTCACAAGTGTCAGACAAGGTCACAGTAGTTTATCAACTCCAGTCCTCAACTCGACGACTCCATATTAGACCCCAAACCAACGACGTCATGGTCGACCTCAACCCAATGACTCCATAGAAGACCCCAAACTAACTACTTCATGGTAGACCTCAAACCAACGACTTCATGATAGACATCAACCCAATGATTTTATGGTAGACCCAACATCAATGACTTCCTGGTAGACCTCAACCCAATGACTCCACAGTAAACCCAAAACCAATGATTTCATTGTAGACCCAAACTACACCACAATAGACCCTAAACCAACGACTCCATAGTAGACCCCAAATCAATGACTTCATAGCTATTAAACCTATGACTCCATAATAGACCCTAATCTAATGACACCATAGTAAACCACAACCCAACGATTTCATAGCACTCATCTTGATGACTCCATAGTAGAACACAACTAACTCCACAGTAGGCCTCAACCCGCTGACTCCACAGTAGGCCTCAACCCGCTGACTCCACAGTAGGCCTCAACCCGCTGACTCCACAGTAGGCCCCAACCACTTCAAAGCAGACCCCAACCTAATGACACCATAGTAAAACACAACCTAACTATTCCATAGCAGACCTCAACCTAACGTCTACATAGTACACAACAATTCAATGACTCTATAATAGACTTCAACCAACAACTCCATAATAGACCACAACCCAACGACTTCATAGTAGACCCTAAACCAATGACTCAGCCCAATGACTCCATAGTAGACCACAAAACAATTACTTCATAGTAGACACCAACCACTTAATAGTAGACACAAACCTAATGACACCATAGTAAACCACAACCTAATGATTTCATAGCCCTCAATCCAACAACTCAATAGTAGACCACAACCCAACAATCCATAGTAGGCCAACATCTAACGACTCTAAAGTAGACCACAACCCAATGACACAATAGTAAACCTCAACCCAACAATTTTATAGCCTTACCCGATGACTCGACTCAACGGCTCCATAGGGGACCTCAGACCAACTACTACATGGTAGCCCACAACCAACAACTCCATAGTGGATCTCAACCCACCAGCTCCATAGCGGACCTCAACCCTCTGACTCCATAGTTGACCCTAAACCAATGACCCCGCAGCAGATTTCAAATCAATGACCCATAGTAAACCATTAGTAGATGACGTGGTCTCATCATCCTTCAGACAAACTGGCCGGCCATGAGGTAATCCAGGAAACTCCCATAAACCCAACTGTCTGGTGGATATATCTCTAATAGTAGGACTCACCAGTAGGAAGCAGGCTCCAATAAGAACCGCCTTCATCTTCACATCCAGATCCTTAGGGAACTGGATCCCAAAGTTATCAGCATCGGTAAATATTTCCTTTGGTAATCCAGTCCACTGCTTACTGATCCTGCCCACACTGCGAGACTCACACAGTGGTTTTATCTAAAGGATGGAGAAAGAGGGGGGTGATGAGATGAGAGCAATGGATGAGAAGACAGCAATGGATAAGAAGACATGAGAAAGAGAAGACGAAGAATGGCCAGGAAAGGATGGAGACACCTGCTCGAAATGAAAGGTTTGGTGAGGAGTAGAGAAAGATCTGGAAGGAAACATCAGAATGAGCTAAAGAGGGGGAGAATATCAAAGTAGAAATGAGAATGAGAACAAGGACAATGGTCTGGAGGCCAGCTGGTGAAGGAGGGAGAGGGGAAGACAATTCAAGATGTAGAACAGACAAAGGATGCTGAAGAGCATGGAGGAAGAGGAAGAAGGAAGACTCTGGATAAAGAAGACATGGAGGAAGGAAGACTCTGGATAATGAAAATATGAGTGACACTGCAGAGCATGGAGAAAGAAGGAAGACTCGGGATAAAGAAGACATGGAGGACCCTGCAGAGAATGAAGGAAGACTCTGGATAAAGAAGACATGGGAGACACTGCAGAGCCTGGAGGATGAGGAGGAGTAGGAAGAGGAAGACATGGATGACACTGCAGAGCATAGAGGAGGAGGAAGAAGGAAGACTCTGGATAAAGAAGACATGGAGGAAGAGGAGGAAGGAAGATATGGAGGACACTGCAGAGCCTGGAGGAAGAAAGAAGGTGGAGGAGGAGGAAGAGGAAGATCATGCTGAGAATTAGTCATCTGCTAAACATCAAGAAGTCAGCAAGGAGGATACAGAAGACGCCTGGAGATCCCGGTCACTCACCTGGAAGTTCACGTCTCCACAGCAACTGGACATAAGACACGGACCGACCACCTTCAGGACCGGCTCCCGGCTCTCCGTGAGGAGACAATACTTAGGAACAAACGGATGCCAGCTCTGCACAACGTACCCAATGGTGTGACCTGGAGGGCTCTGCACCTCGAGCTGCTCACAGAGAACAGGGTAAGATAATGGACAGTCAGCACAGGAATAGCAGAGCGATGTGGGATGAAGGTGTAGTGTGTATGCGAGAGGTCAGCACAGGAATAGCAGAGTGATGTGGGATGAAGGTGTAGTGTGTATGTGAGGTCAGCACAGGAATAGCAGAGTAATGCGGGATGAAGGTGTAGTGTGTATGTGAGAGGTCAGCAGAGGAATAGCAGAGCGATGTGGGATGAAGGTGTAGTGTGTATGTGAGGTCAGCACAGGAATAGCAGAGCGATGAAGGTGTAGTGTGTATGTGAGAGATCAGCACAGGAATAGCAGAGTGATGAAGGTGTAGTGTGTATGTGAGGTCAGCACAGGAATAGCAGAGTGATGTGGGATGAAGGTGTAGTGTGTATGTGAGAGGTTAGCACAGGAATAGCAGATGGATACGGGATGAAGGTGTAGTGTGTATGTGAGGGGTCAGCACAGGGATAGCAGAGCGATGAAGGTGTAGTGTGTAAGTGAGAGGTCAGCACAGGAATAGCAGAGTGATGTGGGATGAAGGTGTAGTGTGTATGTGAGATCAGCACAGGAATAGCAGAGTGATACGGGATGAAGGTGTAGTGTGTATGTGAGAGGTTAGCACAGGAATAGCAGATGGATACGGGATGAAGGTGTAGTGTGTATGTGAGGGGTCAGCACAGGAATAGCAGAGCGATGAAGGTGTAGTGTGTATGTGAGAGGTCAGCACAGGAATAGCAGAGCGATGTGGGATGAAGGTGTAGTGTGTATGCGAGAGGTCAGCACAGGAATAGCAGAGCGATGTGGGATGAAGGTGTAGTGTGTATGCGAGAGGTCAGCACAGGAATAGCAGAGCGATGTGGGATGAAGGTGTAGTGTGTATGTGAGGGGTCAGCACAGGAATAGCAGAGTGAAGCGGGATGAAGGTGTAGTGTGAAAGTGTATGTGAGAGGTCAGCACAGGAATAGCAGAGTGATGCGGGATGAAGGTGTAGTGTGGAGGTGTATGTGAGAGGTCAGCACAGGAATAGCAGAGTGATGCAGGATGAAGGTGTAGTGTGTATGCGAGAGGTCAGCACAGGAATAGCAGAGTGATGCAGGATGAAGGTGTAGTGTGTATGTGAGGGGTCAGCACAGGAATAGCAGAGCGATGTGGGCTGAAGGTGTAGTGTGTATGTGATAGATCAGCACAGGAATAGCAGAGTGATGCAGGATGAAGGTGTAGTGTGTATGTGATAGATCAGCACAGGAATAGCAGAGTGATGCGGGATGAAGGTGTAGTGTGTATGCGAGAGGTCAGCACAGGAATAGCAGAGCGATGTGGGATGAAGGTGTAGTGTGTATGTGATAGATCAGCACAGGAATAGCAGAGCGATGTGGGCTGAAGGTGTAGTGTGTATGTGATAGATCAGCACAGGAATAGCAGAGTGATGCAGGATGAAGGTGTAGTGTGTATGCGATAGATCAGCACAGGAATAGCAGAGCGATGCAGGATGAAGGTGTAGTGTGTATGCAATAGATCAGCACAGGAATAGCAGAGTGATGCGGGATAAAGGTGTAGTTTACCTCCTGTAAACAGCAGGGGAAGCAGCAGCTGGTACATTTAAGGGGGCGGATGAAGTGGATGACTTCCCGTCCAGTGTTGTCGCACACCTGCAGATTTAGGGGGCGCAGAGACCCGCAGCACCATCGGGCACACACTGTACTCCTCTCCTGCGCAGTGAATATCCGCTGACCCATAATATTTCGTAACTCATACTGGTTGCATGTCTCAAAACCTGTGATAGCTGTGAGAGAAGAAGTAAGAGGTGACTGCTCTGGACATGAGACACACATGAGACAGAAGATACAGAGCGAAGAGTGAGAAACATGAGAAAAAACACTACAAATGGGGGAAAACCATCCTAGAGATGAGAAGTAAGAGGTGACTGCTCTGGACATGAGACAGAAGATACAGAGCGAAGAGTGAGAAACATGAGAAAAAACACTACAAATGGGGGAAAACCATCCAAGAGATGAGAAGAGGTGACTGCTCTGGACATGAGACAAGATACAGAGCGAAGAGTGAGAAACATGAGAAAAAACACTACAAATGGGGGAAAACCATCCTAGAGATGAGAAGTAAGAGGTGACTGCTCTGGACATGAGACAAGATACAGAGCGAAGAGTGAGAAACATGAGAAAAAACACTACAAATGGGGGAAAACCATCCTAGAGATGAGAAGTAAGAGGTGACTGCTCTGGACATGAGACAAGATACAGAGCGAAGAGTGAGAAACATGAGAAAAAACACTACAAATGGGGGAAAACCATCCTAGAGATGAGAAGTAAGAGGTGACTGCTCTGGACATGAGACAGAAGATACAGAGCGAAGAGTGAGAAAAAAACACTACAAATGGGGGAAAACCATCCAAGAGATGAGAAGTAAGAGGTGACTGCTCTGGACATGAGACAGAAGATACAGAGCGAAGAGTGAGAAACATGAGAAAAAACAATACAAATGGGGGAAAACCATCCTAGAGATGAGAAGTAAGAGGTGACTGCTCTGGACATGAGACAAGATACAGAGCGAAGAGTGAGAAACATGAGAAAAAACACTACAAATGGGGGAAAACCATCCTAGAGATGAGAAGTAAGAGGTGACTGCTCTGGACATGAGACAGAAGATACAGAGCGAAGAGTGAGAAACATGAGAAAAAACACTACAAATGGGGGAAAACCATCCAAGAGATGAGAAGTAAGAGGTGACTGCTCTGGACATGAGACAGAAGATACAGAGCGAAGAGTGAGAAACATGAGAAAAAACAATACAAATGGGGGAAAACCATCCTAGAGATGAGAAGTAAGAGGTGACTGCTCTGGACATGAGACAAGATACAGAGCGAAGAGTGAGAAACATGAGAAAAAACACTACAAATGGGGGAAAACCATCCTAGAGATGAGAAAAAAGAGGTGACTGCTCTGGACATGAGACAGAAGATACAGAGCGAAGAGTGAGAAACATGAGAAAAAACACTACAAATGGGGGAAAACCATCCAAGAGATGAGAAGTAAGAGGTGACTGCTCTGGACATGAGACAAGATACAGAGCGAAGAGTGAGAAACATGAGAAAAAAACACTACAAATGGGGGAAAACCATCCTAGAGATGAGAAGTAAGAGGTGACTGCTCTGGACATGAGACAGAAGATACAGAGCGAAGAGTGAGAAACATGAGAAAAAACACTACAAATGGGGGAAAACCATCCAAGAGATGAGAAGTAAGAGGTGACTGCTCTGGACATGAGACAGAAGATACAGAGCGAAGAGTGAGAAAAAACACTACAAATGGGGGAAAACCATCCTAGAGATGAGAAGTAAGAGGTGACTGCTCTGGACATGAGACAGAAGATACAGAGCGAAGAGTGAGAAAAAAACACTACAAATGGGGGAAAACCATCCTAGAGATGAGAAGTAAGAGGTGACTGCTCTGGACATGAGACAAGATACAGAGCGAAGAGTGAGAAACATGAGAAAAAACACTACAAATGGGGGAAAACCATCCTAGAGATGAGAAGTAAGAGGTGACTGCTCTGGACATGAGACAGAAGATACAGAGCGAAGAGTGAGAAACATGAGAAAAAACACTACAAATGGGGGAAAACCATCCAAGAGATGAGAAGTAAGAGGTGACTGCTCTGGACATGAGACAGAAGATACAGAGCGAAGAGTGAGAAAAAACACTACAAATGGGGGAAAACCATCCTAGAGATGAGAAGTAAGAGGTGACTGCTCTGGACATGAGACAAGATACAGAGCGAAGAGTGAGAAACATGAGAAAAAACACTACAAATGGGGGAAAACCATCCTAGAGATGAGAAGTAAGAGGTGACTGCTCTGGACATGAGACAGAAGATACAGAGCGAAGAGTGAGAAACATGAGAAAAAACACTACAAATGGGGGAAAACCATCCTAGAGATGAGAAGTAAGAGGTGACTGCTCTGGACATGAGACAGAAGATACAGAGCGAAGAGTGAGAAACATGAGAAAAAACACTACAAATGGGGGAAAACCATCCTAGAGATGAGAAGTAAGAGGTGACTGCTCTGGACATGAGACAGAAGATACAGAGCGAAGAGTGAGAAACATGAGAAAAAACACTACAAATGGGGGAAAACCATCCAAGAGATGAGAAGTAAGAGGTGACTGCTCTGGACATGAGACAGAAGATACAGAGCGAAGAGTGAGAAACATGAGAAAAAACACTACAAATGGGGGAAAACCATCCAAGAGATGAGAAGTAAGAGGTGACTGCTCTGGACATGAGACAGAAGATACAGAGCGAAGAGTGAGAAAAAACACTACAAATGGGGGAAAACCATCCTAGAGATGAGAAGTAAGAGGTGACTGCTCTGGACATGAGACAGAAGATACAGAGCGAAGAGTGAGAAACATGAGAAAAAACACTACAAATGGGGGAAAACCATCCTAGAGATGAGAAGTAAGAGGTGACTGCTCTGGACATGAGACAAGATACAGAGCGAAGAGTGAGAAAAAAACAATACAAATGGGGGAAAACCATCCAAGAGATGAGAGGTTTCAGAGAGGATATCAGATAACGGACTGACGGGGCAGATATCAGATAACGGACTGACGGGGCAGATATCAGATAACGGACTGACGGGGCAGATATCAGATAACGGACTGACGGGGCAGATATCAGATAACGGACTGACGGGGCAGATATCAGATAACGGACTGACGGGGCAGATATCAGATAACGGACTGACGGGGCAGATATCAGATAACGGACTGACGGGGCAGATTTAGGATATGAGGATTGGGGGGAAAGAGCAGATATCAGATATCACACTGCTTTCTAGGTGTGTAGATTTCTAGGAGTCGGGCTCCCACCCCACCAGATAGTTTATAATAAAACTCCAGAAATGTCAAGATTCATTGTTTTTTAATCAATACAAATTGCTTTATTAGATATGCGGCTGTTTAGTTACGTTTCGGCCTATTTCTGACTTTTTCAAACTGGTGCCGCTTTCAGAGATGAAGATAAAGACGGTATCATCTTATCCCCCTAGATAGAGCAGAACCCAGATATGATGAATGGACTGATGGAGCAGATATCAGATACAAGGATTGGGGGGATACAGCAGATTATCAAATATAAGGAGTGGACAGATGGATCAGATAATGGACTGATGGAGCAGATATCAGATATGAGGAATGGACTGATGGAGCAGATATCAAATATGAGGATTGGGGGGATAGAGCAGATATCAGATATGAGGGTACAGCAGATATCAGGATTAGGGGATAGAGCAGATATCATATGAGGAATGGATTGATGGAGCAGATATCAGATATGAGGAATGGACTGATGGAGAAGATACCAGATATGAGGAGTGGTCTGATGGGGGCAGATATCAAATATGAGAATAAGGGGGACAGAGCAGTTACCAGATCTCATGAATGGACTGATGGAGCTGATATCAGATATGAGGTATAGACTGATGGAGCAGATACCAGAGATGAGGATTTGGAGGAAAGGAACAGATACAAGGTTAGTGCAGAAATCCAATATGGGGATTAGAGAATGGTGGAGATATTTGACATGAGGATTAGAGGGGAGTGAAATTATCAATTATGAGGATTGGGAGGTTGGATCAGATATCAGTATTGGGAGATGAAGCAGATATCAGATATGAGGACTGGCAGGATGCAGCAGATATCAGATATGAGGACTGGCAGGATGAAGCAGATATCAGATATGAGGACTGGCAGGATGAAGCAGATATCAGATATGAGGACTGGCAGGATGAAGCAGATATCAGATATGAGGACTGGCAGGATGAAGCAGATATGAGGACTGGCAGGATGAAGCAGATATGAGGACTGGCAGGATGAAGCAGATATGAGGACTGGCAGGATGAAGCAAATATCAGATATGAGGACTGGCAGGATGAAGCAGATATCAGATATGAGGACTGGCAGGATGCAGCAGGCATCAGATATGAGGACTGTCGGGATGCAGCAGATATCAGATATGAGGACTGTCGGGATGCAGCAGATATCAGATATGAGGACTGGCGGGATTAAGCAGATATCAGATATGAGGACTGGCGGGATGAAGCAGATATCAGATATGAGGACTGGCAGGATGAATATGAGGACTGGCAGGATGAAGCAGATATGAGGACTGGCAGGATGAAGCAGATATGAGGACTGGCAGGATGAAGCAGATATGAGGACTGGCAGGATGAAGCAGATATGAGGACTGGCAGGATGAAGCAGATATGAGGACTGGCAGGATGAAGCAGATATGAGGACTGGCAGGGTGAAGCAGATATGAGGACTGGCAGGGTGAAGCAGATATGAGGACTGGCAGGATGAAGCAGATATGAGGACTGGCAGGATGAAGCAGATATCAGATATGAGGACTGGCAGGATGCAGCAGGCATCAGATATGAGGACTAGCAGGATGCAGCAGATATCAGATATGAGGACTGTCGGGATGCAGCAGATATCAGATATGAGGACTGGCAGGATGCAGCAGGCATCAGATATGAGGACTGTCGGGATGCAGCAGATATCAGATATGAGGACTGTCGGGATGCAGCAGATATCAGATATGAGGACTGTCGGGATGCAGCAGATATCAGATATGAGGACTGTCGGGATGCAGCAGATATCAGATATGAGGACTGTCGGGATGCAGCAGATATCAGATATGAGGACTGTCGGATGCAGCAGATATCAGATATGAGGACTGTCGGGATGCAGCAGATATCAGATATGAGGACTGTCGGGATGCAGCAGATATCAGATATGAGGACTGGCGGGATGCAGCAGATATCAGATATGAGGACTGGCGGGATGCAGCAGATATCAGATATGAGGACTGGCAGGATGAAGCAGATATCAGATATGAGGACTGGCAGGATGAAGCAGATATCAGATATGAGGACTGGCAGGATGAAGCAGATATCAGATATGAATACGTCTCCACCTTATGCCCCTTCCCCACTGTGCCCCCCCCCCCCCCCCCCCCCCCCCCCCCCCGTGGTCACTTACCTTCCAGCAGTTCTGTCTTTTGGTGGATTAATATTTGGTCTATCTAAAAAAAAAAAGTACAGAAAATCAGATAAATAATCAGGACGGGCGTCACCGGCAGATACCACACAGGGCGTCACCGAGAGCGGCAGATACCACACAGGGCGTCACCGAGAGCGGCAGATACAACACAGGGCGTCACCGAGAGCGGCAGATACAACACAGGGCGTCACCGAGAGCGGCAGATACAACACAGGGCGTCACCGAGAGCGGCAGATACAACACAGGGCGTCGGCGAGAGCGGCAGATACAACACAGGGCGTCGGCGAGAGCGGCAGATACAACACAGGGCGTCACCGAGAGCGGCAGATACAACACAGGGAGTCACCGAGAGCGGCAGATACAACACAGGGCGTCACCGAGAGCGGCAGATACAACACAGGGCGTCACCGAGAGCGGCAGATACAATACAGGGCGTCACCGACAGCGGCAGATACAACACAGGGCGTCACCGAGAGCGGCAGATACAACACAGGGTGTCACCGAGGGCGGCAGATACAACACAGGGCGTCACCGAGAGCGGCATATACAATACAGGGCGTCACCGAGAGCGGCAGATACAACACAGGGCGTCACCGAGAGCGGCAGATACAACACAGGGCGTAACCGAGAGCGGCAGATACAACACAGGGCGTCACCGAGAGCGGCAGATACAACACAGGGCGTCACCGAGGGCGGCAGATACAACACAGGGAGTCACCGAGAGCGGCAGATACAACACAGGGCGTCACCGAGAGCGGCAGATACAACACAGGGCGTCACCGAGAGCGGCATATACAATACAGGGCGTCACCGACAGCGGCAGATACAACACAGGGCGTCACCGAGAGCGGCAGATACAACACAGGGTGTCACCGAGGGCGGCAGATACAACACAGGGCGTCACCGAGGGCGGCAGATACAACACAGGGCGTCACCGAGGGCGGCAGATACAACACAGGGCGTCACCGAGAGCGGCAGATACAACACAGGGCGTCACCGAGAGCGGCAGATACAACACAGGGCGTCACCGAGAGCGGCAGATACAACACAGGGCGTCACCGAGGGCGGCAGATACAACACAGGGCGTCACCGAGGGCGGCAGATACAACACAGGGCGTCACCGAGAGCGGCAGATACAACACAGGGCGTCACCGAGAGCGGCAGATACAACACAGGGCGTCACCGAGAGCGGCATATACAATACAGGGCGTCACCGACAGCGGCAGATACAACACAGGGCGTCACCGAGAGCGGCAGATACAACACAGGGAGTCACCGAGAGCGGCAGATACAACACAGGGAGTCACCGAGAGCGGCAGATACAACACAGAGTGTCACCGAGAGCGGCAGATACAACACAGGGTGTCACCGAGAGCGGCAGATACAACACAGGGAGTCACCGACAGCGGCAGATACAACACAGGGCGTCACCGAGAGCGGCATATACAATACAGGGCGTCACCGACAGAAACAACACAGGGCGTCACCGACAGCGGCAGATACAATACAGGGCGTCACCGACAGATACAACACAGGGAGTCACCGACAGCGGCAGATGATACAACACAGGGAGTCACCGACAGCAGCATATATAATACTTATGTCCTCAGTGCCCCCCGTCTACAATCACATGACAGAATGGGGGTCAGTGACTAGAGCGTGTCCTCAGCGCCTCCCCTTGATTTTCTGGGGTCTCACTGACTATAATCCTGTGTCCCTATGACAAATCTGATCTGATTTGTACCCTGGAGAACAGATCAAATGCAGGGAGTTTCAAGATTTTCCTCTGGTAATCATAACTCCCATCATCCTAGAGTGCAGTATGAGGAGATGCCGCCCCCACCGCCCACAGATGCTCCTCAGTTGAATCTTGTGTCTGGAATGTGCCCCCCCCCCCCGCGCCATAAAACACATAAGATGTGAGAGAAGGAAGTCACCGCACACGGAACATATATACCACAGCCGCGTCACCACTACGCATATACTGCACACCATACCCATATATACTGCACATACACCACCTATATAAACACAGCATATACAACACCCATATATATACACAACATATACTGCATATTCACAACACCAATATATACACACACAGCATATAATGCATAAACAAAACCCATATAAACACTGCATATACAATACCCATATATACAGCATAAACACCACCCATATAAGCACAGCATATACTGCATATACACAACACCCATATATACAAAGCATTTACAAAAACTATAATATATATATATACAGTACAGCCCAAAAGTTTGGACACACCTTCTCATTCAAAGAGTTTTCTTTATTTTCATGACTATGAAGGCATCAAAACTATGAATTAACACATGTGGAATAAAATACATAACAAACAAGTGTGAAACAACTGAAAATATGTCATATTCTAGGTAGTTCAAAGTAGCCACCTTTTGCTTTGATTAATGCTTTGCACACTCTTGTCATTCTCTTGATGAGCTTCAAGAGGTAGTCCCCTGAAATGGTCTTCCAACAGTCTTGAAGGAGTTCCCAGAGATGCTTAGCACTTGTTGGCCCTTTTGCCTTCACTCTGCGGTCCAGCTCACCCCAAACCATCTCGATTGGGTTCAGGTCCGGTGACTGTGGAGGCCAGGTCATCTGGCGCAGCACCCCATCACTCTCCTTCATGGTCAAATAGCCCTTACTTTCAAAGTTTTCCCAATTTTTCGGCTGACTGACTGACCTTCATTTCTTAAAGTAATGATGGCCACTCGTTTTTCTTTACTTAGCTGCTTTTTTCTTGCCATAATACAAATTCTAAGAGTCTATTCAGTAGGACTATCAGCTGTGTATCCACCTGACTTCTCCTCAACGCCACTGATGGTCCCAACCCCATTTATAAGGCAAGAAATCCCACTTATTAGACCTGACAGGGCACACCTGTGAAGTGAAGACCATTTCAGGGGACTACCTCTTGGAGCTCATCAAGAGAATGCCAAGAGTGTGCAAAGCAGTAATCAAAGCAAAAGGTGGCTACTTTGAAGAACCTAGAATACGACATATTTTCAGTTGTTTCACACTTGTTTGTTATGTATATAATTCCACATGTGTTAATTCATAGTTTTGATGCCTTCATAGTCATGAAAATAAAGAAAACTCTTTGAATGAGAAGGTGTGTCCAAACTTTTGGTCTGTACTGTGTATATATATATATATATTGCATATACAACATACTGCATATTCAAAACACCCATATATACACAGCGTATATTGCATATACAGCACCCATATATACACAGCGTATATTGCATATACAGCACCCATATACGCACAGCACCCATATACGCACAGCGTACTCTGTATATTTAGTGGAATACAAACCTTCGGATGCCTCTGGCCACAATTCTTGTTACTGTGAACAGTTCCGCAAGTTGAAGATAAAATGGTCTTTCACCCCATAAGAGGCACTTTTCCCCCAAAAAAAGTGTGGGAGGGAGCGCGCAATGGCAGTGCGTCTTATGGGGCGAATGCTGCCATTTTTACTCTGTTAACACTGACACGTGGCGGCCTGCGACGTATCAGCGGGAGGGCTGGCCACTGGTGTTGGAATGGCGGCGGGGCCCGTCACTGTACTCTATTACACCGGGCCCCGCACACCGCAGCATTCCACATAGTACTCACCATGAAACTCCCCTACTAGCAGGCCGGTCACTTTGTCACGCGCATGCTCCGCCTGCTTCATTAATAAAGTGGGAGGAGCATGTGCATCTTCTAGGGCGAGAAATACGGTACTGCATGTACACACTGTGCCTTGCAAAAGTATTCACCCCCCTTGACTTTTTTCGTATTTTGGTGCCTCACAACCTGGAATTCACACGGATTGTTTGGGGATTTCCATCCTGTAATTACAGAACCGGCCGACAACTCTGAAGAGGTTTGTTTATTGTGAAGCAAATAACAAATGGGACTAAATAACAAAGTCAATGTGCAGAACTATTCACCCCCCAGGTCGCTCTGGATAAGTCTCTAGGAGCAGTCGCCACATCTGACCGCTGGGATTGTCGCCCGTTCCTCCTTGCAGAACGGCTCCGGCTCCTTCAGGTCGGATGTTTGTGAGCAGCAATCTTCACGTCCGACCACAGATCTTCTACTGGACTGAGGTCTGGGCTGTGACTCGGCCGTTCCAACACATTTCCATGTCTCCCCTAAAACCCCCCAAGTGTTGCTGTAGCCGTGTGTTTGGGGCCATTGTCCTGCTGGAAGGTGGACCTCCGTCCTGGCCTCAGATCACGCACAGAGTGGGGCAGGTTCTGCTGAAGGATATCCCTGTATTCAGCACCGTCCATCTTTCCCTCAGCTCTGACCAGTTTCCCAGTACGATCCCCCAGTATGATGCTGCCACCACCAGGTCTCACTGTGGGGATGGTGCTCTTTGGTTGATGTGATGGGTTTGCTCCAGACACAGCGTTTTCTTTGATGGCTGAAGAGTCCAATGTTAGTCTCCTCAGACCGGAGCCCCTTCCTCCATACATTTTGGGGTCTCCTCAGACCAGAGCCCCTTCCTCCATACATTTTGGGGTCTCCTCAGACCGGAGCCCCTTCCTCCATACATTTTGGGGTCTCCTCAGACTGGAGCCCCTTCCTCCATACATTTTGGGGTCTCCTCAGACCAGAGCCCCTTCCTCCATACATTTTGGGGTCTCCTCAGACCAGAGCCCCTTCCTCCATACATTTTGGGGTCTCCTCAGACCAGAGCCCCTTCCTCCATACATTTTGGGGTCTCCTCAGACCAGAGCCCCTTCCTCCATACATTTTGGGGTCTCCTCAGACCAGAGCCCCTTCCTCCATACATTTTGGGGTCTCCTCAGACCAGAGCCCCTTCCTCCATACATTTTGGGGTCTCCTCAGACCAGAGCCCCTTCCTCCATACATTTTGGGGTCTCCTCAGACCAGAGCCCCTTCCTCCATACATTTTGGGGTCTCCTCAGACCAGAGCCCCTTCCTCCATACATTTTGGGGTCTCCTCAGACCAGAGCCCCTTCCTCCATACATTTTGGGGTCTCCTCAGACCAGAGCCCCTTCCTCCATACATTTTGGGGTCTCCCACTTGCCTTTTCACTCACAACGTGTCTTTTTGTTTCTAGCTGACAGTAATGGCTTCTTCTGGCCGCTCTGCCATAAAGCCCAACTCTATGGAGCGTACGGCTTATTGTCGTCCTCTGTACAGATACTCCCGTCTCTGCTGTGGAACTCTGCAGCTCCTCCAGGGTCACCTCCGGTCTCTGTGCTGTCTCTCTGATTAATGCCCTCCTTGCCCGGTCCGTCAGTTTTGGTGGGCGGCCATCTCTTGTCCCATGTTCTTTCTATTTGGTTATGATAGATTTGATGGAGCTCCTGGGGATCAGCACAGATTTGGATGTTTTTTATAACCTAACCCTGACTTGTACTTCTCCACAACATTGTCCCTTCCTTGTTTGGAGAGTTCCTCGGTCTTCATGGCAGTGTTCGGTCAGTGATGCCTCTGGCTTAGGTGTTGCAGCCTCTGGGGTGTATATGTAATGACAGATCATGTGACACTTAGATTGCACACAGGTGACATCATGTCACTAATCATGTGACTTCTGAAGGTAATTGGTTGCACCACAGCTTTTTATGGGCTTCCTAACAAAGGGGGTGAATACATAACGCACAGGACAATTTACTGTTTTCTATTTCTAAACAATAGTTTTATTTATATATTTCTCTCCTTTCTCTTCACCGACTTATTGTGTCCTGACCCATCACATAACATTCAGATTAACAGAACATTGAACAGAAGGCTGCAATGTAACTAAATACGAAGAAAGTCAGGGGGGTGAATACTTTTACAAGGCACTGTGTGTACAAGAATATAACAGTGACCTCCACAGCATCCCCATAATAACAGGGTCCTCCACAGTACCCCCGGTAATAACAGGGTCCTCCACAGTACCCCCGGTAATAACAGGGTCCTCCACAGTACCCCCGGTAATAACAGGGTCCTCCACAGTACCCCCGGTAATAACAGGGTCCTCCACAGTACCCCCCGTAATAACAGAGACCTCCACAGTCCCCCCGGTAATAACAAGGTCCTCCACAGTACCCCCCAGTAATAACAGGGTCCTCCACAGTACCCCCCGTAATAACAGGGTCCTCCACAGTACCCCCCGTAATAACAGGGTCCTCCACAGTACCCCCCGTAATAACAGAGACCTCCACAGTCCCCCCGGTAATAACAGGGTCCTCCACAGTCCCCCCCGGTAATAACAGGGTCCTCCACAGTCCCCCCGGTAATAACAGGGTCCTCCACAGTCCCCCCGGTAATAACAGGGTCCTCCACAGTCCCCCCGTAATAACAGGGTCCTCCACAGTACCCCCCGTAATAACAGGGTCCTCCACAGTACCCCCGGTAATAACAGAGACCTCCACAGTCCCCATAATAAGTGACTTCCACCACAAGATCCAGAAGACTGAGGGTCCTGTGGAATAAATGGTGGGAGCAGTAGTTGGTTGGGGTGGACAGACATGTACCTGGCTGAGGTACTCCAGTGCACTGGGGGCGCTGCCGCTGCTCACGGGCATGTATGGTGCTCCCCCCGGGGGAGGGTCCGGCTGTGGAAGAGGAGCGGGGTGCATGTGGTGCTGAGGGGGGATGCTGCAGCCGGGTCCGGGGTAGTCATGGAAACCAGGAGTAGGCGGTGGAGGTGGAGCAGAAGGGCTGGTGGGATATGGAGCTGAAGGATATGGTGGGCTTGGGTATCCAGCAGCGGGTGAAGGGTAACCTGGGGAGAAGACACAGATCCTGAGTCACCACAATCTGAGCAAAACCCCCGGCCCGAGGAGCAATCCCCCCACACCCAGAGGTGCGATTCCCCCCTCCCCGAGAAGCGAACCAAAACCCCCAGAGCCAAAGGAGCAATCCCCCAAACCCAGACGAGCGATCCCCCCCCCCCAAGGAGGGAACCAAGACCCCCGAACCCAGATGAGCGATCCCCCCACCCCGAGGAGGGAACCAAGACCCCCAAACCCAGACGAGCGATCCCCCCACCCCGAGGAGGGAACCAAGACCCCCAAACCCAGACGAGCGATCCCCCCACCCCGAGGAGGGAACCAAGACCCCCAAACCCAGACGAGCGATCCCCCCACCCCGAGGAGGGAACCAAGACCCCCAAACCCAGACGAGCGATCCCCCCACCCCGAGGAGGGAACCAAGACCCCCAAACCCAGACGAGCGATCCCCCCACCCCGAGGAGGGAACCAAGACCCCCGAACCCAGACGAGCGATCCCCCCACCCCGAGGAGGGAACCAAGACCCCCAAACCCAGACGAGCGATCCCCCCACCCCGAGGAGGGAACCAAGACCCCCAAACCCAGACGAGCGATCCCCCCACCCCGAGGAGGGAACCAAGACCCCCAAACCCAGACGAGCGATCCCCCCACCCCGAGGAGGGAACCAAGACCCCCAAACCCAGACGAGCGATCCCCCCACCCCGAGGAGGGAACCAAGACCCCCAAACCCAGACGAGCGATCCCCCCACCCCGAGGAGGGAACCAAGACCCCCAAACCCAGACGAGCGATCCCCCCACCCCGAGGAGGGAACCAAGACCCCCAAACCCAGACGAGCGATCCCCCCACCCAGAGGAGTGCACTGACATCCCCTGCACCTATAAGAGTGAAACTAGACCGCCCAGCCAAGAGGAGGGAGCTGAGCCCCCAGACACAGAAACGCTAACCCGCCACTCGAGGAGCGATTCACGAGCCCCCTCACCCACAAGAGCGAAACGAGACCGTCCAGCCAAGACTAGCGAGCCGACAGCTTCCCAGACCCAGAGAAGCGACCAGAGATCTCCTGCCACCCCCACCCAAACAAGTGAACCAATACCCCGCAACTAAGAGGACCCCCGACCCAGGGGAGTGAAATTAGAGCCCCACAGACCACATGAGTGAAACAACAACCCCAGGAACCAGGAGCGAACCCCACCAGCCAAGAAACCCCAAAGGAGCGTTACCTGGAGCCGCCATATTTACTCCTAGTTTCTCTGATGCATCCGGTGACCTGGGGGTAAAAAGAGAGAAGATCATGACCCGGGGGTGAGAGGCGGCCATTGTAAGGTCATGACCCGGGGGTGAGAGGCGGCCATTGTAAGGTCATGACCCGGGGGTGAGAGGCGGCCATTGTAAGGTCATGACCCGGGGGTGAGAGGGGGCCATTGTAAGGTCATGACCCGGGGGTGAGAGGGGGCCATTGTAAGGTCATGACCCGGGGGTGAGAGGGGGCCATTGTAAGGTCATGACCCGGGGGTGAGAGGCGGCCATTGAAAGGTCATGACCAAGGGGTGAGAGGCGGCCATTGTAAGGTCATGACCCGGGGGTGAGAGGGGGCCATTGTAAGGTCATGACCCGGGGGTGAGAGGGGGCCATTGTAAGGTCATGACCCGGGGGTGAGAGGGGGCCATTGTAAGGTCATGACCCGGGGGTGAGAGGGGGCCATTGTAAGGTCATGACCCGGGGGTGAGAGGCAACCATTGTAAGGTCATGACATGGGGGTGAGAGGCAACCATTGTAAGGTCATGACCCGGGGGTGAGAGGCAACCATTGTAAGGTCATGACCCGGGGGTGAGAGGCGGCCATTGTAAGGTCATGACCCGGGGGTGAGAGGGGGCCATTGTAAGGTCATGACCCGGGGTGAGAGGGGGCCATTGTAAGGTCATGACATGGGGGTGAGAGGGGGCCATTGTAAGGTCATGACCCGGGGGTGAGAGGCGGCCATTGTAAGGTCATGACCCGGGGGTGAGAGGGGGCCATTGTAAGGTCATGACATGGGGGTGAGAGGCAACCATTGTAAGGTAATGACCCGGGGGTGAGAGGCAACCATTGTAAGGTCATGACCCGGGAGTGAGAGGCGGCCATTGTAAGGTCATCATCAAAGGGTGAGAGGCGGCCATTGTAAGGAAATGACCAAGGGGTGAGAGGCGGCCATTGTAAGGTCATGATCAAAGACCAATATAATATGAGGGTTTTTAGTTCATACAGTATGGGGTTCCGGTCATACAGTACCTGACAGAAGTGAGTCTGGGTCAGTGTTTAGCGTCATATCCAGAGGTTGTATGAGTGCTGCCAGCATTGCTGCAGAGGTTACAGGGGTGGGGGGTCCGCCTGTCAGTGATCAGCGTCATATCCAGAGGTTGTATGAGTGCTGCCAGCATTGCTGCAGAGGTTACAGGGGTGGGGGGCAGCCTGTCAGTGATCAGCGTCATATCCAGAGGATGTATGAGTGCTGCCAGCATTGCTGCAGAGGTTACAGGGGTGGGGGGTCAGCCTGTCAGTGCTCAGCGTCATATCCAGAGGATGTATGAGTGCTGCCAGCATTGCTGCAGAGGTTACAGAGGTGGGGGGTCAGCCTGTCAGTGCTCAGCGTCATATCCAGAGATTATATGAGTGCTGACCGCATTGCTGCAGAGGTTACAGGGGTGGGGGGTCAGCCTGTCAGTGCTCAGCGTCATATCCAGAGATTATATGAGTGCTGCCAGCATTGCTGCAGAGGTTACAGGGGTGGGGGGTCAGCCTGTCAGTGCTCAGCGTCATATCCAGAGGTTGTATGAGTGCTGCCAGCATTGCTGCAGAGGTTACAGGGGGGGGGGGGGGTCAGCCTGTCAGTGCTCTGCGTCATATCCAGAGGTTGTATGAGTGCTGCCAGCATTGCTGCAGAGGTTACAGGGGTGGGGGGGTCCGCCTGTCAGTGCTCAGCGTCATATCCAGAGGCTGTATGAGTGCTGCCAGCATTGCTGCAGAGGTTACAGGGGTGGGGGGTCAGCCTGTCAGTGCTCAGCGTCATATCCAGAGGCTGTATGAGTGCTGCCAGCATTGCTGCAGAGGTTACAGGGGTGGGGGGTCAGCCTGTCAGTGCTCAGCGTCATATCCAGAGGTTGTATGAGTGCTTCCAGCATTGCTGCAGAGGTTACAGGGGTGGGGGGTCCGCCTGTCAGTGCTCAGCATCATATCCAGAGGTTGTATGAGTGCTGCCAGCATTGCTGCAGAGGTTACAGGGGTGGGGGTCAGCCTGTCAGTGCTCAGCGTCATATCCAGAGGTTGTATGAGTGCTGCCAGCATTGCTGCAGAGGTTACAGGGGTGGGGGGTCAGCCTGTCAGTGCTCAGCGTCATATCCAGAGGCTGTATGAGTGCTGCCAGCATTGCTGCAGAGGTTACAGGGGTGGGGGGTCAGCCTGTCAGTGATCAGCGTCATATCCAGAGGTTGTATGAGTGCTGCCAGCATTGCTGCAGAGGTTACAGGAGTGGGGGGTCAGCCTGTCAGTGATCAGCGTCATATCCAGAGGCTGTATGAGTGCTGCCAGCATTGCTGCAGAGGTTACAGGGGTGGGGGGTCAGCCTATCAGTGCTCAGCCTCATATCCAGAGGTTGTATGAGTGCTGCCAGCATTGCTGCAGAGGTTACAGGGGTGGGGGTCAGCCTGTCAGTGCTCAGCGTCATATCCAGAGGCTGTATGAGTGCTGCCAGCATTGCTGCAGAGGTTACAGGGGTGGGGGGGGGTCAGCCTGTCAGTGCTCAGCCTCATATCCAGAGGTAGTATGAGTGCTGCCAGCATTGCTGCAGAGGTTACAGGGGTGGGGGGTCAGCCTGTCAGTGCTCAGCGTCATATCCAGAGGCTGTATGAGTGCTGCCAGCATTGCTGCAGAGGTTACAGGGGTGGGGGGCAGCCTGTCAGTGCTCAGCGTCATATCCAGAGGATGTATGAGTGCTGCCAGCATTGCTGCAGAGGTTACAGGGGTGGGGGGGTCAGCCTGTCAGTGCTCAGCGTCATATCCAGAGGTTGTGGGGGTCAGCCTGTCAGTGCTCAGCAGGGGACACAGGAGACGAGGGGGGGACACAGGGGGGGGGGGGACAGAGGAGAAGAGGGGGGGACAGAGGAGAAGAGGGGGGGACAGAGGAGAAGAGGGGGGGGACAGAGGAGAAGAGGGGGGGGACAGAGGAGAAGAGGGGGGGACAGAGGAGAAGAGGGGGGGACAGAGGAGACGAGGGGGGGACAGAGGAGAAGAGGGGGGGACAGAGGAGAAGAGGGGGGGGACAGAGGAGACGAGGGGGGGGGGCAGAGGAGAAGAGGGGGGGACAGAGGAGAAGAGGGGGGGACAGAGGAGACGAGGGGGGGACAGAGGAGACGAGGGGGGGACAGAGGAGACGAGGGGGGGACAGAGGAGACGAGGGGGGGACAGAGGAGACGAGGGGGGGACAGAGGAGACGAGGGGGGGACAGAGGAGACGAGGGGGGGACAGAGGAGACGAGGGGGGGACAGAGGAGACGAGGGGGGGACAGAGGAGACGAGGGGGGGGGACAGAGGAGAAGAGGGGGGGACAGAGGAGACGAGGGGGGGACAGAGGAGACGAGGGGGGACAGAGGAGACGAGGGGCGGACAGAGGAGACGAGGGGGGGGACAGGAGAAGAGGGGGGGGACAGGAGAAGAGGGGGGGACAGAGGAGAAGAGGGGGGGACAGAGGAGAAGAGGGGGGGACAGAGGAGAAGAGGGGGGGACAGAGGAGAAGAGGGGGGGACAGAGGAGAAGAGGGGGGGACAGAGGAGAAGAGGGGGGGACAGAGGAGAAGAGGGGGGGACAGAGGAGAAGAGGGGGGGGGACAGAGGAGAAGAGGGGGGGGGACAGAGGAGAAGAGGGGGGGGGACAGAGGAGAAGAGGGGGGGGGACAGAGGAGAAGAGGGGGGGACAGAGGATAAGAGGGGGGGGACAGAGGAGACGAGGGGGGGGACAGAGGAGACGAGGGGGGGGACAGAGGAGAAGAGGGGGGGGCAGAGGAGACGAGGGGGGGGCAGAGGAGACGAGGGGGGACAGAGGAGAAGAGGGGGGACAGAGGAGACGAGGGGGGACAGAGGAGACGAGGGGGGACAGAGGAGAAGAGGGGGGGGGCAGAGGAGACGAGGGGGGACAGAGGAGAAGAGGGGGGGGCAGAGGAGACGAGGGGGGACAGAGGAGAAGAGGGGGGGACAGAGGAGACGAGGGGGGGGCAGAGGAGACGAGGGGGGGGCAGAGGAGACGGGGGGGGACAGAGGAGACGGGGGGGGGGACAGAGGAGACGAGGGGGGGCAGAGGAGAAGGGGGGGCAGAGGAGAAGGGGGGGGCAGAGGAGAAGGGGGGGCAGAGGAGACGAGGGGGGACAGAGGAGAAGAGGGGGGGCAGAGGAGAAGAGGGGGGACAGAGGAGAAGAGGGGGGACAGAGGAGAAGAGGGGGGACAGAGGAGAAGAGGGGGGACAGAGGAGAAGAGGGGGGGAGGCAGAGGAGACGAGGGGGGGCAGAGGAGACGAGGGGGGGCAGAGGAGAAGGGGGGGGCAGAGGAGAAGGGGGGGGCAGAGGAGACGAGGGGGGGCAGAGGAGAAGAGGGGGGGCAGAGGAGAAGGGGGGGCAGAGGAGAAGGGGGGGGCAGAGGAGACGAGGGGGGGCAGAGGAGAAGAGGGGGGACAGAGGAGAAGAGGGGGGGAGGCAGAGGAGACGAGCGGGGGCAGAGGAGAAGAGGGGGGGGGGGACAGAGGAGAAGAGGGGGGGGGCAGAGGAGAAGAGGGGGGGACAGAGGAGAAGAGGGGGGGGGCAGAGGAGAAGAGGGGGGGCAGAGGAGAAGGGGGGGCAGAGGAGACGAGGGGGAACAGAGGAGAAGAGGGGGGACAGAGGAGAAGAGGGGGGGGACAGAGGAGAAGAGGGGGGGGCAGAGGAGACGAGGGGGGGTTGACTAGGACAAGGGGGGCACAGGACAGGGAGGTGGGGTAGGGTGGAGGAGGGTAAACCGGAGGTGGTCTTGATGGTGGGGGTCGTCTCCTACCTTCTCGCCCTCCCCCCAGGGCGCAGCTGTCGGGGTCTCCCCCTCGGACAATCTCTTCCGCTTCTCCGGGTGTCAGCAGCTATTTTCGACTGGAGATGGGAGGAGTCAGAGCAGAAGGAGGGGGAGGAGCTCCGCCCCCTCTCCCGGAATGAGAGCCGGTAGAACCAGATCTATGACACAGGGGGCGGGGTCAGCGAGCTCATCTCTGATACAAGGGCTCCACCTGGTGGCGGCGGCTGGGAATAGCAGGAGGTGTCTCTAAATCTCTGCATTAACTCTCACACTGCCAGGGCAGTCACATGTAATCAGTGCAGAGACGCCCGATGGCGGGAGGGGGTACATATACACGGGCTGTGGACCCCCTCAGTCACAGAGGGTCTGACATCAGAGAACAGCAGCATCAGCTGCCTCGGATGTATCGACTGTAGTATTAGTAGTGACCGAAGTAGTACTAACAGCCAGAGTATTAATAGTAGTAATAGTGACTATACCAGAAGTAGCTGTTTCAGCTGCAGTATTAATAGTAGTAGTAGTAGTAACAGCTGCAGTATTAATAGTAGTAGTAATAACAGCTGCAGTATTAATAGTAGTAACAGCTACAGTATTAATAGTAATAGTAACAACTGCAGTATTAATAGTAGTAACAGCTACAGTATTAATAGTAGTAGCAACAGTTGAGGTATTAATAGTAACAGCTGCAATATTAATAGTAGTAGTAACAGCTGCCGTTTTAATAGTAGTAACAGCTGCAGTATTAATAGTAGTAGTAAAAACTGCAGTATTAATAGTAGTACTAACAGCTGCAGTATTAATAGTAGTAACAGCTGCAGTATTAATAGTAGTAACAGCTGCAGTATTAATAGTAGTAGTAAAAACTGCAGTATTAATAGTAGTACTAACACCTGCAGTATTAATAGTAGTACTAACACCTGCAGTATTAATAGTAGTACTAACAGCTGCAGTATTAATAGTAGTAACAGCTACAGTATTAATAGTAACAGCTGCAGTATTATCAGTAGCAACAGTTGCAGTATTAATAGTAGTAGCAACAGTTGAGGTATTAGTAGTAACAGCTGCAGTATTAATAGTAGTAGTAACAGCTGCCTTTTAATAGTAGTAACAGCTGCAGTATTAATAGTAGTAGTAGTAATAGCTGAGCTGCAGTATTAATAGTAGTAACAGCTACAGTATTAATAGTAACAGCTGCAGTATAATCAGTAGCAACAGTTGCAGTATTAATAGTAGTAGCAACAGTTGCAGTATTAATAGTAGTTGTAACAGTTGCAGTATTAATAGTAGTAGTAACAGTTGCAGTATTAATAGTAGTAGTAACAGCTGCCGTTTTAATAGCTGTGAGGAGCCTCAGCAAGACGGCAGACAGTCTGCGCAGCCCGGATTGGAGAGTAATGATGTGGGGCAATAAACCTGAAATGCTCCTCATGGGGAGAGAAATCCCGAGCGGCGGGGAGAAGCCACAGCTGCCAGAGACTTCAGGGCCCCACAGCTGGAGCTCCTGCAGCCGGAGCATGATGGAGGAAGGCCAGGCCTACAAGACCTTTCTACCATTATCTCTGCAACCAGAGGTACTCCATCCTCAAGCTCCAACAGTGACCTCTACTGTGACCTCTTCTGTGACCTCTTCTGTGACCTCTTCTCAGCAAGGTTCAAGCTCTTTATCTCATTGTATGGAGTCTTTTTATTGGAGGAATAATGTGATTTTTGATGCACCTTGGTGACATAGCGCTATTATCTAGATAGTCAGCTCCCCTGGCTCCATAACTCTTGTGGACCGCCTCTGAGGTCTCACCCCTCGCTCCATGGGTCTTCTGGACCGCCTCAGAGGACTCACCCCTCACTTCATAGCTCTTGTGGACCGCCTCAGAGGACTCACCCCTCGCTTCATGGCTCTTCTGGACCGCCTCAGAGGTCTCACCCCTCGCTTCATGGCTCTTATGGACCGCCTCAGAGGACTCACCCCTCGCTCCATGGCTCTTCTGGACCGCCTCTGAGGACTCACCTCTCGCTTCATGGCTCTTCTGGACCGCCTCAGAGGACTCACCCCTCACTTCATGGCTCTTCTGGACCGCCTCAGAGGACTCACCCCTCGCTCCATTGGCTCTTGTGGACCACCTCAGAGGACTCACCCCTCGCTTCATGGCTCTTCTGGACCGCCTCAGAGGACTCACCCCTCGCTTTGTGGCTCTTCTGGACCGCCTCAGAGGACTCACCCCTCGCTCCATTGGCTCTTGTGGACCACCTCAGAGGACTCACTTCTCGCTTCATGGCTCTTCTGGACCGCCTCAGAGGACTCACCCCTCGCTTTGTGGCTCTTCTGGACCGCCTCAGAGGACTCACCCCTCGCTCCATGGCTCTTCTGGACCGCCTCTGAGGACTCAACTCTCGCTTCATGGCTCTTCTGGACCGCCTCAGAGGACTCACCCCTCACTTCATGGCTCTTCTGGACCGCCTCAGAGGACTCAACCCTCACTTCATGGCTCTTCTGGACCGCCTCAGAGGACTCACCCCTCACTTCATGGCTCTTCTGGACCGCCTCAGAGGACTCACCCCTCGCTCCATAGCTCTTCTGGACCGCCTCAGAGGACTCAACCCTCGCTTCATGGCTCTTGTGGACCGCCTCAGAGGACTCACCCCTCGCTTCATGGTTCTTGTGGACCGCCTCAGAGGACTCACCCCTCGCTTCATGGCTCTTGTGGACCGCCTCAGAGGACTCACCCCTCGCTTCATGGCTCTTGTGGACCGCCTCAGAGGACTCACCCCTCGCTTCATGGCTCTTGTGGACCGCCTCAGAGGACTCACCCCTCGCTTCATGGCTCTTGTGGACCGCCTCAGAGGACTCACCCCTCGCTTCATGGCTCTTGTGGACCGCCTCTAAGGTCTCACCCCTCACTTCATGGCTCTTGTGGACCGCCTCTGAGGACTCAGCCCTCGCTCCATTGGCTCTTGTGGACCGCCTCAGAGTTCTCACCCCTCGCTTCATGGCTCTTGTGGATTGCCTCTGAGGTCTCACCCCTCGCTCCATGGCTCTTGTGGACCGCCTCAGAGGACTCAGCCCTCGCTTCATGGCTCTTCTGGACCGCCTCAGAGGACTCAGCCCTCGCTTCATAGCTCTTCTGGACCGCCTCTGAGGTCTCACCCCTCGCTCCATGGCTCTTCTGGACCACCTCTGAGGTCTCACCCCTCGCTCCTTGGCTCTTGTGGACCACCTCAGAGGACTCACTCCTCGCTTCATGGCTCTTCTGGACCGCCTCAGAGGACTCAGCCCTCGCTTCATGGCTCTTCTGGACCGCCTCTGAGGTCTCACCCCTCGCTCCATGGCTCTTCTGGACCACCTCAGAGGTCTCACCCCTCGCTCCATGGCTCTTGTGGACCGCCTCAGAGGACTCACCCCTCGCTCCATGGCTCTTGTGGACCGCCTCAGAGGACTCACCCCTCGCTTCATGGCTCTTCTGGACCACCTCTGAGGTCTCACCCCTCGCTCCATGGCTCTTGTGGACCGCCTCAGAGGACTCACCCCTCGCTCCATGGCTCTTGTGGACCGCCTCAGAGGTCTCACCCCTCGCTCCATGGCTCTTCTGGACCACCTCTGAGGTCTCACCCCTCGCTCCATGGCTCTTGTGGACCGCCTCAGAGGACTCACCCCTCGCTCCATGGCTCTTGTGGACCGCCTCAGAGGACTCACCCCTCGCTTCATGGCTCTTCTGGACCGCCTCAGAGGACTCACCCCTCGCTTCGTGGCTCTTCTGGACAACCTCAGAGGACTCACCCCTCGCTTCGTAGCTCTTCTGGACCGCCTCAGAGGACTCACCCCTCGCTCCATGGCTCTTCTGGACCACCTCATAGGACTCACCCCTCGCTCGTGGTTCTTGTGGACCGCCTCAGAGGACTCACCCCTCGCTTCATGGCTCTTGTGGACCGCCTCAGAGGACTCACCCCTCGCTTCATGGCTCTTGTGGACCGCCTCAGAGGACTCACCCCTCGCTTCATGGCTCTTGTGGACCGCTTCTAAGGTCTCACCCCTCACTTCATGGCTCTTGTGGACCGCCTCTGAGGACTCAGCCCTCGCTCCATTAGCTCTTCTGGACAGCATCAGAGGACTCACCCCTCGCTCGTGGTTCTTGTGGACCGCCTCTGTGGACTCAGAAGTATAAATGGTCATATTGCCCTGTGTCAGTGTAGGAAGCCCATGTATTGTACTATGTCTGCATACGCTGTTAACCGTTTCTTCTCCACACACTTGGGAGGGGAAGGAGCTAGAATGTCCTGTGTCTGTGGGATCATGTGCTGTTACTATA
Source organism: Bufo bufo (assembly GCF_905171765.1). Lineage (NCBI taxonomy): Eukaryota > Metazoa > Chordata > Amphibia > Anura > Bufonidae > Bufo > Bufo bufo. The sequence goes on along the minus strand of NC_053389.1, from coordinate 839,945,095 downwards.
CAGGAGGACCATGATGTAGAGTAACAAGCAGTAAGCTGTAAGCAGTACCATTGCTACAAGCAGCACCAGTGCCTTAACACTTTAAAGGGTAACCCTGCTGCTAAGGATGGTGGGCCAGTTTCTCCTCCTGGTTCTAGGTGCCTTAAAGCACTGTGCACTACCCCAAGGAAAAAAGTTACCAGGTTTAGACGTCAAGGTGACAAAACGTAAAGCATACTTGGACCTTGATGCCTGGAAGGGATTAGGATGAGGCCACCCTCCTATTTGCAGGTCTTCTTTGTATAGTGGCGGGATTACAGTACTGACACCCCCACGCCTTCAGTGGTGCTAGGGCTCAGTATACACAAAATTAAGAATGATCGCCTTGTGAAGTTGTTGTTCTCTGGGTTCACTCAGAGGGAAACGGGATGAAGACACCCTACTCAAAAAGAACAAAGCAATACTTAATATGTGTAGGTGGCCATCACTATGTCCACTAGGATGTGTTGTGAATAGGTCTGAAGCACAGGGGCGTACATAGAAATCCTTGGGCCCCATAGCAAGAATCTTAATGGGGCCCCACTAACTCGGTCCACTGGCCCATCCCACCACCTGCCCTGGCTTCTCCCCTGCCATACCCCCAGCAGTTGCAGCCGTGTAGACATTAGGAGCTACTTTCACACTTGCGTTTCTATTTTCCGGTATTGAGATCCGTCATAGGGTCTCAATACCGGGAAAAAACCTGCTTTTGATTGTCCCCATTCATTGTCTGAGGGCACTGTCCACTATAAGCAGCACACAGGGGGGGCTATGGTGGTGCTGGCATAATAGTATACCAGTGCCACCATAGCCCCCCTTGCCTTATGAACTGTCAGAACCTCCTGATGCATACCTCAGCTGCTGCAGAACATATAAAGCTTCGTTCACATCTGTGTTGGGGCCTCATTCGTGGATCAGGTCATAAATGCTGGACACAATTTTATAGCCTGGAAGATGGAAACCTGACAGATCTCATCATAGTCAGCGGGATCCGTCAGGTGTTGTCGTCCATGAACTGCGGTGATTTTCGTTGTTGTGCTCCTATGACGGCAGAACAGCGACCGTCACCAGCACAGAAGTGAACAAGTAATACACACCTCAGCTGCTGCAGAACATTATAATAGTGACAAGGGAACTACAAGTCTCATCATCACCAGATTATTATTATTGGAAATTAGGGAGCAACACAGGGAGAGGTGAAAGTGGAGAGAACTACAACTCCCAGCATGTCCAGGCTGTTATGATCAGATACAAGTAGATATTACACAGAGTATAAGGCCGGGTTCATATCACCGTTTAGTTTTCCATTCTTCTGATTCGTCAGATGAACAGAAAAATAAAGGAAAAAAAACGGATCCTGTATTTCAAGCGTCAGTTCTGCACATTCCGCATCCGTTTATGCCATTTCTGTCGGAGATCCGTTATTTTAGACAGAAAAAAGTCCTGCATGCAAAACGGAAAACTAAACGGTGATGAGAATCCAGCCTAAGAAAAGAGAACTACAACTCTCAGCATGTCCAGATTATAGGACATCATCTAGTTGTACCAGGTGAGAGCTTTAAAAAGAAATAACTATAACCCCCAGTATGGCCAGACTGTATACATTCCAAAGAGGGGGTATAAGAGGAGAGAACCACAACTCCCAGCATTACCAGACTGTACTAGGGCATACGTTTAAATTACATTGAGAAACATATAATAGGACAGAACTACAACTCCCAGCTTTTCTAGGATGTTATTGTCACGGCTGAGGATGGGGGAAACCCTCAGCCATGAGGTGCCAGGTGTTGAAGTAGCTACTCGGCCATGAAGCCACAGGACAGGGAGCAGGTCACCTCCTACAGCGTCCCTACCCTGACCCTAACTCCTAACCTGCATGGGCCGACCTTTAAGGTAGGAGGGCCCATGCGCCGGAACCTCGGGGCCCTGTCTTACCCTCCACAGATCCCTGAGCTAGGAGCTGGGTAAGGCAACCTACTCCTCCTTGACACGGAGGAGCAGGAGCCTCAATGGCCAAGCTGTTGGGAAAAGGGGAACAGAAACAGCAAAACGGAAATGGCAGGTGAACAGACATTCAGCAACCTGCCACAGCCCTGCTGACTGGATCCCTAAACAGACAGGGATCCAGAACCGTTATGCTGCACAAACACATATGGAAATCCCAACAGACAAACTTGCTCCACACACACATAAAGACATAGGCAAACATAAAACCTTAAACTCAAACTTAAACTTAAACTATGACCACAGTGGTGGCTCTCACTGGCGGATGCCAAACACAGGAGGCTGCTATCAGCAAGCATGCTGAAGCAACCTACTGAGCTCTGCAAGAGAGAGGGTCTTTATAGGCCCCAGTGGCCACACCCAAGGGTTGGACACACCCAGTGACATCACACACACACTGGGAAGGAAGTCAACCCTTCCAGTAACACAGAAGGGAAAACAAACATACATAAAGGGAAAGTGCACACAATAACTAACAACACAGTGCACACAACAAACACACCTAACAAAAGGAACGTCAGGTGAGACCGCATGCCAGGGCAGCAAGCTGCCTAGCGACGCTCAGGCTGCTCTGCTGCTAACAACAACACTGGTTGCCCGCGGCAACCACAAGTGAGGCCACAGACAAGCAGCCCTCACCCGTGGTTGAACGCCCATACAAAACCGCAGGCAACCGCATGCGGTAAAGGAGTCACGGTCATGGGCATGGCCGTGACAGTTATGTTATCCCAGAACACCACTAACCTCTCCTCCAGGCACCACACAGAAGCTCCGCCCCCTCACAGGGATATGCCACAGGCCTTTCACCAGTCCTCTGCACTGGTCACATGATGATGACATCACCAAAGGTCCTTTAGACTTCTGCTGCTCTGCTATTCATTGGCTTCCTGCACTGGTCACATGGTTGATGACATCACCAAAGGTCCTTCTCCACCTCTTACTTTCTCAGGTAGCCATACAAGTGTAATTAGTGGGCGGGGCCTATCCTCCACTGTGGGCCCCCTTCCCCCAGGGGCCCCATAGCAGCTGCGTGGTCTGCCTCTATTGGAGGTACGCCACTGCTGAAGCACCAGAATGTGGGAAAGCAACAGAAAGTAGGATAAAGCAGCACTCTAACTTAAAAAAGGGAACCCTGGAGCATACCCTAAGCAGAAGCTGAGGGTGGCTTGGGTTTTAGTCAGGGGTATGTAGTACCCCAGAGCGGGCACCACCAATCCTACAACCATGCCTTCTGTTCCGAGGTCTGTTCATTAGGTGCTATGTAACTGTTATGTATTGTACTTCACGCACTGTGCCTGGTTTACCAGCAGGTGGTAGTGCATCTGGCAGATAGTACCTTTAGATAGAATGGAACTTACCACTGCATTCTCCCCCTTTTTGGGCAAAAGTGGACTAGTCCTGCTTCCTACCAAGGGAGGGGTTGCAGGAAGCTGTGGGGGAGTTAAGAGTTAGAGCAATAAAGTAAAGCAGCACGGTGTGGGGAGGGAGCGTTTCCCCTCACTGCTGCAGGAGTTTTGGAAAAGTAGCTCAGAGAGCATCCCTCTCCGATATATAAAAGGACTTAGTACCTCTGAGAGGGAAAACTGAGCCAAAGAACCGTACTCAGCAAAATGGGTCACAGGATACCTCACTCTCATAAGAAACAATAACTGAAGCTGATAGGAACCAGACAGAAGCCAGAGATTAGCACAGCAGCAGAGATAAAGCAGAGTATTCGAGTTCACCTACCAGTTTACTCTTTGCCTGCTGGAACCAAGAGAAAGATCCAGTATTGTTTGGATGAGACAAGTTTATTTAAGTAAAACTGTTAAACTTCACCAAGTCTGGACTCCACTTATTCATGATTAATTATAAAAAGAGATCTGGCGGGGTTCCCTCTTTGAACATGGCGGCAGTTGCACAGGTGATGTTGTTGCGCATGCGTCGCCTTTTTCAGCCGTCAGTTTATGGGCAGAGCTTGTGATTCATGCGTTAGCCGCTTGGGTCATTAACATGCGACCCTGCGGCGAGCGTGCGTCTCCGCTCGGCCCGATACTGATGACATAATGCAGCCGAAACATGCGCAGAGGTAACCTACAGACGCGCAGAATGGCGCAATGGTATATGTGGGCCACATTGATCTTCCAGGTACTATCTAGTCTCCTCCTCCCTCCTATGATCACATTAATTAAAGTATATGCACTGATTATAGATGAATGCGATACAGGTGGATCCAATCATGTTTATTTGAGGATATTGTATGTTTTTTATTACATCATGAATTTGATTCACTGTATGCACTTGTCACTTTATCCTTTGCGGATGATTATTGACTTCTCTTATGTATTTTGCACTTGAATTTTTGTAATTATCAATTATGTTTTTGTACTGATTACCTTGATTAATACACTTTTATATGTATGCTGTTCATTTTGCACCAATGCTTGAGAAAGGCTCATGTATGAGCCGAAACGTCGCTCTTTGCCACTTCATGGGTGAATAAAACACATTGTCTTATTGAAGATCTTTCTGGAGTGCAGTCCGATTTTTATTCTATACAAGAGGGTAAGCACCTGTTGTCATACTTGGACATTGCACCCGCCTGTTTTCCTTTTTTTCCTTTGGATGGTGCTGCCGGTGGTTTTTTCTATTTTATATATATACAGTTGCAAGAAAAAGTATGTGAACCCTTTGGAATGATCTGGATTTCTGCACAAATTGGTCATAAAATGTGATCTGATCTTCATCTAAGTCACAACAATAGACAATCACAGTCGGCTTAAACTAATAACACACAAAGAGTTAAATGTTACCATGTTTTTATTGAACCCACCATGTAAACATCCACAGTGCAGGTGGAAAAAGTATGTGAACCCCTAGACTAATGACATCTCCAAGAGCTAATTGGAGTGAGGTGTCAGCCAACTGGAGTCCAATCAATGAGATGAGATTGGAGGTGTTGGTTACAGCTGCCCTGCCCTATAAAAAACACACACCAGTTCTGGGTTTGCTTTTCACAAGAAGCATTGCCTGATGTGAATGATGCCTCGCACAAAAGAGCTCCCCGAAGACTTACGATTAAGAATTGTTGACTTGCATAAAGCTGGAAAGGGTTATAAAAGTATCTCCAAAAGCCTTGCTGTTCATCAGTCCACGGTAAGACAAATTGTCTATAAATGGAGAAAGTTCAGCACTGCTGCTACTCTCCCTAGGAGTGGCCGTCCTGTAAAGATGACTGCAAGAGCACAGCGCAGACTGCTCAATGAGGTGAAGAAGAATCCTAGAGTGTCAGCTAAAGACTTACAAAAGTCTCTGGCATATGCTAACATCCCTGTTAGCGAATCTACGATACGTAAAACACTAGACAAGAATGGATTTCATGGGATGATACCACAGAGAAGCCACTGCTGTCCCAAAAAAACATTGCTGCACGTTTACAGTTTGCACAAGAGCACCTGGATGTTCCACAGCAGTACTGGCAAAATATTCTGTGGACAGATGAAACCAAAGTGGAGTTGTTTGGAGGAAACACACAACACTATGTGTGGAGAAAAAGAGGCACAGCACACCAACATCAAAACCTCATCCCAACTGTGAAGTATGGTGGTGGGGGCATCATGGTTTGGGGCTGCTTTGCTGTGTCAGGGCCTGGACGGATTGCGATCATCGAAGGAAAAATGAATTCCCAAGTTTATCAAGACATTTTGCTGGAGAACTTAAGGCCATCTGTCCACGAGCTGAAGCTCAACAGAAGATGGGTGCTGCAACAGGACAACGACCCAAAGCATAGAAGTAAATCAACAACAGAATGGCTTAAACAGAAGAAAATCCGCCTTCTGGAGTGGCCCAGTCAGAGTCCTGACCTCAACCCGATGGAGATGCTGTGGAATAGTAACATAGTAACATAGTACATAAGGCCGAAAAAAGACATTTGTCCATCCAGTTCGGCCTGTCATCCTACAAGTTGATCCAGAGGAAGGCAAAAAAAAACCCTGTGAGGTAGAAGCCAATTTTCCTCACTTTAGGGGAATAAAAAATTCCTTCCCGACTCCAATCAGGCAATCAGAATAACTCCCTGGATCAACGACCCCTCTCTAGTAGCTATAGCCTGTAATATTATTACACTCCAGAAATACATCCAGGCCCCTCTTGAATTCCTTTATTGTACTCACCATCACCACCTCCTCAGGCAGAGAGTTCCATAGTCTCACTGCTCTTACAGTAAAGAGTCCATAGTCTCACTGCTCTTACAGTATAGAGTCCATAGTCTCACTGCTCTTACAGTAAAGAGTCCATAGTCTCACTGCTCTTACAGTAAAGAGTCCATAGTCTCACTGCTCTTACAGTAAAGAGTCCATAGTCTCACTGCTCTTACAGTAAAGAGTCCATAATCTCACTGCTCTTACAGTAAAGAGTCCATAGTCTCATTGCTCTTACAGTATAGAGTCTATAGTCTCACTGCTCTTACAGTACAGAGTCCATAGTCTCACTGCTCTTACAGTAAAGAGTCCATAGTATCACCGCTCTTACAGTCTAGAGTCCATAGTCTCACTGCTCTTACAGTAAAGAGTCCATAGTCTCACTGCTCTTACAGTAGAGTCCATAGTCTCACTGCTCTTACAGTAAAGAGTCCATAGTCTCACTGCTCTTACAGTAAAGAGTCCATAGTCTCACTGCTCTTACAGTATAGAGTCCATAGTCTCACTGCTCTTACAGTAAAGAGTCCATAGTCTCACTGCTCTTACAGTAAAGAGTCCATAGTCTCACTGCTCTTACAGTAAAGAGTCCATAGTCTCATTGCTCTTACAGTATAGAGTCTATAGTCTCACTGCTCTTACAGTACAGAGTCCATAGTCTCACTGCTCTTACAGTAAAGAGTCCATAGTATCACCGCTCTTACAGTCTAGAGTCCATAGTCTCACTGCTCTTACAGTAAAGAGTCCATAGTCTCACTGCTCTTACAGTAAAGAGTCCATAGTCTCATTGCTCTTACAGTATAGAGTCTATAGTCTCACTGCTCTTACAGTACAGAGTCCATAGTCTCACTGCTCTTACAGTAAAGAGTCCATAGTATCACCGCTCTTACAGTATAGAGTCCATAGTCTCACTGCTCTTACAGTAAAGAGTCCATAGTCTCACTGCTCTTACAGTATAGTCCATAGTCTCACTGCTCTTACAGTAAAGAGTCCATAGTCTCATTGCTCTTACAGTATAGAGTCTATAGTCTCACCGCTCTTACAGTAAAGAGTCCATAGTCTCCCTGCTCTTACAGTATAGAGTCCATAGTCTCACTGCTCTTACAGTATAGAGTCCATAGTCTCACTGCTCTTACAGTAAAGAGTCCATAGTCTCACTGCTCTTACAGTATAGAGTCCATAGTCTCACTGCTCTTACAGTAAAGAGTCCATAGTCTCACTGCTCTCACAGTAAAGAGTCCATAGTCTCACTGCTCTTACAGTAAAGAGTCCATAGTCTCATTGCTCTTACAGTATAGAGTCCATAGTCTCACTGCTCTTACAGTATATAGTCCATAGTCTCACTGCTCTTACAGTAAAGAGTCCACAGTCTCACTGCTCTTACAGTAAAGAGTCCATAGTCTCACTGCTCTTACAGTATATAGTCCATAGTCTCACTGCTCTTACAGTAAAGAGTCCACAGTCTCACTGCTCTTACAGTAAAGAGTCCATAGTCTCACCGCTCTTACAGTAAAGAGTCCATAGTCTCACTGCTCTTACAGTATAGAGTCCATAGTCTCACTGCTCTTACAGAAAAGAGTCCATAGTCTCACTGCTCTTACAGTATAGAGTCCATAGTCTCACTGCTCTTACAGTATAGAGTCCATAGTCTCACTGCTCTTACAGTAAAGAGTCCATAGTCTCACTGCTCTTACAGTATATAGTCCATAGTCTCACTGCTCTTACAGTAAAGAGTCCATAGTCTCACTGCTCCTACAGTATAGAGTCCATAGTCTCACTGCTCTTACAGTAAAGAGTCCATAGTCTCACTGCTCTTACAGTAAAGAGTCCATAGTCTCACTGCTCTTACAGTAAAGAGTCCATAGTCTCACTGCTCTTACAGTATAGAGTCCATAGTCTCACTGCTCTTACAGTATAGAGTCCATAGTCTCACTGCTCTTACAGTATAGAGTCCATAGTCTCACTGCTCTTACAGTAAAGAGTCCATAGTCTCACTGCTCTTACAGTCTAGAGTCCATAGTCTCACTGCTCTTACCGTAAAGAGTCCATAGTCTCTCTGCTCTTACAGTAAAGAGTCCATAGTCTCACTGCTCTTACAGTATAGAGTCCATAGTCTCACTGCTCTTACAGTAAAGAGTCCATAGTCTCACCGCTCTTACAGTATAGAGTCCATAGTCTCACTGCCCTTACAGTAAAGAGTCCATAGTCTCACTGCTCTTACAGTAAAGAGTCCATAGTCTCACTGCTCTTACAGTAGAGTCCATAGTCTCACTGCTCTTACAGTAAAGAGTCCATAGTCTCACTGCTCTTACAGTAGAGTCCATAGTCTCACTGCTCTTACAGTAAAGAGTCCATAGTCTCACTGCTCTTACAGTAAAGAGTCCATAGTCTCACTGCTCTTACAGTAAACAGTCCATAGTCTCACTGCTCTTACAGTAAAGAGTCCATAGTCTCACTGCTCTTACCGTAAAGAGTCCATAGTCTCACTGCTCTTACAGTAAAGAGTCCATAGTCTCACTGCTCTTACAGTAAAGAGTCCATAGTCTCACTGCTCTTACAGTAAAGAGTCCATAGTCTCACTGCTCTTACCGTAAAGAACCCTTTTCTATGTTTGTGTACAAACCTTCTTTCCTCCAAACGCAGAGGATGTCCCCTCGTCACAGTCACAGTCCTGGGGATAAATAGATGATGGGAGTGATCTCTGTACTGCCCCCTGATATATTTATACATAGTAATTAGATCTCCCCTCAGTCGTCTTTTTTCTAACGTGAATAACCCTAATTTTGATAATCTTTCAGGGTACTGTAGTTGCCCCATTCCAGTTATTACTTTAGTTGCCCTCCTCTGGACCCTCTCCAGCTCTGCTATGTCTGCCTTGTTTACAGGAGCCCAGAACTGTACACAGTACTCCATGTGTGGTCTGACCAGTGATTTGTAAAGTAGTAGGAATATGTTCTCAGTAGTAGGAATGACCTCAAGAAAGCGATTCACACCAGACATCCCAAGAATATTGCTGAACTGAAACAGTTCTGTAAAGAGGAATGGTGAAGAATTACTCCTGACCGTTGTGTCTGATCTGCAACTACAGGGAACGTTTGGGTGAAGTTATTGCTGACAAAGGAGGTTCAACCAGTTATTAAATCCAAGGGTTCACATACTTTCTCCACCTGCACTGTGAATGTCTACATGGTGTGTTCAATAAAAACATGGTAACATTTAACTCTTTGTGTGTTATTAGTTTAAGCCGACTGTGATTGTTGTCTATTGTTGTGACTTAGATGAAGATCAGATCACATTTTATGACCAGTTTGTGCAGAAACCCAGATCATTCCAAAGGGTTCACATACTTTTTCTTGCAACTGTATATATATATACACTCACCTAAAGAATTATTAGTGCCCCCATACTAATACGGTGTTGGACCCCCTTTTGCCTTCAGAACTGCCTTAATTCTACGTGGCATTGATTCCACAAGGTGCTGATAGCATTCTTTAGAAATGTTGGCCCATATTGATAGGATAGCATCTTGCAGTTGATGGAGATTTGAGGGATGCACATCCAGGGCACGGAGCTCCCATTCCACCACATCCCAAAGATGCTCTATTGGGTTGAGATCTGGTGACTGTGGGGCCATTTTAGTCCAGTGAACTCATTGTCATGGTCAAGAAACCAATGTGAGATGATTGGAGCTTTGTGACATGGTGCATTATCCTGCTGGAAGTAGCCATCAGAGGATGGATACATGTTCTCATTCTGTTTACACCAAATTCGGACTCTACCATTTGAATGTCTCAACAGAAATCGAGACTCATCAGACCAGGCAACATTTTTCCAGTCTTCAACAGTCCAGTTTTGGTGAGCTCGTGCAAATTGTAGCCTCTTTTTCCTATTTGTAGTGGAGATGAGTGGTACCCGGTGGGGTCTTCTGCTGTTGTAGCCCATCCGCCTCAAGGTTGTGCGTGTTGTGGCTTCACAAATGCTTTGCTGCAGACCTCGGTTGTAACGAGTGGTTATTTCAGCCAACGTTGCTCTTCTATCGGCTTGAATCAGTCGGCCCATTCTCCTCTGACCTCTAGCATCCACACGGCATTTTTGCCCACAGGACGGCCGCATACTGGATGTTTTTCCCTTTTCACACCATTCTTTGTAAACCCTAGAAATGGTTGTGCGTGAAAATCCCAGTAACTGAGCAGATTGTGAAATACTCAGACCGGCCCGTCTGGCACCAACAACCATGCCACGCTCAAAATGGCTTAAATCCCCTTTCTTTCCCATTCTGACATTCAGTTTGGAGTTCAGGAGATTGTCTTGACCAGGAGCACCCCCCTAAATGCATCGAAGCAACTGCCATGTGATTGGTTGACTAGATAATTGCATTAATGAGAAATAGAACAGGTGTTCCTAATAATTCTTTAGGTGAGTGTATATATATACACTACAGAGAACAGTATACTGTATATATATACTACAGAGGACAGTATACTGTTCTCTGTAGTATATATACAGTATACGGTCCTCTGTAATATATATACAGTATACTGTCCTCTGTAGTATATATACAGTATACTGTCCTCTGTAGTATATATACAGTATACTGTCCTCTGTAGTATATATACAGTATACTGTCCTCTGTAGTATATATACAGTATACTGTCCTCTGTAGTGTATATACAGTATACGGTCCTCTGTAGTATATATATACAGTATACTGTCCTCTGTAGTATATATACAGTATACTGTCCTCTGTAGTATATATACAGTATACTGTCCTCTGTAATATATATACAGTATACTGTCCTCTGTAGTATATATATACAGTATATTGTCCTCTGTACTGTGTATATATACAGTACACTGTCCTCTGTAGTATATATGCAGTATACTGTCCTCTGTAGTATATATACAGTATACTGTCCTCTGTAGTATATATACAGTATACTGTCCTCTGTAATATATATACAGTATATTGTCCTCTATACTGTGTATATAGTATACTGTCCTCTGTAGTGTATATACAGTATACTGTCCTCTGTAGTGTATATATACAGTATACTGTCCTCTGTAGTATATATATACAGTATACTGTCCTCTGTAGTATATATACAGTATACTGTCCTCTGTAGTATATATACAGTATACTGTCCTCTGTAGTATATATACAGTATACTGTCCTCTGTAGTGTATATACAGTATACTGTCCTCTGTAGTATATATACAGTATACGGTCCTCTGTAATATATATACAGTATACTGTCCTCTGTAGTATATATATACAGTATATTGTCCTCTGTACTGTGTATATATACAGTATACTGTCCTCTGTAGTATATATACAGTATACTGTCCTCTGTAGTATATATATACAGTATACTGTCCTCTGTAGTATATATATACAGTATACTGTCCTCTGTAATATATATACAGTATACTGTCCTCTGTAGTATATATATACAGTACACTGTCCTCTGTAGTGTATATACAGTATACTGTCCTCTGTAGTATATATACAGTATACTGTCCTCTGTAGTGTATATACAGTATACGGTCCTCTGTAATATATATACAGTATACTGTCCTCTGTAGTATATATACATTATACTGTCCTCTGTATTATATATACAGTATACTGTCCTCTGTAGTATATATACAGTATACTGTCCTCTGTAGTATATATACAGTATACTGTCCTCTGTAGTATATATATACAGTATACTGTCCTCTGTAGTGTATATATATACAGTATACTGTCCTCTGTAGTATATATACATTATACTGTCCTCTGTAGTATATATACAGTATACTGTCCTCTGTAGTATATATATACAGTATACTGTCCTCTGTACTGTGTATATATACAGTACACTGTCCTCTGTAGTATATATGCAGTATACTGTCCTCTGTAGTATATATACAGTATACTGTCCTCTGTAGTATATATACAGTATACTGTCCTCTGTAATATATATACAGTATATTGTCCTCTGTACTGTGTATATAGTATACTGTCCTCTGTAGTGTATATACAGTATACTGTCCTCTGTAGTGTATATATACAGTATACTGTCCTCTGTAGTATATATATACAGTATACTGTTCTCTGTAGTATATATATAGTATACGGTCCTCTGTAATATATATACAGTATACTGTCCTCTGTAGTATATATACAGTATACTGTCCTCTGTAGTATATATACAGTATACTGTCCTCTGTAGTATATATACAGTACACTGTCCTCTGTAGTATATATACAGTATACTGTCCTCTGTAGTGTATATATACAGTATACTGTCCTCTGTAGTATATATATATACAGTATACGGTCCTCTGTAATATATATACAGTATACTGTCCTCTGTAGTATATATATACAGTATATTGTCCTCTGTACTGTGTATATATACAGTACACTGTCCTCTGTAGTATATATGCAGTATACTGTCCTCTGTAGTATATATACAGTATACTGTCCTCTGTAGTATATATACAGTATACTGTCCTCTGTAATATATATACAGTATATTGTCCTCTGTACTGTGTATATAGTATACTGTCCTCTGTAGTGTATATACAGTATACTGTCCTCTGTAGTGTATATATACAGTATACTGTCCTCTGTAGTATATATATACAGTATACTGTTCTCTGTAGTATATATACAGTATACGGTCCTCTGTAATATATATACAGTATACTGTCCTCTGTAGTGTATATACAGTATACTGTCCTCTGTAGTGTATATACAGTATACTGTCCTCTGTAGTGTATATACAGTATACTGTCCTCTGTAGTATATATACAGTATACTGTCCTCTGTAGAATATATACAGTATACTGTTCTCTGTAGAATATATACAGTATACTGTCCTCTGTAGAATATATACAGTATACTGTCCTCTGTAGTATATATACAGTATACTGTCCTCTGTAGTATATATACAGTATACTGTCCTCTGTAGTGTATATACAGTATACTGTCCTCTGTAGTGTATATACAGTATACTGTCCTCTGTAGTATATATACAGTATACTGTCCTCTGTAGTATATATACAGTATACTGTCCTCTGTAGTATATATACAGTATACTGTCCTCTGTAGTGTATATACAGTATACGGTCCTCTGTAGTGTATATACAGTATACGGTCCTCTGTAATATATATACAGTATACTGTCCTCTGTAGTATATATATACAGTATATTGTCCTCTGTACTGTGTATATATACAGTACACTGTCCTCTGTAGTATATATGCAGTATACTGTCCTCTGTAGTATATATACAGTATACTGTCCTCTGTAGTATATATACAGTATACTGTCCTCTGTAATATATATACAGTATACTGTCCTCTGTAGTATATATATACAGTATATTGTCCTCTGTACTGTGTATATATACAGTACACTGTCCTCTGTAGTATATATGCAGTATACTGTCCTCTGTAGTATATATACAGTATACTGTCCTATGTAGTATATATACAGTATACTGTCCTCTGTAATATATATACAGTATATTGTCCTCTGTACTGTGTATATAGTATACTGTCCTCTGTAGTGTATATACAGTATACTGTCCTCTGTAGTGTATATATACAGTATACTGTCCTCTGTAGTATATATATACAGTATACTGTCCTCTGTAGTATATATACAGTATACTGTCCTCTGTAGTATATATACAGTATACTGTCCTCTGTAGTATATATACAGTATACTGTCCTCTGTAGTGTATATACAGTATACTGTCCTCTGTAGTATATATACAGTATACGGTCCTCTGTAATATATATACAGTATACTGTCCTCTGTAGTATATATATACAGTATATTGTCCTCTGTACTGTGTATATATACAGTATACTGTCCTCTGTAGTATATATACAGTATACTGTCCTCTGTAGTATATATATACAGTATACTGTCCTCTGTAGTATATATATACAGTATACTGTCCTCTGTAATATATATACAGTATACTGTCCTCTGTAGTATATATATACAGTACACTGTCCTCTGTAGTGTATATACAGTATACTGTCCTCTGTAGTGTATATACAGTATACTGTCCTCTGTAGTGTATATATACAGTATACTGTCCTCTGTAGTATATATATACAGTATACTGTCCTCTGTAGTATATATATACAGTATACTGTCCTCTGTAGTGTATATACAGAATACTGTCCTCTGTAGTATATATACAGTATACTGTCCTCTGTAGTATATATATACAGTATACTGTCCTCTGTAGTGTATATATATTGTATACTGTCCTCTGTAGTATATATACAGTATACTGTCCTCTGTAGTATATATACAGTATACTGTCCTCTGTAGTATATATACATTCTACTGTCCTCTGTAGTATATATACATTCTACTGTCCTCTGTAGTGTATATACAGTATACTGTCCTCTGTAGTGTATATACAGTATACTGTCCTCTGTAGTATATATATACAGTATACTGTCCTCTGTAGTATATATATACATAGTATACTGTCCTCTGTAGTATATATATATAGTACTGTCCTCTGTAGTATATATACAGTATACTGTCCTCTGTAGTATATATATATAGTATACCGTCCTCTGTAGTATATATACAGTATACTGTCCTCTGTAGTATATATACAGTGTACCGTCCTCTGTAGTATATATATTCACAGTACACTGTCCTGTGTAGTGTATATATACAGTATACCGTCCTCTGTAGTGTATATATATATATACAGTATACTATCCTCTGTAGTATATATATATAGTACTGTCCTCTGTAGTGTATATATATATATATATACAGTATACTGTCCTCTGTAGTATATATATATAGTACTGTCCTCTGTAGTGTATATACAGTATACTGTCCTCTGTAGTATATATACAGTATACTGTCCTCTGTAGTATATATACAGTATACTGTCCTCTGTAGTATATATACAGTATACTGTCCTCTGTAGTGTATATACAGTATACTGTCCTCTGTAGTATATATATACAGTATACTGTGCTCTGTAGTATATATACAGTATACTGTCCTCTGTAGTATATATACAGTATACTGTCCTCTGTAGTATATATATATAGTCAGGCCTTTTTTTCTGGCGGAACGCCCCGGAACGGCGTTCCGCCACCTATTTTCTCTGACTCGCCCCGCCCCCTCATGGGCGTCCGCCCGCCGCCGCAAACAGTTAAAAAATGAATGACCTTTTTTTTTTTTTTCTTTACCTCACTTGCGCCGTTGCGCGGCGCGCCTGCAGCCCAAGTAGTCCCGCCCATCCCCAGCCTGCTGCTTGTGATAGGTAGGCTGTGCAGCCCTAGCTGCCCTCTGCCTCAGCAAGCATTGTCAGCACAGCAACATGAGCTCAGGGCAGGCCACGGCCCCGGGGGCGTGACGAGCGGTGCCGCGGCGGCGGGAAGCATTCAAGCAGGAGACAGGAGTGCAGGTCCTAGTGCAGAGGTGAGCTGACTGACTGTGTGTCAGCCGCCCTCAGCCAGGGCCCAGAGCCCGAGATTGAAGACGCTGAAGTAGGAGCAGCAGCAGGAGACAGCGCCTGGACAGGAGACGGAGAGTCAACTCAGCCAGACAGCTGTTACTGGGTAGGTGGTGACGTCAGCCATGAAAATGTACCAAGGGGTCCAAGGCCAAGGGCATGGGCAGGCACAGCACAGCAGCATCCAGCATCCATTAAATGCAGGCAGGGGGGCCTAGCTAGCAGGCTGCAGCCATGATTAAAATGTACCAAGGGCAGGCACAGCAGCATCCAATTAAGTGGCCTAGCGCTCATCTTCTCAGAGAACAGAGAAGATGAGCGCTAGGCCTCTTAGTTGGATGCTGCTGTGCCTACCCTTGGTACATTTTCATGGCTGCCCTAGGCCACTGCCTGCATTTAAGGGCCCATTCAGACGACCGTATGAACGGATCCGTACCCGTTCTGCAATTTTGCGGAACGGGTACAGACCCATTCATTTCAATGGGGCCGCAAAAGACCATGACCGGTCTGTGGGCTATACAGCCCCATACAGCAAGTCATGATGCCTTCTGATGTGTTCTTCTTAGGCCACGGCCGCCTAAGAACACACAAGGCATCATGACTTGCTGTAGATGGGGCTATATAGCCCACAGACTGGTCATGATCTCCCTGCTGACCTCTGTGAGTGAAGACTCTAGACCAAGTTCCAATTTTTTTGTTCTATTTTTATAGTATGGGCATTTTCGGTCGGGGTGATACCCATGATGTTTATATTTTATTGTTATTTAGGTATTTATATTTTTAATTATAGCCAGCCCCAGAGCCAGTCAGCCCCAGAGCCAGCCAGGCCTGGCCGCCCCCCCCCCCCCCCCTTTTACTTGCATCCCTGTTCTCTAAAGGGGCGGTTTTAGGGGGCGGTCCTAGGGGTGGGTAGGGGCGTGGCCAGGGGAGGGGGGGGGGGTGAGTTCCACCACCTTTTCTCTGAGAAAAAAAGCCCTGTATATAGTATACCGTCCTCTGTAGTATATATACAGTATACTGTCCTCTGTAGTATATATACAGTATACTGTCCTCTGTAGTATATATACAGTATACTGTCCTCTGTAGTATATATACAGTATACTGTCCTCTGTAGTATATATACAGTATACTGTCCTCTGTAGTATATATATACAGTATACCGTCCTCTGTAGTATATATACAGTATACTGTCCTCTGTAGTATATATACAGTGTACCGTCCTCTGTAGTATATATATTCACAGTACACTGTCCTGTGTAGTGTATATATACAGTATACCGTCCTCTGTAGTATATATATATACAGTATACTATCCTCTGTAGTATATATACAGTATACTGTCCTCTGTAGTATATATGTACAGTATACTGTCCTCTGTAGTATATATACAGTATACTGTCCTCTGTAGTATATATACAGTATACTGCCATCTGTAGTAGTATACTGTCCTCTGTAGTATATATACAGTATACTGTCCTCTGTAGTGTATATACAGTATACTGTCCTCTGTAGTATATATACAGTATACTGTCCTCTGTAGTATATATACAGTATACTGCCATCTGTAGTAGTATATTGTCCTCTGTAGTATATATACAGTATACAGTCCTCTGTAGTGTATATATAGTATACTGTCCTCTGTAGTATATATACAGTATACTGTCCTCTGTAGTATATATACAGTATACTGTCCTCTGTAGTATATATACAGTATACTGTCCTCTATAGTGTATATACAGTATACTGTCCTCTGTAGTATATATACAGTATACTGCCATCTGTAGTATATATATACAGTATACTGTCCTCTGTAGTATATATACAGTATACTGTCCTCTGTAGTATATATACAGTATACTGTCCTCTGTAGTATATATACAGTATACTGCCATCTGTAGTAGTATACTGTCCTCTGTAGTATATATACAGTATACTGTCCTCTGTAGTATATATACAGTATACTGTCCTCTGTAGTATATATACAGTATACTGTCCTCTGTAGTATATATACAGTATACTGTCCTCTGTAGTATATATATATACAGTATACTGTCCTCTGTAGTATATATACAGTATACTGTCCTCTGTAGTGTATATACAGTATACTGTCCTCTGTAGTGTATATACAGTATACTGTCCTCTGTAGTATATATACAGTATACTGCCATCTGTAGTATATATACAGTATACTGTCCTCTGTAGTGTATATACAGTATACTGTCCTCTGTAGTGTATATACAGTATACTGTCCTCTGTAGTATATACACAGTATACTATCCTCTGTAGTATATATACAGTATACTGTCCTCTGTAGTATATATATACAGTATACTGTCCTCTGTAGTGTATATACAGTATACTGTCCTCTGTAGTATATATACAGTATACTGTCCTCTGTAGTGTATATATAGTATACTGTCCTCTGTAGTATATATACAGTATACTGTCCTCTGTAGTATATATACAGTATACTGTCCTCTGTAGTATATATACAGTATACTGCCATCTGTAGTAGTATACTGTCCTCTGTAGTATATATACAGTATACTGTCCTCTGTAGTGTATATATAGTATACTGTCCTCTGTAGTATATATACAGTATACTGTCCTCTGTAGTATATATACAGTATACTGTCCTCTGTAGTATATATATATACAGTATACTGTCCTCTGTAGTATATATACAGTATACTGTCCTCTGTAGTGTATATACAGTATACTGTCCTCTGTAGTGTATATACAGTATACTGTCCTCTGTAGTGTATATACAGTATACTGTCCTCTGTAGTGTATATACAGTATACTGTCCTCTGTAGTGTATATACAGTACACTGTCCTCTGTAGTATATATACCGTATACTGTCCTCTGTAGTATATATATACAGTATACTGTCCTCTGTAGTATATATACAGTATACTTTCCTCTGTAGTATATATATACAGTATACTGTCCTCTGCAGTGTATATACAGTATACTGTCCTCTGTAGTATATATATATACAGTATACTGTCCTCTGTAGTGTATATACAGTATACTGTCCTCTGCAGTGTATATACAGTATACTGTCCTCTGTAGTGTATATACAGTACACTGTCCTCTGTAGTATATATACCGTATACTGTCCTCTGTAGTATATATATACAGTATACTGTCCTCTGTAGTATATATACAGTATACTTTCCTCTGTAGTATATATATACAGTATACTGTCCTCTGTAGTATATATACAGTATACTGTCCTCTGTAGTGTATATACAGTATACTTTCCTCTGTAGTATATATATACAGTATACTGTCCTCTGTAGTATATATACAGTATACTGTCCTCTGTAGTATATATACAGTATACTGTCCTCTGTAGTATATATACACAGTATACTGTCCTCTGTAGTATATATACAGTATACTGTCCTCTGTAGTATATATACAGTATACTGTCCTCTGTAGTATATATATATATTATAATGTCCTCTGTAGTATATATACAGTATACTGTCCTCTGTAGTATATATACAGTATACTGTCCTCTGTAGTATATATACAGTATACTGTCCTCTGTAGTATATATACAGTATACTGTCCTCTGTAGTATATATATATATACAGTATACTGTCCTCTGTAGTATATATACAGTATACTGTCCTCTGTAGTGTATATACAGTATACTGTCCTCTGTAGTATATATACAGTATACTGCCATCTGTAGTAGTATACTGTCCTCTGTAGTATATATACAGTATACTGTCCTCTGTAGTGTATATATAGTATACTGTCCTCTGTAGTATATATACAGTATACTGTCCTCTGTAGTATATATACAGTATACTGTCCTCTGTAGTATATATATATACAGTATACTGTCCTCTGTAGTATATATATACAGTATACTGTCCTCTGTAGAATATATACAGTATACTGTCCTCTGTAGTATATATACAGTATACTGTCCTCTGTAGTATATATACAGTATACTGTTCTCTGTAGTATATATACAGTATACTGTCCTCTGTAGAATATATACAGTATACTGTCCTCTGTAGTATATATACAGTATACTGTTCTCTGTAGTATATATACAGTATACTGTCCTCTGTAGAATATATACAGTATACTGTTCTCTGTAGTGTATATACAGTATACTGTCCTCTGTAGAATATATACAGTATACTGTCCTCTGTAGTATATATACAGTATACTGTCCTCTGTAGTATATATACAGTACACTGTCCTCTGTAGTATATATACAGTATACTGTCCTCTGTAGAATATATACAGTATACTGTCCTCTGTAGTATATATACAGTATACTGTCCTCTGTAGTATATATATACAGTATACTGTCCTCTGTAGTATATATATACAGTATACTGTCCTCTGTAGTATATATACAGTATACTCTCCTCTGTAGTATATATATACAGTATACTGTCCTCTGTAGTATATATACAGTATACTGTCCTCTGTAGTACATATATACAGTATAATGTCCTCTGTAGTATATATACAGTATACTGTCCTCTGTAGTATATATACAGTATACTGTCCTCTGTAGTATATATACAGTATAATGTCCTCTGTAGCATATATACAGTATACTGTCCTCTGTAGTATATATACAGTATACTGTCCTTTGTAGTATATATATATACACAGTATACTGTCCTCTGTAGTATATATATATATATACAGTATACTGTCCTCTGTAGTATATATACAGTATACTGTCCTCTGTAGTGTATATACAGTATACTGTCCTCTGTAGTATATATACAGTATACTGCCATCTGTAGTAGTATACTGTCCTCTGTAGTATATATACAGTATACTGTCCTCTGTAGTGTATATATAGTATACTGTCCTCTGTAGTATATATACAGTATACTGTCCTCTGTAGTATATATACAGTATACTGTCCTCTGTAGTATATATATATACAGTATACTGTCCTCTGTAGTATATATACAGTATACTGTCCTCTGTAGTATATATATATATACAGTATACTGTCCTCTGTAGTGTATATACAGTATACTGTCCTCTGTAGTATATATACAGTATACTGCCATCTGTAGTAGTATACTGTCCTCTGTAGTATATATACAGTATACTGTCCTCTGTAGTGTATATATAGTATACTGTCCTCTGTAGTATATATACAGTATACTGTCCTCTGTAGTATATATACAGTATACTGTCCTCTGTAGTATATATATATACAGTATACTGTCCTCTGTAGTATATATATACAGTATACTGTCCTCTGTAGAATATATACAGTATACTGTCCTCTGTAGTATATATACAGTATACTGTCCTCTGTAGTATATATACAGTATACTGTTCTCTGTAGTATATATACAGTATACTGTCCTCTGTAGAATATATACAGTATACTGTCCTCTGTAGTATATATACAGTATACTGTTCTCTGTAGTATATATACAGTATACTGTCCTCTGTAGAATATATACAGTATACTGTTCTCTGTAGTGTATATACAGTATACTGTCCTCTGTAGAATATATACAGTATACTGTCCTCTGTAGTATATATACAGTATACTGTCCTCTGTAGTATATATACAGTATACTGTCCTCTGTAGTATATATACAGTACACTGTCCTCTGTAGTATATATACAGTATACTGTCCTCTGTAGAATATATACAGTATACTGTCCTCTGTAGTATATATACAGTATACTGTCCTCTGTAGTATATATATACAGTATACTGTCCTCTGTAGTATATATATACAGTATACTGTCCTCTGTAGTATATATACAGTATACTCTCCTCTGTAGTATATATATACAGTATACTGTCCTCTGTAGTATATATACAGTATACTGTCCTCTGTAGTACATATATACAGTATAATGTCCTCTGTAGTATATATACAGTATACTGTCCTCTGTAGTATATATACAGTATACTGTCCTCTGTAGTATATATACAGTATAATGTCCTCTGTAGCATATATACAGTATACTGTCCTCTGTAGTATATATACAGTATACTGTCCTTTGTAGTATATATATATACACAGTATACTGTCCTCTGTAGTATATATATACAGTATACTGTCCTCTGTAGAATATATACAGTATACTGTCCTCTGTAGTATATATACAGTATACTGTCCTCTGTAGTGTATATATACAGTATAATGTCCTCTGTAGTATATATACAGTATACTGTCCTCTGTAGTATATATACAGTATACTGTCCTCTGTAGTATATATACAGTATACTGTCCTCTGTAGTATATATACAGTATACTGTCCTTTGTAGTATATATATATATATACAGTATACTGTCCTCTGTAGTATATATATATATATACAGTATACTGTCCTCTGTAGTATATATACAGTATACTGTCCTTTTCCGTGTCAAGTACTTTACACAGTTTGATATTTTACTGTGTATGTAAACTTATTTTATGTTCTCAGCTTTTGTGGTTGTGTTTATTATCACGTGTTAGTAAAATTCAGTTTTTGCAAAAGCTGGTGTCAGAGTTGCTTTCCTCGTCCGTGACTTTGCTGTATCCTGCGGAGCGCACCCCGGTACACGCCTTACAGCCACAACAGCTTAGAGTTTTAGATTGCGGGGTTGTCAGAGCCCTTAACGGTTGCTGGCCTGGTCAACATGAATATTGGGGCTACCTATGTGCTTTCCTGGAAGCTATCGCCAGATCAGCAGGCTTTCTACTGGAAGGTGCACAGCAGCAGGCCACCCCATGAAGCCTATCTGCCACTGGAACCAGAGCTTCTCCACTCCTCTGCTCTGCCCATAACATCTAGGGAGCCCTCATCCTGTCTGCATCAGCCATCTGCAATTCCGCCTGTGGACGCTGGAGGTCACCAACACTCCAGCCCGCGAGCTACAGACTTGCTGCTACATCTTCAGCTACAGTTTTACCTCCAGAAGATCCTCTTATTGGTCTGGCAGAGGAAGGAGGATGAGTCCTTCTCCATGACCTGCATCTCTCCTAACCAGAAGTAGAAGCTAGGAGCCCTAACAGCCAAGGAGGGTAAAATAAACTGGGATTGGCCCCTGTTTTGTCTGTTTCTTGTTGGCTCCTGCACCACCACCTGCAAGGACTCCCTTTGTCAATAAAGTCCAAGTTGCACCAGTTGCGCTACCTCTACCCTTTCTCAGGTTATTGACAACATCCTGAGAGGAGTTCACAACATTTAAAGTATTCTGAGTAGGGCTGCACCATATGGGAATCTTGTGCTATTTAAATTAGGGCCCTAAAAATTGCGATAACGATATGCGATGCGATATTTTAAGGGAATTGTGCTAGAGGTCTATTTGCTTGGAATTTCATGGCAAAATCACACACAAATGACTGATGATGCTGAAATGTAGTTATGCTCAACCCAAGAACTGAAATGCAGTGTTTTTCAAAAAAAAACTTCTTTTACTAAATTAAATAACATTTGCATTACTGCAAATTTAAATCACAGAAAAAATGCACCAAACGGATATGCCACTGACTATACTGGCTAGTCATGAATGCAGATATTAAAAGCTGAGACTTTCGCCAATATATTCCTGTCAGGAAAATATCGGAGCCCATCATTGCACCACGTCACGGTCACTCAGCATGGCAAAGGGTCCTACCACTACGCTAACTATGGTGTGAACACGGTCTGAAGGCGATATAATCCAGCTCGCAGCCAGGCTTCCACACAAACGCCTAGCAGGACAACTAGTGCAATGTGAACAAAGCCAAGACTGCAAGCCACGCCCATATCAGAGCCTGTGATGGAGGTCACCAGGTGCAAAAGAGTGTTTGAATGCCAGGTAACGGCACATACACTACATATAGAACAAGACAAAAACACAGAAATATAGTGGCAATACTGGAGGAGCGGCTCAACCCCTAACACTGTAGCGTGTTTTACATTGGGGGAGCAGCCCCACCGCATGTGGAGCGCAGCAAACGACTATCCCCAGCAAAAAATGCATACGGTGGAGGATGTCGGCGCGGTCCACATGCACCACAAGAGCATCCTACACAAAATGGAGCATTGTGCGGATGTAAATACAATCATATAAATCACAGAAAAAATGCACCAAACGGATATGCCACTGACTATACTGGCTAGTCATGAATACAGATATTAAAAGCTGAGACTTTCGCCAATATATTCCTGTCAGGAAAATATCGGAGCCCTTCATGCACCACGTCACGGTCACTCAGGATGGCACGGGGTCTTACCACTACGCTACCTATGGTAGGACCCTTTGCCATGCTGAGTGACCGTGACGTGGTGCAATGATGGGCTCCGATATTTTCCTGACAGGAATATATTGGCGAAAGTCTCAGCTTTTAATATCTGCATTCATGACTAGCCAGTATAGTCAGTGGCATATCCGTTTGGTGCATTTTTTCTGTGATTTATATGATTGTATTTACATCCGCACAATGCTCCGTTTTGTGTAGGATGCTCTTGTGGTGCATGTGGACCGCGCCGACATCCTCCACCGTATGCATTTTTTGCTGGGGATAGTCGTTTGCTGCGCTCCACATGCGGTGGGGCTGCTCCCCCAATGTAAAACACGCTACAGTGTTAGGGGTTGAGCCGCTCCTCCAGTATTGCCACTATATTTCTGTGTTTTTGTCTTACTGCAAATTTAGTGCAAATTAGTACAAAATACAAAACTTGCCATTTTCTTAATAGCACTGCACAGGACATATACACAGAACAGATCGAAGGACATGTGTTCATTACAATAAGATTTTCCAAACACTGAACAAACAGGAGCTTTTTAAAGAACACCATGGTCAGCAGCAGCAGCAGCAGCGGCAGCAGTACAACGTTATCTTAATGTTACCAGGCTGGTAATAGAAGCCTATGTAGTGCCCACCTCCATCGCTCCCTGCGGCTGCTAGCACTTTGACTTCTCTTGGTTGCAGATGGTAGCGTCAGCAGCTGACCAGTCTGCCAATCTCTGGCCACGGCGGTGATTGGCAGAGTGGCATTGTGAGCTAGGTCAGCTGCAACCCAGAGAAGCCAAGCAAGTGCTGATGGACTGGCACCAGATGGGACCCCCGAATATCGGAGCCGGGGGAAGGCAGGTGTGCCTAAGATTTGGGGACTGGGAGTCGGGACATCATCTTTTTTTATCTCTTTATTCACTTATTTTTTTAAATACAAAGTTGCATCAAGTAGAGGATCACATGAGCATTAATGATGGATTCTCCCCAATCCCTGATATTACTGTCCCACCAAAAAGCATATGTTGTATTTTGTATTTGTATTATACATATGCTTTTTGGTGGGACAGTAATATCAGGGATTGGGGAGAATCCACCATTAGTGCTTTTCTAATCCTCTACTTGATGCAACTTTGTATTTTTTTTTAAAGTGAAAAATAAATAAATTATATCTGTACGATATACCTAGTCCTATACCCAGACGGGCGATGGGTGAGACGAGCGGCGCCGGCGGGAGTACCAGCAGCGTCCCTCGTCCCACGCAGCGCTCGTCTAAAGCAAAAAAGGGACCTAAAATACGGTAGAGAGACTAGACTGTCACAAAAACATATAAAAGTGCCATTTATAAAAAGAAAACTAATCCTTACAAGAAGTGCACTGATACATAGGCATAGGTGTGCGGTGGATATGGGGGACATGTGACCAGAGTAGCCCCCCGCAGACAGCGCACACCCTAAAAACCATCCCATCCTGGGGACATCATGTAAAGAGAAGCCCTTTAATGAAGCAGTTTTTTGGTCCTGCAGACTTACTAAATCCACACAAACTTTTTTAGAAGTACTTCCCAAATCCTATTTCTAAAAACTTGCAGTTGCAGCCACTACTAAGAGGTTCTTTGACAAAAACACCAGCTTATCCACCTTGTCTGGTTTCAGACGGGAACGATGATTAGATACAACATTACCTCTCGTTGCTTGGATACACAGATATTTTTGGGCTCATTTGCATAGCCTAGGGAAGTGATTTTGGGAAACTTCCACCATTTCAAAGGATCTTCTCCATGATCTATAAGTGGCACATAAATGTAAATTTCGAGTTCTGCAGCCGCTGCTTCTCTATGGGATCCAATGTGGTGCTGCCTGACAGTGCTGCACGTGTAGATTCCTGGAAAAAACTTACAAGACTTTTCTTCTTGTTTTTTCTGCATCAGGTGGGTTTCCCACATGACTGTCCCCCTCCATCGCTCAGTGCTTTGGGGCTCAGGCTGCTGAAGTTCCTGAAACAAATACAATAAAAATGCTTGTTTTAGAAATATGTTACATGAATTTCTAACCAGTTAAGCGGACTGGTTTCCCTCACCAGCAACTCAGCGATGACTCGACCTTTGATGCTCTGGGTCTCATGGGCTGACAGGTACTGCGTTCTGGGTCCATAAAAGATGCCATGTTTAACAGGTCTTGGGTGACTTCATATTTCTCAGTAAGGTACTGTAGAGTTCTTGGTTAGGTCAGTGTCCTCTTCCTCTTCAGCCAACACAGAGGTGTTCAGGAGATTGAGAGCCGGCTTGGCACAGGAGATGCTTACATAACGTTCACCTGATGGGGCATCTGTGGCATCTTGGCGTGGACTGAGGGCCTTGTTAACAGATTCTAAAACCTCCAGGTCCTGCCATGAGGGCAGTAGGCGTCTCACTTTACCGTCTGTGGAGAGAATCCATTTTGCTGCTCTATGACTCGTGCCATCATTTTCTGAGTGGAACCCCATCTTGTCGAGCAGGTTCTGGAAGGTTGAGTTCTCCTTGTGTCTCCCTCAAGGCCACTCTCTTCTGCCAGCTATGGGTGAAGTGGTCGACCAACTTCCTGCGTAACCCAGTAGCCCTGCCAATACATTGGGCATGAGCACTATTCTTCATGTGAATGATAAGAGCACAACATCATAAAAAGTTATTCTCAACTTCTCAGGACAGCAGTTAAGCATAGAGTTTGGGTGCAGTTGTACCATACATTTAAGCTACCCCAAACCCAATGAATAAATTGCTGCCCTGAGTCCTCCAACCAGAGCAGTAGAGTAACAGTTACAGTAGTATTAGGAAACACAAACAAGACCGTGTACTTACCAATGGCCAGATGAAGTCTATGCCCAAAGCACTGAAATCTTGTCCACTGATTAAGCTCCACAGCTTTGACCATATTGGTTCCGTCGTCTGTTGCAGCCAATGCCTCCTTCAAACCCCAGGCTATGTTCTCTCCTGTGTGGTCATCAGGAAAATCGGATGTTTGCAGGCAACGGCTTTTCAGTTGAAACTCCTCATTGACAGAGTGAACAGTTGGACTAATATATGGTTCAGTTGTTCTGCTTGACCACAAGTCCGTAGTGGTGGAGAAGAACTTCACCCCAGCCATTTCCTGTTGAACCGCATCACGGCATTTGCTGTAAAGCTCGGGGATAGCTGTTTGGAGAAGTCGTTTGGTGAGGGCAGCTGATACCTCTTGTCCAGGGTGTGGATCAGCTTCTGAAATCCCACTTTGCTAACTGTGTAATTGGGCATCATGTCTCTTGACAAGCATTGGGTTATGGCGTCAGTGATTTCTTTATGTCGCTGTGAAGACTTGGCATATGGCACCTGTAATGGTTTGTAGAGTCTTTACTCTGGGCTTTCAGTGTCCTGCCTTCTTCATACTTTTCTCGGTGCTGTTTTAGGTGCTGGTATAAATCTGTTGTGTTGCCACCTGACGTAGCAACTCTGACTTTGCACGTTTTGCAGAGTTCCTCTTTTTGCTCAGTGTCGGTTCTCGTAAAGCCAAAATAGTGACATCTAACAGAGGTAGTAATTGTTTTTAGGCAATAAATCAATTTCAGTGTCTGTCTCGCTGGCAGCTGCGTCCATCTTCAACAGGTCTTCACTTTGCAGCTGCGTCCATCTTCACCCGGTCTTCACTTTGCAGCTGCGTCCATCTTCACCAGGTCTTCACTTTGCAGCTGCGTCCATCTTCACCCGGTCTTCACTTTGCAGCTGCGTCCATCTTCACCCGGTCTTCACTTTGCAGC
Source organism: Bufo bufo (assembly GCF_905171765.1). NCBI lineage: Eukaryota > Metazoa > Chordata > Amphibia > Anura > Bufonidae > Bufo > Bufo bufo. The sequence goes on along the minus strand of NC_053389.1, from coordinate 839,917,399 downwards.
TGCGTCCATCTTCACCCGGTCTTCACTTTGCAGCTGCGTCCATCTTCACCCGGTCTTCACTTTGCAGCTGCGTCCATCTTCACCTGGTCTTCACTTTGCAGCTGCGTCCATCTTCACCCGGTCTTCACTTTGCAGCTGCGTCCATCTTCACCCGGTCTTCACTTTCCAGCTGCGTCCATCTTCACCCGGTCTTCACTTTGCAGCACACGGGAAAGTTAAACATGACATTATTAACTATTCAATTTCATGGAGTCATATTAACAAGAATAAGACATTCCAATCCATGATAGACCTGTTGAGAGGCCAAGAGCATAGCCATAGAGCAGTGTAGGAATTGGCACAAATACCTGCTTCCTTGCCAAATGTAGGTGAATAAATCTGTGGTTGTACTTTGTGAGTCTTCTTCCGTTTTCTTCCTCTAGTTTCGCCACCTAGAAAAAAAATTAAAAACTGTCAAGATCTAAGCCAAGCAAGTGTGTAAGAACATTAGCCAATAATTCTGGCATTGGATTTGGATTTGTACCTTTTTGGTTTCCAAATGTAGGGGAAGCACAATGACAAATCTGCTGTTGTACTGAGTCTCTTGGCCGGTCTGATGACTTGTTTTGCCAGAGACACCGAGTAGAAAGAGGAAACACTGTTGTGACTTGCGAGCTAAGCAACACGGGGTAAGAAGAAGCTAGCCCTGAATTGGTATTGGAACCAGTACCTTTTTCTTTGCCAAATGTAAGGAAGGGAACCACGTTGGAGCGTCTCTGGGCTCTTCCGGTTCTCTTACTCTCGTTTTGCCAGCGCTTCTGAAAAAAAGTAAAAGCTGTCAAGATCTCAGGCAGCCAAGTAACAGGACGAGAAGAATCTAGCAGTCTCACCCCCCCTTCCCCATTATACCAGCCAGAGTCCCCCCCCCCACACAGCACACAATATGCCCAGCACTGGCCAGCCAGTCCCCCCCCCCCCTCATGTTGCCATGCCAGTTCCCCCCCTCATATGCCAGCAAGGTCACCCCCCTCATAATGCCACTGATGCCAGCAAGGTCCCCCTCATATGCCAGCCAGGTCCCCCCCCCCCCCATCATATTGCCATGCCAGTCCCCCCCCCCTCATATGCCAGCAAGGTCCCCCTCATATGCCAGCCAGGCGCCCCCCCCCCCCATCATATTGCCATGCCAGTTCCCCCCTCATATTCCAGCAAGGTCACCCCCTCATAATGCCACTAATGCCAGCAAGGTCCCCCCTCATATGCCAGCAAGGTCACTCATTTCGTTTCCAATCCCCTCCATTTCATGCTCATTGACTAAACATGAAATGGAGGGGACTGGATATGAAATGAGAAGTGACCTAAATCACTTCCTCATTTAATGTACCGTATCCGTGACCGTGCTGCCGCGTTGTGATTTCTTCGGCTCCAGCGCTGTCCTTCATCTCCCTGTTCTGCTGTGCCCTGTTAGCTTGAGCAGGGAGGGGCTTACGTACGCCGCCACCGCCAATCACGTTGGGGGAGCACAGTCAGGTGGACTGCTGCTTCAATCATCACCGCCACCAACCACAGCCGCTTGTTCGCGCCACCGGAGCCCAAGGCGACATCACAGGTATCCATGCCGCCATAGGACACCATGCTGCCTCCGCCATAGGACACCATGCTGCCGCCGCCATAGGACACCATGCTGCCGCCGCCATAGGGCACCATGCTGCCGCCGCCACCATAAGACACCATGCTGCCGCCGCCGCCATAGGACACCATGCTGCCGCCGCCATAGGACACCATACTGCCACCGCCGCCATAGGACCCCATGCTGCTGCCGCCGCCATAGGACACCATGCTGCCGCCGCCGCCATAGGACACCATGCTGCCACCGCCATAGGACTCCATACTGCCACCGCCGCCATAGGACACCATGCCGCCGACCCATCACCCAGGTAAAATAATCGCACCATTTTTGGGTCGGACAAATCACCATATCGCAATCAGCGATTAACGCGATACAATATCTTTTGCGATATATCGTGCAGGCCTAATTCTGAGCCAAGGAATAGACTCAAATGTACCTGAGCTTCTTGTGGCCCCCATTAGTGATTGTTGGCGGAGCTGAAATTGGGGGATCCTACTTCTCAAGTTGTGCAACATTCTTAAAAATATACCTGTCACAAGGACTCAAACATGGCGTGTCTGACAGGTTGTCTTATCGGGACTCTTGGCAACGACCCAGGATTTGTGCTCCTTCCTGCGGATACCAGGACTCACACGTAGCTGAGCAGGGCATCTAGTAAATTAGTTTAGTTAGTTAGGCCACCACCTTGTCACACCAAGGACTGTCCCTTGGGACTATTATTATTATCCCCTTGGTAGCTGGAATTTTAGTCTAGGAATTGTTTTGTGATGTTTGTACTTCTTGTCCTTAACCCTTTTCTCTCCACAATATTGGAAGGGAGCCAGTTTGATCTTCGTTTTTGGGCATCTATTGCCAGGCAACCAGAGGAGGACTCAAAGCACAAGCCAAGGGCGGCATGGCTTTCAACAAGGGGTTGTGCAATACCTCAGATAGGTTATCTGCAATTGTTTATTATATATTGTAATGTCGTTAAGCTATGTATGTGCCAGATGTTTCACAATGATAAGGTATGATTGGCATTACAAATGAAACATACCATTCCATTCCTCCCCTCTTGGTGGGAATGGGATGGTTCTACTTCCTGCCAGGAGGGGGAGCTCTAGAGCGTTAGCTGAGCAAGTCTGGAGTGAGGGAGAAAATCCATCTGCTCCTGCTCCAAGAGCCGTGGGAGTACGAAGACAGCTTGTCTGTGAGGACCACTACAGGGAGACTGCAGGGTCCCAGGCCTCCAGAAGATCTGCAATCTACAGTGGTTACAGTCAGCAGATTGATCAGCACTACAGCTATACAGGCTTCAGTGTAGGTGAGGGATAACAAGTTAAGACGCCCATCACCAGTTCAGGACAGGCACATTCGAAAGCCTACATTATACAAGTGGACACCTATAGTCACAAGTGCTGGGTTATTGCTGTTAGCAAGGGATTCAGAGTGAAGGACTACCCTAGAGTGCTATTATCTGCCATCTTGCCTGCCGTCATACGTTATCGTCTGGGAATAGAAACATCACACCTTGTACAGACGACAGCTGGATGGGCTATAACTCATCCTCTACCTGATCCTTTCACACTACCTTTCACTGTATTAAACTACAGGGAGTGATGGCCTGAGGGAGTACACCGTATTCATAACACATCTCATGGGGGCAACTACCACTCCCATCTTCTGCACCAGTTGCTCAGGAACTCACTGCACATGTCTCTCCTGCCTGTATCTATATTTTCACTTCCTTCCCTGTATCTCTCCTGCTTTCTTCCAGGTCTCTCCTGCGTTCCTCCATGCCTCCCCTGCTTTTCTCTCTTTTCCCTGCTTTCCTCCGTGTCTCTCCTGCTTTTTTCTGCATCTCCCCTGCCTTCCTCTAAATCTCCTCTGCATTTCACTATATTTTTCCCTGCCTTTCTCTAAATCTCTCCTACTTTTCTCTGTGTTTTCCCTGCCTTCCTCCATGTCTCTCCTGTTTCACTGTGTCTCTCCTGCCTTCTTCCAGGTCTCCCCTGTCTTCCTCCCTGTCTCTCCTGATTTTCTTTGTTTTCCCTGCTGTAACGGACCGTTTCAGCAGACAAGAGGTTAAAATCCGTTTTGGCGATATGCTCCTTTCTGAGAGACAGGCACAGCTACTGCAGAACACCAACTCCCGAACTGGATACAAAATAGCACTCCAAACTGGAACTTCACGAATAGCTGCTAGCAGACGAACAGGAATCAGCTTACACTCCTGGCAATCAGTCTCTAACAGCATACAGCGAATCCCCCCAATAACGAGACAAGGCTCCGTGTTGAGGGTCAAGCAGTGGTCTGACTGTACTTCACGTACAGCCTCTTTTATTCATAAACCACAAACATAGTACTGCCCACAGGGGTTTGAAATACAACCAATCAGTAATTTACAACACATACAATGTAACTACAGCAACCAATCGTTCACGCCCCCAGAGGACCAGAATGAAGACTGTGACAGATACAACATATCCCCACAATGCATCATGGTCTCCTCCTCTCTGTCCCGGAGACAACCTGAGGAGCAATTCAATTATCTCTGAGGACAAAGGGAGATCGCCAATACACATGTGAGGACAACAGAACAGACATCACCATTTAAACACACAATGGGACAATGGCACAATAGAAACACACCCAGCATTTTCCTCCCAAGCTGACAAGTTACACTTATTATAAATTGTTACAACTTTGTGAGTTTACATTGGCCATACATATAACTTACATCAATTTAAACAGTATAACTTGGGGACAAACCTATCCAAAATTCACTTGAATAGGTTCAGGGGTTTAAAAGTTAGTATATGGCCCATAATCCAGGGGCAAGAGGCCAGCAGCCAGGCCTCTCCAAAACCCAGTGGCGAGGTTGGTTTCGCCACACATCTCCCCCCCCCAGGGAAGACTAACCAGGTACCTGACCTCACGCCGGTCGGTACCTGAGTTAGTCTGGCAGCCCACCCACAACCCAATACTGGACCTGTTGCATTTGGTAGCCTGTCTCTGTCCAGTGAGTCCACCAAGGTTATGTTGGAAGCTGGTACTCCCGGTCTCTGTGTTGCTCCCTGGCTTGGAGTCTGGTTGTTGGAGGGGGAGACCGACTGTCTCTACCCCCTGTGCTGTAAGTGCAGAGACCACGGTCCCATCTGCACTGTTGTGGGGGTTACTGTCTCCCCCTGGTGCGTTAAGCTGCCGCTGGGGAGAGGGGGTAACGAGCTCCTCTCCCATACTTACTTCCAGCCGCTGGGGAGGGCGACCGACCGTCTCCGCTCCCAATACAGTGTCCTGCTGCTGGGGAAAGGAGACTGGGCTCTCTATTCCCTGCTGGACACTCTGCCGCTGGGGGACAGGACCGACTGTCTCTGCCCCCTGTAACTCCGCCTGCCGCTGGGGAATGGAGACTGGGCTCCCACTTCCCAATAAATCACCCGGCCGCTGGGGAATGGAGACTGGGTGTCACGGGGTTCCGAAGGTGCACTCGGTCCCCCATTGCCCGCAGAACTGTTGCTTAGCTTTTGGAATGAGGTTCTGTGTTTGACCTCATTCCCAGGGCGGCTTTACTAGCTGGGTGGCTCCCTGCTCCTAGTCTACCTTGAGCGTCGAGCTGATCACTCGGTGCTCGACTGGTTGGTCTGTCGGTCATGTGACGCTGGCCACGTCACATGACCCTCACACCCCACTATAAATACAGGCAGCCTGCTGGCTACAGGTTGCCTGTTAATTTCTAGGTTCCTGGCTATTTGTTGGACTGCTGAATACTTACCTGATCCTGTTCCCTGACCATCCTTTTGCCTGCTCCTCCTGTACTGCGCTTCCGTCCTGGTATTGTGACCTCGGCTCCCACCTGACTACTCTCTTAGGACTCCTCTTGTACTTCTCTGCTCTCCTGGTATTTATGACCCCGGCTTCTCCTGACAATTCTCTGCTTGCTCCATTTGTACTTTGCAGCTTTCCTGGTATTGACTCGGTCCGTTCACGTCCTGTTGTTTGTCTGTCTGTCATCCCTGCACTTACTCCAAGTTAGGGATTGCCGTCCAGTTGTCCCCTGTCATTAGGACTCGCGAGGCAAGTAGGCAGGGCCAGGGGTAAGGGTGGAGCGCAGTGGTCACTTCCCTCCCCCCTGTGTGTGTGTGTACGCGACTGTTACACTGGGCTCCCGATTCCCAATAATTCACACGGCCGCTGGGGAATGGAGACTGGGCTCCCAATTCCCAAAAAATCATGCTGCTGCTGGGGGGCAGGAACAACTACCTCTGCCCCCTGTAACTCAGCCTGCAGCTGGGGAGGGAGGACGCTGCTCTCCTCTCCCTGCATTTCACACTGCCTTCCCGGCATATCACTCTGCTGCTGGGGGGCAGGAACAACTACCTCTGCCCCCTGTAACTCAGCCTGCCGCTGGGGAGGGAGGACGCTGCTCTCCTCTCCCTGCACTTCACACTGCCGCTGGGGAATGGAGACTGGGCTCCCAATTCCCTGCAGGACCGGTGGAGAGACCTCGGTCCCATCTCTACCGGCCACCTGGGGTCCTTCCCAGTAACACTCTACAATATCTGCCCAGCTGAAGGGCTCTGGATCTGGGTCTGTCACCTTACCGTCCTGCTGAGCCTTCTCAATGGAGTGGAAGAGATCTCGGTAGTCCTGCTCCAGTTCCCACTCCAGGGTTGCTTGGTGAGCCAGGTCTTGCTCTACTTCATGGGGGTCATCCCACTCATGCCTAGCCTCCCTCTCATAGAAAATGTCCTGAAGTCTGGACTGTGCAGGGCTCCCGAAGCCAGGCTCTGCAAAGGACTCCAATAACAAGCCAGGACCATAAAACTCCTCTCCCTCTGGCTTGTCATGTTCGGCTGTCCAGGGTATATACTGTGCCATATACCACCAAAGCGCCTGGTAGGCATCCTCCAGCCATAGCTCCTGCCATACCCGGTGCTCTAGTTCCTTCACCCATTCCTCCAGGGTCTGCTCTCCCAGGAAGGGCATCCGCAGGGCCACTTGCTTCTGCAACCGCTGCTCTTCACTGGGGAGACTCTCACCCCGCTGGTATTGTAGATTATCCAGGGCCTGGTACCAGATGCCTTTCCTTAATGCATCCCGGCCATCCAGGTCCTCCTCCTCGTATCACACTGCTGGTTCAATCCTGCTGCTGTCAGGGACGCTGTACTGGGACATGCGTTGTCCTTAAATTGTAGAATCCACAGAAATGGTGTCTCCTGTAGCTGTCCTTCTGGCTGTAGGAACGATCCCGCTGCTTGCCACCAATGTAACGGACCGTTTCAGCAGACAAGGGGTTAAAATCTGTTTAGGCGATATGCCCCTTTCTGAGAGACAGGCACAGCTACTGCAGAACACCAACTCCCGAACTGGATACAAAGTAGCACTCCAAACTGGAACCTCACGAATAGCTGCTAGCAGACGAACAGGAATCAGCTTACACTCCTGGCAATCAGTCTCTAACAGCATACAGCGGATCCCCCCAATAACGAGACAAGGCTCCGTGTTGAGGGTCAAGCAGTGGTCTGACTGTACTTCACGTACAGCCTCTTTTATTCATAAACCACAAACATAGTACTGCCCACAGGGGTTTGAAATATAACCAATCAGTAATTTACAACACATACAATGTAACTACAGCAACCAATCGTTCACGCCCCCAGAGGACCAGAATGAAGACTGTGACATAGGACAGATACAACATATCCCCACAATGCATCATGGTCTCCTCCTCTCTGTCCCGGAGACAACCTGAGGAGCAATCCAATTATCTCTCAGGACAAAGGGAAATCGCCAATACACATGTGCAGACAACAGGACAGACATCACCATTTAAACACACAATGGGACAATGGCACAATAGAAACACACCCAGCATTTTCCTCCCAATCTGACAAGTTACACTTATTATAAATTGTTACAACTTTGTGATTTTACATTGGCCATACATATAACTTACATCAATTTAAACAGTATAACGTGGGGACAAACCTATCCAAAATTCACTTGAATAGGTTCAGGGGTTTAAAAGTTAGTATATGGCCCATAATCCAGGGGCAAGAGGCTGATAAACAGGCCTCTCCAAAACCCAGTGGCGAGGTTGGTTTCGCCACACCTGCCTTCTCCTGTGTCTCCCCTACCCTCTTCCATGTCTGTCCTGCCTTATGCCTATCCCATGCATGCTTAAACCTCCTTCACTGTATTTGCAGCTACCACTTCTGCAGGAAGGCTATTCCATGCATCCACTACTCTCTCAGTAAAGTAATACTTCCTGATATTACTGTTAAACCTTTGCCCCTCTAATTTAACACTACAGGGAGTGCAGAATTATTAGGCAAGTTGTATTTTTGAGGATTAATTTTATTATTGAACAACAACCATGTTCTCAATGAACCCAAAAAACTCATTAATATCAAAGCTGAATATTTTTGGAAGTAGTTTTTAGTTTGTTTTTAGTTTTCGCTATTTTAGGGGGATATCTGTGTGTGCAGGTGACTATTACTGTGCATAATTATTAGGCAACTTAACAAAAAACAAATATATACCCATTTCAATTATTTATTTTTACCAGTGAAACCAATATAACATCTCAACATTCACAAATATACATTTCTGACATTCAAAAACAAAACAAAAACAAATCAGTGACCAATATAGCCACCTTTCTTTGCAAGGACACTCAAAAGCCTGCCATCCATGGATTCTGTCAGTGTTTTGATCTGTTCACCATCAACATTGCGTGCAGCAGCAACCACAGCCTCCCAGACACTGTTCAGAGAGGTGTACTGTTTTCCCTCCTTGTAAATCTCACATTTGATGATGGACCACAGGTTCTCAATGGGGTTCAGATCAGGTGAACAAGGAGGCCATGTCATTAGATTTTCTTCTTTTATACCCTTTCTTGCCAGCCACGCTGTGGAGTACTTGGACGCATGTGATGGAGCATTGTCCTGCATGAAAATCATGTTTTTCTTGTAGGATGCAGACTTCTTCCTGTACCACTGCTTGAAGAAGGTGTCTTCCAGAAACTGGCAGTAGGACTGGGAGTTGAGCTTGACTCCATCCTCAACCCGAAAAGGCCCCACAAGCTCATCTTTGATGATACCAGCCCAAACCAGTACTCCACCTCCACCTTGCTGGCGTCTGAGTCGGACTGGAGCTCTCTGCCCTTTACCAATCCAGCCACGGGCCCATCCATCTGGCCCATCAAGACTCACTCTCATTTCATCAGTCCATAAAACCTTAGAAAAATCAGTCTTGAGATATTTCTTGGCCCAGTCTTGACGTTTCAGCTTGTGTGTCTTGTTCAGTGGTGGTCGTCTTTCAGCCTTTCTTACCTTGGCCATGTCTCTGAGTATTGCACACCTTGTGCTTTTGGGCACTCCAGTGATGTTGCAGCTCTGAAATATGGCCAAACTGGTGGCAAGTGGCATCTTGGCAGCTGCACGCTTGACTTTTCTCAGTTCATGGGCAGTTATTTTGCGCCTTGGTTTTTCCACACGCTTCTTGCGACCCTGTTGACTATTTTGAATGAAACCCTTGATTGTTCGATGATCACGCTTCAGAAGCTTTGCAATTTTAAGACTGCTGCATCCCTCTGCAAGATATCTCACTATTTTTGACTTTTCTGAGCCTGTCAAGTCCTTCTTTTGACCCATTTTGCCAAAGGAAAGGAAGTTGCCTAATAATTATGCACACCTAATATAGGGTGTTGATGTCATTAGACCACACCCCTGCTCATTACAGAGATGCACATCACCTAATATGCTTAATTGGTAGTAGGCTTTCGAGCCTATACAGCTTGGAGTAAGACAACATGCATAAAGAGGATGATGTGGTCAAAATACTCATTTGCCTTATAATTCTGCACTCCCTGTATGTCCTCTTGTAGCAGTTTTTCTTCCTGTAAACCTTCTCTCCTCTTTCACCTTGTTGATTCCCTTTATGTATTTAGCAGTTTCTCTCATCTCCCCTCTGTCTCGTCTTTCTTCCAAGCTATACATGTTAAGGTCCTTTAATCTTTCCTGGTAAGTTTTATCCTGCAATCCATGGACCAGTTTTGTAGCTCTTCTCTGAACTCTCTCCAAAGTATCAGTATCCTTCTGGAGATATGGTCTCCAGTACTGAGCACAATACTCCAGATGAGGTCTCACTAGTGCTCTGTAGAGCGGCATGAGCGCCCTCCCTCTGTCTACTGGTAATGCCTCTCCCTATACACCCCAGCATTCTGCTAGCATCTCCTGCTGCTCTATGACATGGTCTGCCTACCTTTAAGTCTTCTGAAATAATGATCCCTAAATCCCTTTCCTCAGATACTGAGGATAGGACTGTATCACTGATTGTATATTCTGCTCTTGGGTTTTTACGCCCCAGGTGCATTATCTTGCACTTATCAACATTAAATTTTAGTTGCCAGATTTCTGACCATTCTTCTAGTTTTCCTAAATCCTTTTCCATTTGGTGTATTCCTCCAGGAACATCAACCCTGTTACAAATCTTTGTGTCATCATCAAAAAGACCCACCTTACCATCGAGGCCTTCTGCAATTTCACTGATAAAGATATTAAACAATATGGGTCCCAGAACAGACCCCTGAGGTGCCCCACTGGTAACAAGACCTTGGTCTGAATATACTCCATTGACTACAACCCTCTGTTGTCTGTCACTCAGCCACTGCCTAATCCATTCCACAATATGGGAGTCCAAGCCCAAAGACTGCACTTTATTGATAAGCTTTCTATGTGGGACAGTATCAAAAGCCTTACTAAAGTCCAGATAAGCGATGTCTACTGCACCTCCGCCATCTATTATTTTAGTCACCCATCCATACATCCACACATTCTCTCTTGGCTTCTGCCTGCAGCTCACTTAGGCTACTTTCACACTAGCGGCAGGATGGATCCGACATGCTGTTCACCCTGTTGGATCCATCCTGCCACTATTTTGCCGTGCAGCTGGATGGACCATGTGATGAGCGCAGTGATGTCATCAAAGGTCCTTTACCCAGGTCCTGAAGAAAGAAGACAGAAGAGAAGCCGGGCTGCGCGAACAAGTGGATTAAGGTGAGTAAAAAAAAATAAAAAATTTCTTTTAACCCCTCCAGCCCTATTGTACTATGCGTTCTGTATTCAGAATGCTATTATTTCCCCTTATAACCATGTTATAAGGGAAAATAATAATGATCGGGTCCCCATCCCGATCGTCTCCTAGCAACCGTGCGTGAAAATCGCACCCCATCCTCACTTGCGGATGCTTGCGATTTTCACGCAGCCCTATTTACTTCTATGGGGCCTGCGTTGAGTGAAAAATGCATAAAATAGAGCTTGCTGCGATTTCCACGCAACGCACAAGTGATGCGTGAAAATCACAGCTCGTGTGCACAGCCCCATAGGAATAAATGGGTCCGGATTCAGTGCGGGTGCGATGCGCTCACCTCATGCATTGCACCCGCGCGGAAATCTCGTCCGTCTAAAGGAGGCCTAAGATGGTTTTGCTTGTTCACCGCTGAGCTCTTTTAATAGCTTTGGGTGTATCCCATCAGGCCCCTGTGACTTATTAGTAGTAATTTTAGACAGCTGACTCAGAACCTCTTCCTCTGTAAAGACACATGCATCAAAAGATTCATTAGTCTTCCTAACGGAGGTCATTTTCCTTAATTTTCCTTTGTAAAAACTGAACAGAAGTGTTTCTCCTTTATCTGTGTCTCTCCTGCTTTCCTCTGTTTCTCCCTCTACCTTCTCCCTTGTCTCTCCTGCTTTCCTCTGTTTCTCCCTCTACCTTCTCCCTTGTCTCTCCTGCTTTCCTCTGTTTCTCCCTCTACCTTCTCCCTTGTCTCTCCTGCTTTCCTCTGTTTCTCCCTCTACCTTCTCCCTTGTCTCTCCTGCTTTCCTCTGTTTCTCCCTCTACCTTCTCCCTTATCTCTCCTGCTTTCCTCTGTTTCTCCCTCTACCTTCTCCCTTGTCTCTCCTGCTTTCCTCTGTTTCTCCCTCTCCCTTCTCCCTTGTCTCTCCTGCTTTCCTCTGTTTCTCCCTCTACCTTCTCCCTTGTCTCTCCTGCTTTCCTCTGTTTCTCCCTCTACCTTCTCCCTTGTCTCTCCTGCTTTCCTCTGTTTCTCCCTCTACCTTCTCCCTTGTCTCTCCTGCTTTCCTCTGTTTCTCCCTCTACCTTCTCCCTTGTCTCTCCTGCTTTCCTCTGTTTCTCCCTCTACCTTCTCCCTTGTCTCTCCTGCTTTCCTCTGTTTCTCCCTCTACCTTCTCCCTTGTCTCTCCTGCTTTCCTCTGTTTCTCCCTCTACCTTCTCCCTTATCTCTCCTGCTTTCCTCTGTTTCTCCCTCTACCTTCTCCCTTGTCTCTCCTGCTTTCCTCTGTTTCTCCCTCTACCTTCTCCCTTGTCTCTCCTGCTTTCCTCTGTTTCTCCCTCTACCTTCTCCCTTGTCTCTCCTGCTTTCCTCTGTTTCTCCCTTGTCTCTCCTGCTTTCCTCTGTTTCTCCCTCTACCTTCTCCCTTGTCTCTCCTGCTTTCCTCTGTTTCTCCCTCTACCTTCTCCCTTGTCTCTCCTGCTTTCCTCTGTTTCTCCCTCTACCTTCTCCCTTGTCTCTTCTGTCTTCCTCTGTGTCTCCCCTACCTTCTTCCATGTCTTGCCCAAAGCCGAACTGGCCTACCGGGATGCCGGGAAAATTCCTGTTAGGCCAGTAGCCTTCACTGCCAGCTGTGCCGACAGCGAGGAGGCTCCTTGGCCGGTGTAGCGACTGCCACAAACACCACACACTGTAACGACATGCAGGACGGCGGTAGCCTTCTCTCACCTCCCGGCAGCGCCCTTACTACTGTATAGACGCCCTGCCTATGTCATAACTTGCACGCTACGAGATTCGAATCCGACAAATCCCAGGCATAGTCATCTGTATTGCCATCCTCAGGAGAGGGAGAGATGTGTCGGCTAGGATTTGAACCCACGACCTTCTTACCCACACAGCTATAAGAGCTGCATAGCCACTGCCTGAAAAAATACTACTGTAGACTCTGTTATAGCTGTTATAGCCAGTGTACATCCATAAACAAGACAGCTGCCCCAACACACCCAGCACTGCTATATCTCTATATGACCGCTGCCCCAGCACACTCAGCACTGCTATATCTCTATATATGATAGCTGCCCCAGCACACACAGCTCTGCTACATCTATACACTTGACAGCTGCCCCAGCACACCCAGCTCTACTATATCTCTATATATGACAGCTGCCCCAGCACACCCAGCTCTGCTATATCTATATATCTCTAAGTATTACTATACAGTAGATAGATATATAGCAGAGCTGAGTGTGCTGGGGAAGCTGTCATGTGTATGGATGTAGCAGAGCTGGGTGTGCTGGGGCAACTAGCATATATAGAGATATAGCAAAGCTGAGTGCGCTGGGGCAGCTGTTATGTGTATAAGTGTAGCAGAGCTGGGTGTGCTGGGGCAGCTGTTATGTGTATAGATATAGCAGTGCTGAGTGTGCTGGGGCAGCTGTCATGTGTATGGATGTACACTGGCTATCAAAGCTATGACAGAGTCTACAGTAGAAGTCTCATATTTTTTCAGGCAGTGGCTATGAAGCTCTTATAGCTGTGTGGTTAAGTGCCTTGCCTCTGATACCGAAGGTCGTGGGTTTGAGTCCCAGCAGAAACTTTTCTGAAATACACAAGCACTGACTCCATATATAGACATACAGCACGAGACACAGGAAGAGGCTGACATGGAGGTAAGTAGAAGTGTTTTTTTTTATTTTATACCGGACTGTTACTGCCACATGGGGGGAGCGGGAGGCACTTGATACTGGCACATGGGGGGGAAAGAGAGAGGCACTTGATACTGGCACATGGGGGGGAAAGAGATAGGCACTTGATACTGGCACATGGGGGGGAAAGAGAGAGGCACTTGATACTGGCACATTGGCAGGGGGGATGGCACTATGATACTGGCACATATGGGGGGGGAAGGAGAGAGGCACTTGATACTGGCACATTGGGAGGGGGGATGGCACTATGATACTGGCACATATGGGGGGGGAAGGAGAGAGGCACTTGATACTGGCACATTGGGAGGGGGGATGGCACTATGATACTGGCACATATGGGGGGGGAAGGAGAGAGGCACTTGATACTGGCACATGGGGGGGGGGGGAAGGAGAGAGGCACTTGGTACTGGCACATTGGGAGGGGGGATGGCACTATGATACTGGCACATATGGGGGGGGAAGGAGAGAGGCACTTGATACTGGCACATGCGGGGGTGGGTGGGAAACATCCACTCCGTATGTGCTATAAGAGGCCAAAAAATCTCAAAGACAAATTAGTGCATGCTGACATAGGTCCACTCAGACCCACACTACAACAAACCACCCTAGCCCCGAAAAAAACAGGCACATACCCATGCCTACACTGTGCCCAATGCACCAATGTAATCAAAGGGAATCGTATCACACATCCCCGCTCGGGCAAAATATACTACTCAAAAAATGTCTTCACCTGTAACTCCTCGTTTGTAGTGTACCTCATTAAATGTCCCTGCGGCCTGGACTATGTGGGAGAAACAACTCAGAATATACGTGACCGAATCTCCAAACATAAATCCGATATCCGTTGCAATAGAACAGAACAACCCATCCCACATCACTTCTCTCTTGCAAAACACCAAATTAATCAGCTCAAGTTTCAAATATTGGAACAAATACCCGCTGGAAGAAGAGGTGGGAACCGGATCGCGCGTCTCAAAGAACGCGAATCTTTCTGGATCTTTGAACTCAATACCCTTTCTCCTAATGGTATGAATAGGGACTTTGACTTTTGTACATCGTGATGATACTACCAGATCTATACCACTATATCGGAAGATATATAGGATCGGACACTATAGCTTCATAATATCTTTCTCTATAACTTGTTATGATATCTTTACTAACGCCATATTCTCTCCTTTACCTCCCGCAGACAAAATAACTCATAAAGTCCATCCCAACCAGGTAGTATGAGATATACCATAGTCGTATAATATACAATATACAGTATAATATTTACAGTTTTACCATAGTCGTACTAGTATTAATATAGTATATAATAACATATAGTACATGGTATATAACAAAAGATATATTGTGCTGTTCTGACATCTGGTATTTGTCTTGGCTACATAGAGTTAATAATGGAACATATTATGCCTGCTAGAAAGTGTTTTACCCTGGTTGGGTCCACGTACATACCCCAATGTATGTCTTAACCCCCCTTTTCTTAGGGGACATACTGTGCCACTGTATATGCCATTTGAGACCACTATCGCCACACTCATCTATGTTTGGGCAGTAGAGATACCCCCTTTCATCGTTTAGATCAGGTTGCCAATAGTATTATGCCAGCCCTGGTCCCGGCCGGCCTACTGCGCATGCGCGCGTGCGCCGCTGCCGCAGTGACGTCACCCGCTTGTGCGCGTTGACGTCATGCGTGCGACGGGGCCGGACGCTCTGACGTAGGACGCTCGCCCGTACCAGCGGCATTCTTAAAAAGAGACACAAGCGCAGTGCAAGCCAGCGCATCCCACAGGCAACATGCAATACAAGACTAAGGTAAACATGAGACCCTTCTAATTACCCGAATACCGCCGCTCGGCCTGCAACCGGCACCCCTAGACAGATTCCCATAGATGACTGGGCTATGACTCTGCTGACTCTTATATACTGTATATTTGCCTCTGTCTATATATACTTATCCTCATTATTACCTGCCATCCAGTTACCGATAAATGCTATAACCCATGTCACACCCTACAGGCCACGCTACCCTTGAGACGCTCAGTTTTTTTTTTGTATAATTGTCTTTTTATTAGAATAAGTACAATAATAAAAGTATACATATACAGTTTGTGATCAATAGACTTTCAGATAATCCAAGTGAGAGAAACAGCAGAATTGACAACACAATTACAGCACCAAGTCATTCTCAATAAAATAACAGCTTATCTTGAGAAATCCCGAAAACCGGGATAATGGATCACTTACTCTATTATAAAAATTGAATAGTTTGAGAAAACAAATGAGAGACAAGACACAAGAGGGAAGACAAAAGAAAAATGGGGAAAAGGCTTTTAGTTGTTCATATCAAAGAAAGTATCCCAGGGTTGCCAAATCTTATTAAATTTGTCTACTGTATTACTAATGCATGCCGTCAAATATTCCATCCTTCTGACTTCCGCTATACTATTGAGTAGCTCCAGTTTAGTAGGTATATCTCGTCTCTTCCAGAACTTAGCAATAAGGCGTCTCGCAGCAGACAAAATATAAAGAACCATGTAGAGCACTGGCTTCTTTAGTATCAATGGAGGCATGTTCAATAAAAACATATATGGATCCAATGGGAAGGTGATGTTAAAAATCTGTAATAAATGGCGTTGGACCTCCTTCCACAGGGGAAAAATAACTGGGCAGTCCCAAAAGATATGGAACAACGACCCTTGGCTAGAATCACACCTCCAACAATTACCAGAAACAGTGGGGTTCAAATGTCTAAGCATCTGAGGTGTGTGATACCAAAACATTAATATCTTATATGAATTTCCCCTAAAGGTCACACAAGTAGATGACAATGCTGCTCTACGCCAAATAAGTTGCCATTCACTTGGCGAGATGTCTTTTTCAAGGTATCTCTCCCATTTAGACATATAAGTATGTCTTAAGACCTGCGGTGGTTCAGGAGTTGATAAAAGGACATAAATATCCGATATAAGACCCTTAGTAGAAGTCGAAAGCTTACATAGTCTTTCAAATTGTGTTGGGGTAGTGTAACGCACCAAGTTGATCAGTTAGGATCTCAACTGCGGAGTCAATGGACATCCACTTCTACCACACTGCCTGAGTGATGGCTGTGAGATTTGCGGCTGCTCAGTATGAACCCCAGGCGGCTCTCTCAGTCTTAAGCGGAGAGTTTAGGGTTAGCAAAATCATTTACCGCGAACCAACTAAATAGAAATACTAATGGGGAGGAAGATCTCCTAATACTTGAAGGGGTTACGGGTTAGTATATAGCATGTCCTCAGTTCAGGGTTAATACTGCAATACCAACTCTCACCACCTGGAGATCCCTCCACTCTGCATTCCAGATCAATAGACAAGCCAGTTAACAGGCATATACTTGCAGTTAGTAGTCCCTGGCGAGGGAGCCAGCAGCGGGGGAGCCAGTGGCTGAAGGGTGGAAGTCCTCCACGGCGTTTTTGGGTTCCAGTCCGGATTTAGGGACAGAGTCCTCTGGTTGAATGGAGCTGGCAGGGTGCGCACTCCATTAGTGGAACACCCTGTACAGCCCCTGTCTCCTATTTATCGGCCGGAGTGTGAGTGGGCGGAGCCACAAGACGGCCCGGCGGCCGCTGCGTTCCACGCTGGAGCGCAAGCCAGCGTATCATTACAGGCGGCGGCTGCGTTCCACGCTGGAGCGCAACCCAGCGTATCATTATAGGCGGCCGCTGCCTTCCACGCTGGAGTGCAATCCAGCGTACCCTTACAGGTAGATACCTTTGTGTCTCGAAACATAGAACTAAGCAGATGTTTTATTTGCAAGTGCTGCCATCTAGAGGACTCAGGTAGATCGTATCTCTCCCTAAGCAAGTCAAAAGACATGATCTCCAGAGTCCTGTATTCCACAATATCAGCAAATCTAAAGAGCTTGTTAGAGAACCATGGGTTAAAGGACAGACCCTGCAGTCCCACTGGAAACACAGGATTAAACAAGAAGGAAGTCAAGGAGGGCTTATCAGAGGCTAACAGATGTTAAATGTGTGAAGCATAGGGCCCAACAGTTGAGCCGAGTAATCACCTGGTAAGGACGACCACAAGAGGGCATTGAATAGGGGCTAGCCATAGCTTCTCAATCTCCATCCATCTACAGAATGCTGGAAGTGAGGACCATGCTGGGATACGACGCAAGTGTGTCGCCCAGTAGTATTTCGTAATGTCAGGAAGCCCCAGACCACCCTGTGTTTTAAGGGCAGTGAGAGTACTACAAGCAATCCTATGTCTCTTCCCATTCCAGACAAACCTAAGGATGGAAGACTGTAGCGCTCTCAGCTCTTTTTTAGGTATCGGGACGGGGATAGTCTCCATCACATATAGTAACTTGGGTAATATGGTCATTTTGACCGCTGCAATACGCCCTAACAAGGAGATAGGCAAGGGCATCCACTTAGCCAGAAGTGCATTAAGTTCTTGAAATAAAGGGACAAAATTATGAGTATATAAAGTACCATACGTTTTCGTTAAATTTACTCCTAAATACTTAAGGGTGGTATCATTCCATCTAAAATGATAATTGCTTTTTAAATTATTCAATATTTCCGGAGGGAGATTAATAGGCAGTGCCTCCGTCTTGGACTTATTGATCTTGTACCCAGACAGCCTACCATATTCCTCCATGACCTGGAATAAATTTGGCAATGAGATATGTCATAAGAATGTCATCAGCAAAGAGTGACACTTTAAAGGCAACTCTATTTACTTCTACCCCTTGAATATCCGGATGAGCCCGAATTAGCGCTGCCAGCGGCTCAATGCACAGTACAAATAACAATGGAGACAGCGGGCAGCCTTGCCGTGTACCATTGCGGAGGGGTATCAGTTTTGACTGGGCATGCGTCATTCTCACAAAGGCCGAGGGGCAGGTGTAAAGGGCTCGTATAGCGTTCAGAAAGGGCCCCCCCCGATACCAAAACATCTCAGCGCAGAGAACATAAAAGGCCAACTCAGGCGGTCAAAGGCCTTTTCTGCGTCTAGGCCCAACACCAATGCCTGTTGTTTCTTCCTATTAAGAACATCTATCAGATCTATAGTCCTCCTTGTGTTGTCTCCTCCTTGGCGATGTAACACAAAACCAACCTGGTCTTTGTGAATCAGACTCGGAAGCAGACTGACAAGTCTGTTCGCCAGGGTCTTTGTAAATATCTTCAAATCTGAGATAAGGAGGGCTATAGGACGATAATTTGCACATTCCATGGGATCTTTGCCTGGTTTGGGAATAAGGGTAATAAAAGACTGCAGCATCGTGTCAGGTACAGGGGAGCCCCCCATGAAGGAGTTAAAAACCCTAACCAAGTGTGGGAGCAGAATGTCTAAGTATGTCTTGTAATAAAGGTACGTCAGACCGTCCGGACCTGGTGACTTACGATTCGGTAGACTATTAATTACTCCAGCTATCTCCTCTGTAGTAATTTGGGTGTTGAGTGTAGCTGCTAAATCGTTGGACAATTTAGGTAACCCACATTTTTTAAGGGACACAGAGAGCTGCTCATGTTGTTGTATGGGGTCCCTCGCTATCTGTAGAGGAAGGGAATATAAATTCTCATAATATTTCTGAAAGATGGACATGACTTTATTCGGATCATAGGTGATGGTACCATCAGCCTGTCTCAAAGCCGTTGGCATATTTACTAAAGTGGAATCACGTAATTGTTTCGCTAAAAGCGTGTGTGACTTATTCCCCCAGGCATAGTAACGCTGTCTGGAATACAAGAGTAGCTAATCTGTCTTTACCAATGCCAAGTCCCTCAACTTAGCTCTCAGCAAAACTATACGCCTCAAGAGGTGCCGAGAACTACGGGGGCCCAATTGACTCTCCAGATGATCCAGATCTTTCTTAATAGAGCAATATTGCCTATTCCTGTCCTTTTTCAATTTGGAGCCTATAGCTATGCAGTTGCCCCTAAAAACAGCTTTATGCGCCGCCCATAGAGTGGTCACCGAGGAAACTGATTGCTGGTTTATATTAAAATATTCCGATAGACTCTCCCGCAATTCCTGCCTAGATACTGGGTTTGATATCAGGTTTTCATTCAACCGCCAGTGACAGATCTTAGTCACCGTGTGTCCAGTACTTAGTTTTAAAAAAATTGGCGCATGGTCTGACCATGAGATGGTTCCTATATCTGCATCTACCATTGAACGCATAATAGGGACATTACCTAAGAAATAGTCAATTCTAGAGTGCGTACTATGCGGGTGGGAATAGAACGTATATGTTTTGGACGTGGGATAGTTCACCCTCCATAGGTCAAATAACCCAAATCGTCTCACTAGGCGTCTGAAAAGAGGCGAAAGCTTAACCTGTTCTCTGGGAGGGGGCTTCCCTGTCAATGTCTGCCTGTCACACGTTTCAGAAAAAGAGACATTAAAGTCACCCCCCACAATGAGTGCTGCCGGTAACATATGAGATACTCTAGAGAGCACCTTGGCAATAAAAGGGATCTGCTTAGTGTTCGGAGCATAAAGGCTACATAAAACAAAAGGAGAGCCATATAGAGTGGCTTGTATAATTATATAACGCCCGTGAGGGTCAGAAATCGGGTTGGTCACCTGAAGTGGACAATTAGCAGATAAGAGGATCGCCACTCCTGCTTTTTTCTGCCCACTAGAAGCTGAATAAGCCCTTGGGAATAGACCTCTAGCAAACTTGAATGACCCGGTGTTATCGAAGTGTGTCTCCTGGAGGAAGACTACGTCCGCCCCTTGGGTACGACATTCCGTCAAGGCCAGTCTCCTTTTAACATTGGAGTTCAGGCCTTTGACGTTCAAGGACATACACTTGACCATGGCATAAAAAATAACTGCGCCATATACTTGCTATTTTGGCAATAGGCATCATTCCTCCAGGAGATCTCCTCATCAAATACAATAGACAGATAACAGGATACACGACACAAAAGGGTGCAAGGGAACACAAAGGACAAATACATAAAAAGAAAATGAACAGGAAATATCCAAACATTGGACTGTGACATCCAGATGGGGGCATTCAGAAAAGGCAAAGGACACATCAAATAGCCCAATCTCTTCTCCTCATCACCATATAGAACTGAGGAAAGGAAGAGGGCAACTAGGATCACTCCCCCCTGTGGTGACATGGTAGAACACATCCGACATAGATAACTAGACATTGTGTGGACAATATGCATAATAGGTGAGCCGTTTAAAACGCCTTATAATACGTTTCTTCTAAAACAATTAGGCACTAAAAACATATGAGGGACATCTGCCGCCCGTCATAATAACATAAACTGCAAGAAGTGAGCCTCAATATACAGCTCCAGTCCCAGTAGTTCAGGACGTATCATCTCTCGTACTCATTCTCCTGGAATCTTCTCACGTTTGGGACCTACGGTTCTTGCTCTTCACCTGACTCCAAATTGGGGAGGGAGCCGGCATCGGGTCGAGGACCTCCCAATCATCAATGGGAGGCTCCGAGACCCCTAAGGTTGCACAAAAAGAGGATAAGTCCGCATGAGCACGCATGGATACTGCCCTTCCATTTTTATTAGCTATAAGTGCAAACGGGTATCCCCAGCGGTAAGGAATTTTCTTCTGCCTCATGGATAGTAATAGAGGCTGGAGATGGCGTCTTTTTTGCAGGGTGAGCCACGAAAGGTCCTGATATAGTTGCACTTGCGCCCCCTTAAAGTCAATAGCCCGCAATACCCGGGCCTTGGCCATTATGTTCTCTTTCACCTGGTAATCTGTGATCCGGCAGATGACATCCCGGGGCTGTGCTGTCACATTTTTGGGTCGCAGGGCCCTATGAGCACGTTCCATTTTGATGACATGGGTGGATGGGGCCTCTAAAATAGAATTAAATAGCTCATTCAAAACCACATGTAAGTTTTCTTCAGATTCCGGTTCAGGCAGACCCCGCACCCTGATATTATGTCTGCGGCCTCTATTATCCAGGTCCTCCAAGTGTCTGGTGTTGTCTCGGACCACTTGGGTGCACTGTACAACAGTAGATTGAAGATGAGCAATGTATTTGCGGGTAGTATCATGCTCGATTTCCAGAGAATCCACCCTAGCTGTAACTTGTTGAAAATCCTGGCGTAGGGACGATATTTCAGCTTTGAACGTGTCCCTAACTTCTGCTATTAGTAGGGAGAACGTGTCCTCCTTAGTAGGGAGATGTTGCAACGATTGCCTTAAGGAGGCTGAGGCCTGTGACAATTGCAGAGCGCCATCTTCCACCTCATCGTTGATGTCAGACTGCGAATCCCAGGGCATATCATCCCCCCCACTTTTCTCCTTACCCTGGCTGTGATCAGGGTCTTCAGAGCTGTCCGCCCAATCTTTCCTGCGCTGTGTTGGAGTGGCTAAGGGGTTAATGCGCTTCGGCGCCATTTTAGGCGGCATGGCAGGTCTGTAATCTGTCTCCTTCAGCTGCTTCACCTCCTCCACTGACCCCCTTTGCTCCCTTGGCTTATAGGAGAACTCCTCTGCTAATGGGGACAGAGGAGAGCGGCTCACAGGTACGGAGGCGCACTGCAGCAGGGGTGAGTCACTCCTGATTCGCGCCTCAGGCGTCCCAGCGACGCGGGAACAGCAGCGCGGCGGTCCAGGTAAATCGCTATGTCCTGGGACTTCACGTGGGGTGCCGGGCTGCCTCTAGCTTTTCTGGAGTGCAGCGATTTCCCCATGGGAGCCGGGTACCGGGCTAATGTGGCTCGTTTACAGTGTCTGGGCAGCGGAGCTCCTCACTTACACGTCCATCTTGCCGGACGGTCAAGCCACGCCCCCGAGACGCTCTGTTGACCTGCACCACTCTGCATTTGTTTGCTAGCTCTGAACCTTGTCAAGCTTTATCGATTTCCCGGCTACTGATGATTTTTTCTGCTGATTTTTTCTATTGTCATCAACTGATGCATATAGTTATATATGTCTAAGGAGAGAGGCACTATGATACTGGCACATAGGGGGGGAAATGGCACTATGATACTGGCACATAGGGGGGGGAAATGGCACTATGGTACTGGCACATAGGGGGGGGAAATGGCACTATGGTACTGGCACATAGGGGGTGTGGGTGGGAAGGAGAGAGGCACTATGGTACTGGCACATAGGGGGTGTGGGTGGGAAGGAGAGAGGCACTATGGTACTGGCACATAGGGGGGGGAATGGCACTATGGTACTGGCACATAGGGGGTGTGGGTGGGAAGGAGAGAGGCACTATGGTACTGGCACATAGGGGGGGGAATGGCACTATGGTACTGGCACATAGGGGGTGTGGGTGGGAAGGAGAGAGGCACTATGATACTGGCACATAGGGGGGGAAATGGCACTATGGTACTGGCACATAGGGGGTGTGGGTGGGAAGGAGAGAGGCACTATGGTACTGGCACATAGGGGGGGAAATGGCACTATGGTACTGGCACATGGGGGGGTGGGTGGGAAGGAGAGAGGCATTTGGTACTGGCACATTGGGAGAGGGGGAGATGGCACTATGATACTGGCACATAGGGGGTGTGGGTGGGAAGGAGAGAGGCACTATGATACTGGCACATTGGGGGGGAAATGGCACTATGGTACTGGCACATAGGGGGTGTGGGTGGGAAGGAGAGAGGCACTATGGTACTGGCACATTGGGGGTGTGGGTGGGAAGGAGAGAGGCACTATGGTACTGGCACATAGGGGGGGAAATGGCACTATGGTACTGGCACATAGGGGGTGTGGGTGGGAAGGAGAGAGGCACTATGATACTGGCACATAGGGGGGGAAATGGCACTATGATACTGGCACATAGGGGGGGGGAATGGCACTATGGTACTGGCACATAGGGGGGGGAAATGGCACTATGGTACTGGCACATAGGGGGTGTGGGTGGGAAGGAGAGAGGCACTATGGTACTGGCACATAGGGGGTGTGGGTGGGAAGGAGAGAGGCACTATGGTACTGGCACATAGGGGGGGAAATGGCACTATGGTACTGGCACATAGGGGGTGTGGGTGGGAAGGAGAGAGGCACTATGGTACTGGCACATAGGGGGGGAAATGGCACTATGGTACTGGCACATAGGGGGTGTGGGTGGGAAGGAGAGAGGCACTATGATACTGGCACATAGGGGGGGAAATGGCACTATGGTACTGGCACATAGGGGGTGTGGGTGGGAAGGAGAGAGGCACTATGGTACTGGCACATAGGGGGGGAAATGGCACTATGGTACTGGCACATGGGGGGGGGGGGGGGAAGGAGAGAGGCATTTGGTACTGGCACATTGGGAGAGGGGGAGATGGCACTATGATACTGGCACATAGGGGGTGTGGGTGGGAAGGAGAGAGGCACTATGATACTGGCACATTGGGGGGGAAATGGCACTATGGTACTGGCACATAGGGGGTGTGGGTGGGAAGGAGAGAGGCACTATGGTACTGGCACATTGGGGGTGTGGGTGGGAAGGAGAGAGGCACTATGGTACTGGCACATAGGGGGGGAAATGGCACTATGGTACTGGCACATAGGGGGTGTGGGTGGGAAGGAGAGAGGCACTATGATACTGGCACATAGGGGGGGAAATGGCACTATGGTACTGGCACATAGGGGGTGTGGGTGGGAAGGAGAGAGGCACTATGATACTGGCACATTGGGGGGGAAATGGCACTATGGTACTGGCACATAGGGGGTGTGGGTGGGAAGGAGAGAGGCACTATGATACTGGCACATTGGGGGGGAAATGGCACTATGGTACTGGCACATAGGGGGGGAAATGGCACTATGATACTGGCACATAGGGGGGGAAATGGCACTATGGTACTGGCACATAGGGGGGGAAATGGCACTATGGTACTGGCACATAGGGGGTGTGGGTGGGAAGGAGAGAGGCACTATGGTACTGGCACATTGGGGGGGAAATGGCACTATGATACTGGCACATAGGGGGTGTGGGTGGGAAGGAGAGAGGCACTATGATACTGGCACATAGGGGGGGAAATGGCACTATGGTACTGGCACATAGGGGGTGTGGGTGGGAAGGAGAGAGGCACTATGATACTGGCACATAGGGGGTGTGGGTGGGAAGGAGAGAGGCACTATGATACTGGCACATAGGGGGGAAATGGCACTATGGTACTGGCACATAGGGGGTGTGGGTGGGAAGGAGAGAGGCACTATGATACTGGCACATTGGGGGGGAAATGGCACTATGGTACTGGCACATAGGGGGTGGGTGGGAAGGAGAGAGGCACTATGGTACTGGCACATTGGGGGTGTGGGTGGGAAGGAGAGAGGCACTATGGTACTGGCACATTGGGGGGGAAATGGCACTATGGTACTGGCACATAGGGGGTGTGGGTGGGAAGGAGAGAGGCACTATGATACTGGCACATAGGGGGTGTGGGTGGGAAGGAGAGAGGCACTATGGTACTGGCACATTGGGGGGGAAATGGCACTATGGTACTGGCACATAGGGGGTGGGTGGGAAGGAGAGAGGCACTATGGTACTGGCACATTGGGGGTGTGGGTGGGAAGGAGAGAGGCACTATGGTACTGGCACATTGGGGGGGAAATGGCACTATGGTACTGGCACATAGGGGGTGTGGGTGGGAAGGAGAGAGGCACTATGATACTGGCACATAGGGGGTGTGGGTGGGAAGGAGAGAGGCACTATGGTACTGGCACATTGGGGGGGAAATGGCACTATGATACTGGCACATGGGGGTGTGGGTGGGAAGGAGAGAGGCACTATGATACTGGCACATAGGGGGTGTGGGTGGGAAGGAGAGAGGCACTATGATACTGGCACATAGGGGGTGTGGGTGGGAAGGAGAGAGGCACTATGATACTGGCACATTGGGGGGGAAATGGCACTATGGTACTGGCACATAGGGGGTGTGGGTGGGAAGGAGAGAGGCACTATGATACTGGCACATTGGGGGGGAAATGACAGTATGGTACTGGCACATTGGGGGTGTGGGTGGGAAGGAGAGAGGCACTATGATACTGGCACATAGGGGGTGTGGGTGGGAAGGAGAGAGGCACTATGATACTGGCACATAGGGGGTGTGGGTGGGAAGGCGAGAGGCACTATGGTACTGGCACATGGGGGGGTGGGTGGGAAGGAGAGAGGCATTTGGTACTGGCACATTGGGAGAGGGGGAGATGGCACTATGATACTGGCACATAGGGGGTGTGGGTGGGAAGGAGAGAGGCACTATGATACTGGCACATTGGGGGGGAAATGGCAGTATGGTACTGGCACATAGGGGGTGTGGGTGGGAAGGAGAGAGGCACTATGGTACTGGCACATTGGGGGGGAAATGGCACTATGGTACTGGCACATTGGGGGGGAAATGGCACTATGGTACTGGCACATAGGGGGTGTGGGTGGGAAGGAGAGAGGCACTATGATACTGGCACATTGGGGGGGAAATGGCACTACGGTACTGGCACATTGGGGGGGAAATGGCACTATGATACTGGCACATAGGGGGTGTGGGTGGGAAGGAGAGAGGCACTATGATACTGGCACATGGGGGTGTGGGTGGGAAGGAGAGAGGCACTATGATACTGGCACATGGGGGTGTGGGTGGGAAGGAGAGAGGCACTATGATACTGGCACATAGGGGGTGTGGGTGGGAAGGAGAGAGGCACTATGATACTGGCACATAGGGGGTGTGGGTGGGAAGGAGAGAGGCACTATGATACTGGCACATGGGGGTGTGGGTGGGAAGGAGAGAGGCACTATGATACTGGCACATGGGGGTGTGGGTGGGAAGGAGAGAGGCACTATGATACTGGCACATTGGGGGGGAAATGGCACTATGGTACTGGCACATTGGGGGGGAAATGGCACTATGGTACTGGCACATAGGGGGGTGGGTGGGAAGGAGAGAGGCATTTGGTACTGGCACATTGGGAGAGGGGGAGATGGCACTATGATACTGGCACATATGGGGGGGTGGGAAGGAGAGAGGCACTTAATACTGGCACATAGGGGGAGGAGATGGCACTATGATACTGGTGCAGTACGCAGCCCTGCAGAGTATTGCGATGGTGAGGTGACGGTTACTAGGCAATCAAGGGTTGCTCTTGGTCACAGTTTGTAGGAAGACCCTGGGCAGGCGTACAGCAGTGATGGAGAGGCTGGCACAGAAGTCCTCTGGGGCACTCTTTGTGTATAGAGACCAGGCCGGTGGTAGGTGAGGTGCCCTGGGTGTTGCAGGTTTAATGTGCCGGTAGCAAGGTCCCTTTAAGTTCGTGACGCCAGTGCCGGTAACGGTGGCACACCGATTTATAATACGAATAATTGAGGAACATGATGTTGTGGTGAACCAAAACTTCCTTTTACTGGAACAATTAACTATTTACAGTCTTTTGTTCAGTTCCATATATCACAGTAGCAGTCTTATATAAATTGGCAGGCACAATGTTCTTGCTAGATACTCAGAGGGTTAACACAATGGGGGGGGAGATGGCACAATGATACTGGCACATTGGGGGGGGGGCGAGATGGCACTATGATACTGGGACATGTGGGGACACCTGCTGGAGGCAGCCACCAACCCCATAATCGTACTAACTGACCACAAGAACCTCGAGTTCATCCGCAGTGCTAAGAGACTCTCAGCCAGACAGGCCAGATGGAGCCTATTCTTTTCCCGATTCAACTTTCTCATCACCTATCGCCCCGGATCAAAAAACGGCAAGGCTGACGCCCTCTCCAGAATGTTTTCCGAGCCCTCACAGAGTAACAAGGGCTAAAATAACATCTTACCCGAGAGAAGGGTCGTAGGGGCCACCTACTCTAAAGAACTCCTGGGCACAATCAAAGAAGGATACGAAAATGACCCCTTCCTCGCCCACCCCACAGGGAATATCAGCCTTACGTTTAAGAACAGTCATTGGTTTCATCAGGACCTACAACTATATGTACCAGAAATCGCACGGCTCGAAGTGCTCAAACTCAACCATGACTCCAAGCTGGCCGGCCATTTTGGCACAAGAAAGACCCAGGAGCTTCTCTCCCGTTCCTTCTGGTGGCCAACATACAAGGAGGACATCAAGAGGTACATCTCCTCGTGCGCAGTCTGTGCCCGCAATAAGACTCCTCGTTCCTCTCCCGTGGGTCTGTTACAACCCCTCCCGATTCCCTCTCGCCCCTGGGGCTCGATCTCCGTGGACTTTGTGGTAGACCTTCCTCCTTCAAAAGGGATGAACACCATCCTGGTTGTGGTCGACCGTCTCACCAAGATGGACCATTTCATCCCCTACAAAGGCATACCCACTGCTAAACAGACGGCCGATCTAATTCTCAGAGAGGTCTTCAGGCTGCATGGGATCCCGGACGACGTGGTCTCCGACCGAGGTGTACAATTTGCCTCAAAGTTCTGGAAGAACTTCTGCCTGGCGCTCGGGGTTAAAGTAAACCTGTCCTCCGCTTTCCACCCTCAGTCAAACGGGCAGACGGAGAGAACTAATCAGACCCTAGAGCAGTACCTACGCTGTTTCAGCTCCCACCTGCAGGATGACTGGCTTGATCATCTCCCCACGGCCGAGTTCGCCTACAACAATGCTGAGCACAGCTCAACCAAGCACAGCCCCTTCTTTGCTAACACAGGCTCGCACCCGGTGTTCATTCCCCACCTACCCGTCGTCTCCACCCTCCCAGCAGTGGCCGAACGCCTAACAACCCTACAGGAGGCACAAAAGAACATTATAGACAACCTCCAGCTTGCCCAGAGGCGCTTTAAACAGGGAGCAGACAGACATCGCAAACCCACCCCGGGCTTCCATGTGGGAGACAAGGTGTGGCTGTCCACCAGGGACCTCAGATTGAAGGTCCCCTCCAAAAAGTTGGCCCAAAGATACATGGGTCCGTCCCGGATCACCACACAAATCAACAAGGTCACGTTCCGGCTCGACCTTCCGGACTCCATTAGGGTGCACCCTGTCTTCCATTGCTCTCTCCTCAAGCCATACGTGGAGAACACCTTCACAGGCCGCCACTCACCCCCTCCACCACTCGTGAGGGTACAGGGTGAAGAAGAATACGTTGTCGCAAAGACCCTCGACTCCAGGATCCACCGGTGAAGACTACAATACCTAATTGGGTGGGAGGGTTACCCTCCCGAGGATAACTCCTGGGAGCCAGAAGAAAATGTCCACGCCCCCAGACTGGTAAAAGAGTTCCACCAACGGCGCCCCGGTAAGCCTGCCCCTGCGGTGCCCAGAGGTCACCTTGGAAGGGGGGGAGTACTGTTGGGATTCAAACCCGTGACCAGCCACATCCCAGGCGGTAGCCCTGCTTACTAGGCTACCGTCCTCTCTGGACATTCCTCCCTGAAGCCTATTAGTTAACCTCAGTCTTGCCAAGCCTTGCTCATCACCCTTGATTCCCCACACCTGGTACTTCCCTATATAAGTCCAGCCCCTTGCACTCCAGCTTGCTGATTATTGAGCTCCTGAGCCTTGATCAAGCGTCACCTCATCTGCTGCTCTTGCTACAGCTGGAAGTCGTAAAGTAGTAAACTAAGAAACTGCAGAGAAGAAAAATGGCTGAAAACTGGAGGTCTGATCTAAAGGTCTGAAAGGAGAAGATGAGGAAAGAGAATATCAGAGGAGACGTCACTGGAGGTAAGAGGTATGAGGTGCTATATTACCCTGTATGTAAGAGGTATGTGTGCTGTATTACCCTGTATGTAAGAGGTATGGGGCGCTGTATTACCCTGGATGTAAGAGGTATGTGCGCTGTATTACCCTGTATGTAAAAGGTATGGGGCGCTGTATTACCCTGTATGTAAGAGGTATGGGGCGCTGTATTACCCTGGATGTAAGAGGTATGTGCAGTGTATTACCCTGGATGTAAGAGGTATGAGGCGCTGTATTACTCTGGATGTAAGAGGTATGGGGCGCTGTATTACCCTGGATGTAAGAGGTATGAGGCGCTGTATTACTCTGGATGTAAGAGGTATGGGGCGCTGTATTACCCTGGATGTAAGAGGTATGAGGCGCTGTATTACCCTGGATGTAAGAGGTATGAGGCGCTGTATTACCCTGGATGTAAGAGGTATGGGGCGCTGTATTACCCTGGATGTAAGAGGTATGTGCAGTGTATTACCCTGGATGTAAGAGGTATGGGGCGCTGTATTACCCTGGATGTAAGAGGTATGAGGCGCTGTATTACCCTGGATGTAAGAGGTATGAGGCGCTGTATTACCCTGGATGTAAGAGGTATGAGGCGCTGTATTACCCTGGATGTAAGAGGTATGAGGCGCTGTATTACCCTGGATGTAAGAGGTATGAGGCGCTGTATTACCCTGGATGTAAGAGGTATGAGGCGCTGTATTACCCTGGATGTAAAAGGTATGGGGCGCTGTATTACCCTGGATGTAAGAGGTATGGGGCGCTGTATTACCCTGGATGTAAGAGGTATGGGGCGCTGTATTACCCTGGATGTAAGAGGTATGGGGCGCTGTATTACCCTGGATATTAGAGGTATGGGGCGCTGTATTACCCTGGATGTAAGAGGTATGTGCGCTGTATTACCCTGGATGTAGGAGGTATGTGCGCTGTATTACCCTGTATTTCCAATTTTTTCCGAATACTTTGTTAAAAAAGTAAGGACTCTTTATTTTTCATATTATAAGAATATTGAGTTTGGATCACTTTGTTTCTTACACCATTCCCACAATTCTTATGTACAGGATTCGTAGGATTCGAGAACCTTTTCGGATTCGAAAAAAATTGGATTCGTCCCACCTCTACTTTAAAGTAAAGTTCTTTGATTATTCTTAGTTCTGACCCAATTGGATGGGATACTGTAGTGTTTCCCAACCAGGATGCCTTCAGCTGTTGCAAAACTACATTTCCCAGCATGCCCTGACAGCCAAACGCTGTGTGGGCATGCTGAGAGTTGTAATTCTCCAACAGCTGGAGGCATCCTGGTTGGGAAAAGCTGGTCTACGGTGATAATATGAACAATGAGGGTTCTACAAAAGAGCTATCGTGGGGCAAAGGTCATATTCGTGTTTACAATGAACGCTTTCTCCTATTATAAACAAGTAGATAATGACGCAACGCTGTGGGGCTGGGGTGCAACTTTCTCCAGGGCTGGTTTTTATCCCCAGTCCGGCCCTGGACCCAGCCTGATTTTCTCTATTTTCCCTGCCTTCCTCCATGTCTTTCTCTGCGTCTCCCCTGCCTTCTCCCATCTCTCTCTTGCTTTGCTTTGTCTCTCCTGCTTTCTTCCGTGTCTCCCTCTACCTTCCTCCGTGTCTCTCTCTCTTGCCTTCCTACGTGTCTCTCTCTCTTGCCTTCCTACGTGTCTCTCTCTCTTGCCTTCCTACGTGTCTCTCTCTCTTGCCTTCCTCCGTGTCTCTCTCTCTTGCCTTCCTCCGTGTCTCTGTCTCTCTCTCTTGCCTTCCTCCGTGTCTCTCTCTCTTGCCTTCCTCCGTGTCTCTGTCTCTTGCCTTCCTCCGTGTCTCTCTCTCTTGCCTTCCTCCGTGTCTCTGTCTCTCTCTCTTGCCTTCCTCCGTGTCTCTGTCTCTCTCTCTGTCTCTCCTGCCTTCCTCCGTGTCTCTCCTGTGAAATGTGACTTCTGACCTCTGCCATCGCCCCACTACCCCTTGAAAGAGAAGTTCCTCGGCTGTTATCTGTTGGGGGTGAGCGGCAGGAGACGCCTTCCATGAAGCACTGACCACAATATCTGGAAAATTGTATTTATTGCCATAAAAAGAGATAAAGGACGATATTGATGATGGACTCTGCGAGGGTGTAGATGGAAGTAGAAATAGCGGGGTAGTGCATGTTGGGGGTTATGGTGCTTCAGGGGCTGTATTTCTGCTCCACAATGGGGGTGTAGCCATGGGCCTGTGGAATGATGGGAGCGTTGCTTATCAGGGTGGTCTGGGCCGTGGTTACTGTGGGTGCTCGACCTCTGTGCTTGATCTCGCGGGCGATCTGACACCAGGTGCAGGAATAGCAGCAGCAGGACGTGACACAGTCATCACAGATGGACCCCTGAGGGGAGAAAAGGGGGTCAAACCCTCACAGGATGAGAACCCACACCCTAAAAGCCCCCACAGATAACGTACCGGAATCTTGTATCTCTCCCGAACAGCGGATCTCATGGCCATCGTTATGGGAGGACAGACTCCACTGCACCCCACATATCCCATCAGGCAGGGGTCCAGGAGGGGAAGACACAGGCACTCCCCGAAATCACTCACTGTGCTGCACTGAAGGCAAGGAAAGCACCAGAAGGCACAGCAACCTGCAGAGGAGATAATAGAGATATTACACTACACCCCATAATACACCGCAACCTGCAGAGGAGATAACAGATATTACACTACACCCCATAATACACTACAACCTGCAGAGGAGATAATAGATATTACACTACACCCCATAATACACCACAACCTGCAGAGGAGATAATAGATATTACACTACACCCCATAATACACCACAACCTGCAGAGGAGATAATAGAGATATTACACTACACCCCATAATACACCACAACCTGCAGAGGAGATAATAGATATTACACTACACCCCATAATACACTACAACCTGCAGAGGAGATAATAGATATTACACTACACCTTATAATACACCACAACCTGCAGAGGAGATAATAGATATTACACTACACCCCATAATACACCGCAACCTGCAGAGGAGATAATAGATATTACACTACACCCCATAATACACCGCAACCTGCAGAGGAGATAATAGATATTACACTACACCCCATAATACACCGCAACCTGCAGAGGAGATAATAGAGATATTACACTACACCCCATAATACACCGCAACCTGCAGAGGAGATAATAGATATTACACTACACCCCATGATACACCGCAACCTGCAGAGCAGATAATAGATATTACACTACACCCCATAATACACTACAACCTGCAGAGGAGATAATAGATATTACACTACACCCCATAATACACTACAACCTGCAGAGGAGATAATAGAGATATTACACTACACCCCATAATACACTACAACCTGCAGAGGAGATAATAGATATTACACTACACCCCATAATACACCACAACCTGCAGAGGAGATAATAGAGATATTACACTACACCCCATAATACACTACAACCTGCAGAGGAGATAATAGATATTACACTACACCCCATAATACACCGCAACCTGCAGAGGAGATAATAGAGATATTACACTACACCCCATAATACACCACAACCTGCAGAGGAGATAATAGATATTACACTACACCCCATAATACACTACATCCTGCAGAGGAGATAATAGATATTACACTACACCCCATAATACACTACAACCTGCAGAGGAGATAATAGATATTACACTACACCCCATAATACACCACAACCTGCAGAGGAGATAATAGATATTACACTACACCCCATAATACACCACAACCTGCAGAGGAGATAATAGATATTACACTACACCCCATAATACACTACAACCTGCAGAGGAGATAATAGAGATATTACACTACACCCCATAATACACCACAACCTGCAGAGGAGATAATAGATATTACACTACACCCCATAATACACTACAACCTGCAGAGGAGATAATAGATATTACACTACACCCCATAATACACCACAACCTGCAGAGAGATAATAGATATTACACTACACCCCATAATACACCACAACCTGCAGAGGAGATAATAGATATTACACTACACCCCATAATACACTACAACCTGCAGAGGAGATAATAGATATTACACTACACCCCATAATACACTACAACCTGCAGAGGAGATAATAGATATTACACTACACCCCATAATACACCACAACCTGCAGAGGAGATAATAGATATTACACTACACCCCATAATACACTACATCCTGCAGAGGAGATAATAGATATTACACTACACCCCATAATACACCACAACCTGCAGAGGAGATAATAGATATTACACTACACCCCATAATACACCACAACCTGCAGAGGAGATAATAGATATTACACTACACCCCATAATACACCACAACCTGCAGAGGAGATAATAGATATTACACTACACCCCATAATACACTACAACCTGCAGAGGAGATAATAGATATTACACTACACCCCATAATACACTACAACCTGCAGAGCAGATAACAGATATTACACTACACCCCATAATACACTACAACCTGCAGAGGAGATAATAGATATTACACTACACCCCATAATACACCACAACCTGCAGAGGAGATAATAGATATTACACTACACCCCATAATACACTACAACCTGCAGAGGAGATAATAGATATTACACTACACCCCATAATACACCGCAACCTGCAGAGGAGATAATAGATATTACACTACACCCCATAATACACCACAACCTGCAGAGGAGATAATAGATATTACACTACACCCCATAATACACCACAACCTGCAGAGGAGATAATAGATATTACACTACACCCCATAATACACTACAACCTGCAGAGGAGATAATAGATATTACACTACACCCCATAATACACTACATCCTGCAGAGGAGATAATAGAGATATTACACTACACCCCATAATACACTACAACCTGCAGAGGAGATAATAGATATTACACTACACCCCATAATACACTACAACCTGCAGAGGAGATAATAGATATTACACTACACCCCATAATACACTACAACCTGCAGAGGAGATAATAGATATTACACTACACCCCATAATACACCACAACCTGCAGAGGAGATAATAGATATTACACTACACCCCATAATACACCGCAACCTGCAGAGGAGATAATAGATATTACACTACACCCCATAATACACCGCAACCTGCAGAGGAGATAATAGATATTACACTACACCCCATAATACACCACAACCTGCAGAGGAGATAATAGATATTACACTACACCCCATAATACACCGCAACCTGCAGAGGAGATAATAGATATTACACTACACCCCATAATACACTACAACCTGCAGAGGAGATAATAGATATTACACTACACCCCATAATACACTACAACCTGCAGAGGAGATAATAGATATTACACTACACCCCATAATACACCACAACCTGCAGAGGAGATAATAGATATTACACTACACCCCATAATACACCGCAACCTGCAGAGGAGATAATAGATATTACACTACACCCCATAATACACCACAACCTGCAGAGCAGATAATAGATATTACACTACACCCCATAATACACCGCAACCTGCAGAGGAGATAATAACAGCAATGGAGCGAGGCGCAGATATAGCGGAGTGCGCTTTGACTTGGGTGGAAGTCGTCAGGCTAGGAAAGGGTTAAGGTTGGAAGCTGGTTGAGGGGGAGGGGAGAGGTTTTCGCGGGCAGTATATAGGGTTTGGGGGAGTGGTTTGAGTAAGCAGGGTCAGTGCAAGGCAGAGTGTTTCCCGCCCTCCCACCCCTGAATTTGGTGAATTGGGGTAAGCGTGGTAGTGGAAGTTGGGGCTGATGGATATGAGATCCTGGGGGAGCAATCCAATGGTTTAAGAGATGCAGGACATGTTGGAGCCTGTATCTCATGTGGTTTGTGAATGCCGAGGATGGGGCTCCTGTTTGGGCTAAAAGGTCTACAGGAGGAGATACTTGGATACTTCAAGGATTTGGTGCCCTTGGGTCGGTGAGTGCGGCCAAGGGTAATCTTGAAGTATAAGGAGAGATGGTTACAGAAGATACCGCTTGTTTGGGTTGCCCTCCAGGATCCTTGTTACGGTACTGTGGTTCATAATGTTGAAGGATGTATTTAAAGTGATTATTGTTATTATGTTATTTGTGTGTACAATAAAGTTGGCCGTAATGGTCATTTTACCAAGCAAGAAGGTGTCAGAGTGGTTATTGGTAAGGAAAAAGGTTTTAGTGTATAGCCTGAGGAGAAATCTTCCATCCTTGAAGTCATAGAGATATTACACTACACCCGTTGTGCTCCTCCGTCATGGCGGTCTCAGTGGAAGTCAGAGGTTGCCATACGTACTCGCGTTAATCGCTGCGGTGGATTCCGTGTAGTTGCTATGACCTAAGTGTGGTTGCAGCTTCCTGTGTGTGTGAACTGCTCCTTGTGCTTGCATGCTCCCATCCTGTTGTCTTGGTTCTGGAGGGGTTAACGGTCTAGGTCTGGCTGCTATGGTCCGATGACCTCCTCACCCTGCGCTATTATACCTGTGAGCTGTGGGTTTGGGGTCAGTCTGTTTCCAGCTTTGCTGGGTGTCGGTTCTATGCTCTTGACCTGAAGATATTCCATCTGCCCTGTCTGTGTGGTCACCTAGTGAGACATCGAGGTCACATTGTCCAGTTCTAGGTCTTGTGTGCAGCTCTGTCTGTTCACCCATAGACTAACTCCGCATGGAGAACTGACATCTGCTAGTCCTGTTCTAGGTCTTGTGTGCAGCTCTGTTCTTTCACTCATGGACTAACTCCACATGGAGAGCAGACCTCTGCTAGTCCGGTTCTAGGTCTTCTGGGCAGCTCTGTCTGTTCACCCATGGACTAACTCCACATGGAGAACAGACATCTGCTAGTCCGGTTCTAGGTCTTGTGTGCACCTCTGTCTGTTCACCCATAGACTAACTCCACATGGAGAACAGACATCTGCTAGTCCGGTTCTAGGTCTTGTGTGCAGCTCTGTTCTTTCACTCATGGACTAACTCCACATGGAGAGCAGACCTCTGCTAGTCCGGTTCTAGGTCTTCTGGGCAGCTCTGTCTGTTCACCCATGGACTAGTTTGTCCAGAATGAAGCAATGTTTTTTTACGTGAAAGGTTTCATCACATTCACCTCAGATATTCCTACAGCACAGTGTAACGGAGAAATGCCTGCAATCCCATCAGTGACCAGCAGGGGCCCCTGACACACTGGAAGTTTAGGGACAATAATGGCAGACAGATTTCCTTTAAGGGGGCAGGGCGCTGTGGATGACATTGTTAAGGGAACGGAACTCTGTGGAGGTCACAGTTAAGGGGGGTAATTGTGGTATCACTGTTAACAAGATGGGGTACTGTGGAAGTCACTGTTAAAGGGGCGGCCACTGTGGAGGTCACTGTTAAAGGGGAGGGCACTGTGGATGTTACTGTTAAAGCGATGGGATACTGTACATATCATTGTTATAGTGGATACTATCGATATCTTTTAACGACACAAAAGATTAAATTAGACAAATCGCCGGGACCAGATGGCATACACCCCTGTATCCTAAGAGAATTAAGTAATGTCATAGTCAGACCCTTATTTCTGATATTTACGGACTCTATACTGACAGGGAGTGTTCCACAGGATTGGCACATAGCAAATGTTGTGCCAATATTCAAAAAGGGTCCAAAAACAGAGCCTGGAAACTATAGGCCGCTAAGTTTAATATCTGTCGTGGGTAAACAGTTTGAAGGTTTTCTAAGAGATGCTATCTTGGAGCACCTAATAATAATAATAATAATAATTAATAATAATAAAATTTCTTTATATAGCGCCACCATATTCCGCAGAGCTTTACCAATTCATAGGGTTCATGTACGAAACAAAAGTAACTGGCTAATATGCAACTGAAACAATAGGAGTCAGGGCTCGCAAGAGCTTACAATCTATGAGGAATTGGGGGTGACACATAAGGTAGTTGATTGTGATAGGTAGGATTTGTGCCATTATTAAACTGATAGGAGTGGTGCCGGACGATCTGCTTCGGGTTTTGGACTGCTAGAGGATCGAGTTCAGGCGAGAGGAGTTGGTGGGGGAGAGGTTTAGTCGGGAAATAGTCAGTTTAGGTAGCTTGATAAGCCTGCATGAAAAGATGTGTTTTTAAGGCACATTTTAAGGTGGAGAAGTTGTGAATGGACCTAGTCTTCCGGGGCAGAGTATTCCAGAGTAGGTGCAGCTCGAGAAAAGTCTTTAAGACGGGAGTGAGAGTACGAATTATGGAGGTTATTAATCTTAGGTCGTTAACAGAACGGAGAGCATGAGTAGGGTGGTAGATGGAGATGAGATGTATGGAGGTGCAGCACTGTGGAGAGCACGAGTAGGGTGGTAGATGGAGATGAGGGAGGAGATGTATGGAGGTGCAGCACTGTGGAGAGCAGGGAGGAGATGTATGGAGGTGCAGCACTGTGGAGAGCACGAGTAGGGTGGTAGATGGAGGTGCAGCACTGTGGAGAGCACGAGTAGGGTGGTAGATGGAGATGAGGGAGGAGATGTATGGAGGTGCAGCACTGTGGAGAGCAGGGAGGAGATGTATGGAGGTGCAGCACTGTGGAGAGCACGAGTAGGGTGGTAGATGGAGGTGCAGCACTGTGGAGAGCACGAGTAGGGTGGTAGATGGAGATGAGGGAGGAGATGTATGGAGGTGCAGCACTGTGGAGAGCACGAGTAGGGTGGTAGATGGAGATGAGGGAGGAGATGTATGGAGGTGCAGCACTGTGGAGAGCATGAGTAGGGTGTTAGATGGAGATGAGGGAGGAGATGTATGGAGGTGCAGCACTGTGGAGAGCATGAGTAGGGTGGTAGATGGAGATGAGGGAGGAGATGTATGGAGGTGCAGCACTGTGGAGAGCACAAGTAGGGTGGTAGATGGAGATGAGGGAGGAGATGTATGGAAGTGCAGCACTGTGGAGAGCACGAGTAGGGTGGTAGATGGAGATGAGGGAGGAGATGTATGGAGGTGCAGCACTGTGGAGAGCAGGAGTAGGGTGGTAGATGGAGATGAGGGAGGAGATGTATGGAGGTGCAGCACTGTGGAGAGCAGGAGTAGGGTGGTAGATGGAGATGAGGGGGGAGATGTATGGAGGTGCAGCACTGTGGAGAGCACGAGTAGGGTGGTAGATGGAGATGTATGGGGGTGCAGCACTGTGGAGAGCATGAGTAGGGTGCTAGATGGAGATGAGGGAGGAGATGTATGGAGGTGCAGCACTGTGGAGAGTTTGAACTGTATTCTGAGGTGGATGGGCAACCAGTGGAGTGACTGGCACAGACTAGTAACATCAGTGTTGTGGTTGGATGGATAGAGGAGCCTGGCTGCAGCATTTAGAACAGACTGGAGGTGGGAGAGTTTAGTGAGAGGGAGACCGATTAGTAATGCCTTGCAGTAGTCAAGACGAGAATGAATCAAGGCAACAACAAGAGTTTTTGTAGTTTCCACCGTAAGAAAAGGGCGGATTCTGGCGATATTCTTGAGGTGCAGACGACAAGAGAGTGTAAGTGATTGAATATGGGGAACAAAGGAAAGATCAGATTCAAATGTGGCCCCAAGACAGCGGGCGTGTTGCACAGGAGTTGATAGTGCTGCAGACCGAAATTGAAATATCAAGTTTAGGTGGTGAGTTAGTAGATGGGGGAAAGACAAGAAGTTCAGTTTTTGAGAGGTTCAGATTTAGATACAGAGAGGACATGATGTTAAAGACAGCTGCCAGACAATTACTGGTGTTTTGGAGTAAAGCAGGGGTGATGTCAGGGGATGAAGTGTATAGTTGGGTGTCGTCAGCATAGAGATGGTATCGAAAGCCAAATCTACTGATGGGGGCTGTATAGAGGGAGAAGAGTAGAGGACCTAGTACTGAGCCCTGAGGACATCAAGAGGAAGAGGAGAAGAAGAGCCAGCGAATGATGCACTAAAGGAGCGGCCAGAGAGATAGGAAGAGAATCAAGAGAGCGCAGTGTCCTTAAGGCCAATTGAGTGGAGCATGGTGAGGAGGAGTTTATGGTCTACGGTATCGAACGCTGCAGAGAGATCCAGCAGAATCAGTAGAGAATAGTCACCATTTTTTTTTTTTTGTCTCTGTAGAGCAGGGGTGCACAACCTGCGGCCCGGGGGCCACATGCGGCCCTTGATACCATTCAGTGCGGCCCCCAACCATCTGGTAACAGACATGTATGCCTATGTCTTGTGGCTGCGCACATGTATTTTTTATGTATTTCTCCCATTAGATGGGAGTCCTGGAAGTGTAACTAGACATTATTGGTATACAATGTGTGTTCAATATGCCAGAAGTACAATATTTCTGTTAATACACCTTTAAATTTTAATTTCGGCCCTCGTCATTGGTTCAGTCTGGCAATGTGGCCCCCAACCAGGAAACGTTGTGCACCCCTGCTGTAGAGTGAAGAGGGGGAAAGGCAGATTGTAAGGGGTCAAGAAGAGAGTTTGCCAAGAGATAGCTTATTAAGCGAGAGTAGACAAGACGTGCAAGGAGTTTAGAGATGAAGGGAGGTTAGAAACAGGTCTGTAGTTAGCAGCACAGGTCGGGTCAAGAGATGGCTTCTTTAGTAGTGGGGTGATAATAGAGTGTTTGAAAGAGGAGGGGGAGATGCCAGAAGAGAGAGAGGTTAAAAATTGTAGTTAGTTGAGTGATGACGGCCGGGGAGAGGGACTGGAGGAGGTGAGATGGAATAGGATCACTGCTAAAGGTCGTGGGTCGAGAAGAAGAGAGAAGCCTGGAGACTTCTTCCTCTGTTATAGGGTCAAAAGAGGAGAGAGAGCATGTGGAGGAATAGGAGGGAGGAGGATCGAAATAGTCTCTGAAGTAAGTGGCCATGCCATCAGTTCAGGAGTCAGTGACAGGTTCTGGGACTTTAGGGCTTAAAAGGGAATGAAAATGAGGGGTCACCGTCACTAGTGGGGTACCACAGGGGTCAGTACTGGAGGAGTCACCGTCACTAGTGGGGTACTGGAGGGGTCACTGTCACTAGTGGGGTACCACAGGGGTCAGTACTGGAGGGGTCACAGTCACTAGTTGGGTACCTCAGGGGTCAGTACTGGAGGGGTCACTGTCACTAGTGGGGTACCTCAGGGGTCAGTACTGGAGGGGTCACAGTCACTAGTGGGGTACCTCAGGGGTCAGTACTGGAGGGGTCACTGTCACTAGTGGGGTACTTCAGGGGTCAGTACTGGAGGGGTCACTAGTGGGGTACCACAGGGGTCAGTACTGGAGGGGTCACTAGTGGGGTACCACAGGGGTCAGTACTGGAGGGGTCACTAGTGGGGTACCTCAGGGGTCAGTACTGGAGAGGTCACTGTCACTAGTGGGGTACCACAGGGGTCAGAACTGGAGGGGTCACTGGCACTTGTGTGGTACCATAGGGGTCAGTACTGGAGGGGTCACAGTCACTAGTGGGGTACTTCAGGGGTCAGTACTGGAGGGGTCACTGTCACTAGTGGGGTACCTCAGGGGTCAGTATTGGAGGGGTCACTGTCACTAGTGGGGTACTTCAGGGGTCAGTACTGGAGGGGTCACTGTCACTAGTGGGGTACTTCAGGGGTCAGTACTGGAGGGGTCACTAGTGGGGTACCACAGGGGTCAGTACTGGAGGGGTCACTAGTGGGGTACCTCAGGGGTCAGTACTGGAGGGGTCACTGTCACTAGTGGGGTACCACAGGGGTCAGAACTGGGGGGGTCACTGGCACTTGTGTGGTACCACAGGGGTCAGTACTGGAGGGGTCACTGTCACTAGTGGGGTACCACAGGGGTCAGTACTGGAGGGGTCACCGTCACTAGTGGGGTACCTCAGGGGTCAGTACTGGAGGGGTCACTGTCACTAGTGGAGAACCACAGCGGTCCGTATTGGAAGGGTCACTAGTGGGGTACCAAAGGGGTTAGTACTGGAGGGGTCACTAGTGGGGTACCACAGGGGTCAGAACTGGAGGGGTCACTGGCACTTGTGTGGTACCACAGGGGTCAGTACTGGAGGGGTCACTGTCACTAGCGGGGTATCACGGTGCTCAGTACTGGAGGTATCACTGTCACTAGAGGGGTACCACAGGGGCCAGTACTGGAGGGGTCACCGTCACTAGTGGGGTACCTCAGGGGTCAGTACTGGAGGGGTCACTGTCACTAGTGGAGAACCACAGATGTCCGTATTGGAAGGGTCACTAGTGGGGTACCAAAGGGGTCAGTACTGGAGGGGTCACTAGTGGGGTATCACAGGGGTCAGAACTGGAGGGGTCACTGTCACTAGTGGGGTACCACAGGGGTCAGTACTGGAGGGATCACTGTCACTAGTGGGGTACCACAGGGGTCTGTACTGGAGGGGTCACCGTCACTATTGGGGTACCACAGGGGTCAGTACTGGAGGGGTTACTGTGACTAGTGGGGTACCACAGGGGTCAGTACTGGAGGGGTCACTGTCACTAGAGGGGTATCACATGGCTCAGTACTGGAGGGGTCACTGTCACTAGCGAGGTACCACAGGGGTCAGTACTGGGGGGGTCAACATCACTAGTGGGGTACCACAGGGGCTAGTAATTTAGGGGTCACCGTCACTATTGGGGTACCACAGGGGTCAGTATTGGAGGGGTCACTGTCACTAGTGGGGTACCTCAGGGGTCAGTTCTGGAGGGGTCACTGTCACTAGGGGGGTACCTCAGGGATCAGTACTGGAGGAGTCACTAGTGGGGTACCTCAGGGGTCAGTACTGGAGGGGGTCACAGTCACTAATGGGGTACCACAGGGGTCAGTACTGGAGGGGGTCACAGTCACTAGTGGGGTACCACAGGGGTCAGTACTGGAGGGGGTCACAGTCACTAGTGGGGTACCACAGGGGTCAGTACTGGAGGGGTCACTGTCACTAGTGGGGTACCACAGGGGTCAGTACTGGAGGGGTCACTGTCACTAGTGGGGTACCTCAGGGGTCAGTACTGGAGGGGTCACTGTCACTAGTGGGGTACCACAGGGGTCAGTATTGGAGGGGTCATGTCACTAGTGGGGTACCACAGGGGTCAGTATTGGGGGGGTCACAGTCACTAGTGGGGTACCACAGGCATCAGTACTGGAGGGTTGGGGGCGGAGCTAATCTGTGAAGAGGAGAACTAGTGGAGAAGACCCTGACTGTGATGGCTTCTGTGACTGAGGAGAGGTAAGTGAAGCAGGGATGGATAAAGTGTGAGAGCCAGAGGAATGCTGGGAGTTGTAGTTCTGCTCTCTCACACCACCTCCCTGCTTGGTTGAGAGAGTGATGTTATTTACATGGGACTGTATATTGATGGGCTTGAAGGGAGGGGAGTGATGTTATTTACATGGGACTGTATATTGAAGGGGCTGAAGGGAGGGGGGTGATGTTATTTACATGGGACTGTATGGTGGAGGGAGTGAAATGATGTTATTGGGTCTGTATGTTGGAATGTCTGGGGCATTATAATTTCTGAGGGCACTACAGAGAGGATTATAACTACAGGGGGCACTGCAGGGGGGCATTATAAATACAGAGGACATTATTGGGGTCCTGATTGATACAGGGGGCTCTATAGGAGTGTATATATATTGGGGCTATAGAGCTGTATTACCACTGGGGGCACAATAGGGGGCCTTATTTCTACTGGGGGCTCAGTGAGGGCAGTATTACTACTGGAGGGTTCTTCTACTAATGGGGGCACTCTAGGGGAGTATTATCACTGTTGGGGGCACTGTAGGGGGCAATATTACTAATGGGGGCACTCTAGGGGAGTATTATTACTGTAGGGGGCACTGTAGGCGGCAGTATTACTAATGGGGGCACTCTAGAAGGGATTTACTATTGGTGGGACTATGAGGAGCACTATTACTATGGGGGCACTGATATTTCTTCAGGATAGTATTTGGGGGTATTGGGGGGCACAGCGAGCAGCAGGATAACACTGTGGGGTCTCCAGGTTGGGGGATGATGATGGAACAGTGAGGAAGCTGAGACGTCCGTGTGTCACACTCTGCAGAGACGAGGAGCGGCTGAGAGAAGTGTCCGGACCGAATGGAGAAGATGATGACAAGATCTACATCGGAGGAGACGTCACCTGGAGGCCCTGGATGTGAGAGGTACCTGCTGCTGTATACTCCTGTAGGTGCTGCTGTATACTCCTGTAGGTGCTGCTGTATACTCCTGTAGGTGCTGCTGTATACTCCTGTAGGTGCTGCTGTATACTCCTGTAGGTGCTGCTGTATACTCCTGTATGTTTGATAGTGTCTATGCAGCAATTAAAGCAAGTAAAATGTCTTTAGTGCTAGTGCGGGCAGGGGGTACGGACTGGGGCCATATGCATTGGGGCTTGGGCCCCGGATCTTTTGAGACCCTAGCAATGCCCCTGACTGCCATATACACTGGTGGACTCGGAGGCCTTTAGAAAATTTGTGGCCATTGGCACACCGCAATGGAAGGTCCCCGGAAGAAAATATTTCTCCCAGAAGGGCCTCCCGGAGCTATATGGCCACGTTCAGCGGGAAGTGAATGTATCTCTGGCACACAGTGTCGGTGCCAAGATACATCTGACCACAGACACGTGGCAAACACGGGCAGGGAAGGTACATAACTTTTACTGCCCACTGGGTGAACCTTCTGACGGCCGTCAAGCATGTAACCCGTGGCACCCGTGTGGATTTTTGGTTACCGCTACGGATTGCATGCAGGCCTGCCTCTTCTTCTCCTCCTCCTACTCCATCCTTCGTCTCCTCCTCGGCTGACTCCTCCTCT
Source organism: Bufo bufo (assembly GCF_905171765.1). NCBI lineage: Eukaryota > Metazoa > Chordata > Amphibia > Anura > Bufonidae > Bufo > Bufo bufo. The sequence goes on along the minus strand of NC_053389.1, from coordinate 839,873,591 downwards.
TCCGCTGCTACCGCCTCTTCCGCTGCGCCCCCCAAGCTCCCCAGAACCTATTAGACGTGCCAGGTGAGACGTTGCCATGCTGTGCTGCAGCTGTTGTGCCTGGAAGCCAAGATCCACGCCGGTCCTGCACGGCTTTCAGCTCTGCGGTCACAGGCCGATCAGTGGCTAACCCCGCTCAGTTGGTAAAGTGTTGTGCGACAGCGGTGCCAATCTGCTGAGCGCGCTGAAACAGGGCAAAATGACACACGTGCTGTGCATGACACACGTGCTGAACTTAGTCGTGCAGCGATTCGTTGCCAAATACCCCGGGGTCCAGGACGTCTTGCGGCAGGCCAGGAAAATCTCTGCCCATTTCAGAAGATATTACACGGCCATGGCTCGCCTTGCTGACGTTCAGCGGCGACACCACCTGCCCGTCAGACGTCTGATTTGTGACTGCCCGACGCGCTGGAACTCCACCTTGTATATGCTTGATAGGCTGCTCCAGCAGAGACGTGCCGCTAACGACTACCTGTACGAACTCTGCGGCAGGACAGGTTCTGGGGAGCTTGGTTTCTTTTCACCGCGCCAGTGGCTGCTCATGCGCGACACATGCAGACTTCTGCGGCCATTAGATGAGATCACCAAACTGGTCAGTCGCAGCCAGGACGCCATCAGTGACATCGTACCTTACGCCTTCTTTCTGGAGCGTGCATTGCGTCGTGTCATTGATCCAGCTGTCGAGGAGCTGGAAGATGAGGAAGTCGCAATGCTGGATGAATTCCCAGGAGGGCTACTCCATCAGAGACAAGTCAGCAGGAGTCTGAAGAGGAGTCAGAGGAGGATGGTGCCAGGGCGGAGGAGCAAGAAGAGCAGGCTTTAAACCTTTCTGGGATCCCTGGTGTTGTCCGTGGATGGGGGGAGGAGACCGAGGACGCCATTATCCTGGATGATGAGCAGGAGCCAGGCCGCTCCACCGCTTCCAGTTTAGTGCAAATGGGGGCCTCCATGCTCCAGTGTTTGAAGAGGGACCCCCGTATAAAAAGCATAAAGGGCAAGGACCAGTACTGGGTGGCAACATACTTAGACCCCCGGTAACAACACAAAATGGCAGACATGTTACCAGCATCACAAAGGGCTGTCAGTATGCAGCATTTCCAGGCCTTGCTGCGAGAGATGCTGCATTCTGCTGTTGCGGGCGCTGGCAGAGGAATTTCCACCCACAGAGAAACAGTTCTGAGTACCAATCCTACATCGCATGCAATAAGATGGCGGTGTGAAGATGTGTTGGTCACTTTTGATATGAGAACATTCTTGCAGCCAACCCATCGACAGCCGCCCTCCGGATCCAGCCTCAGGGAACACCTAGACCGACAGGTGTCCGACTACATCGGGTTAACGGCCGATGTGGACGCTCTGAGAAGCGAGGAACCCCTGGACTACTGGGTGGGCAGGCTTGACTCTGGCCAGAGCTGGCACAATTTGCCATGGAACTCTTTGCTTGCCCCTCGTCCAGTGTCCTGTCCAAAAGGACGTTCAGCGCAGCGGGGGGGGGGATCATGACCGATAAGCGCACTCGTCTAGCTCACGACAGTGTGGACTACCTCACATTTCTAAAAATGAATGAGGCGTGGATCTTGGAGGAATTCAACACCTGTGACGACCACGTGTAATTGAATTTCCTCATGCCAGCCCACACATATCCGCCACCACCCAGAACAAATAATGGTCCCTGTCTTATGTAAATACAGCGGCATAAAAGGCCTTTTCTGTCCGGTGAATGCCTAATTTTTGGGGCCTGTACTACAGTGGTCTGCAGTAAAATTATTGTCCAATGACCGCCTAATGTACCTCCAGCCACATAATCACTTATTCTTTTCTGTCACTCCCGTGGCCTAAAATACAATTTTTCTAGGCTCCAGCAGGCCACATTTTTTACAGTTTCCCTTAAGATGCATAAAAATGGCCCCTGATTAAAATACATATTTTTTGTGGGAATTTTTGCCATTGATCCCCCTCTGATATATCACTGTCTACGTTGTGGGACGATTTGTGCAATTCTTGTAAGTATTTGGTGTCTGCAAATATGACCTAAAAGTTTTTTCAGGTTTGCCTGCCATTAAAGTCAACGGGGCCCGCCACGAAAAACTGACTGTGGTACCCAGACCCGAACTTCTTCACAGAAGTTCAGGTTTGGGTTCAAGGTTGTGTAGATTGTATTATTTTCCCTTATAACATGTTTATAAGGGAAAATAATAGCATTCTGAATACATAGTACAATAGGGCTGGAGGGGTTAAAAAAATATAAAAATTATTTTAACTCACCTTAATCCACTGTTTGCGCAGCCGGCATCTCCTTCTGTCTTGTTCTGTGAGGAATAGGACCTGTGGTGACGTCACTATGCTCATCACATGGCCCGTCACATGATCCATCACCATGGTAAAAGATCGTGTGATGAGCCATGTGATGAGCGCAGTGACGTCATCAAAAGGTCATATTTCTCACAGATAAAGACAGAAGAGATGCCGGCTGCGCGAACAAGTGGATTAAGGTGAGTTAAAATTATTATTATTATTTTTTAACCCCTCCAGCGCTATTGTACTATGCATTCTGTATTCAGAAAGCTATTATTTTCCCTTATAACCATGTTATAAGGGAAAATAATAATGATCGGGTCTCCATCCCGATCGTCACCTAGCAACCGTGCGTGAAAATCGCACCGCATCCGCACTTGCTTGCGATTTTCAGGCAGCCCCATTCACTTCTATGGGGCCTGCGTTACGCGAAAAACGCACAAAGGGGAGCATGCTGCGATTTTCACGCAACGGACAAGTGATGCGTGAAAATCACCGCTCATGTGCACAGCCCCATAGAAATGAATGGGTCCGGATTCAGTGCGTTCACCTCACGCATTGCACCCGCGCGGAAATCTCGCCCGTGTGAAAGGGGCCTAAAAAATCCGTATTCAGGCTCCTCCCACAAGTACTTATCACAGACGAAGAAATATTCACTAGAGAAGAATTAATAATTATTGTAACAGACTTTTGTATTATAAACACGGATTTGATTTCAGCCATCCTGATTTTATTAATTTATTTAATTCAATTATTCATTATTTAACTATACTTTGTCCCCAGATCAGTAAATTTCTGCACTTTTACATCTAATTTTACATTTATATCCTATCAATTATTTATCGGCCTGTTTATAATATATTTGGACAATATTTCATTTAGCTTTTAGTATCTGTGGATGAACCTGTCAATCTAATGATGTCATTTCCTGTTTTTCTGTGTAAATTCTGGTCTGTTACTCTTCTGGGTCAGCCTGCGGAGCCTCAACGACACGCGTAAAGGTTGGCCTGAAGAAGCCGAAGGAGCGTCTGTGAAACGCGTAAAGGTCGGCCTGAAGAAGCCGAAAGAGCGTCTGTGAAACGTGTAAAGGTCAGCCTGAAGAAGCCGAAGGAGCGTCTGTGAAACGTGTAAAGGTCAGCCTGAAGAAGCCGAAAGAGCGTCTGTGAAACGTGTAAAGGTCAGCCTGAAGAAGCCGAAAGAGCGTCTGTGAAACGTGTAAAGGGCGGCCTGAAGAAGCCGAAGGAGCGTCTGTGAAACGTGTAAAGGTCGGCCTGAAGAAGCCGAAAGAGCGTCTGTGAAACGTGTAAAGGTCGGCCTGAAGAAGCCGAAGGAGCGTCTGTGAAACGTGTAAAGGTCAGCCTGAAGAAGCCGAAGGAGCGTCTGTGAAACGTGTAAAGGTTGGCCTGAAGAAGCCGAAAGAGCGTATGTGAAACATGTAAAGGGCGGCCTTAAGAAGCCGAAGGAGCGTCTGTGAAACGCGTAAAGGTCAGCCTGAAGAAGCCGAAGGAGCGTCTGTGAAACGCGTAAAGGTCAGCCTGAAGAAGCCGAAGGAGTGTCTGAAACGCGTAAAGGGCGGCCTGAAGAAGCCGAAGGAGCGTCTGTGAAACGCGTAAAGGTCGGCCTCAAGAAGCCGAAGGAGCGTCTGTGAAACGCGTAAAGGGCAGCCTGAAGAAGCGTTTGTGAAACGTGTAAAGGTCGGCCTGAAGAAGCCGAAGGAGCGTCTGTGAAACGTATAAAGGTCAGCCTGAAGAAGCCGAAGGAGCGTATGTGAAATGCGTAAAGGTCAGCCTGAAGAAGCCGAAGGAGCGTATGTAAAATGCGTAAAGGTCAGCCTGAAGAAGCCGAAGGAGCGTATGTGAAACTCGTAAAGGTCAGCCTGAAGAAGCCGAAGGAGCGTATGTGAAACTCGTAAAGGTCAGCCTGAAGAAGCCGAAGGAGCGTATGTGAAACGTATAAAGGTCAGCCTGAAGAAGCCGAAGAAGCGTATGTGAAATGCGTAAAGGTCAGCCTGAAGAAGCCGAAGGAGCGTATGTAAAATGCGTAAAGGTCAGCCTGAAGAAGCCGAAGGAGCGTATGTGAAACTCGTAAAGGTCAGCCTGAAGAAGCCGAAGGAGCGTATGTGAAACGTGTAAAGGTCGGCCTGAAGAAGCCGAAGGAGCGTATGTGAAACATGTAAAGGGTGGTCTGAAGAAGCCGAAGGAGCATAAGCAAAACATGTAAAGGTCAGCCTGAAGAAGCCGAAGGAGCGTCTGTGAAACCCGTAAAGGTCAGCCTGAAGAAGCCGAAAGAGCGTCTGTGAATCCCGTAAAGGTCAGCCTGAAGAAGCCGAAAGAGCGTATGTGAAACGTGTAAAGGTCAGCCTGAAGAAGCCAAAGGAGCATCAGCAAAACATGTAAAGGTTGGCCTGAAGAAGCCGATGGAGCAGTGGTAAGACGCGTAAAGGTCAGCCTGAAGAAGCCAACGGAGCCTCATTGAAACGCATGAAAGTCAGCTTGAAGAAGCTGACAGAGCGTCTGCAAAAAGCGTAAAGGTCAGCCTGAAGAAACCGACGGAAACTCAAAGAAACCTTATCTGGTGAGTTCCAATCTCCAACAATTAGGGACTGTCACGGCTGAGGATGGGGAAAACCCTCAGCCGTGCGATGCCAAAAGATGGATGGTCGATGCAAGGCCAGGACAGGAATCAGGGAGCAGGTCACCTCCTATCCATCCCTAATTCTGACCCTGTCTCCTAGCCGTATGAGCCGACCCTGATGGTGGGAGGGCTCATACTCCGGAACCTAATATTCCTACTCGCCCTCAGGGTGGCCCTGGACTAGGAGAAGGGTAAGACTACCTGTTCCTCCAGGATACGGACGAACAGGAGTCTCACTGGCTAAGCTATAAAGAAAGGGGAACCATAAACAGACATATGGCAATGGCAGGTGAGTGAAACAAGAACCACACCTACCTGCCACAGACACACAGCCTGGAACCCATGTGCAAGTGCTGCTGTCCACTACAACACAAGGGACACAGCACACACCACACACCACACACCACACAGGAACCCAGGAAACCATAAGCTGCAATAAATAAAGAGACTGTGACAAACTGCCATTTGCCACTGGGCATTGTAGAGGACTTATGGCTAGCCTCCTGCCCTACGACTTTGGCCCCGGGACATGTTGCCCTTCAGGAACAGTGACAGAACTGTGCCGCATGTCTGGACTGTTGGTGGGACCGAACGCGGTCAGCGGTGTATGCTGGGGATTCTGTGGAGCTGGAATCGGATGCGCGGATACACGAACGCCGCTGACCCTTACCTTCTGCCATACTGAACTTTCAGCTCCAGAGACTAAGTCCCGTTCGAAGATGGGACTTAGTCATTTTTCTGCATGGAATTGACCGACCGCACAGCCCAAATCTATGGAACTGTTTTGGGCAGGAAATTGTGCTTGCGGTCGGTCATAAAAGGACTTCCACTAAACTTTTGATCCGCTGGAGGGATTTGTGTGATTTTTGGAAGTGTTTATGTTTGATGTATGCAGAGTTTAAATATGTAATTTTTATGGAGATGGAATGTATGGTTTTAAAGTTACAGTGTATGTTTAAAAACTGTATTTTTACTGTCTGTGATGGTTATGTTAATCCATAATTATATCCCAGACAGAAGGGAGGATTTTGTGTATTCGGGTGGGGATTCCTCTTCTATTGTTCCCACATGTGTATTGGTGGTCTCCCTTTGTCCTAGGAGATAATTGAATTGCACTTTGGGTGTCTCCAGGGCAGAGAGGAGGAGACCATAATGCATTGTGGGGACCTGCATAAATACGGGCGGGTAGCCCTCAATAAAGAGTTCAGTTCAGTTCATGCTTTGCTAACCCTTCAAAACACAGCTTTGTCTCGTTATTGGAGGGAATTGCTGTATCACGCTGGGGATTGCTATGCTCTGCATATTCCCTGGAGGAGAGATCTTTCCCACACGGTCCTGAATGCTGGAGGTTCATTCAGGGTGGAAGGAAGACGGCGCGGCTCCAGTTAAGCTACGGCGGTTGTGGAGTCTGCGGTGCTTGTGGTGTCCAGTGCGGTGCTTGTGGTCCTCGGCGCAAGCTAGGAAGCGTCCATTAACGGAAGCGGATCCGTTACAGAGACCAAACACACACCTTCATAACACCATGAAACATAGGCTATGACCACAAGGGTGGCCCCCACTGGCAGATGGTATAAACCAGGAGGATGACTCCAGCAGACCATGACTGAAGTACCCCCCAGACTACTGATCTAAACTGAGGCTGTATAGCCCATGTAGCCACACCCACACACAGACACACCCAGTGTTCATACACTAGGAAGGGAATTAACCCTTCCCACACCAGGGAAGGGAAGACAGCCACTTAAAGGGAAAGTGCATACATAACTAAACCTCATACACCACAAACTGGGAAAGTGCACACATAAATATCACACCGCACCAGTTACCGCCGGCAACGGCATGCGTGGCAATCATGTCCTGGGAATCAGCCAGCAGGCCGAGACACTGCCACACACGCACACAATACTACACGTTGCCACGGGCAACCACAAGTGACGGAAGGTGTAACAGTGCACACCATACAAACCAAACCAGGAGCAACCGCATGCACTTGGCAGCAAGCTGCCTAGCAACCGCTCAGGAAGCTATACCGCCAAACACAATCTTGTTGCCAGCGGCAACCACAGATGAGGCAACAAACAAGTAGCCCTCACCATGTAGTTGACAACTACCAAACCGCAGGCAACCACATGCGGGTCCAGAGTCACGACCATGACCATGGTCGTGACAGGGGCACTCTGCAAAAAACTGTTCACACACAGGGGGCGTGGTCCTTATCTATTCTCTTCTGACACACTGTGACGCCACTGTCTGTGCATGCATGTAGGAACCAACTGCATGATACAGACTCTGGTGTCGGCAGTGTTAGAGGTCATGCCCTGCGGTGTCGGCGGTCAGGCTCTGCGGTGTTAGAGGTCAGGCTCTGCGGTGTTAGAGGTCAGGCTCTGCGGTGTTAGAGGTCAGGCTCTGCGGTGTTAGAGGTCGCGCTCTGCGGTGTTAGAGGTCAGGCTCTGCGGTGTTAGAGATCAGGCTCTGCGGTGTTAGAGGTCACTCTCTGCGGTGTTAGAGGTCACGCTCTGCGGTGTTAGAGGTCACGCTCTGCGGTGTTAGAGGTCACGCTCTGCGGTGTTAGAGGTCACGCTCTGCGGTGTTAGAGGTCTCGCTCTGCGGTGTTAGAGGTCACGCTCTGCGGTGTTAGAGGTCACGCTCTGCGGTGTCATACTCACATATCCCGCAGTCTTCACAGCAGTCACACAGGCCACTGCTCCAATATGGACTGTGCGATACAGTCATCGTCTGCGTGGTGATGACCCTGGGCTGAGAGATGATGGCCTCCATCTCTAGGGAGATGAACAGAAGGTCAGACCAGATGGCAGTGACATAATAACCCTAACCTGTATCGTCCATGTGTACCGCCATCTGACTGCTGCCCAACCCCCTTAATTAACCTTTCATCGTACTCTAGACACAACACACCCATCCAACGTAGGGATATACACAGCACCCCCATACACTATAGGGATGGACACAGGCCCCCCTTATCCAACATAGGGATAGACACCCCTCCATCCAACGTAGGGATAGACACAGCACCCCCATACACTACAGGGATGGACACAGCCCCCCCCCCCCCCCCATCCAACATAGGGATGGACAACCCCCCCATCTAACGTAGGGATGGACACAGCACCTCCATACACTGTATTGATCGACACAGCCCCCCCATCCAACATAGGGATGAACACAGCCTCCCCATACACTGTAGTGATCGACACAGCACCCCCATCCAACATAGGAATGGACACGGCCCCCCCATCCAACATAGGGATGTACAAAGCCCCCACATCCAACATAGGGATGGACAAGGCACCCCCCTCCAATGTAGGGATGGACAAGGCACCCCCATCCAATGTAGGGATGGACACAGCACCACCAACCAACATAGCGATGGACACAGCACCCCCAACCAACATAGGGATGGACACAGCACCCTCATTCAACAAAGGAACAGACACAGCACCCCCATCCAATATAGGGATGGACACAACACCCCATCCAATATAAGGATGGACACAGCACCCCCAACCATTGTAGGGATGGTCACAGCACCCCCAACCATTGTAGGGATGGACACAGCACCCGCAACCATTGTAGGGATGGACACAGCACCCCCAACCACTGTAGGGATGGACACAGCACCCCCAACCACTGTAGGGATGGACACAGCACCCCCGTACACTGTAGGGATGCACACAGCACCCCCATACACTGCAGTGATGGATACAGCACCCCCATACACTGCAGTGATGGACACAGCACCCCCAACCACTGTAGAGATGGACACAGCACCCCCAACCACTGTAGGGATGGACACAGCACCCCCATACACTGTAGGGATGCACACAGCACCCCCATACACTGCAGTGATGGACACAACATCCCCATCCAACATAGGGATGGACACAACATCCCCATCCAACATAGGGATGGACAGCACCCCATCCAACAAAGAGATAAACACAGCACCCACATCCAACATAGGGATGGACACAGCACCCCCATCCAACATAGTAATGGACATGGCACCCTCATCCAACAAAGGGATGGACATAGCATCCAAATCCACTGTATGATAGACACAGCACCCGCATCAAACATAGGGATGGACAAAGCACCCCCCATCCAACAAAGGGATGGACACTGCACCCACATCCACTGTAGGGATGGACAACACACCCCCATCCAACGTAGGGATGGGCCCAGCACCCCCATACACTGTAGGGACAGATAGAGCACCCCATCCAACATAGGGATGGACATAGCACCCAAATCCACTGTAGGGATGGACACAGCACCCGTATCCAACATAGGGATGGACACAGCACCCCCAACCACTGTACGAATGGGCACATCACCCGTACCAGACATAGGGATGGACACGGCACCCCCATTCAATGTAGGGATGGACACAGCACCCCCATCCAGCATAGGGATGGACACAGCACCCAAATCCACTGTAGGGATGGAAACAGCACACGCATCCAACATAGGGATGGTCAAAGCACCCCAACTACTTTATGGATGGGTACATCAGCCGTACCCAACATAGTGATGGACACGGCACCCCCATCCAACATAGGCATGGACACGGCACCCACATCCAACAAAGGGAGGGGCACTGCCCCGCATCCACTGTAGTGATGGACACAGCACCCCCATCCAACATAGGGATGGACACAGCACCCCCATCCACTGTAGGGATGGACACAGCACCACCATCCAACATAGGGATGGACCCAGCACCCCCCATCCAACATAGAGATGGACACGGCACCCGCATCACGATAGGGATGGACAGCACCCCATCCAACAAAGAGATAAACACGGCACCCACATCCAACATAGGGATGGACACAGCACCCCCATCCACCGTAGGGATGAACACAGCACCCCCATCCAATGTAGGGATGGACACAGCACCCCCAACCACTGTAGGGATGGACACAGCACCCCCATAAACTGTAGGGATGGACACAGCACCCCCATCCAACATAGGGATGAAAACAGAACACCCATAGACTGCAGGGATGGACACAGCACCCGTACCCAACATAGGGATGGACACGACACCCTCATCCAACATAGGGATGAACAGCACCCCATCCAACAAAGAGATAAACACGGCACCCTCATCCAACAAAGGGATGGACACAGCACCCAAATCCACTGTAGGGATGAACACAACACCTGCATCCAACATAGGGATGGACAAAGCACCCCCATCCAACAAAGGGATGGACACTGCACCCACATCCTGTGTAGGGATGGACACAGCACTCCCATCCAACGTAGGTATGGACACAGCACCGCCATCCCAACATAGGAATGGACATGGCACCCTCATCCAACAAAGGGATGGACAAAGCACACAAATGCACTGTAGGGATGGACACAGCACCCCCATCCAACATAGGGTTGGACATGGCACCCTCATCCAACAAAGGGAATGGACACTGCACCCCCATCCAACGTAGGGATGGGCACAGCAACCCAATACACTGTAGGGATGGACAAGGCACCCCCAAACAATGTAGGGATGGACACGACACCCCCATACAACATAGGCATGGACACTGCACCCCCATCCAACAAAGGGATGGACACTGCACCCGCATCCACTGTAGGGATGGACACAGCACCCCCATCCAACATAGGGATGGACACAGCACCCCCATCCACTGTAGGGATGGACACAGCACCCCCATCTACTGTAGGAATGGACACGGCACTGCCATCCAACATAGGGATGGACACGGCACCGCCATCCAACATAGGGATGGACACGGCACCGCCGTCCTACATAGGGATGGACACGGCACCCACAACTAACATAGGGATGGACACGGCCCCCCATCCAACATAGGGATTGACATGGCCCCCCCATCCAACATAGGGATGGATGCGGCACCCCCATCCAACATAGGGATGGATGCGGCCTGCCTATCCAACACAGGGATGGACATGACACTACCCCATCCAATATAGAGATGGACACGGCACCCCCCCATCCAACATAGAGATGGACACGGCACCCCCCCATCCAACATAGAGATGGACAGAGCACCCCCCCTTCCAACATAGAGATGGACACGGCACCCCCCCCATCCAACATAGAGATGGACAGAGCACCCCCCATCCAACATAGAGATGGACACGGCACCCCCCCATCCAACATAGAGATGGACACGGCACCCCCCCATCCAACATAGAGATGGACACGCACCCCCATCAATAATATCACATAACATAACATATAATATACATGGGGGAGGGGTGTAACTACAACTATGTGTACAGATGTGTCATGTAATAGATATAATATCACACTCTGTAATATATAATATACATGGGGGAGCAGTTCAGAGTAAAGTAATAGTAACAGATGTAACAATAGTACAGAATGGAATCTAGCGGTGCAGATAACACTGGGGGGGGGGGGTAGTGGAGTGCGCTATATCAGTAGGTGATAGGATTGTATAGAATGTCATATAGAACCTCTCACCGCTCTCATGCATCTTCTGCAGATTCCTCTCTGGTCGGTGAACGCCAAAACTAAGTTTCATTTCTCTGAGCGGTGATCTGATCCCGAGAGATCCCTCCCCCGGGTGTTCTGTGTAAACTGGGACCAGAGCCAAAGCACACGTCACTGAGACAGGGTCCAGAGAGCGAGGCCTAATCACTGAGGAGACATCCGAATATACACCCCTGTAATGGTGTGACACCCCCATAACAGTGTTTTCTACATACGCCTCCATAACAGTAGCATCTACATACACCCCCATAATAGTGTCATCTACATACACCTCCATAACAGTGTCATCTACATACACCTCTATAACAGTGTCATCTACATACACCTCTATAACAGTGTCATCTACATACACCTCTATAACAGTGTCATCTACATAAAACTCCATAACAGTGTCATCTACATACACCCCCATAACAGTGTCATCTACATACACCCCCATAACAGTGTCATCTACATACACCCCCATAACAGTGTCATCTACATAAAACTCCATAACAGTGTCATCTACATACACCCCCATAACAGTGTCATCTACATACACCCCTATAACAGTGTCATCTACATACACCCCCATAACAGTGTCATCTACATACACCCCCATAACAGTGTCATCTACATACACCCCCATAACAGTGTCATCTACATACACCCCCATAACAGTGTCATCTACATAAAACTCCATAACAGTGTCATCTACATACACCTCCAAAACAGTCTCATCTACATAAAACTCCATAACAGTGTCATCTACATACACCCCCATAACAGTGTCATCTACATACACCTCCATAACAGTGTCATCTACATACACCTCCATAACAGTGTCATCTACATACACCCCCATAACAGTGTCATCTAGATACACCTGTATAACAATGTTATCTACATACACCCCCATAACAGTGTCATCTACATACACCTTCATAACAGTGTCATCTACATACACCCCCATAACAGTGTCATCTACATACACCTCCATAGCAGTGTCATCTACATACACTCCCATAACAGTGTCATCTACATACACCCCCATAACAGTGTCATCTACATACACCCCCATAACAGTGTCATCTACATACACCTCCAAAACAGTCTCATCTACATAAAACTCCATAACAGTGTCATCTACATACACCCCCATAACAGTGTCATCTACATACACCTCCATAACAGTGTCATCTACATACACCTCCATAACAGTGTCATCTACATACACCCCCATAACAGTGTCATCTACATACACTCCCATAACAGTGTAATCTATATACACCTCCATAACAGTGTCATCTACATACACCTCCATAACAGTGTCATCTACATACACCTCCATAACAGTGTCATCTACATACACCTTCATAACAGTGTCATCTACATACACCCCCATAACAGTGTCATCTACATACACCTCCATAGCAGTGTCATCTACATACACTCCCATAACAGTGTCATCTACATACACCCCCATAACAGTGTCATCTACATACACCTGCATAACAATGTCATCTACATACACCCCCATAACAGTGTCATCTACATACACCTCCAAAACAGTCTCATCTACATAAAACTCCATAACAGTGTCATCTACATACACCCCCATAACAGTGTCATCTACATACACCTCCATAACAGTGTCATCTACATACACCTCCATAACAGTGTCATCTACATACACCCCCATAACAGTGTCATCTATATACACCTCCATAACAGTGTCATCTACATACACCCCCATAACAGTGTCATCTACATACACCCCCATAACAGTGTCATCTAGATACACCTGTATAACAATGTTATCTACATACACCCCCATAACAGTGTCATCTACATACACCCCCATAACAGTGTCATCTACATACACCTTCATAACAGTGTCATCTACATACACCCCCATAACAGTGTCATCTACATACACCTCCATAACAGTGTCATCTACATAAACCTCCATAACAGTGTCATCTACATACACCTCCATAACAGTGTCATCTACATACACCTCCATAACAGTGTCATCTACATAAAACTCCATAACAGTGTCATCTACATACACCTCCATAACAGTGTCATCTACATAAACCCCCATAACAGTGTCATCTACATACACCTCCATAACAGTGTCATCTACATACACCCCCATAACAGTGTCATCTACATACACCCCCATACCAGTGTCATCTACATAAACCCCCATAACAGTGTCATCTACATACACCTCCATAACAGTGTCATCTACATACACCCCCATAACAGTGTCATCTACATACACCTCCATACCAGTGTCATCTACATATACCTCCATAACAGTGTCATCTACATACACCTCCATAACAGTGTCATCTACATACACCCCCATAACAGTGTCATCTACATACACCCCCATACCAGTGTCATCTACATAAACCCCCATAACAGTGTCATCTACATACACCTCCATAACAGTGTCATCTACATACACCCCCATAACAGTGTCATCTACATACACCTCCATACCAGTGTCATCTACATACACCCCCATAACAGTGTCATCTACATACACCTGCATAACAATGATATCTACATACACCCCCATAACAGTGTCATCTACATAAACCTCCATAACAGTGTCATCTACATACACCTCCATAACAGTGTCATCTACATACACCTCCATAACAATGTTATCTACATACACCCCTATAACAGTGTCATCTACATACACCCCATAACAGTGTCATCTACATACACCTGCATAACAATGATATCTACATACACCCCCATAACAGTGTCATCTACATAAACCTCCATAACAGTGTCATCTACATACACCCCCATAACAGTGTCATCTACATACACCCCCATAACAGTGTCATCTACATACACCTCCATAACAATGTTATCTACATACACCCCTATAACAGTGTCATCTACATACACCTCCATAACAATGTTATCTACATACACCCCCATAACAGTGTCATCTACATACACCTCCATAACAGTGTCATCTACATACAAACCCATAACAGTGTCATCTACATACACACCCATAACAGTGTCATCTACATACACCCCCATAACAGTGTCATCTACATACACCTCCATAACAATGTTATCTACATACACCCCCATAACAGTGTCATCTACATACACCTCCATAACAGTGTCATCTACATACACCCCATAACAGTATCATCTACATACACCTGCATAACAATGATATCTACATACACCTCCATAACAGTGTCATCTACATACGCCTCCATAACAGTGTCATCTACATACACCCCTATAACAGTGTCATCTACATACACCTCCATAACAATGTTATCTACATACACCCCCATAACAGTGTCATCTACATACACCTCCATAACAGTGTCATCTACATACACCTCCATAACAGTGTTATCTACATACACCTGCATAACAATGATATCTACATACACCTCCATAACAGTTTCATCCACATACACCTCCATAACAGTGTCATCTACATACACCCCCATAACAGTGTCATCTACATACACTCCCATAACAGTGTAATCTACATACACCTCCATAACAGTGTCATCTACATAAACCTCCATAACAGTGTCATCTACATACACTCCCATAACAGTGTCATCTACATACACTCCCATAACAGTGTAATCTATATACACCTCCATAACAGTTTCATCTACATACACCCCCATAACAGTGGCATCTACATACACCTCTATAACAGTGTCATCTACATAAACCTCCATAACAGTGTCATCTACATACACCCCCATAACATTGTCATCTATATACACCTCCATAACAGTGTCATCTACATACACCCCCATAACAGTGTTATCTACATACACCTCCATAGCAGTGTCATCTACATACACTCCCATAACAGTGTCATCTACATACACCCCCATAACAGTGTCATCTACATACACCTCCATACCAGTGTCATCTACATACACCTCAATAACAGTGTCATCTACATACACCCCCATAACAGTGTCATCTACATACACCCCCATAACAGTGTCATCTACATACACCCCCATAACAGTGTCATCTACATACATCCCATAACAGTGTCATCCACATACACTTCTATACCAGTATCATCTACATACACCCCCATAACAGTGTCATCTACATACACCCCCATAACAGTGTCATCTACATACACCTCCATAACAGTGTCATCTACATACACCTCCATAACAGTGTCATCTACATACACCTCCATAACAGTGTCATCCACATACACCTCCATAACAGTGTCATCTACATACACCCCCATAACAGTGTCATCTACATACACCTGTATAACAATGTTATCTACATTCACCTCCATAACAGTGTTATCTACATTCACCTCCATAACAGTGTTATCTACATACACCCCCATAACAGTGTCATCTACATACATCCCATAACAGTGTCATCCACATACACTTCTATACCAGTATCATCTACATACACCCCCATAACAGTGTCATCTACATACACCCCCATAACAGTGTCATCTACATACACCCCCATAACAGTGTCATCTACATACACCTCCATAACAGTGTCATCTACATACACCTCCATAACAGTTTCATCTACATACACCCCTGTAACAGTGTCATCTACATACACCCCCATAACAGTGTCATCTACATACACCCCCATAACAGTGTCATCTACATACACCTGCATAACAATGTCATCTACATACACCTCCATAACAGTTTCATCCACATACACCTCCATAACAGTGTCATCTACATACACCCCCATAACAGTGTCATCTACATACACTCCCATAACAGTGTAATCTACATACACCTCCATAACAGTGTCTTCTACATACACCTGCATAACAATGTCATCTACATACACCTCCATAACAGTTTCATCCACATACACCTCCATAACAGTGTCATCTACATACACCCCCATAACAGTGTCATCTACATACACCTGCATAACAGTGTCATCTACATAAACCTCCATAACAGTGTCATCTACATACACCCCCATAACAGTGTCATCTACATACACTCCCATAACAGTGTAATCTACATACACCTCCATAACAGTGTCTTCTACATACACCTGCATAACAATGTCATCTACATACACCTCCATAACAGTTTCATCCACATACACCTCCATAACAGTGTCATCTACATACACCCCCATAACAGTGTCATCTACATACACCTGCATAACAGTGTCATCTACATACACCTCCATAACAGTTTCATCCACATACACCTCCATAACAGTGTCATCTACATACACCTCCATAACAGTGTCATCTACATACACCCCCATAACAGTGTCATCTACATACACTCCCATAACAGTGTAATCTATATACACCTCCATAACAGTTTCATCTACATACACTCCCATAACAGTGTCATCTACATAAACCTCCATAACAGTGTCATCTACATACACCTCTATAACATTGTCATCTATATACACCTCCATAACAGTGTCATCTACATACACCCCCATAACAGTGTTATCTACATACACCTCCATAGCAGTGTCATCTACATACACTCCCATAACAGTGTCATCTACATACACCCCCATAACAGTGTCATCTACATACACCCCCATAACAGTGTCATCTACATACACCCCCATAACAGTGTCATCTACATACATCCCATAACAGTGTCATCCACATACACTTCTATACCAGTATCATCTACATACACCACCATAACAGTGTCATCTACATACACCCCCATAACAGTGTCATCTACATACACCCCCATAACAGTGTCATCTACATACACCCCCATAACAGTGTCATCTACATACATCCCATAACAGTGTCATCTACATACACCCCCATAACAGTGTCATCTACATACACCTCCATAACAGTGTCATCTACATACACCTCCATAACAGTGTCATCTACATACACCTCCATAACAGTGTCATCTACATACACCTCTATAACAGTGTCATCTACATACACCTCCATAACAGTGTCATCTACATACACCTCCATAACAGTGTCATCTACATACACCCCCATAACAGTGTCATCTACATACACCTCCATAACAGTGTCATCTACATACACCTCTATAACAGTGTCATCTACATACACCTCCATAACAGTGTCATCTACATACACCTCCATAACAGTGTCATCTACATACACCTGTATAACAATGTTATCTACATTCACCTCCATAACAGTGTCATCTACATACACCCCCATAACAGTGTCATCTACATACACCCCCATAACAGTGTCATCTACATACACCTGTATAACAATGTTATCTACATTCACCTCCATAACAGTGTCATCTACATACACCCCCATAACAGTGTCATCTACATACACCTCCATACCAGTGTCATCTACATACACCTCCATAACAGTGTCATCTACATACACCTCCATACCAGTGTCATCTACATACACCCCCATAACAGTGTCATCTACATACACCCGTATAACAATGTTATCTACATTCACCTCCATAACAGTGTCATCTACATACACCCCCATAACAGTGTCATCTACATACACCTCCATACCAGTGTCATCTACATACACCCCCATAACAGTGTCATCTACATACACCTCCATACCAGTGTCATCTACATACACCTCCATAACAGTGTCATCTACATACACCCCCATAACAGTGTCATCTACATACACCTCCATAACAGTGTCATCTACATACACCCCCATAACAGTGTCATCTACATACACCCCCATACCAGTGTCATCTACATACACCCCCATAACAGTGTCATCTACATACACCCCCATAACAGTGTCATCTACATACATCCCATAACAGTGTCATCCACATACACTTCTATACCAGTATCATCTACATACACCCCCATAACAGTGTTATCTACATACACCCCCATAACAGTATCATCTACATACACCTCCATAACAGTGTCATCTACATACACCTCCATAACAGTGTCATCTACATACACCTCCATAACAGTGTCATCTACATACACCTCCATAACAGTGTCATCCACATACACCTCCATAACAGTGTCATCTACATACACCTCCATAACAGTGTCATCTACATACACCTGTATAACAATGTTATCTACATACACCTCCATAACAGGTGGAGACTCTAGAGAAAGAACACAAAGTTACGCGGTCCTGTGTCTCTCAACTCCACATCTCAGTGTCCTCACAGGTTGCAGGGTTCTGCAAGTTGCAGCGTCATATAGAGGAGTTAGACAATCATGGGAGGAGGAACAATATCAGAATCTGTGGCCTTCCGGAGCCCCCAGGAGAGGAGGACATACAAGGAATCCTGGACGCGCTCTTCAACAAAATTATGGGGGACCCCCCACTATCATACCACTAAGCTGAACAGGGCTCACAGAGCTCTCTGACCGAAAGAATCCACCCCCCAACCCAGAGATAATATTTGCGTCCATGACTTTACCCAAAAAGAAGAGATCATGACGAAAGCCAGGGACTCCTGATTTCTGGATTTACGGGGGGCCTGGGTCCAGCTTTTCCAGGACTTGTGGATCACGCTGCAGAAACGTCGCCACCTTCGACCCTTACTGGACACCCTGAAGGACCATCGGATCTCGTACCGCTGGGGGTTCCCCTTTTCCCTAGATGCCAGGATAAATGGCCGCACTGAGGCCTTACGCTCCTACGCTGACCTCGGCCCATTCTGTGCTGCGCTGGACTTGCCAGTACCTGACCTCTCTGACTGGAAGATCACCATGACATCCCTGCCCGCCCCACTTGCTTGGCAGGCGACGGGAGGTCACAAAAGACGTAGACTGCCCTCGCCCAAAGTGAGGTCTGCTGACCCTGGAAGAGCGTCCCCTTCACCTAGATTGGCATTCCCTGAACCTGGAGGAACAACTCCCCATCGCTGATGGACTCGTTGGCGTGCCCGGACATTCTTTTTTTGCCTTTTTCGGGGACTTCACTGTTATAGCCCACTCAAGGCCTAGGACGATATAATGGTGGCGTAGTCGCCGCCTGTTGGTCATTATTGTTTTTCCTTTTTCTGTTCTTGACCTTTTGGTTCTGCTCAGGTTATCCCCCCACCTCTTGGGACGTGACTGGTTCGCTCCCCAGACAGTGGGATTCAGTGAGGCTGCCCTGCTGCCTATTTGTCCAGCAGGGTCGGTCCCTTTTCAGACTTTTTTTTTTTAAGTCTGTTTATTCTATGGACATAGTTTATTGTTTGTTTCTGTGAAGTTTTGTAGTGTCAGTGTCTTCCCCCGCTCCCTGTCGTCCCACATCCTCCCGCTCCCATCCCTTTCCTCCGTGTCTTTCCCTTGCTCCCACTCTATCCTACCCCCTTCCTGGAGTGGTCACCTCCTGCGCTTCTACTACTACCTTCATAGCTGGTAAGACACTTTGCTACTCACTCCTTCTCAATGTTTAGGTGTGTCACCTTGAACATCAAGGGACTGGGCTCAAATGCCAAGAGGCGTTTGGTGCTTCGGGAGCTCTGCAACCTAAGGGCAGATTTCTTCAGGAGACCCACTTCGACCAGACAGGATCCTTTGGTTTTGCCAAGCATCACTATCACTACCTTCCTAGTTAATCATAGTCGTCAAAAGGCAAGTGTTGCCATATTGTTGTCGGCCTCCTGTCCCATTTCAGTATCCTCTTCCCACATAGACCCTGCTGGCCGCTATGTCATCTATGGAGGGTGGACAACCCCTCGGGTAGAATGTTCACCTTCTATCCCCCCCTCTCATAAATTACACACTCGCATAGATTACTTTTTTGGCAATGGTCTGACTCTGGAGATGATGTGCGATGTTTCCATTGGACTTATCTCCTGGTCAGATCACGCCCCCGTCACCCTCCCCCTTTAATCTCAACGTGTACTACAACGCACCTGTCATTGGCGCTAAAATTGTTCCCTAGTGAAATCACCGTCCACCCGTGCGGACATTGAGGGGTACATCCGAACGTTATTTAGCGAAAACACTGGCTCGGTTCCGTCCCAGGCTGTGCTCTGGGAAGCCCATAAGGCGGTAGTTCGAGGCCAATGTATTGCGCTGGCCTCGCGACTTAAAAGAAACAGAACGCTCCGGGTTCGGGAACTCACGGCACAAATTACTTCGCTACAATCCCGATTAAACCTTAAGCTGAGCCTTTTCCGGGAGCTAGTGGAGGACGGCGCGAAACTAAAGGATGCCTCCATGCATACTGTGGAACACATGTGATATTACGAGAAGAGAAATAAAGCCCACACTATCTTGGCCCGTCAGTTACGGGAAGCTGCCTCCAAGCGTGCTCCTCAGGCGGTAAAAGACACAGCTGGCTGTCCCCAATACCACCCTGACGCCATTGCTCGATGCTTTCGTGATTACTACTCCAAACTGTATAATCTTGCCGATAAACACTCGCACACACCCCCGCATACGGAATTACTTATCCTCTTGTAAATTGACCAAGCTCTCCCCGGAGGCGATCGCCTCTCTGAACAGCTCCATATTGGCCGAGGAACTAATGGACGTGATTAAAGCTCTCCCCCTAGGCAAATATCCGGGACCTGATGGGTTCACAGACCTGTACTACAAAACGTTTCAATCAGAACTCTCCCCCCCACCTCCTGGCCTTACTTAACTCATTTCTACTGGGTTCTCCAATCCCGCCGTCCATGCTGTCATCCCATATTGTAGTCATCCACAAGATGGGTAAAGACCCTCAGGACTGCGCTAACTATAGACCGGTCTTGCCCTTCATAATGCAGACCTTAAAATTTTCACTCGTATTCTCGCTGCTCGTCTGAATGTGTGGCTCCCCAGCCTGGTCCACAAGGACCAGGTGGGGTTTATCCCCTATCGACAAATCGGAGATAACACTTGCCGGGTTGTTGACCTGATTGATGTGGCGACGTGTACCTCGACCCCCACAGTTATTTTGAGCCTTGACGCAGAAAAGACCTTTTGACCAGCTCGACTGATCTTTCCTATTCGAAACCCTCCGA
The DNA here is from genome assembly GCF_905171765.1 of Bufo bufo. Taxonomy (NCBI): domain Eukaryota; kingdom Metazoa; phylum Chordata; class Amphibia; order Anura; family Bufonidae; genus Bufo; species Bufo bufo. Next base: position 839,852,126 of record NC_053389.1, on the reverse strand, counting down.
ACCTTCGGTATCGCAGGACCCTTTCTACAAGCCATTCTCAGCCTCTACTCTGTCCCTCTGCTTGTCAAGTTGCCCTTCAGCTCCTCCACTCCATTTAATATCTCTAATGGTACACGTCAGGGCTGCCCGCTCTCACCGCTTATTTTTGCATTGTGTATAGAACCCCAGAACATTCAGGGACTTAAAGTACGGGATCAGGACTTTAAGATCTCCCTTTACGCGGACGATGTCCTCCTCACCCTGACCAATCCCCACGTTACACTACCAAACTTACAAAAGGCCTCAACTCACTACGGCGCCCTTTCGGGATACAAGGTCGATGCTTCTAAGTCAGAAGCCTATCCTTGAACCCGCCGTGATCTAGCATTGATCCAGAGCAATTTCTCTTATCGATGGTCGGACACCACGCTGAAGTACCTAGGGGTTCATATTACCCCTACGTATGCCTCACTGTACTCCAGTAACTTCCCTCCCCTCTTTTGTGAGCTTAAGTCCCTCCTCGGAAAATGGAAACCCCTATACATATCATTGCTTGGCCACATAGCAGCGGTGAAGATGTCCCTTCTCCCAAAATTGCTTTATTACTTTGAGACGCTCCCAGTACGAATCCCTATGTCAGAACTAGGCCTCCTACAACAGGCCATTCTTGACTTCATATGGCAAAGTAAACGTCACCGCATCCCCCGTAAGGTCATGTTCGCGGCCACAGATAGAGGTGGCCTATCGCTATCGGTCCTTAATATTATGCACTATTACTGGACTTCCCATTTGCGTGTCATTCCTTTTTAGGCGTCCCAACAGGCATACACCAAATGGGTAGAAATTGAAAAGCTCATGATTTCCCCGGTTCATCCGAACACCCTGCTAAGGCCGCGTGCCCCCATAGCTCCCCACACTCCCCTCCTGCGGCCTATGGCCTTTACCAAACACATATGGGATACCTGCCACCGACGGTTTGCCTTAACTTCTCAGCACTCCTCTATGATCTCTTTACAACCCAGCTATTCCCTCCAGCTTAACCGCCCCTATGGTCTGGGTCTGGTCGTCGTTAGGTCTCTTCCATCTGGCGGACATTGTGGACGCCTCTACTCTGACACTGAGATCCTTTGGGCAGCTTCAGGACCAATCAAAAGTACAGACGACGGAGGGACTACACTACCTCCAGGTTCGTCACCATGTGAGCACTACTTTTGGTTCACTTAAGGTGTCACTCCCTACCCCATTTGAGCGTCTGTGCCGGGACGAGAGGCCTGATCTCTCTCATCTACCACCTTTTTGCCACATCCACAGAGGGCGAGTTCCCACATCATGTATACATGCATAAATGGCCTACTGCCCTCGGATCGCCTCTTTCTCGCAGTGCCTGGCAGACTGTATGGAATAGGGCAGCCCAGTCATCTATTTGCACCATGTATAAGGAGACGCAGTACAAGCTGCTAATGCACTGGTACCATACCCCGCACTCCTACATTCCACAAACCCCACTGTTCCATCTGTCTGCTGGCGGTGCTTGAACAACGTGGGTTCTTTGTACCATATTTTTGGGACATGCCCCAGTATCACCCATTTTGGGGGGAGGTGAGGGATGTGGCTCATTCGCTTTTTGGATCCCCTGTACCACTAGCCACCTCCGGGGTTGAACAAGTACTCCTCCAGGCTGTTCCTCTATGTATTGCAGCCAAATCATTGATCTCCAAATCCTGGAAGCAGACTACCCCTCCCACCAAGTCCATACTCCTAGCCAGGGTCCGTGACTTCAGGTCCATGGAATGTCTCACGGTGTCCATTAACAACACCGTGGAACAATTCCAAGCGATATGGCTACCCTGGGATACATACCTGGAGTCCCCCTAATGGTCTCTCCCCTACCATCCCCACTCCTACTCCCCCCTTACCTGTCCCTTTCCCTTTGTGTTCTGTCAGTTGTCTTATCCCTAGTCCTGAGTTTTATGTCTTACATCTTTGGGTATAACTATGGGACCTGTACTGCTGTACGCCATGTTTGTTGTGCTTATTCCCATTTCAATGGTCTGCTAAATTACTCAGTATGAGCTATGTCGTACCATTTCATGTTTTTCCTTTTTTCTTTTCTGTACTATTGAAAATCTGCACGTTGTGTGCTAATAAAAATCATCCGCATACACCCCCATAATAGTGTCATCCGCATACACCCCCATAACAATGTCATCCGCATACACCCCCATAACAATGTCATCTACATACACCCCCATAACAGTGTCATCCACATACACCTCTATAACAGTGTCATCTACATACACCTCCATAACAGTGTAATCTACATACACCTCTATAACAGTGTCATCTACATACACCTCTATAACAGTGTCATCTACATACACCTCTATAACAGTGTCATCTACATACACCCTCATAACAGTGTCATCTACATACACCCCCATAACAGTGTCATCTACATACACCTCCATAACAGTGTCATCTACATACACCTCCATAACAGTGTCATCTACATACACCTCTATAACAGTGTCATCCACATACACCTCTATAACAGTGTCATCAACATACACCCCCATAATAGTGTCATCTACATACACCTCTATAACAGTGTCATCTACATACACCCCCATAACAGTGTCATCTACATACACCTCTATAACAGTGTCATCTACATACACCTCCATAACAGTGTCATCTACATACACCCCCATAATAGTGTCATCTACATACACCCCCATAACAGTGTCATCTACATACACCTCTATAACAGTGTCATCTACATACACCCCCATAACAGTGTCATCTACATACACCCCCATAACAATGTCATCTACATAAACCTCCATAACAGTGTCATCTACATACACCCCCATAACAGTGTCATCTACATACACCCCCATAACAATGTCATCTACATACACCTTCATAACAGTGTCATCTACATACACCCCCATAACAGTGTCATCTACATACACCTCTATAACAGTGTCATCTACAAACACCCCATAATAATGTCATCTACATACACCTCTATAACAGTGTAATCTACATACACCCCATAACAGTGTCATCCACATACACCTCTATAACAGTGTCATCTACATACACCCCCATAATAGTGTCATCTACATACACCCCCATAACAATGTCATCTACATACACCTTCATAACAGTGTCATCTACATACACCTCTATAACAGTGTCATCTACAAACACCCCATAATAGTGTCATCTACATACACCTCCATAACAGTGGCATCTACATACACCTCTATAACAGTGTCATCCACATACACCCCCATAACAGTGTCATCTACATAAACCCCCATAACAGTGTCATCTACATACACCTCCATAACAGTGTCATCTACATACACCTCTATAACAGTGTCATCTACAAACACCCCATAATAATGTCATCTACATACACCTCTATAACAGTGTAATCTACATACACCCCATAACAGTGTCATCCACATACACCTCTATAACAGTGTCATCTACATACACCCCCATAATAGTGTCATCTACATACACCCCCATAACAGTGTCATCTACATACACCCCCATAACAATGTCATCTACATACACCTTCATAACAGTGTCATCTACATACACCTCTATAACAGTGTCATCTACAAACACCCCATAATAGTGTCATCTACATACACCTCCATAACAGTGGCATCTACATACACCTCTATAACAGTGTCATCCACATACACCCCCATAACAGTGTCATCTACATAAACCCCCATAACAGTGTCATCTACATACACCTCCATAACAGTGTCATCTACATAAACCTCCATAACAGTGTCATCTACATACACCCCCATAACAGTGTCATCTACATAAACCCCAATAACAGTGTCATCTACATACACCCCCATAACAGTGGCATCTACATACACCTCCATAACAGTGTCATCTACATACACCCCCATAACAGTGTCATCTACATACACCTCCATAACAGTGTCATCTACATACACCCCCATAACAGTGTGACACCCCCCAGAGAGACACCCCACATAAGAGAAAGACACCCCCATAACAGTGTAACAGATGAGAAGAGTAGAAAAAGAGTGAAGAGAGAGCAGAGGGGAGAAGAAGGGGAGAGAGGAGAGGAGGGAGAGAGAGAGAGAGGAGAAGAGGAGAGGAGAGTGAGGAGAGGGGGGGATAAGGAGAGAGAGAGAGTAGAGGAGAGAAAGTGAAGAGGAGAGGAGTGAGACGAGAAGAGAGAGAAGAGGATAGGGGAGAAGAAGAGAGAGAGGGGAAAGAGTAGAAGAGGAGAGAGAGAAGAGAAAACGAGAGATAGAGAAGAGGGAGACAGAGTAGAAGAGGGGAGCTAGAGAGAGGAAGAAGAGGAGAGGATGAGAGAGAGAGAGAGGAAAGAGACAAAGAGAGAGAGGAGAACAGGAGATAGTGAGAGAAGGGAGAAAGGAGAGAGAGAGGAGAAAAGGACAGAAGAGAGAGGATAAGTGGAGAGAGAAAGAGAGAGAGAGAGCTGCAGGCTGCAGAGAGGCAGCAGCCCTAAGAATGAGCTCCTCAACCTGAACCACCTTATACCTTGTAATGAGCAAAAATTGAAGGACAGAACCAGGAAAAACCAAGAGAAGATGCAAAACAACAACAAGCAAGAACAAAATATTCAATGAAAAGACAGATTTAAGAAAATTTTAAGGAAAAAATGACAAGACCATCTAGAGGAGAAGAGGACAAGCATAACCAGAAAGAATTCCAAGGATTCCAGCGGAGTAACACAAGGTCAGACCATCCTGCCACCACACACAGGATTACTAAAATATATGGACTATATTTGAAACATACAAATACTTCCACCATGGAAAACTGCAATTTAAAAGGACAGAACACAGAAGATGTCGCTAGCAAAGACTCCAACACACAAGGCACAGCCAGCGGAGGTCTAACACCTTGGAGCTTGTTTACTCAGAGGCAGAAAAGAACAGCCAAGCAAGAAAAGCAAGGAAAAAAATACAAATGGAACAAAACCCAGAAAGCTTGTTTGCTGACTTTTCGAACAACGACCATGACAGGAAGAAATCCAATGTACTCCTTTATACGGAGAACAGGGAGGCCTGGCATAGAGCTTTCTGCAAATTCTATAATAATATCACAAAAGGAGGCATCTCCAAGGGCCGGCAGATCAAGGTCAGGGATGAGGAAAATCAACAGTGAGAGGCACTCACTCTGAACATCTACCACAATGGCACCATCATGGCACAAGTCACCGAGGCCAAATTGGAAGATTTTGAACAACTCTTCCCCCAAATTAAAGAACAGGCCAAAGTCTATAAGGATATACAAAGTCCATGGAACAAGACCTGTGAGGAACAAATTCCAACAGAGACATCCTCCAGGGACATGCCTGCATCATGTCCCAGTCCAGCGTGCCCCTCACCCGAGGTCCTCATAGAATGCTTATCTCAATTAGAAAGAGACTTCGTTCAATTCAAAGAACAGCTTCAAAGACAATTAGCTGAAAGCAATACAAATGACCAACTCACAGATGAAATAAACAAACTGAAATCTGAACATAGGTCTGCCTTACAGGAAGTGCAATTGAAGATCCGACATCTACAAGAGGAAAATACCCAACTGAGAGAAGAGATAACACAACTAAAAACACAAACAGAGCCCAACAACCAGGAGAGAGGATCAAAAAGGACGATGTGTACTGACAAAGTACACAACAATGAACAAGACACCAAGAAGACTAATGAGTGTTCAAAAATCAACATAACAAAGAGCAGTGAAAGCCAAAACCACTCAGATAATCTTGCAGCCACCACCAGACAGCCAGCAAACCCCAGACATCACAGTTCTGAAATCCTCTCCACCCCTTGGCCCCATCCTCTCCACCCCTCGACCCCATCTTCTCCACCCCTCTGCCCCATCCTCTCCACCCCTCGGCCCCATCCTATCCACCTCTCGGCCCCATCCTCTCCAACCCTCGGTCCCATCCTCTCCAGTCCTCGGCGCCATCCTCTCCAACCTGCGGCCCCATTTTCTCCACCCCTCAGCGCCATCCTCTCCAACCCTCGGTCCCATCGTCTCCACCCCTCTGCGCTATCCTCTCCATCCCTCAGCCCCATCCTCTCCACCCCTTTGCGCCATCCTCTCCATCCCTCAGCCCCATCATCTCCACCCCTCTGCCCCATCCTCTCCACCCCTCGGCCCCATCCTCTCCACCCCTCGACCCCATCTTCTTCACCCCTCGGCCACATCCGCTCCACCCCTCTGCCCCATCCTCTCCAACTCTCGCCCCCATCCTCTCCAGTCCTCGGCGCCATCCTCTCCAACCTGCGGCCCCATTTTCTCCACCCCTCAGCGCCATCCTCTCCAACCCTCGGTCCCATCGTCTCCACCCCTCTGCGCCATCCTCTGCATCCCTCAGCCCCATCCTCTCCACCCCTTTGCGCCATCCTCTCCATCCCTCAGCCCCATCATCTCCACCCCTCTGCCCCATCCTCTCCACCCCTCGGCCCCATCCTCTCCACCCCTCGACCCCATCTTCTTCACCCCTCGGCCCCATCCGCTCCACCCCTCTGCCCCATCCTCTCCAACTCTCGCCCCCATCCTCTCCATCCCGCGGCCCCATTTTCTCCACCCCTCAGCGCCATCCTCTCCATCCCTCGGCCCCATCCTCTCCACCCCTCTGCCCTATCCTCTCCAACCTTCGGCCCCATCGTCTCCACCCCTCGGCGCCATCCTCTCCATCCCTCAGCCCCATCCTCTCCACCCCTCAGCGCCATCCTCTCCACCCCTCAGCCCCATCCTCTCCACCCCTCGGCCCCATCGTCTCCACCCCTTCCCCGCTGCCAGTAAGTCTTTCTTTTGGGACCATAGGCCCAGCCATACATTTTCTCACCACCCAGCCCCATCTTATCCCCTGTCCCTGCTGCCAGCCGGTCCCTCCATCAGGACCTCAGACCAAAGCTATACATTAAATTCCCCTGGCCTGACCCCAGCGTCCTGTTTCCATAACATCGCGGCAGCACGTGATTGCAATATGCCGGCCTTGCGATCCTCCCTCTCCCTCCAGCCAGGACCTCGGGCCATAAAAGCCATGTACTGGGGATACAGTGAAGTCACGAATGAGGAAAGCAACCCCAACACCAGCTTTTGCCAAAACAGAATTTTACTTAAATGTGGCAATGAGAGTGACCACAGATGCTGGTAACATACAATAAATTGACATACACCCAGCCCGAAGGCTGAGACCCCTGTGCTGCACAGCACGGCGCCCTCCGATTGATGCAGGAGGAAAGTGCTGTAATTTACCTACTGGCGGGCACAACTAAACTGCCATACCTTACCTGTTATTACCCTAAAATAACAAGAATCACTGTATGGGTGTGTGGTGCGGGCTAGCCTGCGGTGCAGCACAACAGCTTACAATCTTACACAGCTCTACAGTATTCCCCCTCCTATAACTGGTCCTGTAGCAGGTGCCTGAGTATTCCTCCTGATCAAAACGCCAGCCTGGCTTGAGGTTTTGGGAAGTTTATCAGCTCTCCAATATGAAATGTCACTTTAAATTATGGCGTCCCTGCAATGAACAGCCAGCAACACTTGTGTCCTGGCACAAACAGAGACCCTAACTAACTAACTACAGGCCTGGTCTCTGTCTCTAGGCGCCAACACTGTGATGAGGTGCGTGCACGATCTTCCCGACCCGGGTCTGCTCTGCATCTGCTGGTGACTCTGAACAGAACAAATGCCTCTCCGACATGCATGCAATACCGCAGTGTATGTTGCTTTGTTCCTCAGCTCTCATCAGCGTTCCTAGAAGCAATCCTCTTCCTCTGGACAGGATCAGGGTCTTGGACATGATCAGCTTCACTTAGCTGCAGCTCTGGTCACTGAGGGATGCCCTCACACCTGATGGACAGATCCTCTCCTCAGTGTCTCTCTTAGGCTACTTTCACACTAGCGTTAATATTTTCCGGTACTGAGATCCGTCATAGGGTCTCAATACCGGAAAAAAACGCTTCTGTTTTGTCACCATTCATTGTCAATGGGGACAAAATGTAACTGAACAGAACAGAGCGCTCCAAAATGTATTCCGTTCTCATACCGGAGAGCAGCATGCTGTGGTTTTCTTTCTGCCCTGGCATAAGGAGCAATACGGATCCGCCATGACCCACAATGCAAGTCCATGGGGACGGATCCATTTTCTCCGACACAATAGAAAACGGATCCATCCCCCATTGACTTTCAATAGAGTTCATGATGGATCTGTCTTCATAACGGTTGTATTATCATTAACGGAAGCGTTTTTGCCGGATCCAGAAAAACGCTAGTGTGAAAGTAGCCTCTAAGAAGAAGGATCCTTCACTTCCGCTCCAGGCTTTGTAACTCCACCTCTCATGAATATGGAACAATATGCAGTCTGTTGCTGTGTTTAGGAAACAGCGGCATCTTGTGGCCAAACAGCAGAATGTCAGTCCAGATATTTAAAACAGTGTTCAGACAATGAGAGCTGTTTCCCCCATCTCACAGCCGGGCCATACACTGTATTTCCTCAGCCCAGCCTATGGCACCGCAGCATCACGTGATCGTGGCTGCGGTCACATGATTGCAATTGCAGTCACGTGACCGCAATAGGTTCGGCGATCGCTGCAGCACCCACCGGACATCACCTTGGGGTACCTTTTAGTTTATTTCTAATCCCTACCACTAAAGCCCCCAATGTAATGGCATTATCATTTACATTGTTGGTGTCTACAATAAATGTATATTAAATCCTTGTTGTTCATCATTAGAGGGCCATCTGGGGACCATAGGGCCCCCTCCCCTGAAGTTTGTTTTGGTGTTCTTTTTCTAGTGTACTGTAGTTTTACCTGATGAAGGGGAGATACTTCCCCTAAACACACAATACCTGCAAATAAAGAAAACAGATTTCTCTGCAGTACTTACGGATACTGTAGCTGGTTCCTTGCGCTGAGGGATGTTCTTTCTTGACAAGTTTTAATCTTCTTGGGGAGTTCAGGCACCCCTGATAAGAAGACCTACAACTGCATAAGAACCGCTTCTGGGGTTCCAGTTTACCCTTTGATGAGCCTTCACTAGAGTTGTACCTATTGTCAACACAACCCTCTAAGGGGAGCCTCTGTGCACCAGAAAGATAACCTGGAGCCGCGCCCCCGAGGAGCAGCTCACCCTGCCACAGACACAGGGCGGTAGAGGACACATAGTACTGCTCTGTAGAGAGGCGTGGCCATGCCGATTTATTTCTATTTCTTTTTTTATTCTATTTAGACTTTTTTATGTTCTTCTGTACATTCCTATGTGTAGTATTTGATATCAGTTACATTGCGTTAATTGGCTCGGCGGGGGTGGGGTGGTTTTATTGAAGGTTCCACACCCAGAAGGAGCGCCAGTGGGGCCGGTAACGTTCTGCTCTGCGCTCTTCTATTGTGGCTCCTTCATTCTTATGTGTTTAATATTCTTTCTGTAGATTTGGGTGGATTTTCCCATACATTTGCCGGGCCATATCCACAGGCTCTGTGTGCTACCTCATTCACTGACACCCCTGGCCACGTCCAGTCTTCTGTTCTTCAGCTGGTCGGAGGATATTTAGGGCAGGACACCTCCCGCAGTCTACACCAGTCGTTTCCGGGACAGGACATACAATCCGCTGAGCTTCTATTCAAAAAGGCAAGCATTTGAGTAAACACGGTGGTTAAAGACACCTGGTGCCTCCTACAGTCAATATTTTGTTTGGAGCCGCAGCCATGTCACCTGATTCCAGCAAACACTGGGAACGCAACCAACAACAGAGCCAAGAATGAAGAGTTACTGGAAAAATCAGTGACTGAGACCAGCGACACATAAGTATTCACACCCCCAGATCATGCAATGCAAAATAACTCTATAGTGAGCAGAACGAATATGAGGAGGTGATGATGGAGCAGCAGAGGAAGGAGGAGAATGAGGAGAAGAAGGAGAATGAGGAAGAGATAAAGGAGGAGAAGGAGGGACAGATTAAGGATAGAAAACAGATAAAGGAGGGAAAGAAGGAGTAGGAGGAGAATAATGAGGAGGTGATGTTGGAGAAGGAGGGGAATGAGGAGGAGAAGGACCACCAGAGGAAGAAGGAGAGTGAGGAGAAGATAAAGGCGGGGAGGAGCACCAATGCACCTTTTCACGATGGCACAGTCTAAGTCAGGGGAATGAGGAGAAGGACAACCAGAGGAAGAAGGAGAGTGAGGAGGAGATAAAGGAGGAGGAGGAGTAGAAGGAGAATGAGGAGCAGATGATGAATGGGAAGAAGGAGGAGAATGAGGGGAAGAAGGAGAATGAGGAGGACATGATGGAGAAGAAGAAGAGGAAAGATTGAGCATGAAGAGCAGATAAAGGAGGTCAAGAAGGAGTAGAAGGAGAATGATGATAAGGAGATGTTGAAGAATCAGAGGAAGAGGGAGAAGAAGAAATGGAAAAAGGAGAATGAGGAGGAGATAAAGAAGGAGAATGAGAAAGAGATAAAGGGGGAGAAGAAGGAGAATGGGGAGAAGAAATGGAGAATGAAGAGGAGATAAAGGAGGGGAAGAAGGAGAGGAAGAAGGAGAATGAGGAGGAGAACAAGGAGAAGGAGGAGATAAAGGGGCAGAAAAAAGAGAATGAGGGGCAGATAAGGGAGGAGATGAAGAAGGAGAATGAGGAAAAGATAAAGGCGGCGGAAAAGAAGGAGAATGAGGAGGGGAACAAGGAGAAGGAGGAGGAGATAAAGGGGCAAAAGGAGAATGAGGAGCATATAAACGAGGAGAATGAGGAGCAGATGAAGAAGGAGAATAAGGAAGACATAAAGAGGGAGAAGAAGGAGCAAAAAATGGAGAATGATGAAAAGATAACGGAGGGGAAGAAGTAGTGTAGTGTACGGGGACTGTAATGCCCATCACTACAAAAGGGTCACTTGTGTGCTGTCGTCCCCCTTATCTATGGGGAAGTTGGTATAAGTCGTCTTTATAAAATGTAATGTAATGTAATGCTATGTACTTCCCTGTTGCTGTGAAATTTGCATGTGCAGGCCTGCTAGGGCAGTCATTCCGGCTCTTGGTCACTAGAGGGAGCTAGGGAGCCCTAGTCTATATAAGGCCCAGTCAGGGAAGGGAAAGTCAGTCTAAGGTTGATAGTCTAGTCTAACCAGAGATTAGACAATGTCAGAGTCAAGTCCAGGCCTGAAGCCTGCAGACCAGGAGAGGGTATTGCAGTCCCTGTAACCGGGTTCCAGATCCAAGGAGAAGGTTCCCCTCCTAAATATATATATGCAGAAGCAGGAACACCACCGCTGATCAGCCTGAGGACACTGGGAGAGTTCAGAAGTTTCTAGAGTCAGTGCTGGGAGAGACAGAGGCAAGTCCAGAGAAGCAAGAGGTACTAAAGACAACAGAGGAGGTACTTGATCATTATAAAACCAAGGATATAAGCCAGAGCTAGGGCATTGGGCCTTGGAGAAGAGTTTCTATGTTCCAGGATCAGTCAGGAATAGAGTGCAAGCTGCCTGTACTACAAATCCTGTGTCTAACACTCTGAATGTCACCTTGCTATATATTGCCTGCATCAAATGTACTGCAACCAACTGTCTGCAAAGGAACTGCGCTTCCATCTATGTCCATGCATGATGACTACTAAAGTTTGAATTCTGTTTTAACATCACGTGGTTCCTCAGTTATTCCTGCTATCAGCAAACGGCGTGCCACCGTTTAATTGGCACTGGCGTCACGAACATTTCTCATCATCCCCTGCCCTTGCAGAGAGTCAGCCGTCTCAGGTTAGTGTCACAATTGCACTACAACACCCAGGAACATTTCTACACCTAACTTGAGTACGCTGCACCTCTCTTTTGGCGTCACGAACAGGATACGCACGCTTTATAGTGCAAGAAGCGTGAACTTTGTGCCTTATACAGTTGCCCTGTGACCAAAGTGACATATTGCCTGTTTTATTAAAGTGGACTTTGTGGACTGAAAAACATACCAAAAGTGTCCCAAAAACCTCCAAAAAGCGCTGTGCAGTGTTGCGCTATCAAGAGGAAGGAAATCGCCACATTGGAGTGTGGTTTTGTGGACTTTTAATCATCCTGCTTGCTGTCAGTGAATAGACAGCGCTTCTACCAAAGATGGCCGCTGAGACTACTGAAATAGCTGCTGCGTCATCTTCATCCCGAAAAAGCGGGAAAAATTGGCGCCTTTTTGAGGGAATAGCGGGAAAGAGTTCAAGGTCAGGCGCGACTGCTTATCTGGACATTTGCATGTCGGCCAGCATGGACTCCGCCTTCCCCATACTGGAATACCTGGGGGGCGGCCTCCCAGTGCAATGGGAGGAGCTGGCTGAACTTATTGGCGCCACCCTATCGCTCTCCAGAGAAGGATCGAGCATGTTGGAGAGTGAGCACCGCTTTGCTGCAACGTCCGCGCCTGAAATATCAAAGATGGATAATGTTGGTGTAGAGCCTGAGGACGCTCCACCGGCCTATTCTCCGGGACCGGAGAGACCTGTCTGCCCGCCGCCGGAGAAAGAACCAGAGCATCATTATGGCTTCTGGAGGGACTTCTTCCAGCCCTCTTTCAAGTGGTCAGCACTTATGGCAGAGATCCGGGAAGTCGCCAAAAAGCGGAATACAAAGACTAAAATATATTATGAGGCACTGACCAAGACTATCCATGAAAGACACACCAACACCCAACCCCGCCTGGAAAGGAGAAAGGGAGTGGTGGTGTCCTTTGACAAAACCCGTGGCTACGGGTTCATCCAAGATTATCTAACTGGCAGAGACTTGTATGTTAACAGAATATCTGTCAAGAGAGACTACCTCCCTTCCTATCAGCACAGCCTCCGCGAGGGAGAGGAAGTGGAGTTCACCCCTGCCGAGAGCCTGAGAGGCCCTTATGCAACTGCCGTGACCCGTCCCAAGCGAGAACCTGAGGACTGGGAGGCAGAAGAAGACTACTCTGGCTGCGAGCGGGAACCTGAACGCTCTCCAGAGCCGGCCCATCACGCCTTCCAAGAGCGGGGCTCCTTCATTGGGCCTAATGTCTTCTGGCAGCCAACCGTGTTGGAAAAATGGGTGAGCCCCTATCCTTCCCCCGAGCTGCCTCGTCGGGAGAAGACCGTACAAGACATGGAGAATTTAAAAGGACTTCGGGTTACCTTGGAGAATATCCGGAAGGGTAGGAGACCCGATGCGCCACCGGAATCTGCAAAGGCCGCGTCCGAGCCATCGTTGACTGTACCTGCGCTGGCGGCGCCAGCAGAGGACAGCGATTCCGACACAGAGAGCATTGGTGACCAGATCGTCCGGCTGGAGGAAAAGTTGCGGGAGCTGCGCGAGATCGCGACCGCCAGGATCCGGACGCCGCCTAAGGAGGATGAGGTAAGGGTGCCTGTCACCACCCGTAGACCTCCTTCTGTCACCCCCGCTCCGTTGCGGCCCCAAAGAGGACCCGCTATTGCTGTGAACTGCTGCACAGAGCCCACCGGACCGCTTGCGGCGGCGGTACCCAGTGCCGCACCACCCACAATCATTATGCCGGGACCGGTACGGTCCACCCGAGGGTCTACCCCTAGGCCCATGGGGCCAATACCTATTAGGGGCCCCTTTACCTTGCAGCTGCCCCCTGACACCGTTATGTGGGCACATCCTCCTGTAGAGGACTACTACAGGCCGTACTTGCCAGCAGAGCCGGGTAATTATGACATACCCCTGTGAATCAGCCTGCTAGGCCTTTGCTTTATTTCACCAAAGAATGATGTTGTTAACCCTTCCAGGACAGGAGTCCTATGTTTTCTGGTCCTTTGTTGCTGCTGCCAGTTCATCCACGGCTCAGTGGTAGGTGTCACTCACTGAAATAATAAACTCAACAAAGCCAAGTTTGTTTCCAGGACCTCCTGCCTGCTTTTGCTATTTTCCACCACGTTGTGCCTGTTCCGTTGTTGCACCTTTTACCCTTACCCCCCTTTTCAGGTTGATCAGGGGTATTACAGCACTTGTTTTCTATTATACAATTTTATTGTGCAACTTGATACTAAGGAACCGTGCCCGGAGACAGACTCAAAAGAACCTGAGCCTCTGAGATTTTTGCTCTTTTAAAAGGAAATGTGCCCAGAGATGGACTCCACCGCACGAGAGCCTCTGTGATTTATAGGAAAGTAACCTGGGTACGGACTCATATTTGTTCTTTGAGCCTCCAAGAACTTTTATACTGTTTTACCGTTTCTTGCTGTTTTATTAAGGACAATTTGCACATATGGACTATCCTGGTTATAATGTTACGCTGTGCCAGGTCAGCGCCCCCGTTCCATTCACTATCCTGAGAGAAGAGAACGACGCCCCTTGTCACTACCCTTCACCTTTGCCAATTGGACCTGATATGAATGTAAATGCAGATGAATTACATATATGTATGCCTGCATGTCTCTTTTTCTGTTTCAGGTGAAGATTCCAGTTGGGCGAGCCCTGATGGAGTACGAGGTCGTACTCAGCTTAAAGCAGTGGGGTATGTAGTGTACGGGGACTGTAATGCCTGTCACTACAGAAGGGTCACTTGTTGTGCTGTCGTCCCCCCTTATTTATGGGGAGGTTGGTATAAGTCATCTTCATAATGTAATGCTATGTACTTCCCTGTTACTGTGAAACTTGCATGTGCAGGCCTGCTATGGGTGTCATTCCAGCTCTTAGTCACTAGAGGGAGCTAGGGAGCCCTAGTCTATATAAGGCCCAGACAGGGAAGGGAAAGTCAGTCTAAGGTTGATAGTCTAGTCTAACCAGAGATTAGACAATGTCAGAGTCAAGTCCAGGCCTGAAGCCTGCAGACCAGGAGAGGGTATTGCAGTCCCTGTAACCGGGTTCCAGATCCAAGGAGAAGGTTCCCCTCCTAAATATATATATGCAGAAGCAGGAACACCACCGCTGATCAGCCTGAGGACACTGGGAGAGTTCAGAAGTTTCTAGAGTCAGTGCTGGGAGAGACAGAGGCAAGTCCAGAGAAGCAAGAGGTACTAAAGACAACAGAGGAGGTACTTGATCATTATAAAACCAAGGATATAAGCCAGAGCTAGGGCATTGGGCCTTGGAGAAGAGTTTCTATGTTCCAGGATCAGTCAGGAATAGAGTGCAAGCCGCCTGTACTACAAATCCTGTGTCTAACACTCTGAATGTCACCTTGCTATATATATTGCCTGCATCAAATGTACTGCAACCAACTGTCTGCAAAGGAACTGCGCTTCCATCTATGTCCATGTATGATGACTACTAAAGTTTGAATTCTGTTTTGACATCACGTGGTTCCTCAGTTATTCCTGCTATCAGCAAACGGCGTGCCACCGTTTAATTGGCACTGGCGTCACGAACATTACTTATCATCACCTGCCCTTGCAGAGAGTCAGCTGTCTCAGGTTAGTGTCACAATTGCACTACAACACCCAGGAACATTTCTACACCTAACTTGAGTACGCTGCAGTAGAATGAGGAGCAGTTAAAGGAAAACCAAGAGCAGATAAAGGATGGGAAGAAGGAGGAGAAGATGACGGAAGGGAAGAAGGAGAATGATGTGGGGGATGGGGTAGAGGAATCAGAAGGAGGACAGAGGAGTTTGGTGAGAATAGAGGAGTCTGGAGAGGACAGTGGGGTCTGGAAGAGGACATAGCAGTCTGGAGGAGGACAGAGGAGTCTAGAGAAGACAGTGGGTCTGGAGGAGGACAGAGAAATCTGGATGAGGACAGAAGGGTCTAGTGAGTAGTGTTGAGCGAGCACCAAAGTGCTTATGTGCCGATGTAGAACACTTTACGATGCTCGGGTGTTCTACCGAGCACCCGGGCACAATGGAAGTCAATGAGAGAACCCCAGGCACCCCCTGCTCTAAAGAGGGCAGGGTGCCGGGACTCTAGTTCGGTTTAGGAGTCCCTGCTCTGACTCCATATATAGCTATATCCATATATGGAGTCAGTGCTTGGGGACACCCCAGTGTATTTTAATCTAATTTCTGAAAAGTTTCTGCTGGGATTTGAACTCCCAAGCTTGTACATTACCACTACACTATAGAGCTATATGTTAACCTGCACAGAAATATAAAATAAGTCTTCTGCTGAATAGGAATACTCACTACATCAGAAACTACTATGAGGGTTTTCTGGCACAGTTTAGCGTTCAGCTTTATAGCTGAGTGGATAAGGTCCTTGCCTCTAATATACAAGCTTGGGAGTTTGAATCCCAGCAGAAACGTTTCAGATTTTTTTTTATATATATATATATATATAAGTTTTTAGCCATAATATATTTACATATATTATTATACAGTATATTTAGAATATACACTAACCTAAAGAATTCTTAGTGCCCCCATACTAATACGGTGTTGGACCCCCTTTTGCCTTAATTCTACGTGGCATTGATTCCACAAGGTGCTGATAGCATTCTTTAGAAATGTTGGCCCATATTGATAGGATAGCATCTTGCAGTTGATGGAGATTTGAGGGATGCACATCCAGGGCACGAAGCTCCCGTTCCACCACATCCCAAAGATGCTCTATTGGGTTGAGATCTGGTGACTGTGGGGCCATTTTAGTACAGTGAACTCATTGTCATGTTCAAGAAACCAATGTGAAATGATTGGAGCTTTGTGACATGGTGCATTATCCTGCTGGAAGTAGCCATCAGAGGATGGACACATGTTCTCATTCTGTTTACGCCAAATTCGGACTCTACCATTTGAATGTCTCAACAGAAATCGAGACTCATCAGACCAGGCAACATTTTTCCAGTCTTCAACAGTCCAGTTTTGGTGAGCTCGTGCAAATTGTAGCCTCTTTTTCCTATTTGTAGTGGAGATGAGTGGTACCCGGTGGGGTCTTCTGCTGTTGTAGCCCATCCGCCTCAAGGTTGTGCGTGTTGTGGCTTCACAAATGCTTTGCTGCATACCTCGGTTGTAACGAGTGGTTATTTCAGCCAACGTTGCTCTTCTATCAGCTTGAATCAGTCGGCCCATTCTCCTCTGACCTCTAGCATCCACAAGGCATTTTCGCCCACAGGACGGCCGCATACTGGATGTTTTTCCCATTTCACACCATTCTTTGTAAACCCTAGAAATGGTTGTGCGGGAAAATCCCAGTAACTGAGCAGATTGTGAAATACTCAGACCGGCCCGTCTGGCACCAACAACCATGCCACGCTCAAAATGGCTTAAATCCCCTTTCTTTCCCATTCTGACAATCAGTTTGGAGTTCAGGAGATTGTCTTGACCAGGAGCCCCCCCTAAATGCATCGAAGCAACTGCCATGTGATTGGTTGACTAGATGATTGCATTAATGAGAAATAGAACAGGTGGTCCTAATAATTCTTTAGGTGAGTGTATATTATAATATATGTAAATATATTGTGGCTAAAAACATCAGTAGTAGTTTCCCACATATTATGCATTCATATATACACTGCTCAAAAAAATAAAGGGAACACAGAAATAACACATCCTAGATCTGAATTAATTAAATATTCTTCTGAAATACTTTGTTCTTTACATAGTTGAATGTGCTGACAACAAAATCACACCAAAAAAAAAAAATGGAAATCAAATTTTTCAACCCATGGAGGTCTGGATTTGGAGTCACAGTCAAAATTAAAGTGGAAAAACACACTACAGGCTGATCCAACTTTGATGTAATGTCCTTAAAACAAGTCAAAATGAGGCTCAGTAGTGTGTGTGGCCTCCACGTGCCTGTATGACCTCCCTACAACGCCTGTGCATGCTCCTGATGAGGTGGCGGACGGTCTCCTGAGGGATCTCCTCCCAGACCTGGACTAAAGCATCTGCCAACTCCTGGACAGTCTGTGGTGCAACGTCACGTTGGTGGATAGAGCGAGACATGATGTCCCAGATGTGCTCAATTGGATTCAGTTCTGGGGAACGGGCGGGCCAGTACATAGCATCAATGCCTTCGTCTTGCAGGAACTGCTGACACACTCCAGCCACATGAGGTCTAGCATTGTCTTGCATTAGGAAGAACCCAGGGCCAACCGCACCAGCATATGGTCTCACAAGGGGTCTGAGGATCTCATCTCGGTACCTAATGGCAGTCAGGCTACCTCTGGCGAGCACATGGAGGGCTGTGCGGCCCTCCAAAGAAATGCCACCCCACACCATTACTGACCCAATGCCAAACCGGTCATGCTGGAGGATGTTGCAGGCAGCAGAACGTTCTCCACGGCGTCTCCAGACTCTGTCACGTCTGTCACATGTGCTCAGTGTGAACCTGCTTTCATCTGTGAAGAGCACAGGGCGCCAGTGGCGAATTTGCCAATCTTGGTGTTCTCTGGCAAATGCCAAACGTCCTGCACGGTGTTGGGCTGTAAGCACAACCCCCACCTGTGGATGTCGGCCCTCATATCACCCTCATGGAGTCTGTTTCTGACCGTTTGAGCAGACACATGCACATTTGTGGCCTGCTGGAGGTCATTTTGCAGGGCTCTGGCAGTGGTCCTCCTGTTCCTCCTTGCACAAAGGCGGAGGTAGCGGTCCTGCTGCTGGGTTGTTGCCCTCCTACGGCCTCCTCCACGTCTCCTGATGTACCGGCCTGTCTCCTGGTAGCGCCTCCATGCTCTGGACACTACGCTGACAGACACAGCAAACCTTCTTGCCACAGCTCGCATTGATGTGCCATCCTGGATAAGCTGCACTACCTGAGCCACTCGTGTGGGTTGTAGACTCCGTCTCATGCTACCACTAGAGTGAAAGCACCGCCAGCATTCAAAAGTGACCAAAACATCAGCCAGGAAGCATAGGAACTGAGAAGTGGTCTGTGGTCACCACCTGCAGAACCACTCCTTTATTGGGGGTGTCTTGCTAATTGCCTATAATTTCCACCTGTTGTCTATCCCATTTGCACAACAGCATGTGAAATTGATTGTCACTCAGTGTTGCTTCCTAAGTGGACAGTTTGTTTTCACAGAAGTGCGATTGACTTGGAGTTACATTGTGTTGTTTAAGTGTTCCCTTTATTTTTTTCAGCAGTGTATATCAGAAGTATGATTTTATCTAAATATATATATATATATATTTAAAAAAAAAATCTATTTTTCTTTTAGTAATTACACATTTATTTTGTGCCATACATCTTTTTCAATTACAAAAAAATATATATATAAAATATAATCTAAATTTTTGAAATTTTTCTGGTGGGATTTGAACTCCCAAGCTTGTATATTAGAGGCAAGGATGTTAACCACTACAGTATACAGCTTCTAGTTAACCTGCACAGAAATATCAAATAAGTCTTCTGCTGAATAGGAGTACTCACTAAATCAGAAACTACTATGAGGTTTTTCTGACATAATTTAGCATTTAGCTTTATAGCTGAGTGGATAAGGTCCTTACCTCTAATGTGTAAGGGGTTGTGAGTTCAAATCTTAACACAAACATTTCAGAAATAGATGCGCTCGAGCACATGTGGGGCCAGGTTTATCATTACTCTGACAGCTCACTCCACTTTCACATATGGCTAAAGTCAGATTTATGATCGGCCCTTTAAGACTGTAATAAATGTGGTTTGACGGTAGCAGTTTATCTGTCAGTAAGCAGCCTTACAAAAGTTGCACATCCTTACGAAAAAGTCGCATGTTCTATTAAAAAGTCTCATAAGATAAGCATGGTCCTCACTGGAGTGAAATTGTGCATTTTTTTGCGACTTTTTAAATAGTCCCGATAGTAAATCTGTCTAGAGATTCATTTACATAAGAAAACACGCCCACTTTCAGAAAACTGGCGAGCATAGTGCAGAGCAGAAAAAAGTCGCAAATTTGTGCGCAGTTTTAGCGTTTGCTCATTTTTTTGCGACTTTTTCACTCCATTATTCTGACTTGAGCTAATGATAAATCTGGCCCGTGGTGTTCGGCTGAATTCCGCAATGTGCCGAGCATAGCGATGCTCGAGCCGAACTGGTGTTTGGGCGAGCATGCTTGCTGAACACTATGGGTCTGGAGGAGATCACAGAGAGTCTACAGTCGTGGCCAAAAGTTTTGAGAATGACACAAATATTAGTTTTCACAAAGTTTGCTGCTAAACTGCTTTTAGATCTTTGTGTCAGTTGTTTCTGTGATGTAGTGAAATATAATTACACGCACTTCATACGTTTTAAAGGCTTTTATCGACAATTACATGACATTGATGCAAAGAGTCAGTATTTGCAGTGTTGGCCCTTCTTTTTCAGGACCTCTGCAATCCGACTGCGCATGCTCTCAATCACCTTCTGGGCCAATTCCTGATGATACAACCCATTCTTTCATAATCACTTCTTGGAGTTTGTCAGAATTAGTGGGTTTTTGTTTGTCCACCCGCCTCTTGAGGATTGACCACAAGTTCTCAATGGGATTAAGATCTGGGGAGTTTCCAGGCCATGGACCCAAAATGTCAACGTTTTGGTCCCCGAGCCACTTAGTTATCACTTTTGCCTTATGGCACGGTGCTCCATCGTGCTGGAAAATGCATTGTTCTTCACCAAACTGTTGTTGGATTGTTGGAAGAAGTTGCTGTTGGAGGGTGTTTTGGTGCCATTCTTTATTCATGGCTATGTTTTGGGGCAAAATTGTGAGTGAGCCCACTCCCTTGGATGAGAAGCAACCCCACACATGAATGGTCTCAGGGTGCTTTACTGTTGGCATGACACAGGACTGATGGTAGCGCTCACCTTTTCTTCTCCGGACAAGCCTTTTTCCAGATGCCCCAAACAATCGGAAAGAGGCTTCATCAGAGAATATGACTTTGCCGCAGTCCTCAGCAGTCCATTCACCAGACTTTCTGCAGAAGATCAATCTGTCCCTGATGTTTTTTTTGGAGAGAAGTGGCTTCTTTGCTGCCCTTCTTGACACCAGGCCATCTTCCAAAAGTCTTCGCCTCACTGTACGTGCAGATGCGCTCACAGCTGCCTGCTGCCATTCCTGAGCAAGCGCTGCACTGGTGGCACTCCGATCCCGCAGCTGAATCCTCTTTAGGAGACGATCCTGACGCTTGCTGGACTTTCTTGGACGCCCTGAAGCCTTCTTAACAAGAATTTAACCTCTTTCCTTGAAGTTCTTGATGATCCTATAAATTGTTGATTGAGGTGCAATCTTAGTAGCCACAATATCCTTGCCTGTGAAGCCATTTTTATGCAATGCAATGATGGCTGCACACGTTTCTTTGCAGGTCACCATGGTTAACAATAGAAGAACAATGATTTCAAGCATCACCCTCCTTTTAACATGTCAAGTCTGCCATTTTAACCCGAACAGCCTGACCTAATGATCTCCAGCCTTGTGCTCGTCAACATTCTCACCTGAGTTAACAAGACGATTACTGAAATGATCTCAGCAGGTCCTTTAATGACAGCAATGAAATGCAGTGGAAAGTTTTTTTGGGGATTAAGTTAATTTTCATGGCAAAGAAGGACTATGCAATTCATCTGATCCCTCTTCATAACATTCTGGAGTAGATGCAAATTGCTATTATAAAAACTTAAGCAGCAACTTTTCCAATTTCCAATATTTATCTAATTCTCAAAACCTTTGGCCACGACTTTAGAGGAGGACAGGGAATCTGGAGGAGATAGATCGGATGATTTACCGCCCCTATCGCCCTGTTTTACCTGGAATCACCTTTAAAGTTTTATTGCAGCTTTTGGAGCTGTACAGTCTGGACCTCGGACCAGCAATCATTGTGCTATGAGGTCATTCCAAAACCAGTGAAGGTCTCTGCAGCAGCTCATCTGAGCAGATCAGCGGTCATGAGTCCAATGTGCAGGATGATCTACCATACAATGCTAGGGGCTGAAAAATGCCTCCTGTAACTGACTACTGGTCACCGGATGAAAGCGGGCATCCATGTAGTTTAAAAGGCGCAGGTGTCCAAAGAGTGGCGCCCCTGAAATCAAATAGGGTCGAGGGCTATGTGTGTAGCCTTCAGGTGCCCGTTCTAGGAGGATAAAATGATGACTGAGACAGGCCTGTGTTAAGAACTTCTCACCAGAGGCGCAGTTTTGTTGGAGTCAAGGTTGTCTGTTCCTTGTAGAAGGAGACGGCCTGTGCTGTTAGAGGCACCATGACTGGAGTAATGATGTTCTTCAGGTGGTCTGGCCTTGTCCCTGGACCATTCGCACAGTGTAGGGCAGTTCTGTATGGACTAGACACACCGGCCCGCACTGTGACACCACCAAAGGCTCGTCTGGTGACAACAGTGACTGATGCAGAGCGCTCTCCTTGACGTCTCCAACATCGCTGGCGGCCATTATTTCTGCTCAGCGTGAATCAACTTTCATCAGTGAATAGCACTGAGGCCCACTGGTCCCTCATCCAGCGGAGATAAGACGATGACGCCTGTGCCCGGTGGTGTAGTCAGGTACCTTGCAGGTCATCTAGCACGCAGACCACGCTGATGTAAACTGTTTCCAATAGTCCAACTTGACACTTGGTGTCTCTCACCTCCCTTACATGTGCCTAGAGTTGTGTGGCATTCATCATCCTTGTCCACGGGGCCTTGTTCACACTGAAGCGGTCATCCGTGTGGGATTGTGGCCACAGGACGTCCACTTCTCTACCTTTCTGTGACTCTTCCAGTCTCTGTATCTCTGATACAACCTGCTGATGACAGTCTAACCTCAGTGGCCATTTCCGTCTGAGAACATCCTGCTTGAAGCCTCACAATGGCGAGGTCTTGGTCTCATGATGTCAGATTGTGAGCAGCATGATGAGGAGGACTGTTTAAATACCAATTCTAATTGAACCAGGACATTTATTGGGCGATTCATGGATTGAACAGTTGGACATGTGCATTCAGAAGTTCAGAGAAGGTGACATTAGGTTCTCCTGTAAAGGTTAGAGGGCATTTTAGGGTCATCCGGAAACTTCACCCACAAGACAAATATCCTGGACTTTTTGGCAGTAGTGTAAAGCAGACATATGGGGGATGTTAAATAACGACTATTTTATCACTGTCTGTCTTAAAAGCAGACAAATTTCGAAAATGTATAATTGTTTCAGATTTTCCATAAACTTTTTTATTTTTTATTTTTATAAATAAAAGTGAAACATATCGACTCAAATTATTACTATTAAAGGGGTCCTCTCACTTCAACAAATAGCATTTATCATGTAGAGGAAATTTCCATCACATTATACACGGCTCGTTTCCACGGTTATGACCACCCTGCAATCCAGCAGCAGTGGCTGTGCTTTTACACTATAGGAAAAAGCTCTAGGTTATGTGCACTCCCATGGGCCCAGCCACTGGAGAGGCCGGTACTTTTTACTCTAGAGTACAAGCACGACCACCACTGATGGAGTAACACCAAATCCACACGGGTTACATGCTTGACGGCCGTCAGAAGGTTCACCCAGTGGGCAGTAAAAGTTATGTACCTTCCCTGCCGGTGTTTGCTAGACCACGTGTCTGTGGTCAGACGTATCTTGGCACCGACACCGTGTGCCAGAGATACATTCACTTGCCGCTGAACGTGGCCATATAGCTCTGGGAGGCCCTTGCGGGAGAAATATTTCCTTCCGGGGACCTTCCATCACGGTGTGCCAATGGCCACAAATTTTCTAAAGGCCTCCGAGTCCACTAGTTTATATGGCAGTAGTTGGCGGGCTAGCAGTTCCGACAAGCCGGTGTTCAGCCGTTGGGCAAGAGGGTTATCCGGCGTCATCACTTTTTTACGCTCGAACATTTGGGCCACGAAAGCCTGCCTTTTGCCAGATGAATGCGACGATGGTACGGTGGAAGGTGGAGTAGAGGACAATTGGGAGGAGAGAGGAGAAGGAGAAGAGGCAGGACGTGGAGCGCCGGGAGTGTGGCTTTGTGGGTTCTGAGGGCGTTGCTGATGGGAGGCCAGGTGCCTTCTTAAGGCGGTCACCCCCAGGTGAGTGTTGGGTATACCTGCAGTATCGCAGCAGAACCGCACACAACTGCTGCACATTACAAATGCACTATCATATACTCCCTATGTTAGACAGTATATTATAAGTATATCGCACCCCTCAGTAAGTCACACCTATCGATAGCACAACGTTACCAGTCCTTACAAGGACTTTTGTGGCCCTATTACCCAGCGTTTGGTGTCCCTAACCTCCTGTCCCTGCTCCACACAGCAACCTCTCCCTACACCGGCAAAAGACTGAATGTAAAATGGCGGCCAGATCGGGTTTATTTATAAGGTAGGGGGTGTGTCCATGGGCTGAAACGTCTCCATTGGCTGTCCTGTACCACCTGATTGATGGGTCATGGGT
Source organism: Bufo bufo (assembly GCF_905171765.1). Lineage (NCBI taxonomy): Eukaryota > Metazoa > Chordata > Amphibia > Anura > Bufonidae > Bufo > Bufo bufo. The sequence continues at coordinate 839,827,873 of NC_053389.1, read as the reverse complement.
CAAAGTTCTGCACAATGCAAAAGAATATGGCGCCGGCGGACATCGCCATATGTTCGCCGAACCGCGAACGAGCAAAGTTTGCCGCAAAACTACCGCCGGGCGAACAGCAAAGCCATCTCTAATGGCTCGTGCAAGCGTTTCAAACAGCAGGGGCCCGGGGTTAACGTAACCCTTCAGATGCCAAGGTCAAATGTGACCACATCATCTGAAGGCTGGAAACCCGGAGGCACTGCCCCTCCGGGCCTGGAAGGGCTCCCTCTAGTGGCGGTCGGTGAGTCGTTCTTTCTGTCACTGTGAAGCATAGAAAAATATAGACAATAAAAAACTAACATATCCGGAATCGCTGTCCAAAAATGTCTAAACTATTCAAATATTTTTCCTGCGCCGTGAACGTCCTGACTAGAGATGAGCGAATTTTATGTTATGGGATTCGTTCACACTTCGTTTGGTGGTAAAAGCGGAATTGCGTTATGGATTCTGTTACCACGGACCATAACGCACTCCTATGACGGAAGGTATAACGGAACGCCTTTAGTCACAGAATTGCGTTACGGTCCGTGGTAACAGAACCCATAACGCAATTCCGCTTTTACCACCAAACGAAGTGTGAATGAATCCCATAACATGAAATTTGCTCATCTCTAGTCATAACAGAAAAAAACAAAAACATGCAATTCGACATTTTTTGGTCACCTTGTCTCCCCCAAAAAATTGAGTAACAGTGATCAAAAAGTTGTACATACCCCATAAAAACCCCAGTTCGTCACACAAAAAACAAGCCGTCGTACAGCTCTGTAGACCGGAAAATAAAAAAGTTATGGCGGTCAGAAAATGGTGATGCAACGAAAATTTAGATTTTTTTCAAAGTACTTAGTTTTTTTAAAGTAAGAAAACAAAATAAAAACTGTACAAGTTTGGTATCGCTGTCATCGTGTTGAGCCGCAGAACAAGGGCGCCCTGTCCTTTCTAGTGCACAGTGAACGCCATGATGTCAAAACCTCGAAAACCTTGGCAAAATTGTGTTTTATTTTTTACAGTTTTACCCCAGAAAGAATTTTTTTCCTAGTTTCCCTATAAAAAATATAGTAAATTAAATGGTGCCTTAAAAATGCATCTTACCCTGCAAAAATAAGCCCCCGTATGGCTACGTGAATGGAAAAATAAAAAAGTTATGGCTATTGGAATGTGGGGAGGAAAAACCAAAAATGCAAAAACAAAAATAGGCTCAGTCCTTAGGGGGTTAAAAAAGTTATGGCGGCCACAACATGGTGACGAAAAGAAGGAGTTTTTCCCGCCTCCCGCTGCAATATTACAAAGTACAACCTGTTCTGCAGCAATGTGAATGGAAAAATAAAAAGGTTATGGCTCCGGGAATGTGGGGGGTGAAAAGCGCAAAAGCCAAAACTCTTCTGGGGCTGAAGAGGTTAAGAACTAATAATTCGAAGTAATAATTTGTGTAATTTCCTGTTTTAGCGCCGCTAAAGGATCCATAGATTCGCCCCTGACCAAAAAACTCAATATAATCAAACCATCGTGTGTGGAGTAAGACGCTGTGTTAAGCCACGCCCCAAACCACACCCCTTCCCACCCATGTAAACGTAGCCGGTATTTTTTGTTGGGGGCGCCCTAGCCGCCACGGCTGAGAAATAAGCCCAGGCCCCTTTACGTGGCTCGCACTACTGGGCTGACTAGACACCTCTGGGGGGCTTAAAAAGAGGCAGCACTTCGCAAAGTCTCAGACAGGGAATGTCCCACAGCATCGAAACACATCTGTCATGGCGGCTGATGGCTTTACAGGACGTTCCTGTCCCCCAGGTGTTTCCCCTTTTGGGGGGACGGTCCCTACTTTTCAGTCCCAGTCCCACATTTCCATTATTTACAGTGTTGATCCAGAAAACCTTTGTCTGGTTCCTCTCTGGACATTAGAGCCGTCTTCTACCTTAGTTCATTACTCGATGCATCTTGGATTTTTGGAAATTTCAGATGATTTGCGCTTTTTTGTGTAAAGGGAGACGACTGACGCATGCAGCAGATATGCAGGGAAAATGCAGCCAGAGTGTCCCTCTCTGAGGAGGCATCTCAAGAGCTACTGGAAGATGAAGGAGAAGTGATGAGATGATGGAGAAGATGGAGTAATAGGAGAAGGCAGTGGAGACGTAGGAGGACTGCAGTGGTGTGAACATGACTGACAACAGATAATAAAGGGTACCTCGGGGGAGAAGCCAAGGATGGCAGTGGTGGTGGCGTTGGGAGGGTGGTCGTGGTCCTCATGGTGGCGAACCCTGGTCCAGCGCCCCCCAGCTCTGAGCCTGCAGTGTTGGGAGGGGCGGCCCCTTTCTTCCCCTTGGGACACACCCTGGATTTAGGGATTCCTGCCTGGTGGTAACGTGGGATGCCCTTGGTGTTGGAGGATGAGTGATGCAAGGGGCCTTAATATTTCTGGGGGACAGTCTTTTATCTGATGACCGGTCAGTCCCAAAAGTGTGGAAGAGCGCCTGAAGCAATAAAAACAGTCCACGTGCAGTGAAAATGTGCGTTACCTTCACATGCTCTCCTGTTCAAGCACCGCCCCTTTAATGGTCCTCAACCTTCTGTCCACATCATCCGCTCAGTGGTATCAGTCTCGTTCAGAAGGCTATCCCTGAGGTATAGATAATACTCTCTTCTGAAGCTTTGCTTGTATTTTTCAGTCCTTTTATTCATATAAATTAATCGCTATAATGCATAGTAATCCTGAGAGCGCTGAACTGATCGCTACCCCACGCTGAGCCACGTTTCGGAGGCCACGCCCCTTAATCATGCGTGCCTGGGGGTTGTAACCATGCGCTCTGAATACAATCTCTCTCCGCCATCATCACGTTTTCTCAGACGTACAGAGGAGATTTATGTTGCATTTTCCAGTTACTGAGATTCTGATCCCAGAAATACCTTCAAGTTGCAGATTTCATTTAACCCTTTAGGATACAGTGTCACCATTTTCATCGTCCACTTGGTCTGGTATTGTGGCAATCTCTGAGTATTTTATGCCAGAGCAGGACCTTCATTACTGCCGTCCAGCAGCAGCCGTTTAGGTTTCGTTCCATAACAGTGCTGCAACAATGTAGCTTTGCTCAGCTCGTCTTCCTTTGTTTCACCTGCATTTCCTTATATCGTCTAACATTAGATTTATGTTTGTTTAGTCGTTCCCTTATTTCTCTGTCTGTCCGATGTGCCGTAAACTACATGGACATCGAATGCCGTAAACGACATCTCTGGTCATACATGTAGGACAATGGCGCATTGGGATTCTCTGTCCCTGTCTCGGGTGATAAACATGGGAAGTCACCTCTGTCACCTCAGAGAATTCCCTGCAGCTCTACCTCCCCCATAGGAAAAACTAGGTTTTTCTTTAAATAAATAGCCATATTTTTTATCATGTTTTAATAATCCCCAATATTTATTTATCGCATTTCCATGAGAGTGGCGTGTCCGTCGGCGGTCCCTGTGTACGTGCAGCGATCAGCCTCGGCCTTCTCCTCTTTACTAATAGACCTTCACGTGGAATCTTATCTACTTCACTATGATGTGTTTATCAGTCTCCCTGGGACCGCAATCGGGGAATTCTTAGCTAATGTCTTTTATGCTTGTCTCACTCGCCGTCCGTTTTGCTCTAATAAATGGACCTTTTGGTATATTTTTGAATACGTGATTTTAGGCCACGGGAGTACAGGCCACAAACATTAGGCTTTCACCGGACAGAAAACATCAAGTGATTATGTGGCTGGAGGTAGATTAGACGGTCCATGGATATCAATTTTACTGCAGGCCCCAGAAATGATTCATTCAATGTACAGAAAAGAAGAAGCTTTGTCTTCCAGTCGCTAGTAGAGGCCTAAGCCGCCAGGCAGGTCCCCCAGAAGTATCCTGCAGGATGAGCAGCCCATACCGCACTTGCATCAATCTTGACAGGATTCGGCTCCAGGTGGAGAGGAATTGATTTGTTGGAATGCTTTCTCCATCGCAACACCCTCCACGTCGTTGAATAAACAGAAGACTGGCCGATTCTCTCCTGTCTTATGTATTAATGTATTAAATATTAATTTTATTAAACCAAAACTTGATTAAAATGATAAGAAAGTATAAGAAATGATAAGAAAGTATACTTAAATTTGCCAAAACTGACCAAATAACTCGTGTGAACTCAGCCTTACAGGTCGATGTTAGCGCCAAGAAGAAGCGCACTCCTTTTACACCGTCAGCTGATTCCACATAGATGGCTACAGAACCTGTTCTATTAACCCCTTATACAAGTAGAGCCCCCCCGACAGAGTGGAGAGGGGGTCAGCAGTAAGTTTGTGCTGGTGTCACTGATTATTCTGCCCTTCCTCTGATCCGTCAGAACAATAACCCACAAAAAACGGATCCTGTCTGTGGAGCCTCCACCTTCACTCGGTCAGCATTTGGTCAGTAATCCATCAGTATTGCTAAAGCCAAAAAAACAGGAGTGGATCCAAAACAGCGATGACACGTGAATGGAATATTTGCCTGTCTTCTGTGTTTTGTACCCACTCCTGCTTTTGGCTACCAAATCATAAGTCAATTCTGATGGGACCATACAGGCCTTACAGCTGCTACACAGACAGGATCCGCTGTGCGTCTCATTATTCCTTCCTTCTAACAGATTAGAAGAAGGGTCAAATAAATGATGATGTCAACCAGGCCGAAAGGCAAAATAGTTGCCCAGCTATGGAGTGGGGAGGGTGGGAACAGCATGAGGAGACCACAGAGTGGACCTATGACTGAGTGGTGAGGTGGAAGCAGCATGAGGAGACCACAGAGTGGACCTATGACTGAGTGGTGAGGTGGAAGCATCATGAGGAGACCACAGAGTGGGCCTATGACTGAGTGGTGAGGTGGAAGCAGCATGAGGAGACCACAGAGTGGACCTATGACTGAGTGGTGAGGTGGAAGCATCATGAGGAGACCACAGAGTGGACCTATGACTGAGTGGTGAGGTGGAAGCAGCATGAGGAGACCACAGAGTGGCCCAGTGACAAAGTCTGCAGGTGTTGGCAGCATCAGAGTGGCACAATGACAGTGTGGAGGTGGCAGCAGTATGAGGAGGCCACCAAGTGGCACAATCACAGAGTATGCTGAATATATCTTGATTTTTGTACAGAAATACGCCGCTAAAGGCTTTACCTCGTATAACTGCAACAGTGAAAGCTGAAAATATTTTTATTCTTCTACTGATATACGTCATTGAATGTTTTTCTACATATAAGTGCAGCAGCGAATGGCAAATGTATATTTCTTTTTCTACTGCAGTACGCCCGTAAAGGCTTTACCAGATATGTTTGCAACAGTGACCTGAGAATATATATTTCTTGTTGGACTGAAATACGCCCCTATACGCTTTCACCAGAAATAACTGCAGAAGTGACCTGAGAATATATATTTCTTGTAGTACTGAAATACGCCCCTATACGCTTTCACCAGAAATAACTGCAGAAGTGACCTGGGAATATATATTTCTTGTTGGACTGAAATACGCCCCTATACGCTTTCACCAGCAGTGCGGATGTATTTTTATTTTTTTAATGAAATACGCCCCTATACTCTTTCACCAGAAATGAATGCAACCGTGCAGTGCGTTTAAATGTTTCGTGTATTACTGAAATACCGCCCTATGCTCTTTCACAAGAAATGACTGCAAATGATTTTAGTGTATATCCCACCCCTGCTTCAATCAATTTTTTGGGGGGCCAACTGGTTCCACACACTACCCTGGCAGGGTCTCTCAGGGACCTTATACCAGGGTCAGGTTCCGGACGGGACCACCCCTTGCGGGGCACGGATCCCGTGTTAGGGTATCAGGGACATAGCAGGTCAAGCAGGGTACAACAGGGACAGTTCACTCTCCCTGCGGACCCTAACCTAGATTGACCATCTCTATGAAGATTCCCTCCCCCGCAATCTGAACACCTTATTCAACGTACTGAGAAAAGATCCTTTGTCCGGGTGTCATCTGTGTCCGCTGGACACTTGTTCGGTCTGACCTCACACCGGTAAGATCTATCCTTATTTACCCTGACCAGGCATCCTGTTCCCACCTGGGAGCCAGGACGCCCACGCCGGGACGGTTCTCAGTATTGTTTGTGGCTCCTCTTGACCCTTGGGGTCCACACAGCTCTTATTTAGGGTCTGCCCTAGGGACTCAGTGTGCTGAGACCCGCAATTGCGGCTCTCCAGTACACAGGTCCCGACTGTGTTTTTCTGTCTATTGCTTGTTTGTAAGGGGATAATACATATATGTTTTAGTTATACCAATAAACACATCGTTTTAATTGTTACTGCCCCTTTGATTTTCTTATTACGCTTTCTAGCAGTACCTTGGGGAGAGGTGCGACCTGCACCGTCTCACCCACATAAGGACAACCCCCTCCCTTTTTTGCCAACTGGTTAATCCCACCAGTAGAAATGACTTGTCCCAGTAACGCTTGTCCCTCTGTGTAGCTGCGGTATCTCAGCAGAACCGCACACGACTGCGCACAATACACATGCCCTATATATAAAGTATATTATAAGTGTATTACACCCCTCTGTGTATCACACCTATCCATAGCACAACGTTACCAGTCCTTACAAGGACTTTTGTGGCCCTATTACCCAGCGTTTGGTCCCCTAACAGCCTGTCCTGCTCCGCACAGCAACCTCTCCCTACACTGCCAGAAGACTGAATGTAAAATGGCGGCCAGATCGGGTTTATTTATAGGGTAGGGGGTGTGTCCATGTGCTGAAACCTCTCCATTGGCCGTCCTGTACCACCTGATGATTGTGTCATGGGTCAAAGTTCGGCGCAATGCAAAATAATATGGCGCCGGTGGACATCGCCATATGTTCGCATGTTTGGCGAACGAGCAAAGTTCGCCATGAAACGACCGCCGGGCGAACCGCAAGGCCATCTCTACCAGGGGGCTCAATCTGTCCTTATGGATTTTAGGCAGTAAATATAGTATTGGCACTTTGGGACTTTCACATATTAAAGTATTCGACTTTGAATGAACTCATTCAATAACATTCTAAGTTCCTTCGTGAACATAGGGGTCGGATCTCCTTTTCATTTCTTATATACATTATTATCATTCATTTGCTATATATGCCTCTCGATCCATAATGACAGGTGCCCCCCCCCCCTTCGCCCTCTTAATTATTGATGTGTTTGAGAATGAGCATATTGTCAGTAACGGAGAAGTAGAGCCGCCGTCCACACGGCTCCGCGGTACTTCTACTGTGGATGGGTACAGAGCAGCGACTGATGGAATCCATCCATTACCCCCTAATACTACCCAGACTGTACAACCCCCTAATACTACACAGACTGTACAACCCCTAATACTACACAGACTGTACAACCCCCTAATACTACACAGACTGTACAACCCCCTAATACTACACAGACTGTACAACCCCCTAATACTACACAGACTGTACAACCCCCTAATACTACCCAGACTGTACAACCCCCTAATACTACCCAGACTGTACAACCCCCTAATACTACACAGACTGTACAACCCCCTAATACTACACAGACTGTACAACCCCTAATACTACACAGACTGTACAACCCCTAATACTACCCAGACTGTACAACCCCCTAATACTACACAGACTGTACAACCCCCTAATACTACACAGACTGTACAACCCCCTAATACTAGCCAGACTGTACAACCCCCTAATACTACACAGACTGTACAACCCCCTAATACTACACAGACTGTACAACCCCCTAATACTACACAGACTGTACAACCCCCTAATACTACACAGACTATACAACCCCCTAATACTACACAGACTGTACAACCCCCTAATACTACACAGACTGTACAACCCCCTAATACTACCCAGACTGTACAACCCCCTAATACTGCACAGACTGTACAACCCCCTAATACTGCACAGACTGTACAACCCCCTAATACTGCACAGACTGTACAACCCCCTAATACTACACAGACTGTACAACCCCCTAATACTACACAGACTGTACAACCCCCTAATACTACCCAGACTGTACAACCCCCTAATACTACACAGACTGTACAAACCCCTAATACTACACAGACTGTACAACCCCCTAATACTACACAGACTGTACAACCCCCTAATACTACACAGACTGTACAACCCCCTAATACTACACAGACTGTACAACCCCCTAATACTACACAGACTGTACAACCCCCTAATACTACACAGACTGTACAACCCCTAATACTACACAGACTGTACAACCCCTAATACTACACAGACTGTACAACCCCCTAATACTACACAGACTGTACAACCCCTAATACTACACAGACTGTACAACCCCCTAATACTACACAGACTGTACAACCCCCTAATACTACACAGACTGTACAACCCCCTAATACTACACAGACTGTACAACCCCCTAATACTACACAGACTGTACAACCCCCTAATACTACACAGACTGTACAACCCCCTAATACTACACAGACTGTACAACCCCCTAATACTGCACAGACTGTACAACCCCCTAATACTGCACAGACTGTACAACCCCCTAATACTACACAGACTGTACAACCCCTAATACTACACAGACTGTACAACCCCCTAATACTACACAGACTGTACAACCCCCTAATACTACACAGACTGTACAACCCCTAATACTACCCAGACTGTACAACCCCCTAATACTACACAGACTGTACAACCCCCTAATACTACACAGACTGTACAACCCCCTAATACTACACAGACTGTACAACCCCCTAATACTACACAGACTGTACAACCCCCTAATACTACACAGACTGTACAACCCCTAATACTACACAGACTGTACAACCCCTAATACTACACAGACTGTACAACCCCCTAATACTACACAGACTGTACAACCCCCTAATACTACACAGACTGTACAACCCCTAATACTACACAGACTGTACAACCCCCTAATACTACCCAGACTGTACAACCCCCTAATACTACACACACTGTACAACCCCCTAATACTACACAGACTGTACAACCCCTAATACTACACAGACTGTACAACCCCCTAATACTACACAGACTGTACAACCCCCTAATACTACACAGACTGTACAACCCCCTAATACTACCCAGACTGTACAACCCCTAATACTACACAGACTGTACAACCCCCTAATACTACACAGACTGTACAACCCCCTAATACTACCCAGACTGTACAACCCCTAATACTACACAGACTGTACAACCCCCTAATACTACACAGACTGTACAACCCCTAATACTACACAGACTGTACAACCCCCTAATACTACACAGACTGTACAACCCCCTAATACTACACAGACTGTACAACCCCTAATACTACACAGACTGTACAACCCCCTAATACTACACAGACTGTACAACCCCTAATACTACACAGACTGTACAACCCCTAATACTACCCAGACTGTACAACCCCCTAATACTACCCAGACTGTACAACCCCCTAATACTACACAGACTGTACAACCCCCTAATACTACACAGACTGTACAACCCCTAATACTACACAGACTGTACAACCCCCTAATACTACACAGACTGTACAACCCCCTAATACTACACAGACTGTACAACCCCCTAATACTACACAGACTGTACAACCCCCTAATACTACACAGACTGTACAACCCCCTAATACTACACAGACTGTACAACCCCCTAATACTACACAGACTGTACAACCCCCTAATACTGCACAGACTGTACAACCCCCTAATACTGCACAGACTGTACAACCCCCTAATACTACACAGACTGTACAACCCCTAATACTACACAGACTGTACAACCCCCTAATACTACACAGACTGTACAACCCCCTAATACTACACAGACTGTACAACCCCTAATACTACCCAGACTGTACAACCCCCTAATACTACACAGACTGTACAACCCCCTAATACTACACAGACTGTACAACCCCCTAATACTACACAGACTGTACAACCCCCTAATACTACACAGACTGTACAACCCCCTAATACTACACAGACTGTACAACCCCTAATACTACACAGACTGTACAACCCCTAATACTACACAGACTGTACAACCCCCTAATACTACACAGACTGTACAACCCCCTAATACTACACAGACTGTACAACCCCTAATACTACACAGACTGTACAACCCCCTAATACTACCCAGACTGTACAACCCCCTAATACTACACACACTGTACAACCCCCTAATACTACACAGACTGTACAACCCCTAATACTACACAGACTGTACAACCCCCTAATACTACACAGACTGTACAACCCCCTAATACTACACAGACTGTACAACCCCCTAATACTACCCAGACTGTACAACCCCTAATACTACACAGACTGTACAACCCCCTAATACTACACAGACTGTACAACCCCCTAATACTACCCAGACTGTACAACCCCTAATACTACACAGACTGTACAACCCCCTAATACTACACAGACTGTACAACCCCTAATACTACACAGACTGTACAACCCCCTAATACTACACAGACTGTACAACCCCCTAATACTACACAGACTGTACAACCCCTAATACTACACAGACTGTACAACCCCCTAATACTACACAGACTGTACAACCCCTAATACTACACAGACTGTACAACCCCTAATACTACCCAGACTGTACAACCCCCTAATACTACCCAGACTGTACAACCCCCTAATACTACACAGACTGTACAACCCCCTAATACTACACAGACTGTACAACCCCTAATACTACACAGACTGTACAACCCCCTAATACTACACAGACTGTACAACCCCCTAATACTACACAGACTGTACAACCCCCTAATACTACACAGACTGTACAACCCCCTAATACTACACAGACTGTACAACCCCCTAATACTACACAGACTGTACAACCCCCTAATACTACACAGACTGTACAACCCCCTAATACTACACAGCTCCTGGATGTAGAGACTACGAAAGGAGACAGTGGGAGCTTTAATACTACACTATAGGCCAAGCCAACTGATCGAAGTAATATATGGCTATATTCCAGCTATCACGTATTCAAAAATATACCAAAAGGTCCATTTATTAGAGCAAAACGGACGGCGAGTGAGACAAGCATAAAAAACATTAGCTAAGAATTCCCCGATTGCGGTCCCAGGGAGACTGATAAACACATCATAGTGAAGTAGATAAGATTCCACGTGAAGGTCTATTAGTAAAGAGAAGAAGGCCGAGGCTGATCGCTGCACGCACACAGGGACCGCTGACGGACATGCCACTCTCATGGAAATGCGATAAATAAATATTGGGGATTATTAAAACATGATAAAAAATATGGCAATTTATTTAAAGAAAAACCTAGTTTTTCCTATGGGGGAGGTAGAGCTGCAGGGAATTCTCTGAGGTGACAGAGGTGACTTCCCATGTTTATCACCCGAGACAGGGACAGAGAATCCCAACGCGCCATTGTCCTACATGTATGACCAGAAATGTGGTTTACGGCATTGGATGTCCATGTAGTTTACGGCACATCGGACAGACAGAGAAATAAGGGAACGACTAAACAAACATTAATCTAATGTTAGACGATATAAGGAAATGCAGGTGAAACAAAGGAAGACGAGCTGAGCAAAGCTACATTGTTGCAGCACTGTTATGGAACGAAACCTAAGATGGCTGCTGCTGGACGGCAGTAATGAAGGTCCTGCTCTGGCAGAAAATAATCAGAGATTGCCACAACACGAGACCAGGTGGACAATGAAAATGGTGACACTGTATCCTAAAGGGTTAAATGAAATCTGCAACTTGAAGGTATTTCTGGGATCAGAATCTCAGTAACTGGAAAATGCGACATAAATCTCCTCTGTACGTCTGAGAAAACGTATGGAAATGTGAGATGATGATGATGGCGGAGAGAGATTGTATTCAGAGCGCATGGTTACAACCTACACGCACGCACGACCGTAGGTGTCCCGTTGCCGTATTGTGGACCGCATTTGGGGATCCGCAATACATGGGCACCGTTCCGTGTGCATTACGCATCACGGATGCAGACCCATTCACTTCAATGGGTCCGCAAATCCGGAGATGCAGAACAGAATCATGGAACGGAACCCTACGGGAGCACTACGGAGTGCTTCCGTAGGGTTCTGTTCCGTACTTCCGTTCCGCAAAAAGATAGAACTTGCTCTATCTTTTTGCTGGACCGGACGAATGCAGACCCATTCAAGTTGACTGGGTCTGGATTCATCCCGGCGGCCGTACGGAGGTTGTCTACGGCCGTGTGCATGAGGCCTAATGCATAGACAGGATACATTAACCCTTGCCTGACAGTAAACATTTTGACAACTTTAGCAGTGAACCACCGGGTTACTGGACAGTAATATGGAGACAAAGAAAGAAAGAAGAAGAAAGAGTAATGTGAAAAGGCAGTGGATATATGATGGGTGGGGAGAAGAAAGGGCAGGGAACAAGAGGAAAGACAGAAGGAGGGGAAGGAAGAGAGTTTGGCGTCCCCGCCAGGTATGATGGACCATGTAGAGTGCTCCTGGTCAGTCACCATGATGGTCTCCCTCTATGTACCTCTCTGATCTGGGAGGTTGGGCAGATATCTCATCATGTGGTATGATACCTCCCTGTGTATGACCTCCATGAGACAACTACACATGAAGAGGCCTCAACTACTCTACCCATCATCCATACTGGTGACTGGGCTGATGCTGGGTTGGAGGACACAGAATAATGAGGATCTGCAATGAAATGCATCATGATTTATTAGCAAAGTGTAAGCAGCACCTCACAAGATGGTGATGACTGACAGCTGGAAGGAGTGGAAGTCCAGATCTCTGGCTCATGAATGGTATCTGTGGTGGGATCAATTCATAAGAGGACAGACTTAAAGCTGCTCTTCATGATGACCCCATGCACTACCAGAACATCTATTCGTTGGATTGTGTAGGACATGTCTACTCTACTCTAGATGTTTCTCTTGTTCTACACCTTGAAAAGTCAAAGATCACAATCAGGTGATCTTCATGGTGCAGATGCATCTGGTGGACTTAGTATACGGCTTGGTAATTTTGAGGATGCATCGGCGAGGTCATTGTGGTCTGGGCTGTCATGAAGGTGACCGGCTGCTTTTGCTTCTTGATCTCACGAGCCATCTGGCACCAGGAGCAGCATAAACACCAGTAGAGCGTACAGCAGTCACTGCAGATGGAGCCCTGTAAAAAGAAATGACCTGTTATATGGGCATGTCATCACTGCTGAACCAGGAGTGCTCCACCGCCATGCCAGCACACACCAGGAAATGTTAATTTACCCCTGTGGAATATCCAGACCTGCTACCAGGCCCATCATAATATTGACCTTATACTCACCTTAACACGGTATCGTTCCCGGACAGCAGCCCTCATAGCCATGGAGACTGGAGGACAGGCTATACTACTGCCTGTGTATGCACACCATCCAGGGTCCAGGAGAGGAAGGCAGAGACATTCGCCAAAATCACTGACCGTCTTACACTGGAAGCATGGAAAACACCAGAAGGCACAGCAACCTAGAAGTGCGGGCAGCAAGAAGAATTCAGTTTGTGAGAAAGCCCTCCACCTCATCCAGAAACATTTCACAAACTCCACCCTGTATTCAATCCAATCGCAAAAGGTGTCCAGAATTATTAACACTAAAGAATCATGCCCCAACTCTGCCAAGAGGAGGGAGACCCCAAATACCATCCAGAAACAGTAATACATTGAGGAGTTGAGGTGTCATCCAACTCCTAGCAGAGGTGGTGCCATCAACATACAAAATCCATTCAGAGATAATCTTCCTTGACCACCAACAGACAATGCCTAGAATCCACACCCCACAACTTAATCCCAAAACAATATCCCTCCAGGATCTCCTCAAGACAAGGACTCCAGAACATTACCCAGCAATGAAGAACCCGCAGATCTACTAAATGTTTAACATCAGTACCCCCCACTTTATCTAGAATCAGCAAGTCTCCCTTCTCTACCCAACCCACTTGAATCCACCCAACCCCTGACTCCAGTGCTATAGAGAATCTTCCGCTCATATGCACCCAAAACCCAACACAGTCAATCAGATAACGTTCGATAGAAACCTTAACTTTACCAAGATAACTTCTGAGAATGATCGTATGGAACTTACATAAGCCCATGTCCTGACAACAGTCGCAGATCCCCGAGCTCCATTCATTGACGTTCACGTGGGTGATTGACACCACTTGACCCACTGGAAACGGCTGCACAGATACGGCCTGCATGATCTTATGAAATAAGAAGAAGTTGAGAAATCAGAAACTCAGTACAGAAGTTATTGTAATCTATGGTGGAGGCTCATGATAACACCAGAATATTGAATGGTAAACACTGTGTAGTGTATACCAATACTCCTGAACTTCTGGTCATCCACCATCTAAACCCCTCTATGTAGTGTCCACCATTACTCATCAACCTTCAGTAATCCACCATCTAAGACCCTCTATGTAGTGTCCACCAATACTCCTGAACTTCTGGTCATCCACCATCTAAACCCCTCTATGTAGTGTCCACTATTGTTTCTCAGCCTCTGGTCATTCACCACCTAAACTCCTCTATGTAGTGTCCACCATTACTCATCAACCTTCAGTAATCCACCATCTAAGACCCTCTATGTAGTGTCCACCAATGTTCACCCTGTGTTTGTGTGGGTTTCTTCCGAGTACTCTGGTTTCCTCCCACACTCCAAAGACATCCCGATAGGGACCTTAGATTATGAGCCCCGTTGTGGACAGTTGGATACTAATGTCTGTAAAGTGCTGTGGAATATAGTAGTGCTATATAAAATAAATCTAAGCCCCTCTATGTAGTGTCCACCATTACTCCTCAACCTCTGGTCATGTAAGCAGCTCCATCATATATCATCTGAATGGCTCCAGGTGAAAGACTTAATTTATATTTAATTTTTGGTCTTCTTCCTGGACCTCCATTCATGACAGCACCACCCATGTCCCTCTGTCTGGACCTCCATCCGTGACATCACAACCATGTCCCTCTGCCTAGACCTTCATCCATGACAGCACCCACTCATGTTCCTCTGCCTACATGTCCAGCCATGACAGCACCCCCCCATGTAACTCTGCCTCTTCCTCCATCCATAACAGCACCCCCCATGTCCCTCTTCCTGGACCTCCATCCATTACAGCATTACAGGAGAAATTGCGTGGCCTTGTGGACCCTGAGGTATTAAACCGTTTTGAACAAGAACTGAATTCTGATCATGGACGCTGGGATAAGGAAATTCAGGATATGAAGGCCAAGAAGTTTCAGCGTGATGTTGCGGACCATCAACAAAGCAAGGTGTTCCGTTGGCAATATAATCGTAGGCTAACAGCCTCCGGTAACAGCTCGTCAGTATCTGTAAACAGCAATATATCTCAGCAATCCCAACGATCCGTAACACAACCGCAGGAGGGGCAAAGAGTGAATGCTCCACCTCAGGATCTATCCAGGCAGTATCATGCACGAACACCTGTGAAACGCAAATACAACTCTGATGATAGTCGTGGTGGTGAATTGAAGGTAATTAACCTGTCCGATACACCACTAACAACCGCACAGGTGGAGGTGTTATCACTTGGACTGACTTTCAGTCCCGTCTCCACCTATGACAATTTTGCTGCAATTAAGGACACGTTCCTTTTTGCACGCAAGTTGATCTATAAAAAAACATTTTTCTAAAAATGATCATGATGTCTTTTCATCTCCGGAGGAATTGGAGGCGCTTCGAGCGTTAGAATCACTACTTCTGCAACAGGAGGTAGGCATACCCAAATTCCCTCCTTTTACCCGTGGCCGGTCGACCACATTTCCACCCTTGTCCTGCAATACCGCTATTGAAACATTTGTTAGGATGGTGGTGCAGGAGCTACAGTGGGGGAAATAATTATTTGACCCCTCACTGATTTTGTAAGTTTGTCCAATGACAAAGAAATGAAAAGTCTCAGAACAGTATCATTTCAATGGTAGGTTTATTGTAACAGTGGCAGATAGCACATCAAAAGGAAAATCGAAAAAATAACTTTAAATAAAAGATAGCAACTGATTTGCATTTCATTGAGTGAAATAAGTATTTGAACCCTCTAACAAAAAAAGACTTAATACTTGGTGGAAAAACCCTTGTTTGCAAGCACAGAGGTCAAACGTTTCTTGTAATTGATGACCAAGTTTGCGCACATTTTAGGAGGAATGTTGGTCCACTCCTCTTTGCAGATCATCTCTAAATCCCTAAGGTTTCGAGGCTGTCTCTGTGCAACTCTGAGCTTGAGCTCCCTCCATAGGTTTTCGATTGGATTAAGGTCCGGAGACTGACTAGGCCACTCCATGACCTTAATGTGCTTCTTCTTGAGCCACTCCTTTGTTGCCTTTGCTGTATGTTTTGGGTCATTGTCGTGCTGGAACACCCATCCACGACCCATTTTCAGTTTCCTGGCAGAGGGAAGGAGGTTGTCGCTCAGGATTTCACGATACATGGCTCCGTCCATTTTCCCGTTTATGCGAATAAGTTGTCCTGTGCCCTTAGCAGAAAAACACCCCCAAAGCAAAATGTTTCCACCCCCATGCTTGACGGTGGGGACGGTGTTTTGGGGGTCATAGGCAGCATTTTTCTTCCTCCAAACACAGCGAGTTGAGTTAATGCCAAAGAGCTCTATTTTGGTCTCATCAGACCACAGCACCTTCTCCCAGTCACTCTCTGAATCATTCAGGTGTTCATTGGCAAACTTCAGACGGGCCTGCACATGTGCCTTCCTGAGCAGGGGGACCTTGCGAGCCCTGCAGGATTTTAATCCATTGCGGTGTAATGTGTTTCCAATGGTTTTCTTGGTGACTGTGGTCCCTGCTAATTTGAGGTCATTAACTAACTCCTCCCGTGTAGTTCTAGGATGCTTTTTCACCTTTCTCAGAACCATTGACACCCCACGAGGTGAGATCTTGCGTGGAGCCCCAGAGCGAGGTCGATTGATGTTCATTTTGTGCTCCTTCCATTTTCGAACAATCGCACCAACAGTTGTCACCTTCTCTCCCAGCTTCTTGCTAATGGTTTTGTAGCCCATTCCAGCCTTGTGCAGGTCTACAATTTTGTCTCTGACATCCTTGGACAGCTCTTTGGTCTTTCCCATGTTGGAGAGTTTGGAGTCTGCTTGATTGATTGATTCTGTGGACAGGTGTCTTTTATACAGGTGACTAGTTAAGACAGGTGTCCTTAATGAGGGTGACTAATTGAGTAGAAGTGTCTAACCACTCTGTGGGAGCCAGAACTCTTAATGGTTGGTAGGGGTTCAAATACTTATTTCACTCAATGAAATGCAAATCAGTTGCTATCTTTTATTTAAAGTTATTTTTTCGATTTTCCTTTTGATGTGCTATCTGCCACTGTTACAATAAACCTACCATTGAAATGATACTGTTCTGAGACTTTTCATTTCTTTGTCATTGGACAAACTTACAAAATCAGTGAGGGGTCAAATAATTATTTCCCCCACTGTATATAAACTACCTGCAAGGAGGTGCTATGATAACATCTCCAAAAACCAGCGGATAGCCATACAGGAACTTAAAAGAATGAAGAATGTAGTGATAAAACCAGCTGACAAGGGTGGAAATGTGGTTGTCTGGCCGACGGAAATGTATGAGACTGAAGTCTTTAGGCAATTGCGGGATAGAACATGTTATGAACGGTTGCCAAATAATCCAACTATTGGGTTTAAGTCCCAGTTGGAGGATATCTTGATCAGGGCGGTGGAAGATGGTACCATCACAAAATCGGTATATCATAGTCTTGTAATAAAATTTCCGGTTATTCCAACATTGTACATACTGCCGAAAGTTCATAAATCCACCACAAAACCTCCAGGGAGACCGATTGTCTCCGGTTGTGGTGGTTTAAATGAACCAGTATGCCGATTTTTGGACTATTATCTGAAGCCCTGTGTGGAAAGCTTGCCCTCATATATCCGTGATTCAACGGACGTTTTGAAACGTCTGGAGAACATCAAAATGGAAGATAACATGTTTTTAATAACATGTGATGTTGAATCATTATATACATGCATCTCACATGACAAGGGCTTAAAGTCCTCAGGTTTTTTCCTACACACTAGAAATCTTCCATCGGATCTGATTGATCTTTTGATGAGGCTATTAGATTATGTATTGAGGCATAATTATTTTTTATTTAAGGATCGTTATTATTTACAATTGCGTGGGGTGGCGATGGGTGCGACATGCGCGCCCTCGTATGCAAACTTGTTTCTAGGCAACTGGGAACGACAGTGCGTGCAGGCATCCATGGATGAAGTAGATGGGGAGGTAATTTCATGGATGCGATTTATAGATGATGTTTTGTTTATATGGCAGGGGTCACGGGAGTCTTTGGATTTATTTTTGGAAAAGCTGAATGAGAACAAATGGAACATCATCCTAACCAAAACGGTGAGTCAAAAGGAAATTGATTATCTGGACTTAAATATCAAAGTAACAACAAATGGTGACCTAGAAACTTCGGTCCATAGAAAATCCACTGCTGTTAACTCTCTGCTTCATGCCACCTCCTTCCACCCCAAACATCAGAAAAACTCAATACCTATTGGCCAATTCTTAAGGGCAAAACGTATCTGCACATCAAGAGAAGATTTTGAAAGGGAATCGGATACCCTGAAAAACTGATTTACACAACGGGGATATTACCAATGCGACATACAGCATGGTTATACACGTGCTACAAACACATCGAGGGAGTCTCTGCTGTCCTCAAAGATTCGGGATGATTCATCAGCGATGTCCACTATAGGCATGATAACCAACTACAATACACAATGGTACAATATGAGAGGGATTTTTAAGAAATTTTGGCCAATCCTGAAATTGGATGTGGATTTAGGGAAAATATTGACACCTACCCCAATGTTTGTGGCTAAACGCAGTAGGAATCTTAAGGATATCCTGGTGAGGAGCCACTATATACCACCGAAGTCTGGATTCATTTTTGACTCCAAGGGTCCCAAATGGGGATCAGTACCATGTGGACACTGTACAACATGCAGAGCCATTATAAAGACGAAAACCTTTGAGGACTCCTCTGGCAGAGTGAGTTACAATATTGTACACTTCATCAACTGTAGTGTTACAGGCGTTATATATCATGCCACATGTCCATGTGGCCTGATATACATCGGTATGACGACCCGTGAACTACGGATCCGCATACAAGAACATCAAAAAGATATTCGGGCGGCAGCCAAAATAGGTGATGGAGATAGGGACAAGCTCCTAACGTTAAAACCAATTGCGAAACACTTTCGCCAAAAACATAACAACTGTTGGAAAGATCTAAAATTTAGGGGGATAGACAGGGTCTCCCTAGGTGCGCGAGGCGGAGATTTGTTTAAACGGTTGGAGCAGGTTGAAAGCAAGTGGATTGTAAAACGAAATACTCAGGTTCCATATGGCCTGAATGACAAGATCCCATTTGCTTCGTTTCTGTAGAATGCAGCATCATCCCTGAGTCGTGGTGTTTTAAGTAATAAAGAATTGTTGTATTTTAGGTTTCTGGAGCCGGGATAATGTGGTCACGCTGAATGACATTAACTAATATATTTCCCTTCTATTTTGCATGTGTAGGATTTTTTTGTAACTTGGCCATGGAATAGGAATACTGAAAACCCATTTTCTCCATGATGACTCCACCAGCATCATTTATTCTGTGTGTGTGATCTACAACAGACAAATAGCTGGAAGTAACTTGCTTTCTATAATTACACGCGTTTTGTACATGATGAATATGTGCTTGGTATCTATTTTCATTTTTTGTTTTTTTATGTTAATGAGTGCAAGGGTGGAACGTGGGGCTGTGTGATCTGTTTCCCCGGATCACGCACTCCCAGCTTCTATGGATTCCATGTAGTCACATATGTACTCTTTACATCTAGATACATGTACAGTCGTGGCCAAAAGTTTTGAGAATGACACAAATATTAGTTTTCACAAAGTTTGCTGCTAAACTGCTTTTAGATCTTTGTTTCAGTTGTTTCTGTGATGTAGTGAAATATAATTACACGCACTTCATACGTTTCAAAGGCTTTTATCGACAATTCCATGACATTGATGCAAAGAGTCAGTATTTGCAGTGTTGGCCCTTCTTTTTCAGGACCTCTGCAATCCGACTGCGCATGCTCTCAATCACCTTCTGGGCCAATTCCTGACTGATACAACCCATTCTTTCATCATCACTTCTTGGAGTTTGTCAGAATTAGTGGGTTTTTGTTTGTCCACCCGCCTCTTGAGGATTGACCACAAGTTCTCAATGGGATTAAGATCTGGGGAGTTTCCAGGCCATGGACCCAAAATGTCAACGTTTTGGTCCCCGAGCCACTTAGTTATCACTTTTGCCTTATGGCACGGTGCTCCATCGTGCTGGAAAATGCATTGTTCTTCACCAAACTGTTGTTGGATTGTTGGAAGAAGTTGCTGTTGGAGGGAGTTTTGGTGCCATTCTTTATTCATGGCTGTGTTTTTGGGCAAAATTGTGAGTGAGCCCACTCCCTTGGATGAGAAGCAACCCCACACATGAATGGTCTCAGGATGCTTTACTGTTGGCATGACACAGAACTGATGGCAGCGCTCACCTTTTCTTCTCCGGACAAGCCTTTTTCCAGATGCCCCAAACAATCGGAAAGAGGCTTCATCGGAGAATATGACTTTGCCCCAGTCCTCAGCAGTCCATTCACCAGACTTTCTGCAGAAGATCAATCTGTCCCTGATGTTTTTTTGGAGAGAAGTGGCTTCTTTGCTGCCCTTCTTGACACCAGGCCATCTTCCAGAAGTCTTGGCCTCCCTGTGCGTGCAGATGCGCTCACACCTGCCTGCTGCCATTCCTGAGCAAGCTCTGCACTGGTGGCACTCCGATCCCGCAGCTGAATCCTCTTTAGGAGACGATCCTGGCGCTTGCTGGACTTTCTTGGACGCCCTGAAGCCTTCTTAACAAGAATTGAACCTCATTCCTTGAAGTTCTTGATGATCCTATAAATTGTTGATTGAGGTGCAATCTTAGTAGCCACAATATCCTTGCCTGTGAAGCCATTTTTATGCAACGCAATGATGGCTGCACGCGTTTCTTTGCAGGTCACCATGGTTAACAATGGAAGAACAATGATTTCAAGCATCGCCCTCCTTTTAACAGGTCAAGTCTGCCATTTTAACCCAATCAGCCTGACATAATGATCTCCAGCCTTGTGCTCGTCAACATTCTCACCTGAGTTAACAAGACGATGACTGAAATGATCTCAGCAGGTCCTTTAATGACAGCAATGAAATGCAGTGGAAAGGTTTTTTTGGGATTAAGTTAATTTTCATGGCAAAGAAGGACTATGCAATTCATCTGATCACTCTTCATAAAACTTAAGCAGCAACTTTTCCAATTTCCAATATTTATGTCATTCTCAAAACTTTTGGCCACGACTGTACATATAATTTGGCACCTTCTTTTCCTTCTGTCACCCTGATACAATCACTGTTTATTAGTATCCACAGTGGTCGCGGAAGGGCTCACTCATGCACAACCTTTCACCATTCACTGCTTGTTTTCTTTCCCTTTTTATGTTGTTATTTGTGTTGAGTTATTCTGTGTTGGACGGGAAGAGCTATTAAGCTATGGAGGAATTGCAATTCTGCACTAGAACTCGCACTGACACTTTAAATAGATTGTAATGTACCTTAATGTGTGGAAGGAACTGTAATTTCAATTAACACTTGTATTGATAATGTATTTCTAAAATGTGGTTAATGGGCTATGATGTATATTGGCAGCTATAGTATGTTAACACGATTGACTATGGTTAGATTTTTATGATTATTAATGTACTGTCACTGTATGGAGACCTCTATAATCATGTAGGATTAATTATGTAGGAAATGTCTGGAAATATAATACACACACTCACGTCACCGCATGCACCGCATGTACTTACTTGCACTTGTTTGATAAATTGGTGAATATTATATATATCCATGGAAAAATGCGCCATACTCTATACATGTATTTATGTAATGTTTGAAAAATGGACATATGTGAATGATGGTCGTATACATATATACAGATGGGCCGTGATAACCAGTTTCCCTCACCCAAGATGGGGCTCGCAGTGCGCGCGTCCTTCTGCGCAGCCGCGGGCGCGCTGACGCGGCTCTGGCGTGGGACGCTCTGTGCTCCAACGAGCGCGGCCGTCCTACATCATCGATGCGACGGCGTACGCAGGCACCGGCGGTTCGCGCACCACATTAGACGTTGCCTTCAATTTAAACCTGTACAGGTGAGGATTTGCGGTTTCAGGCCTACTACTGAAATGACCATTATTCATTGGTCCAATACAAACGATCCCGCCCGCCTCTGTGACCATATATACCCGGCTTTGTAGTCATTGTCATTACCCCTTGAAAAAGCTGACGGCGAAACGCGCGGCGGGGCACAGTCTGACGGTGTGGCAGATGCCTGGGTCAGTATGCATAGCTTTTTGCTGATTGTATGATAACCTAGCAAAGCAGTGTGTTTGATAGTGTCCGTAGGATCCAGGGTCGGCATTTTGACTCTGTGACCATACACTGTGGACAGGACAACACTCTGTATATGCACTGATTGTACTTTTCCATATATACTTTTGCACTAGCACTTTACTGATATGAATGGTAACTGCCATACACCCGAAGTCTGATGGTTGATTATAAATGTTCTTAATGTCTGTGAGGCCAGCAATGGTTATAACTCTGTGAGTACCAATAAAAATGATGATTATTTGAAAGCAATTGTTGATGCAGTTATGATTTGTGATTTAATTTGATCCATGTGTCTATGATTGGTTGCGCTAATGGTGATACTGGATCGCTGATATAATAAGTTTAAGGGAAATAAGTGTTAGTTGTTTCTCCATTCATGACAGCACCACCCATGTCCCTCTGTCTGGACCTCCATCCATGACATCACAACCACGTCCCTCTGCCTAGACCTTCATCCATGACAGAACCCACTCATGTTCCTCTGGCTACATGTCCAGCCATGACAGCACCCCCCCCCCCCATGTTACTCTGCCTCTTCCTCCATCCAAACAGCACCCCCCATGTCCCTCTTCCTGGACCTCCATCCATTACAGCACCCCATGTCCCTCTGCCTGGACTTCCATCCTTGACAGTACACCCTACATTCCCCTGCCTGGACCTCCATCCTTGACAGTACACCCTACATTCCCCTGCCTGGACCTCCATCCATGACAGCACTCGCTATAATCCCCTGCCTGGACCTCCATCCATGACAGCACCCCTATGGCCCTCTGCCTGGACCTCTATCCATGACAGCACCCCTCATGTTCCTCTGCCTAGACATCCATCCATGACAGCACCCCTATGGCCCTCTGCCTGGACCTCTATCCATGACAGCACCCCCCATGTCCCTCTTCTTGGACCTCCATCCATTACAGCACCCCCATGTCCCTCTGCCTGGACCTCCATCCTTGACAGTACACCCTACATTCCCCTGCCTGGACCTCCATCCATGACAGCACTCGCTATATTCCCCTGCCTGGACCTCCATCCATGACAGCACCCCTATGGCCCTCTGCCTGGACCTCTATCCATGACAGCACCCCTCATGTTCCTCTGCCTAGACATCCATCCATGACAGTGTCCCCCATAACCCTCTGCCTGGACCTCCATCCATGACAGCACCCCTCATGTTCCTCTGCCTAGACATCCATCCATGACAGTGTCCCCCATAACCCTCTGCTTGGACCTCCATTCATGACAGCACCATCATATTCCTTTGCTGTTACACCATCCATGACAGCACCCCTAACGTTCCTCTGCCGTTCCTCCAGCCATAGCTTTGCTCACCTCTGCCGTTCCTCTGTCGCTCCTCTCTCCAGTCCCTGACTGGTACCCGTTATATATAAAGCTTTTTGTGTGTGAAGGTGACCAAACCAGTTTGCTTTTTGTAGAGGAGGAAGTTGTGTGCGACGTGGACTCCCTCCTCTCGACCAGTCACCTCACATTGTTGACTTACTAAGGTTTCCTATTGTCCCACACAAAGACCCTTGGAGTCATTGTGAAACAGAGGGAAGTAAACCTAACAATTATAGTGTTTAGGAATCATGTTTTATTTAGTGTTGGTATGGAGACTGAGTCCATGCATGACAAGGACTCTGAGCAACCCTCACAACCCCAGGCCTCGACATGAGGGACCCGCCCAGCAACCCTCACAATGCTCCACCATATACAACAAACCCTTCTCATGAGGCTTCTTCTCAGGAAATGAAAACCTTTATGACCACGTGGGATGACATACACTGTATACCGTACAGTACAGCAAACTTCTTGAAATTCATTTTGGGTCCTGTTCTAATAAATGTGTCAGAAAAAAGGGCCTGCCTTTCTCCATCCTGCACACCTTTGAGGACACACAGGGTAGATACCTTATTCTGAAAAAGGAGATAGCCAACAAGTTATATTTCCTGGTTACTCTATTCTCCTGACCACGAACAACATGTCTTCTACACACATCTCCTCCAGACTCTGTTAGAACTTGGCCCTACAAATCTGATAATAGGGGGAAACTTTAACTTAGTGCAATGTCCGGCCCTGGACTGCTCCTCGATGTCCCCACAATCCTCAGGTGATGCCACTTCCCGTCTGCACTTCATGGAGGAGCTTTCTCTATGTGATCCTTGGAGGGTGGTGGACGCCATGGCTGGAGAATACACCTGCCACTACCTCAACCATCGATCCTTCTCCCGTATAGACTACTTCCTTATCTCCACTCCACTTGCCCACCACCACGACTCTCGTATTCACCCGATAATGATCTTGGACCATGCTCCCCTCTCTCTATTCCTCACATGCCCAAGTGCCCGACAGTGGAGGTTTCCTTAGTTTCTGGCAGATTCTGACGATTTTAAAGCTACATAGTTAGGGCTCATGGACACGAACGTATTTTCTTTCCGCTTTTGTTCCGTTTTTTTGTGGACCGTATGTGAAACCATTCACTTCAATGGCTCCGTAAAAACCAACGGAAGGTACTCTGTGTGCATTCCGTTTTACGTATTTCAGTTCCGCAAAAAAGTAGTGCATGTCCTATTATTGTCCGCAAATCATGGTCCGAGGCACCATTCAAGTCAATGGGTCTGCAAAAAATACGGAACACATCCGTATGTCATCCGTATTTTGCGGATCCATACTGTAGAAATGCTATGCCCAGCCCATATTGCTCATGTGTTTGGTGATTAATAAGTTACTGTTTCCGTTTCCAATCCGCAAAAAACGGATCGCATACGGAAACCATACGGATATGTTTTGTGGAATAATGGAACGGAAGAGGACTTAAATCATAGAAAAAAAACCTCAGATACGGAAGAACGGATCCGTGACAAACGGACCGCAAAACAACGGTCGTGTGCATGAGCCCTTACATTGTTAATACGGTTTGTGACGGACTGAACCGTCACTGGGGCTGCTGGAGAAGCCTGAGGGCCCGCCTCCTTCCTACGGACTATGGACCCAGAACTATGGAGACCCCCTCAGACCTTTTGGGGTTACAAGGAACTATGAACCCTGATTTATGTGTGGAGTTTATATGCCACATATTTCCTATTGCCCATTAATTTGCAGGGTGTGGATTCAGCAACACAAAAAGGGTTAACTCTGCACTGAGACTCCCACTGATTGTGTTAGTGATGGGATTAAGATAGCTGACTCTAGGAGCAGCCGACTCCTAGATGAGTAGATCACCCTATAATACACTCAGGAGGTAATCCCATCACATGTGTCTCCTCTCTCCCTACTCATTCATTATGGAGGCGGTGAAGATGTCTGCTTGCATGTTGTTCATGGTTGATTGATTTATGTTGTTAGACTTCTTGAACTGTATATATACTGAGTTGGTCTTTGTGACGAAAGCACCTTCGTCACTGGGAGTTGGAGAGGCCTGCTTGCCAGCCTCTTGCCCTGTGACTATGGCCCCTGGGACACTATTTGGGCATATTGGATTTCAAAGGCTCTGTTTCTGCCCCTTGGACTTTTTACTGGAACTATTTGGGGCATGTGACCATGTGCACGGTGGGGCAAAAATAAGACTTTGAGGAAATTCCTGAACCCCTAACCAATTCTGGGCGATTTTTGGATCGGTTGTTTACCCAGATCGAGGCTATCAGGGGGTGTAACTTTTATGGGGATAGGTGGGGTTTTGAGGTGTTTTCTGTGTTTTGGGAAAAATGTGTATAAAATTCAATGCTTGTGTAGTCAATAAAGAGTTCCTGTTTTACATTCACCATAGAGCCTCGTCTCATGTGTGTGGGAATTGCTATACGTGTATACTCCCCTGGCTATTACTCCTAGCTCTTGTAAGAGCTGTTCCTGTTCCTGGTTCCTGTGGTGGTTACGGTGTCGAGCGGAGTGCTTGGAGTCCTCAGGAAGCACTAGGAGCATACATCAACGGAGGTACCCAGTCGGGGTGCCAGGAGATCCGTTACACGGTTAAAAAAAGACATAGGTTGAACCAAGTTAAAACCCACTGGAACTCCTTTCTGGATGACAATGTTGTCCACACTGATAACGTCGCTTCCCTCTGGGCCACCTCCCAAGCTGTGATGAGAGGACATATTGTCAGTTGGCTATATCTGTCATGTAGGAAAAAAATCTACAAAGAAAAATGTGATGCTTTACCCTTCTCTGAACCCAATGCCATCTGCCTCGACCCCTCTCCTGAAACGCAGCAGGCCTACTCAATGACCAAGCATCTCATGGACTCCTTCATACATTCTCAATCTCACTGGCAAGTTCGGTTGTCCCAAAATAAATTCTACCATAGGGGAAATAAGACGGGTAAATTATTAGCCCCCTAACTAAATATAAACCAATGGTGAAGCTGCAGAACCCTAATACTGGCGCCCATACCACTGACCAGGAGGAGACTGCACAAATATTCTGCAACCAGGTCCTTTTTAGAGCCTCTCTCACGGACTCCTCAGCGATTAATACTTTTCTGGACTCAGTAAATCTACCGTCCCCAACAACTGAACACGAGAGGACTAAGTGAGACGCGCCATAGCTGTGGCCCCAATGGTAAAACTTTGGGCCCCAACGGATTCTCTGCAGAATACTATAAGATCTTATCCCTAGATATAGTGCCCACCCTGACAGAACTCTTTGTGGGAAGCCTATTGACCGCTACACTGAGTCAAGAGCGATAGTCCCCCTGAACCTCATAAAGATCCCACCCAGCCCCAGTCATATGGCCCAATATCACTTCGAAATCAGGACTATGAGTGATGGTCCCGAGGTACTTCTCCCGCGCCTCCTCTGTGACGCTCAGACCAACTTCACTTGAGGGCGGAGTAGTGTGGCTCATATCAGGATGGCGGTAGCAGCCACGGACCCAGCTCACATGAATGCTTCCTGTGTGGCGGGCAATGGGTGTAGCTCACCAATGATAGGTCTATTGAGAAGCACCAAGCAGGGTTGTCCTTTGTCGCCCCTATTATTTAATCTCTCCATGTACCCCCTTCTACATCACTTATTGTGAGGGACTCCGGGCGGGGGCTAGAGAACTGAAGGTCGCGGTATTTGCCGATGATATCCTGCTTGTAGTCACCAACCCCAAACAGGTCGTACATGACCTCGTACGAGAACTGGACACTAATAATTGGGATAAGACGGAGGTACAGCGGTTCAGCGGACCCTCCAAACAATTATGGTCCTCAGCCTTTCCCTGTCAATGGAAACCTGACTCATTAAAGTCCCGGGGAATATTCGTGACGAGACCTCCGGCTACGTTATACAGATCCGACATCAATCCCTATATTAACCTGGAATCCACATCAGGTCAATAGGAAGACATTTACTGAAAATGGTGGAACCTCGGCGGCTCCTCTATCTCTTCTGTACCCTCCTGATACACCAAAGATGAACCACTTATACCGTGCATTTATCTGGGGCGTGAGAAATCCCAGATCGCGTATATCCTCACAGCCAAGAATAAATGGTGGACGTCCCTGATATTAAGCCCCACAACCCACCGTGTTTACTTAGGGTGATGACTGACTGGCTGAAGAGGACTTCCTACTGAGCTAGCCATGACCTGGACTGCTGGATCCCGCCGGGACTGACCCTGTCTGCTCTCCTGCACCTCTCCTATGGCGACCTACTGCCCGAGGTAAGAACAAACCCGCGGCTGGTCTCTATGTGGAAGGCATGGCATCTCCCACTCATACACAATCCCACCTTTCAAGAGGAACGCTCTCACACCATTTCCTATAGATGGCGTTCTCAGGGCCTCACCTCTCTTAGACGACTGATTAATTCAGAAGAACGTTGTGCAGTGTCCCACTGCGTGTAAAAAGGGGACATTTCAAACCTTTCTGTAGGTCATCTCAGTGCCTCGGGCCCACCAGTAACATTTGTTTTGGGGGCCCACCGTACAGATACCTTCAAATAGGACCTGCTCGCACAGCAACAAGATGCTACCAGATGATTGAATATGGGGGTCCCTGCAGCAGTGGCGTGCCAAGGGTGTTTCGCAACCGGGGCGGGTCCTTTCTCTGGCACCCCCCAAATACTTTTAAAAAAATTGTACCCCCTCACAGTAGTATTGCCCTCATTGTACAACTTTCACAGTAGTTTTGCACAGATGTGTGCCCCCTCACAGTAGTTATGCCCTCCCTGTGCCCCCTTCACAGTAATAATGCCCATTGTGTCCCCTTTATTGTAGTAATGCCCTCTGGCTCTGTGCCCCCTCCATAGTAGAAATGGCCATTGTGCCCCCTTCACATTAGTAATGCCCATTGTGCCCCCTTCACATTAGTAATGCCCATTGTGCTCCCTCCATAGTAGTAATGCCCTCTGTGCCCCCTCCATAGTAGTAATCCCCTTTGTGCCCCCTCCATAGTTGTAATGCCCTCTGTGCCCCCAGCTGTTTGAAGAGAGGGCAGTGCATATAGGAGAGCTGCTTTCTCTGTTCTGTTCACCCGCTCGCTGTAGCATTTGCAGTGATGAGCGGTAAACAGAGCAGAGAAGGCGGCGCTCATACCAAAAAACAAAAAACGGACAACCCCTTTAATGACATACTTGGAAAACATTCCATACAGGGCTACATAACATACAGGGTCATACAGCCCCACATATGTACCTCTTACATCCAGTGACTTCTCTTCTCTGATGTAGACATTCTCTTTCCTCTTCTTCTCCTTCAGACCAGACCGCCATGGTGACTTCTTTCAGTCGCGCCTCTTCTCTGCAGAGTTTAACAAACAGACATCTTACTTTCCTACTATACCATCATCCTCCTCACCTTCTCAACCCCCCATCCTGCCACCCCCAATACTGTGTCCGCTGTGCCCCCCAATACTTTCCTGCAGAAACACTCCCCCTGAAAATACTGGTACCACACAGATAGTGCGTCAGTACAAAAACACCCCTTTGTATTGTGCCCTAGTACAAAAAAATCCCCCCTTCCTTTCAGATCAGACCCCCATATTAAACCCTAAATAAGATGCCCCCATCTCAGACTAAACCCTTTTAGACCTCTATGTCAGACCCCATATAAATCCCCAGTTTTAGACCTCAGATCAGACCCCCATTAGACCTCCATGTAAGACCCCAACCCAATATCAGACCTCAGATAAGACCCCCATATATAACCCCCATTAGACCTCTAGACCCACATATCAGACTTCAGACCAGACCCCCATTAGACCTCCAGACTCCCATTAGACCTCTAGACCCCATTAGACCTCCATACCCCCAATCAGCCCCTATACCCCCAATCAGACCCCCATTAGACCTCCAGACCCCTAATCAGACCCCCCAGTCAGCCCTCCAGACCCCCAATCAGACTACCATTAGACCTCTAGACCCACCATTCAGACCTCCAGACCCCCAATTAGACCCCCATTAGACCTTCAGATCCACTATTAGACCTCTTGACCCCCCAGTCAGACCTCCAGACTCCCAATCAGACCCCGATTAGACCTCCAGACCCCCAATGAGACCCCCATTAGTCCTCTAGACCCCCCAGTCAGACCTTTAGACCACCAATCAGACCTCCAGACCCCCCATTAGACCACTGCAGACCCCCCAGTCAGACCTCCAGACCCCCCCAGTCAGACATCCAGACCCCTTCAGTCAGACCTCCTGACACCCCCCCTGTCAACCTCCAGACCCCCCATACACCACTCCAGACACCCATTAGACCTCTCCAGACCCCCAATCAGACCCCCATTAGACCTCCAGACCCCTAACCAGAACCCCCAAGTCAGACCTCCAGACCCCCAATCAGACCCCCATTAGACCTTTAGACCCCCCCGTCATATCTCCAGACCCCCAATCAGACCCCCATTAGACTTCCAGACCCCCAATCAGACCCCCAGGTAAGACCTCCAGACCCCTAATCAGACCCCCATTAGACCTCCAGACCCCCAATCAGACCTCCAGACCCCCCCATTAGACCACTCCAGACCCCCCCAGTCAGACCTCCAGGCCCCCAGTCAGACCTCCAAACCCCCAGTCAGACCTCCAGACCCCCCCATAGACCACTGCAGACCCCCATTGGACCTCTCCAGACCCCGATTAGACCTCCAGACCCCCCGTTAGACCTCCAGACCCCCAAACAGACCCCCATTAGACCTCCAGACCCCCATTAGACCTCTAGACCCCAAAACAGACCCCCATTAGACCTCCAGACCCCCCAGTCAGACCTCAAGACCCCCCAGTCAGGCCTCCAGACCCCCCTAGTCAGGCCTCCAATAGACCACTCCAGACCCCCCAGTCAGACCTCCAGACCCTCCATAGACCACTCCAGACCCCCATTAGACCTCCAGACCCCCATTAGACCTCTAGTCCCCCAAACAGACCCCCATTAGACCTCCAGACCCCCAATCAGACCTCCAGACCCCCATTAGACCTCTAGACCACCCAGTCAGACCTCAAGACCCCCCAGTCAAGCCTTCAGACCCCCCCAGTCAGGCCTCCAGACCCCCCCCCAGTCAGGCCTCCAATAGGTCTCCAATAGACCACTCCAGACCCCCCCAGTCAGACCTCCAGACCTCCCATAGACCACTCCAGACCCCCATTAGACCTCTCCAGACCCCCCATTAGACCTCCATATCAGACCTCAGATCAGACTGTAAAATAATAGTCACTTACCTCTCCTGCCGCCACTCTCCCTGTCCTGGCTGTCTTCTCTTTTCAGGGCCGGCGCTGTAGTCCTGCAGCGCCAAGTCAGAGTGCGCTCTGTACGTCCTGACCCTGCAGGCAGCCAGGACACAGCAGCGCAGGACCTGAGAAGAGCGAGCAGGAGGAGGGGTAAGTACTGGACAGCGCTCACAGCGCTTCTCTCCCCCTCCTCCTGAAGACTAGTGAGCGCTTCCATTATGGAAGAGCTCACTAGCATTCCCTTTATAAGATGCACTGCATCTTATAAAGGGAAAAGCAATGAGCGCTTCCATCTGTATTGATACTTCTGTTCTGGCACCCCCCGTGAGAGCGTTGAGAGCCGGCACCCTCTCCCTCAGATTGAGTTGGACCCTGCAGTTTCCCACTGTCCCACCGCGCCTGTTGTCTGGAGTTGCAGCTCGCCTCCATCATTATCTGCATGGATGCTACTTACCTCAAGGCAAATATTTCAAGAAAAGTTCTTGTTGGTTCAACTCCTGGGACTCTCTCCTTACTCTACACCATCTCTCAACGCACCTTACGGTGCTGGCGTCACGATCATCAGGGACCCTGCCACCAAGGCACCCAAAGCACCTGCACCACCAAGGGCACCTCAACCACCATCTGGCTGGGGATCCCTGGACAAATAGAGAGTGCCCCGAAGGATTTTGTGCCGTCCTTCACTGCATGCCGGCCCAGGGAGCACTGCTAACCATGAGTAAAACAACTACTACCCCCATCGGCCCACTGTAGCTCATGTGTTGCCCCTGAATTGAATTGAAGAAAATAGCCAACAATTCCTTCAGCTCGTTTCCTCGATTTGTCATTGAGCTTATCTTACCCCATGGAGAAGCCATTGAATGGAACGGGACCCCTCATCGGAGTGTTTCCCATGTCATGCCCCCGATGCTGATCAATTTCATTGCTTATGGTCACGCCCAGCCATACGGCCCAGCTGGACACGGATACGGCAGTTTACCACTACCAACCTGACAACCCTTTATGGGCCACCTGGACATCTGGACCAGACGTAGTATACGTGTTCTCCGGGTGCTCGCAGACTGTTGCGCTCCTCCACTTTATCTCTTCTTAGATGAACGGTCTATTTTATGTAAGATAGACTGAGGCGTCCCGACACAGTAAATAAAGAAAGCTCTCCTAAGTCTCAGAGAAGGTTGTACGCTCTGTACAACCTTCTCTGAGACTTGGAAAAGCTTTCTTCAGTTACTTCCACATCGCGTAGGACAAGATGTAAAGACGTTTCCACCGGGCGGTGCCGACAGTAACTGCTTCTGAGTATCGCCCATTTACACGTGCTTCTGGGTCGGTGGATCCCGCCAGTGGCGTAGCTATAGGGGTCGCAGGGCCCTCCTTGCCAGCGCTGTATTTATCCCTTTATAAGATTTCGGAAGGTTGGTGAGAAGGGCCATCCCGTGGCTTTCTCTAAGTTTAAAAAAAAAATAATTATTTTACAATCTGATCTGAGGTCTAATGGGGGTCTGAGAGGTCTAATGGGGGTCGGAGAGGTCGAATGGGGGTTGGAGAGGTCGAATGGGGGTCTAAGAGGTCGAATGGGGTGTCTGAGAGGTCGAATGGGGGTCTGAGAGGTCGAATGGGGATCTGAGAGGTCTAATGGGGGTCGGAGAGGTCGAATGGGGGTCTTGAGGTCTAATGGGGGTCTGAGAGGTCGAATGAGGGGTCTGAGAGGTCTAATGGGGATCTGAGAGGTCTAATGGGGGTCTGAGAGGTCTAATGGGGGTCTGAGAGGTCTAATGGGGGTCTGAGAGGTCTAATGGGGGTCTGAGAGGTCTAATGGGGGGGTCTGAGAGGTCTAATGGGGGTCTGGAGGTCTAATGGGGGTCTGAGAGGTCGAATAGGGATCTGAGAGGTCTAATGGGGGTCGGAGAGGTCGAATGGGGGTCGGAGAGGTCGAATGGGGGTCTTGAGGTCTAATGGGGGTCTGAGAGGTCGAATGGGGGGTCTGAGAGGTTGAATGGGGATCTGAGAGGTCTAATGGGGGTCTAAGAGGTCTAATGGGGATCTGAGAGGTCTAATGGGGGTCTGAGAGGTCTAATGGGGGTCTGAGAGGTCTAATGGGGTCTGAGAGGTCTAATGGAGTCTGAGAGGTCTAATGGGGGTCTGAGAGGTATAATGGGGGTCTGAGAGGTCTAATGGGGGTCTGAGAGGTCTAATGGGGGGTCTGAGAGGTCTAATGGGGGGGGCTGAGAGGTCTAATGGGGGTCTGGAGGTTTAATGGAGGTCTGAGAGGTCAAATGGGGGTCTGAGAGGTATAATGGGGGTCTGAGAGGTCTAATGGGGGGGTCTGAGAGGTCTAATGGGGGGGTCTGAGAGGTCTAATGGGGGTCTGGAGGTCTAATGGGGGTCTGAGAGGTCTAATGGGGATCTGAGAGGTCTAATGGGGATCTAAAAAGGTCTAATGGGGGTCTGAGAGGTCCAATGGGGGGGGGGGGGGGTCTGAGAGGTCTAATGGGGATCTGAAAGGTCTAGGGGGTCTGAGAGGTCAAATGGGGATCTGAGAGGTCTAATGGGGTCTGAGAGGTCTAATGGAAGTCTGTATGTTTAATGGAGGTCTGAGAGGTCAAATGGGGGTCTGAGAGGTCTAATGGGGGTCTGGGAGGTCTAATGGGGATCTGAGAGGTCTAATGGGGGTCTGAGAGGTCTAATGGGGTCTGAGAGGTCTAATGGGGTTTGAGAGTTCGAATAAGGGTCTGGAGGTCTAATGGGGATCTGGAGGTCTAAGAGGTGTAATGGGGTCTGAGAGGTCTAATGGGGGTCTGAGAGGTCTAATGGGGGTCTGGAAGTCTAATGAGTTTCTGGAGGTCTAATGGGGGTCTGAAAAGTCTAATGGGGTCTGGAGGTCTAATGGGGGTCTGAGAGGTCTAATAGGGATCTGAGAGGTCTAATGGGGGTCTGAGAGGTCTAATGAGGTCTGAGAGGTCTAATGGGGGTCTGGAAGTCTAATGAGTTTCTGGAGGTCTAATGGGGGTCTGAAAAGTCTAATGGGGGTCTGGAGGTCCAATGGGGGTCTGAGAGGTCTAATAGGGATCTGATAGGTCTAATGGGGTCTGAGAGGTCTAATGGGGTCTGAGAGGTCTAATGGAAGTCTGTATGTCTAATGTAGGTCTGAGAGGTCAAATGGGGGTCTGAGAGGTCTAATGGGGGTCTGGGAGGTCTAATGGGGATCTGAGAGGTCTAATGGGGGTCTGAGAGGTCTAATGGGGTCTGAGAGGTCTAATGGGGTCTGAGAGGTCTAATAAGGGTCTGGAGGTCAAATGGGGGTCTGGAGGTCTAATGGAGGTCTGAGAGGTCAAATGGGGATCTCCCTGAGAGGTCTAATAGGGGTCTGAGAGGTCTAATGGGGTCTGAGAGGTCTAATGGGGGTCTGAGAGGTCTAATGGGGGTCTGGAAGTCTAATGAGTTTCTGGAGGTCTAATGGGGGTCTGAAAAGTCTAATGGGGGTCTGGAGGTCTAATGGGGGTCTGAGAGGTCTAATAGGGATCTGAGAGGTCTAATGGGGGTCTGAGAGGTCTAATGGGGACTGAGAGGTCTAATTGGGGTCTGGAGGTCTAATGGAGGTCTGAGAGATCAAATGGGGGTCTGGAAGTCTTATGGGGTTCTGGAGGTCTAATGGGGGTCTGAGAGGTCTAATGGGGGTCTGGAAGTCTAATGGGGTCTGGAGGTCTAATGGGTGTCTGAGAGGTCTAATCAGGGTATGGAAGTCTAATAAAAGTCTGGAGGTCTAATGGGGGTATGGAAGTCTAATGGGGGTATGGAGGTCTAAGGGGGTATGGAGGTCTAATGGGGGTATGGAGGTCTAATGGGGTCTGAGAGGTCTAATGGGGATCTGAGAGGTCTAATGGAGGTCTGGAAGTCTAATGGAGTTCTGGAGGTCTAATGGGGGTCTGAGAGGTCTAATGGGGGTCTGAGAGGTCTAATGGGGGTCTGAGAGGTCTAATCAGGGTATGGAAGTCTAATAAAAGTCAATTTCATTGCTTATGGTCACGCCCAGCCATACGGCCCAGCTGGACACGGATACGGCAGTTTACCACTACCAACCTGACAACCCTTTATGGGCCACCTGGACATCTGGACCAGACGTAGTATACGTGTTCTCCGGGTGCTCGCAGACTGTTGCGCTCCTCCACTTTATCTCTTCTTAGATGAACGGTCTATTTTATGTAAGATAGACTGAGGCGTCCCGACACAGTAAATAAAGAAAGCTCTCCTAAGTCTCAGAGAAGGTTGTACGCTCTGTACAACCTTCTCTGAGACTTGGAAAAGCTTTCTTCAGTTACTTCCACATCGCGTAGGACAAGATGTAAAGACGTTTCCACCGGGCGGTGCCGACAGTAACTGCTTCTGAGTATCGCCCATTTACACGTGCTTCTGGGTCGGTGGATCCCGCCAGTGGCGTAGCTATAGGGGTCGCAGGGCCCTCCTTGCCAGCGCTGTATTTATCCCTTTATAAGATTTCGGAAGGTTGGTGAGAAGGGCCATCCCGTGGCTTTCTCTAAGTTTAAAAAAAAAATAATTATTTTACAATCTGATCTGAGGTCTAATGGGGGTCTGAGAGGTCTAATGGGGGTCGGAGAGGTCGAATGGGGGTTGGAGAGGTCGAATGGGGGTCTAAGAGGTCGAATGGGGTGTCTGAGAGGTCGAATGGGGGTCTGAGAGGTCGAATGGGGATCTGAGAGGTCTAATGGGGGTCGGAGAGGTCGAATGGGGGTCTTGAGGTCTAATGGGGGTCTGAGAGGTCGAATGAGGGGTCTGAGAGGTCTAATGGGGATCTGAGAGGTCTAATGGGGGTCTGAGAGGTCTAATGGGGGTCTGAGAGGTCTAATGGGGGTTTGAGAGGTCTAATGGGGGTCTGAGAGGTCTAATGGGGGGGTCTGAGAGGTCTAATGGGGGTCTGGAGGTCTAATGGGGGTCTGAGAGGTCGAATAGGGATCTGAGAGGTCGAATGGGGGTCGGAGAGGTCGAATGGGGGTCGGAGAGGTCGAATGGGGGTCTTGAGGTCTAATGGGGGTCTGAGAGGTCGAATGGGGGGTCTGAGAGGTTGAATGGGGATCTGAGAGGTCTAATGGGGGTCTAAGAGGTCTAATGGGGATCTGAGAGGTCTAATGGGGGTCTGAGAGGTCTAATGGGGGTCTGAGAGGTCTAATGGGGGTCTGAGAGGTCTAATGGGGTCTGAGAGGTCTAATGGAGTCTGAGAGGTCTAATGGGGGTCTGAGAGGTATAATGGGGGTCTGAGAGGTCTAATGGGGGTCTGAGAGGTCTAATGGGGGGTCTGAGAGGTCTAATGGGGGGGGCTGAGAGGTCTAATGGGGGTCTGGAGGTTTAATGGAGGTCTGAGAGGTCAAATGGGGGTCTGAGAGGTATAATGGGGGTCTGAGAGGTCTAATGGGGGGGTCTGAGAGGTCTAATGGGGTCTGAGAGGTCTAATGGGGGTCTGGAGGTCTAATGGGGGTCTGAGAGGTCTAATGGGGATCTGAGAGGTCTAATGGGGATCTAAAAAGGTCTAATGGGGGTCTGAGAGGTCCAATGGGAAGGGGGGGTCTGAGAGGTCTAATGGGGATCTGAAAGGTCTAGGGGGTCTGAGAGGTCAAATGGGGATCTGAGAGGTCTAATGGGGTCTGAGAGGTCTAATGGAAGTCTGTATGTCTAATGGAGGTCTGAGAGGTCAAATGGGGGTCTGAGAGGTCTAATGGGGGTCTGGGAGGTCTAATGGGGATCTGAGAGGTCTAATGGGGGTCTGAGAGGTCTAATGGGGTCTGAGAGGTCTAATGGGGTTTGAGAGTTCGAATAAGGGTCTGGAGGTCTAATGGGGATCTGGAGGTCTAAGAGGTGTAATGGGGTCTGAGAGGTCTAATGGGGGTCTGAGAGGTCTAATGGGGGTCTGGAAGTCTAATGAGTTTCTGGAGGTCTAATGGGGGTCTGAAAAGTCTAATGGGGTCTGGAGGTCTAATGGGGGTCTGAGAGGTCTAATAGGGATCTGAGAGGTCTAATGGGGGTCTGAGAGGTCTAATGGGGTCTGAGAGGTCTAATGGGGGTCTGGAAGTCTAATGAGTTTCTGGAGGTCTAATGGGGGTCTGAAAAGTCTAATGGGGGTCTGGAGGTCCAATGGGGGTCTGAGAGGTCTAATAGGGATCTGATAGGTCTAATGGGGTCTGAGAGGTCTAATGGGGTCTGAGAGGTCTAATGGAAGTCTGTATGTCTAATGTAGGTCTGAGAGGTCAAATGGGGGTCTGAGAGGTCTAATGGGGGTCTGGGAGGTCTAATGGGGATCTGAGAGGTCTAATGGGGGTCTGAGAGGTCTAATGGGGTCTGAGAGGTCTAATGGGGTCTGAGAGGTCTAATAAGGGTCTGGAGGTCAAATGGGGGTCTGGAGGTCTAATGGAGGTCTGAGAGGTCAAATGGGGATCTCCCTGAGAGGTCTAATAGGGGTCTGAGAGGTCTAATGGGGTCTGAGAGGTCTAATGGGGGTCTGAGAGGTCTAATGGGGGTCTGGAAGTCTAATGAGTTTCTGGAGGTCTAATGGGGGTCTGAAAAGTCTAATGGGGGTCTGGAGGTCTAATGGGGGTCTGAGAGGTCTAATAGGGATCTGAGAGGTCTAATGGGGGTCTGAGAGGTCTAATGGGGACTGAGAGGTCTAATTGGGGTCTGAGAGGTCTAATGGGGACTGAGAGGTCAAATGGGGGTCTGGAAGTCTTATGGGGTTCTGGAGGTCTAATGGGGGTCTGAGAGGTCTAATGGGGGTCTGGAAGTCTAATGGGGTCTGGAGGTCTAATGGGTGTCTGAGAGGTCTAATCAGGGTATGGAAGTCTAATAAAAGTCTGGAGGTCTAATGGGGGTATGGAAGTCTAATGGGGGTATGGAGGTCTAAGGGGGTATGGAGGTCTAATGGGGGTATGGAGGTCTAATGGGGTCTGAGAGGTCTAATGGGGATCTGAGAGGTCTAATGGAGGTCTGGAAGTCTAATGGAGTTCTGGAGGTCTAATGGGGGTCTGAGAGGTCTAATGGGGGTCTGAGAGGTCTAATGGGGGTCTGAGAGGTCTAATCAGGGTATGGAAGTCTAATAAAAGTCTGGAGGTCTAATGGGGGTCTGAGAGGTCTAATGGGGGTATGGAAGTCTAATGGGGGTATGGAGGTCAAATGGGGATATGGAGGTCTAATGGGGGTATGGAGGTCTAATGGGGGTCTGAGAGGTCAAATGGGGATCTGAGAGGTCTAATGGGGGTCTGGAGGTCTAATGGGGGTCTGGAGGTCTAATGGGGATCTGAGAGGTCTAATGGGGTCTGAGAGGTCTAATGGGGTCTGAGAGTTCTAATAAGGGTCTGGAGGTCTAATGGGGATCTGGAGGTCTAAGAGGTCTAATGGGGTCTGAGAGGTCTAATGGGGGTCTGAGAGGTCTAATGGGGGTCTGGAAGTCTAATGAGTTTCTGGAGGTCTAATGGGGGTCTGAAAAGTCTAATGGGGGTCTGGAGGTCTAATGGGGGTCTGAGAGGTCTAATAGGGATCTGAGAGGTCTAATGGGGGTCTGAGAGGTCTAATGGGGTCTGAGAGGTCTAATGGGGGTCTGGAAGTCTAATGAGTTTCTGGAGGTCTAATGGGGGTCTGAAAAGTCGAATGGGGGTCTGGAGGTCCAATGGGGGTCTGAGAGGTCTAATAGGGATCTGATAGGTCTAATGGGGTCTGAGAGGTCTAATGGGGTCTGAGAGGTCTAATGGAAGTCTGTATGTCTAATGTAGGTCTGAGAGGTCAAATGGGGGTCTGAGAGGTCTAATGGGGGTCTGGGAGGTCTAATAGGGATCTGAGAGGTCTAATGGGGGTCTGAGAGGTCTAATGGGGTCTGAGAGGTCTAATGGGGTCTGAGAGGTCTAATAAGGGTCTGGAGGTCAAATGGGGGTCTGGAGGTCTAATGGAGGTCTGAGAGGTCAAATGGGGATCTCCCTGAGAGGTCTAATAGGGGTCTGAGAGGTCTAATGGGGTCTGAGAGGTCTAATGGGGGTCTGAGAGGTCTAATGGGTGTCTGAGAGGTCTAATGGGGGTCTGGAAGTCTAATGGGGGTCTGGAAGTCTAATAAGTTTCTGGAGGTCTAATGGGGGTCTGAAAAGTCTAATGGGGGTCTGGAGGTCTAATGGGGGTCTGAGAGGTCTAATAGGGATCTGAGAGGTCTAATGGGGGTCTGAGAGGTCTAATGGGGACTGAGAGGTCTAATTGGGGTCTGAGAGGTCTAATGGAGGTCTGAGAGATCAAATGGGGGTCTGGAAGTCTTATGGGGTTCTGGAGGTCTAATGGGGGTCTGAGAGGTCTAATAGGGGTCTGGAAGTCTAATGGGGTCTGGAGGTCTAATGGGTGTCTGAGAGGTCTAATCAGGGTATGGAAGTCTAATAAAAGTCTGGAGGTCTAATGGGGGTATGGAAGTCTAATGGGGGTATGGAGGTCTAAGGGGGTATGGAGGTCTAATGGGGGTATGGAGGTCTAATGGGGTCTGAGAGGTCTAATGGGGATCTGAGAGGTCTAATGGAGGTCTGGAAGTCTAATGGAGTTCTGGAGGTCTAATGGGGGTCTGGAAGTCTAATGGGTGTCTGAGAGGTCTAATCAGGGTATGGAAGTCTAATAAAAGTCTGGAGGTCTAATGGGGGTCTGAGAGGTCTAATGGGGGTATGGAAGTCTAATGGGGGTATGGAGGTCAAATGGGGATATGGAGGTCTAATGGAGTCTGAGAGGTCTAATGGGGGTCTGGAGGTCTAATGGGGATCTGAGAGGTCTAATGGAGTCTGAGAGGTCTAATGGGGTCTGAGAGTTCTAATAAGGGTCTGGAGGTCTAATGGGGATCTGGAGGTCTAAGAGGTCTAATAGGGTCTGAGAGGTCTAATGGGGGTCTGAGAGGTCTAATGGGGGTCTGGAAGTCTAATGAGTTTCTGGAGGTCTAATGGGGGTCTGAAAAGTCTAATGGGGGTCTGGAGGTCTAATGGGGGTCTGAGAGGTCTAATAGGGATCTGAGAGGTCTAATGGGGGTCTGAGAGGTCTAATGGGGTCTGAGAGGTCTAATGGGGGTCTGGAAGTCTAATGAGTTTCTGGAGGTCTAATGGGGGTCTGAAAAGTCTAATGGGGGTCTGGAGGTCCAATGGGGGTCTGAGAGGTCTAATAGGGATCTGATAGGTCTAATGGGGTCTGAGAGGTCTAATGGGGTCTGAGAGGTCTAATGGAAGTCTGTATGTCTAATGTAGGTCTGAGAGGTCAAATGGGGGTCTGAGAGGTCTAATGGGGGTCTGGGAGGTCTAATAGGGATCTGAGAGGTCTAATGGGGGTCTGAGAGGTCTAATGGGGGTCTGAGAGGTCTAATGGGGTCTGAGAGGTCTAATAGGGTCTGGAGGTCAAATGGGGGTCTGGAGGTCTAATGGAGGTCTGAGAGGTCAAATGGGGATCTCCCTGAGAGGTCTAATAGGGGTCTGAGAGGTCTAATGGGGTCTGAGAGGTCTAATGGGGGTCTGAGAGGTCTAATGGGGGTCTGGAAGTCTAATGGGGGTCTGGAGGTCTAATTGGGGTCTGAAAAGTCTAATGGGGGTCTGGAGGTCTAATGGGGGTCTGAGAGGTCTAATAGGGATCTGAGAGGTCTAATGGGGGTCTGAGAGGTCTAATGGGGACTGAGAGGTCTAATTGGGGTCTGGAGGTCTAATGGAGGTCTGAGAGATCAAATGGGGGTTTGGAAGTCTTATGGGGTTCTGGAGGTCTAATGGGGGTCTGAGAGGTCTAATGGGGGTCTGGAAGTCTAATGGGTCTGGAGGTCTAATGGGTGTCTGAGAGGTCTAATCAGGGTATGGAAGTCTAATAAAAGTCTGGAGGTCTAATGGGGGTATGGAAGTCTAATGGGGGTATGGAGGTCTAAGGGGGTATGGAGGTCTAAGGGGGTATGGAGGTCTAATTGGGGTATGGAGGTCTAATGGGGTCTGAGAGGTCTAATGGGGATCTGAGAGGTCTAATGGAGGTCTGGAAGTCTAATGGAGTTCTGGAGGTCTAATGGGGGTCTGAGAGGTCTAATGGGGGTCTGGAAGTCTAATGGGTGTCTGAGAGGTCTAATCAGGGTATGGAAGTCTAATAAAAGTCTGGAGGTCTAATGGGGGTCTGAGAGGTCTAATGGGGGTATGGAAGTCTAATGGGGGTATGGAGGTCAAATGGGGATATGGAGGTCTAATGGAGTCTGAGAGGTCTAATGGGGGTCTGGAGGTTTAATGGAGGTCTGAGAGGTCAAATGGGGGTCTGAGAGGTATAATGGGGGTCTGAGAGGTCTAATGGGGGTTTGAGAGGTCTAATGGGGGTCTGAGAGGTCTAATAGGGGGGGTCTGAGAGGTCTAATGGGGGTCTGAGAGGTCTAATGGGGATCTGAGAGGTATAATGGGGATCTGAGAGGTCTAATGGGGGTCTGAGAGGTCCAATGGGGGGGGGGGGGGGGGGGTCTGAGAGGTCTAATGGGGATCTGAAAGGTCTAGGGCAGGGGTACTCAACTAGTTTTATTAAAGGTCCACATACCTGGGTCTGCAGTCAGGTGAAGGTCCGAGCTGAACGCCAACAGTAAAGATGCCATGCGATCATGTGATCCATGAGCGTGGGGCGCTCTGACGTTATAGTGGAGCGCCCCGGGTAAGTCCCAGAATTAGTAATGGCCACATTAGTGCCCCAGTAAGAATAATGCCCCCAGTAAGAATAATGTCCCCATTAGTGCCCCCAGTAAGAGTAATGCCCCCATTAGTGCCCCCCTTCTCCGCTGGCTGCGGTGAACATTCGCTGCTGACTGCGCGCTCAGGACCGGTGCTCCAACGTGATGACGTCTTGTAGGTCCTGTCCTGAGCTTCTAGTCAGCAGGGAGTGTTCTCCACAGCGTGAGCAAATGGAGGTGGAGGTACCGTAATTTTATTTATTTTTTTACTAGCACAAGTAGCGGTGGAGGTAACGGCTGTACTAATGGGCGTTCCATGATGGAAGCGCTCATTAGTAAGGGTACTTTCACACTTGCAGAAGGACGGATCCGACAGGCTGCTCACCCTGTCAGATCCATCTTACCACTACTTCGCCGTGCCGCTGCTCTGTGCCCATCGACTATAATGGGGATGGGGGCAGAGCTACGGCGCAGCATGGTGAGAGGCCGCCAGACTAAAAGTACTACATGTCCGACTTTTCCGTCTGGCGGCCTCACGCCGTGCACTGCCATGCTGCGCTGTAGCTCCACTCCCGCTATAGTCAATGGGGAGTGGCAGTCCGGCGAAATAGCGGCAGGACGGATCTGACAGGGTGAACAGCCGGTCGGATCCGTCCTGCCGCAAGTGTGAAAGTCGCCTAACAGTCCTTACAGGAAAATTCTGGCACCGGCAAGGGAACTAAAATAC
The DNA here is from genome assembly GCF_905171765.1 of Bufo bufo. Taxonomy (NCBI): domain Eukaryota; kingdom Metazoa; phylum Chordata; class Amphibia; order Anura; family Bufonidae; genus Bufo; species Bufo bufo. Next base: position 839,785,168 of record NC_053389.1, on the reverse strand, counting down.
CAGCCTTGCTGGTGAACTACTGGCCGGGTGGCAACCCAAGCCACAGAACCGACATGTGATAGTTCTGTTCCGCATCCAATTCCCATTATTGGGGGATTGGATGCGGCCCCTTAATTACAATGGGGCCCCAAGAGATGCAGACAGCACACTGTGTACTGTCTGCATCTTTTTCCGCTCCATTGAAACTAAGGGGTCCGCATCCAATGCCCCAATAATGGGAATTGGATGCGGAACAAAACTATCATGGTTTGATGGGGCTTAATCACTTTATTTAATCAGGTTACCTAAAGAAGATGGCCCAGGGGAGATGGGAACACGACACTGGAGTCAGTGACGTGTTCCCGCCTCTCTGTAGCCCTCTCCACGCACCCCTTACTTCCCAAATGTGACATTTATTTCATTGGTGGCAGTGGTGATGTCCCTCCCCTCTCCAGCAGCACGTAAGTGTCCTTTGGAGCTTGAAGCTCCCTTATGTGCTGCCGCTGCTGCAGGGGAGGAGGGACCTGTGAGCGCACGGAGGGAGAAAGCGCTGGTGCCTGCATGTGGAGGGAGCCGTCTCTCACTGCGCCCCTGGGAAGGAGAAGGTTTGCCGGTAAGCTCCGCCTCTTGCACGTACCAGAGTGTGCAGGAGGAGGAGCGCTATATGTGGAGGGAGCCGGCCTGTCTCACTGCGCTCTGGGACAGGAGGAAGTGCGCCGGTAAGCTCCTCCTCCTGCACGTACCAGAGTGTGCAGGAGGAGGAGCGCTATATGTGGAGGGAGCCGTCTCTCACTGCGCTCTGGGACAGGAGGAAGTGCGCCGGTAAGCTCCTCCTCCTGCACGTACCAGAGTGTGCAGGAGGAGGAGCGCTATATGTGGAGGGAGCCGGCCTGTCTCACTGCGCTCTGGGACAGGAGGAAGTGCGCCGGTAAGCTCCGCCTCCTGCACGTACCAGAGTGTGCAGGAGGAGGAGCGCTATATGTGGAGGGAGCCGTCTCTCACTGCACTCTGGGACAGGAGGAAGTGCGCCGGTAAGCTCCTCCTCCTGCACGTACCAGAGTGTGCAGGAGGAGGAGCGCTATATGTGGAGGGAGCCGTCTCTCACTGCGCTCTGGGACAGGAGGAAGTGCGCCGGTAAGCTCCTCCTCCTGCACGTACCAGAGTGTGCAGGAGGAGGAGCGCTATATGTGGAGGGAGCCGTCTCTCACTGCGCCCCTGGGAAGGAGGAAGTGCGCCGGTAAGCTCCTCCTCTTGCACGTACCAGAGTGTGCAGGAGGAGGAGCGCTACATGTGGAGGGAGCCGGCCTGTCTCACTGCGCTCTGGGACAGGAGGAAGTGCGCCGGTAAGCTCCTCCTCTTGCACGTACCAGAGTGTGCAGGAGGAGGAGCGCTATATGTGGAGGGAGCCGGCCTGTCTCACTGCGCTCTGGGACAGGAAGAAGTGCGTCGGTAAGCTCCGCCTCCTGCACGGCACAGTGTGCAGGAGATAGTGATGGGAAGTTCGGATCTTTTAGGTGAATCGGTTCATTTGAATCAGCTCATTCGGATCAGAATCGGATCTTCGGTTCACTTGGCGAGTCAGACTGCTGAGCTGACTCGCAAGTGAACTGAAGACTCTAGGTGCCGGTGCGCATGCGCAGCTGCTGACTCAGTCAGTGACACTGCAGTGAGTCGGCTCTTCAGCTCTCTGAAGTTGAACTCGTCTCTGATTAGTATTGAGTGAGTCAGGAAGAGTGATTTTTTTATAGTAAAGGGAAGCTGAGGCTGACGTTGGACAGGCGGACAGGAGGAAGCTGTCACTGTGGTGTGCAATGTGAATTGTTGTCTGTTGTGCATTGTTCCCCACAGTGACAACAGTCTGACACTGACAGTAGTACAACCAACCAAGTGAAGTGAAATGTGAATGCAGCACAGGGAAAACTATGTGCTGAACTGTGTCATCTGTCCCTTCTCTCATCTCTCTGCTCCTTATCACTGCTGCAACAAGAGCCGACAGCCTCAGTGTAACCTGTTCTACAGTCTGACAGCCTCAGTGTAACCTGTTCTACAGTCTGACAGCCTCAGTGTAACCTGTTCTACAGTCTGACGGCCTCAGTGTAACCTGTTCTACAGTCTGACAGCCTCAGTGTAACCTGTTCTACAGTCTGACAGCCTCAGTGTAACCTGTTCTACAGTCTGACGGCCTCAGTGTAACCTGTTCTACAGTCTGACAGCCTCAGTGTAACCTGTTCTACAGTCTGACAGCCTCAGTGTAACCTGTTCTACAGTCTGACAGCCTCAGTGTAACCTGCTCTACAGTCTGACAGCCTCAGTGTAACCTGTTCTACAGTCTGACAGCCTCAGTGTAACCTGTTCTACAGTCTGACAGCCTCAGTGTAACCTGTTCTACAGTCTGACAGCCTCAGTGTAACCTGTTCTACAGTCTGACAGCCTCAGTGTAACCTGTTCTACAGTCTGACAGCCTCAGTGTAACCTGTTCTACAGTCTGACGGCCTCAGTGTAACCTGTTCTACAGTCTGACGGCCTCAGTGTAACCTGTTCTACAGTCTGACAGCCTCAGTGTAACCTGTTCTACAGTCTGACGGCCTCAGTGTAACCTGTTCTACAGTCTGACAGCCTCAGTGTAACCTGTTCTACAGTCTGACAGCCTCAGTGTAACCTGTTCTACAGTCTGACAGCCTCAGTGTAACCTGTTCTACAGTCTGACAGCCTCAGTGTAACCTGTTCTACAGTCTGACAGCCTCAGTGTAACCTGTTCTACAGTCTGACAGCCTCAGTGTAACCTGTTCTACAGTCTGACAGCCTCAGTGTAACCTGTTCTACAGTCTGACAGCCTCAGTGTAACCTGTTCTACAGTCTGACAGCCTCAGTGTAACCTGTTCTACAGTCTGACAGCCTCAGTGTAACCTGTTCTACAGTCTGACAGCCTCAGTGTAACCTGTTCTACAGTCTGACAGCCTCAGTGTAACCTGTTCTACAGTCTGACAGCCTCAGTGTAACCTGTTCTACAGTCTGACAGCCTCAGTGTAACCTGTTCTACAGTCTGACAGCCTCAGTGTAACCTGTTCTACAGTCTGACAGCCTCAGTGTAACCTGCTCTACAGTCTGACAGCCTCAGTGTAACCTGTTCTACAGTCTGACTCACAGCCTCAGTGTAACCTGTTCTACAGTCTGACTCACAGCCTCAGTGTAACCTGTTCTACAGTCTGACTCGCGGTTCTTTTAACTCAATGAATGGAATGAGTCACTGACTGAGTCGGATCTTTAGGTTCTTGTGACTCTTTCCATTCCTTTAGACTCCCTGACCCTGCACTACTCCGAGGACTGGAGTCAGAGCTGCAGTGTGCTGTGCTGGCCTCGCCCCCTCAGCTCTGGTCGGTGATTGGTTGGTGGGCGGGGAGGGGTGGGGCTGGCAGAAGCAGCTTCCACTCTAAGATCATATTACTGACTCCTCCCAGTCCCGCCCTCAGGCTCCTGCTGCCAGCGTGAGGTGAGGTGAGGTGAGCGTCTCTGTCAGCATTGCTGTGTGCTGGGACTGAGCTGAGCCGGTTCAAACGGATCGGATCACTCTGAACTGAATCGATTGGAGGAGCGCTCTGAACTGAATCGATTGGAGGAGCGCTCTGAAGGATGGCCGGGGTCCGGACAACTGGCGGCCGCGGTCCGTATTTGGACCGCGGTCCGCCAGTTGAGTACCCCTGGTCTAGGGGGTCTGAGAGGTCTAATGGGGATCTGAGAGGTCTAATGGGGTCTGATAGGTCTAATGTGGTCTGAGAGGTCTAATGGGGTCTGAGAGGTCTAATGGAAGTCTGTATGTCTAATGTAGGTCTGAGAGGTCAAATGGGGGTCTGAGAGGTCTAATGGGGTTCTGGGAGGTCTAATAGGGATCTGTCGGGTCTAATGGGGGTCTGGAGGTCTAATGGGGGTCTGAGAGGTCTAATGGGGTCTGAGAGGTCTAATGGGGTCTGAGAGGTCTAATAAGGGTCTGGAGGTCAAATGGGGGTCTGGAGGTCTAATGGAGGTCTGAGAGGTCAAATGGGGATCTCCCTGAGAGGTCTAATAGGGGTCTGAGAGGTCTAATGGGGTCTGAGAGGTCTAATGGGGGTCTGAGAGGTCTAATGGTGGTCTGGAAGTCTAATGAGTTTCTGGAGGTCTAATGGGGGTCTGAAAAGTCTAATGGGGGTCTGGAGGTCTAATGGGGGTCTTAGAGGTCTAATAGGGATCTGAGAGGTCTAATGGGGGTCTGAGAGGTCTAATGGGGACTGAGAGGTCTAATTGGGGTCTGGAGGTCTAATGGAGGTCTGAGAGATCAAATGGGGGTCTGGAAGTCTTATGGGGTTCTGGAGGTCTAATGGGGGTCTGAGAGGTCTAATGGGGGTCTGGAAGTCTAATGGGGTCTGGAGGTCTAATGGGTGTCTGAGAGGTCTAATCAGTGTATGGAAGTCTAATAAAAGTCTGGAGGTCTAATGGGGGTATGGAAGTCTAATGGGGGTATGGAGGTCTAAGGGGGTATGGAGGTCTAATGGGGGTATGGAGGTCTAATGGGGGTATGGAGGTCTAATGGGGATCTGAGAGGTCTAATGGAGGTCTGGAAGTCTAATGGAGTTCTGGAGGTCTAATGGAGTTCTGGAGGTCTAATGGGGGTCTGAGAGGTCTAATGGGGGTCTGGAAATCTAATGGGTGTCTGAGAGGTCTAATCAGGGTATGGAAGTCTAATAAAAGTCTGGAGGTCTAATGGGGGTCTGAGAGGTCTAATGGGGGTATGGAAGTCTAATGGGGGTATGGAGGTCAAATGGGGATATGGAGGTCTAATGGGGGTATGGAGGTCTAATGGAGTCTGAGAGGTCAAATGGGGATCTGAGAGGTCTAATGGGGGTCTGGAGGTCTAATGGGGGTCTGGAGGTCTAATGGGGGTCTGGAGGTCTAATGGGGGTCTGGAGGTCTAATGGGGATCTGAGAGGTCTAATGGGGTCTGAGAGGTTTAATGGGGTCTGAGAGGTTTAATGGGGGTCTGATAGGTCGAATGGGGGGTCTGAAAGGTCTAGGGGGTCTGAGAGGTCTAATGGGGATCTGAGAGGTCTAATGGGGGTCTGAGAGGTCTAATGGGGGTCTGAGAGGTCCAATGGGGTCTGAGAGGTCTAATGGAAGTCTGGCTGTCTAATGGAGGTCTGAGAGGTCTAATGGGGGTCTGGGAGGTCTAATTGGGATCTGACAGGTCTAATGGGGGTCTGACAGGTCTAATGGGGGTCTGAGAGGTCTAATGGGGGTCTGAGAGGTCTAATGGGGTCTGAGAGTTCTAATAGGGGTCTGGAGGTCTAATGGGGGTCTAGAGGTCTAATGGAGGTCTGAGAGGTCAAATGGGGATCTGAGAGGTCTATTAGGGGTCTGAGAGGTCTAATAGGGGTCTGAGAGGTCTAATAGGGGTCTGAGAGGTCTAATGGGGATCTGAGAGGTCTAATGGGGATCTGAGAGGTCTAATGGGGTCTGAGAGTCTAATGGGGGTCTGAGAGTCTAATGGGGGTCTGGAAGTCTAATGGGGTTCTGGAGGTCTAATGGGGGTCTGGGAGGTCTAATGGGGTCTGAGAAGTCTAATGGGGGTCTGGAGTTCTAATGGGGGTCTGAGAGTTCTAATGGGGATCTGAGAGGTCAAATGGGGGTCTGAGAGATCTAATGGGGGTCTGAGAGATCTAATAGGGATCTGAAAGGTCTAATGGGGGTCTGAGAGGTCTAATGGGGATCTGAGAGGTCTAATGGGGGTCTGAGAGGTCTAATGGGGTCTGAGAGGTCTAATGGGGACTGAGAGGTCTAATTGGGGTCTGGAGGTCTAATGGAGGTCTGAGAGATCAAATGGGGGTCTGGAAGTCTAATGGGGTTCTGGAGGTTAATGGGGGTCTGAGAGGTCTAATGGGGGTCTGGAAGTCTAATGGGGTCTGGAGGTCTAATGGGTGTCTGAGAGGTCTAATCAGGGTATGGAAGTCTAATAAAAGTCTGGAGGTCTAATGGGGGTATGGAAGTCTAATGGGGGTATGGAGGTCTAAGGGGGTATGGAGGTCTAATGGGGGTAAGAAGGTCTAATGGGGTTATGGAGGTCTAATGGGGTCTGAGAGGTCTAATGGGGATCTGAGAGGTCTAATGGAGGTCTGGAAGTCTAATGGGGTCTGGAGGTCTAATGGGTGTCTGAGAGGTCTAATCAGGGTATGGAAGTCTAATAAAAGTCTGGAGGTCTAATGGGGGTCTGAGAGGTCTAATGGGGGTATGGAAGTCTAATGGTGGTATGGAAGTCTAATGGGGGTATGGAAGTCTAATGGGGATCTGAGTGGTCTAATGGAGGTCTGAGAGGTCAAATGGGGATCTGAGAGGTCTAATGGCGGTCTGGGAGGTCTAATGGGGGTCTGGGGGTCTAAAGGTGGTCTGAGAGGTCTAATGGAGGTCTGACAGGTCTAATGGGGGTCTGACAGGTCTAATGGGGGTCTGAGAGGTCTAATAGAGGTCTGGAAGTCTAATGGAGGTCTGAAAGGTCTAATGGGGGTCTGAGAGGTCTAATGGGGGTCTGGAGGTCTAATGGGGGTCTAAGAGGTCTAATGGGGGTCTGGATTGTAATGTGGTCTGAGAGGTTTAATGGGGATCTGTCGGGTCTAATGGGGTTCTGGAGGTCTAATGGGGTCTGAGAGGTCTAATGGGGGGTCTGAGAGGTCTAATCGGGGTCTGAGAGGTCTAATAGGGGTCTGGAAATCTAATGGGGGTCTGGAGATCTAATGGGGGTCTGAGAGGTCTAATGGGCGTCTGGAGGTCTAATGGGGGTCTGATACCTCCGAACTTTTGAAAAGAAGGAAGAAGGGCATTATCTGTGTCCACGCCTCTAACTCTGCCTAAAAAATAACTAAAAACCTAATCCCACCAGTCCCCTAAATGCCCCCACAAAATATTTACTCCTCCTTTATGCCACCACAAAGTAGTTCTGACCAGATATGTGCCCCTCACAGTAGTTATGCCCAGATATATGCCTCTCACAGTAGTTATACCAAATATATGCCCCTCACAGTAGTTATGCCCAGATATGTGCCCCCTCACAGTAGTTATACCAGATATGTGTATCCTCACAGTAGTTATGACCAGATATGTGGCCCCTCACAGTAGTTATATCCAGATATGTGCCTCCTCACAGTAGTTATATCCAGATATGTGCCCCTCACAGTAGTTATATCCAGATATGTGCCTTCTCACAGTATTTAAACCCAGATATGTGCCCCCTCACAGTAGTTATATCCAGATATGTGCCCCTCACAGTAGTTATGGCCAGATAGGTGTCCCCTCACAGTAGTTATACCCAGATATGTACCCCTCACAGTAGTTATGGCCAGATATATGCCCCCTCACAGTAGTTATGGCCAGATATATGCTCCCTCACAGTAGTTATATCCAGATATGTGCCCCCTCACAGTAGTTATATCCAGATATGTGCCTCCTCACAGTAGTTATATCCAAAAAAGTGCCCCCACACAGTAGTTATAACCAGATATGTGCCTTCTCACAGTATTTAAACCCAGATATGTGCCCCATCACAGTAGTTATATCCAGATATGTGCCCACTCACAGTAGTTATATCCAGATATGTGCCCCTCACAGTAGTTATGGCCAGATAGGTGTCCCCCTCACTGTAGTTATATCCAGATATGTGCCCCCTCACAGTAGTTATATCCAGATATGTGCCCCCTCACAGTAGCTATGGCCAGATATGTGCCCCTTCACAGTAGTTATATCCAGATATGTGCCCCCTCACAGTAGTTATATCCAGATATGTGCCCCCCTCACTGTAGTTATATCCAGATATGTGCCCCCACACAGTAGTTATATCCAGATATGTGCCTTCTCACAGTAGTTAAACCCAGATATGTGCCCCATCACATCTAACCTCCAGTCGCTGGCGTCGGAAATGTAGCGTGAGTTCCAGTCGGCCAACGTATTGTGTAGATCAGGCAGGTATTCTGCCACCACCGATATGTTGTTGGTCAGGCAATAATCCCAGAAGTCCTTCGCCAAGTGTGTCAACATAGTGGAACGGGTACCTGCCATGGAGTTGATGTAACAGACAGCAGAGACATTGTCCATCCGAAGACGAATACATGCCCTGGCTCTCCCACTGGTGAAGCTGCGAATCGCAAAGGAACCTGCCAGGAGCTCCAGAGCGTTGATGTGTAAGTGGGACTCTACTGCAGACCAAGGGCCTCCTGTGGAAACACCCTCGCAGTGGGCACCCCAGCCATAAAGGCTGGCGTCCGATTCCACCACGATATCCCGACGTGGACCAAACAGGGCTCTGCCGTTCCACGCGGAAAGGTTGCCAATCCACCACTCCAACTTGTCCCTCATTTCCGAATCCAAGGAGATCAGATCCGCATAAGAGGCACCGGCTTGCAGGTGAGCGATCTTGAGACGCTGAAGGGCTCGATAGTGCAGTGGTGCCGGGAATATAGCTTGAATGGAAGATGACAGAAGACTTATTGGGCGTTCCCACTCAGGCCAGATGTCGTAGCGAAATCTGCGATAAAGTCAGGGTGCGTCGCAATTCCTTGCAGATCGACCGCACCTTCGCTGGAGGGAGGCTGAGTGTCAAGGAGACGGAGTCCACCATGAACCCGAGGAACTCCATGGTTTGGGAAGGAGCAAGACAGGATTTCTCGCGGTTGACTATGAAGCCCAGGGCGGATATGAGCTGAAGCGACATCTGAAGGTGGGATTGGAAGGAAGCACGGTCCTCGGCCATGATCAGAATGTCGTCCAGATAAATTATAAGTCTCACCCCCCGATAGCGGAGCCATGCCACCACCGGACGCATAAGTTTGGTAAAACACCAGGGGGCGGACGAGAGTCCAAAAGGAAGGCTTGTGACGCGCCAAACGGCCCCCTGCCAGCAAAAGCAAAGCAGATCCCTGGAAGAAGGTGCTATCGGGACCGTCAAGTATGCATCCTTGAGGTCCAACTTGGCCATCCAGTCGCCCGGAAGAAGCATGGCCCTTAGCAAGTGGATGCCCTCCATCTTGAAGTGTCGATACCTGACGAAGGCATTGAGAGCCTTGAGGTTAATGACGGGACGAAGTTGGCCTCCTTTTTTCTCCACTAGAAAAATGTTGCTGATCACCCCGTCATGATTGTGAAGGGCCGACTCTAATGCCCCCTTGAGAAATAAAGCCTGTAACTCTGCGTCTATGAGACGCTGCGACTCTTGGGACCTGACTACGGGATGAAGTGGAGACACGACCAACGGGGGTCCCACCAGCTCTATGTGAAAGCCCTAAATCGTGGATAACACCCAGGGGTCGCTGGTTATGGATGCCCAAACATGAGTAAAATGTTGGAGTCTGCCGCCGACATAATTGTCCGAAAAAAGGAGACGAGATGGGAGACTTACCAAAGGGGCGTCTAAGGTTTGGATTTCCTCTGTATGGTCTCCCCCGTCCGGTAGCTCCACAGGATGGGAAAAAGGACGGTTGGTGTCTTTGGTCCTGAGCCGGTGAACGGTAGGATGTGAAGGAGCTTCGACCCGCACCCCGGGTCTGAAAAGAGGAGCGGCCGGACAGACGGCCCCTTGTACTGCCGGCCCTGGAGGAAACCCTACCGCTAAAAACCCTGCGCATAGAAGCCTGTGCTTTATCCAGGGCGGTAAAGGTATCTACGAACGTCCCAAGCTCTTTGATGAACGGATCCCCAAAGAGGAAACCTTGGGCTTCTTTCCCTAACTCTGACAGAGCCATATTGGTCAGCTTAGGCTCAATTTTCATTAAAATGGCCTTGCGTCGTTCAATAGCTAAAGACGTGTTTGCATTTCTTGCCATGCAAATGGCTCTTTGGGCCCAACCACGGAGTTCTTCCGGGTCGACCTGCTGACCTTCCGCTTTGGCAGATTCTGCCATATCCAAATTTTTTGCAAGGGGCCCCATAATATCTAGTAGTTTGTCCTGGCAAGCTCTAAGAGCCGAGTCTAGGCCTCTCCGGGGGCTAAACCCTGATTTGGACAACAACTGAACCATCTTTGGGTCCACAACCGGCGTTTCGCATACCTTGTTAGGTATAGCCGGACGCGGGCATTCGGCCCGGAGTTTGTTCCGTGCCTCCTTACTAAGGGGCCTACGGACCATGGACTCTAAATAACTGGTCACATGAGGGGCCGGTAGCCATTCTGCGGACCTAGGGTGATGAAGGGAGTCCGGATCGAATAACGGGTGACCATAGGGTCCATAAGGGAAACGGTCTGACCATGGTTCGTTGTTGGTTCGACCTCAGACGGTCGTAGAGACACAGGCGTAAAATACACAGATGGTCGCTGGGTAGGTGACATATCAATGTCTAATTCCTCGGAATCGTGATGAGATTCCATCAAAGCCTCCTCCTCAGACTCTCTCAGCGAGTCAGAATCGGACTTGGGTTGGGACAGGGCCGACTTCCAATGCCGTGCTCTTTCTGCCTGCCGCGGACAGGCTCGTTTGCGCGGCCTAAGCGCGCCGTCATTGGATGGGACTAAGCCATCGTTAACATCACTTCTGGAGGCAGTTGGGGCTGGTACAGGATTTGGGTTAGAGGCCAAACTAGATGATGGATTGGCAATCAGAACTTGAGAGATAGAGTGTGTCAACACTGAAGACATGGATCCCATGGCTGAGATAATGGCATCAGAGATTGACTTTTGAAGAGCCATAGCCTGTGTCTCAGAAGACATAGGTAATATCTCCCCTGATAATGGCACAATCCCCTGATTTGGTGATGGGGAGGTGGTGTCCCCTTGATAAGGGGTCCCCTGGGCCAGAAGTGGTGCCTTCTGGGAGGACATGATGTAGAATAGGTACAATTGAGGCTTAAAGGGGTTTGAACATGGAATCACTGGTTATGAGGCAATTGCTTATGCAGCACGCCAGACCTGCAGGGTATAGCGATATGAGGTCACGGTTATGGGCAATCGAGGATTGCTCACTGTATTGGAGAACCCTGGGCAGGCATGCGGCAGGGCTGATGGTGGATGAGGTGCCCTGGATGTTACAGGTATTTTGAGTGCCTGGGGCAAGGTCCCTTTTGGATTCGTGACGCCAGTGTCTGTAACGGTGGCACACCGATTTATAGTTGGAATAAGTGAGGTACACAGGTGGTATAGTGAACCAAACGTTGCTTTACTTAAACAGTCCAACTTTGTACATCAAGATGGTAATGCAGTCCTTTAGATCACAAGCTTCACAAGCAGGCTTATTTCACAAGATGGCAGGTATTGATCATGCAAGATACTCAGAGGGTAAATCCACAACACACTCAGAATCAGGTTGTACCTTTCCTCAGAAATAGTGTACACTGTTCTTTTAGAACTCCTGTCTGGTTTCAATCCCAAGGCCCGGATGCCTAAATGGTGGCTTAAATCCTTGGTAAAATATATCTTCCTCCCGTATAAATCCTTGCTTTTCTTTATAGTTCCTCTGCCTATTAATGTACTTATCTTTGCTGGAAATATCCTTACTTGACTGGTGAAGGACTGTGGGTTTCTCCCAGGAGGTTCTGTCCTGCTACTGGGGTAACTTCTGAGCTAACGTAGGCTCTCTTGGACTTCAGGCAGGCTAGAGTTCCTCACTAGCCTCCTGGTCATAGCTAGCAGCCAGGGCTGTCTAGCTGCATGTCAGGAGGAGGCCCTCAGCAAATCTCTGGCTGGTGCCTTCTGACTTCTGTCTCCACAGACTCCTGACTCTGAACTCACTCTCCCTGTCTGGGCCTGAACATTTATACTAGGGGCTCCCTATCTCCCTCTAGTGTCTGGGATGTCTAACTACACCCAACTAGGCCTGCTAAGCATTTACACAGGGGAACATTGCATATAAAAACACATAGAAAATACATTGAATGCATAGATAAATATAACATTTCTGTCCCTTGTGAGTAGAAGTAACACGCACACCAATTGACCCTTGTGTAGTGCCCACGCCTATCTAGTGGGACACTACATACAACCACACTATAACGTTGCCCGTCCTCGGCGCAACATGGAGGGGCCCTGCCCAGCTGGATACTGCACCTGAAAAAGAGAAAATAGTGCAAAGCAGGAAAATTTCATCTACATTTGCAAGAATACATTATATGCATAAATCAGGCAGTTCCACTGGCTTAGGAACAAGTAACGGTGAAAAGGGGCGTCGTTCTCTTCTCTCAGGATAGTGTGAGGGAACAGGGGCGCTGACCTGGTGCAGCGTATCAGTGATACCAGGATAGTCCATAAGTGCAAATTGTCCATAACATAACAGTAGAAAAATGTAGAACAATTAAAAGTTCTTGGAGGCTCAAGGAACAAATATGAGTCCGTACCCAGGTTTCTTTCTTATTTAGAACAAGTGTCATTCTCAGCAATGAGGTCCCTTGATGAAAGCAAATCAAAGAAATCAATGGCCTAGCAGGCCAATTCACAGGGGCATGTCATAATCACTTTGCATCTCAGTGGTGCTCCCTGGTTCTGCTTGCAAATGAGGCCTGTAGTAAGCTTCCACAGGCGGATGTGCCCACAATACGGTATTGGGGGGCAACTGTAGCATAAATGGACCCCTAATAGGTATGGGCCCCATAGGCCTAGGGGTAATCACAGTTAGGGACCGTATCGGTCCAGGCATCACTATTGTAGGCTGTGCTGGCCTAGGTACCGCCACCGCAAGCGGTCCGGTGGGCTCTGGAATAACTGGCTCTGCGCAGCAAGTCACAGTGTGAGAGGGCCTCCTTGGGGGCCTCAGCGCAGCCGCAGTAGCAGTAGGTGGCCGGCGGGTAGGGACAGGTACCCTTACCTCTGACCCAGCGATGTCCGGGCACTGAAAACGGACCTCTTCCTTCCTAGGTGGTGTCCGGATTCTGGCGGTGGCAATTCGGCGCAACTCCCGCAACTTTTCCTCCAGACGGACGATCTGGTCATCTAGGCTCTCGGTCTCAGGATCACTGTCCTCCAATGTGGCCGCCGACACTGGTACAATAGATGGCGCATCCTGCACAGCCGCTGCAGACTCAGGTGACGCATCTGGTCTTTTACCCTTCCGGATATTGTCCAGGGTCATGTGGAATCTTTCCAGGTTCTCCATCTCTTTAATGGTTTTCTCCCGGCGAGGCAGCTCAGGGGACGGATAGGGGCTCACCCATTTCTCTACCACCGTTGGCTGCCAGAATACATTTGGGCCAATGAAAGAGCCCCGCTCTTGAAATGCATGATGGGCCGGTTCTGGAGAGCGCGCTGGTTCGCGCTCGCAGCCAGTATAGTCCTCATCTGCTTCCCAGTCCTCCGGTTCTTTCTTGGGACGGGTCACGGCAGTGGCATATGGGCCTCGCAGGCCCTCGGCAGGGGTAAACTCCACCTCTTCTCCCTCGCGGAGGTTATGCATATATTCGGAGAGGTAACTCCGCTTGACGGACCTCCGATTTACATATAAGTCTCTGCCGGTGGTATAGTCCTGTATAAAACCGTAGCCACGGTTCTTGTCAAACGCCACAACCAACCCCTTTCTCCTTTCCAGGCGGGGTTGGGTGTCAGTGTGGCGCTCATGAACGGTCTTTGCCAGTTCTTCATAATAGATCTTGGTCTTTGTCGTTTTCTTTATGGCGGCCTCCCGTATCTCTGCCATCAATGCTGACCACTTGAATGAGGGCTGGAAAAAGTCTCTCCAGGAGCCGTAATAGGTCTCCGGTTGCGTCCTCGGTGGCGGGCAGGCAGGTCTCTCCGGTCCCGGAGAGTAAGCCGGTGGAGCGTCCTCTGGCTCTACACCAATAACATCCATTTTCAATCCGGTAGGTGCCGACATAATCACAGAGCAGTCCTCACTCTTCAACATGCTCCATCCTTCTCTGGAGAGCGACAGGGCGGCACCAATAATTAAAGACAGATCCTCCCATTGCTCTGGGAGGCCGCCCCCCAGGTACTCCAGTATGGGGAAGGCGGAGTCCATTTCTGCAGACATGCAAATGTCCAGACAGGGCGGTGGCGCCGACAGATAGCCTTTCCCGCTCTTTTCAGCAAAAAGGCGCCAACTTTTACCGCCAATTCAGGATGAAGATGACGCAGCAGTAAATCCAAGCAAGCTAAGCGGCCATCTTTAGCAAAACGCTGTCTATTCACAGACAGCAAGCGGTGGCTTAAATAAGCAGGAAACAGTCCAGAAAATATTATCTTCACACCGCTAATTCTTTTCAGTTCTTTGGCCCAGCAATTTTTAATAAAACAATTAGGGCTTGGTCACTTTAAGGCAATTTTCAGCACACAGTTTTATATCCGCAATGGCGCAGGAATGTTCGTTATCCTGTTCGTGACGCTAATTTATGCAGCACGCCAGACCTGCAGGGTATAGCGAAGTGAGGTCACGGTTATGGGCAATCGAGGGTTGCTCACTGTATTGGAGAACCCTGGGCAGGCATGCGGCAGTGAAGGAGAGGCAGACACAGTTCCTCTGGGGCACACTCGGTATGTAGGGACCAGGCCTGATGGTGAATGAGGTGCCCTGGATGTTACAGGTATTTTGAGTGCCTGGGGCAAGGTCCCTTTTGGATTCGTGACGCCAGTGCCTGTAACGGTGGCACACCAATTTATAGTTGGAATAAGTGAGGTACACAGGTGGTATAGTGAACCAAACGTTGCTTTACTTAAACAGTCCAACTTTGTACATCAAGATGGTAATGCAGTCCTTTAGATCACAAGCTTCACAAGCAGGCTTATTTCACAAGATGGCAGGTATTGATCATGCAAGATACTCAGAGGGTAAATCCACAACACACTCAGAATCAGGTTGTACCTTTCCTCAGAAATAGTGTACACTGTTCTTTTAGAACTCCTGTCTGGTTTCAATCCCAAGGCCCGGATGCCTAAATGGTGGCTTAAATCCTTGGTAAAATATATCTTCCTCCCGTATAAATCCTTGCTTTTCTTTATAGTTCCTCTGCCTATTAATGTACTTATCTTTGCTGGAAATATCCTTACTTGACTGGTGAAGGACTGTGGGTTTCTCCCAGGAGGTTATGTCCTGCTACCGGGGTGTATTCTGAGCTAACTAAGGCTCTCTTGATCTTCAGGCAGGCTAGGACTCTTCACTAGCCTCCTGGTCATAGCTAGCAGCCAGGGCTGTCTAGCTGCATGTCAGGAGGAGGCCCTCAGCATATCTCGGGCTGGTG
The DNA here is from genome assembly GCF_905171765.1 of Bufo bufo. Classification (NCBI taxonomy): domain Eukaryota; kingdom Metazoa; phylum Chordata; class Amphibia; order Anura; family Bufonidae; genus Bufo; species Bufo bufo. The sequence goes on along the minus strand of NC_053389.1, from coordinate 839,770,027 downwards.
CCTTCTGACTTCTGTCTCCACAGACTCCTGACTCTGAACTCCCTCCTCCCTGTCTGGGCCTGGACCTTTATACTAGGGGCTCCCTATCTCCCTCTAGTGTCTGGGATGTCTAACTACACCCAACTAGGCCTGCTAAGCATTTACACAGGGGAACATTGCATATAAAAACACATTAGAAAATACATTGAATGCATAGATAAATATAACATTTCTGTCCCTTGTGAGTAGAAGTAACACGCACACCAATTGACCCTTGTGTAGTGCCCACGCCTATCTAGTGGGACACTACACTTACTACTGAGCAATCAGCTATGCAATCTGCGTATGATATGTATAGATCTAAACTGAGGCGAAAAAACTCTGTCCCTAAATCTAATATAAACGCTAACACTAAAGCAGGGTTAGTCACCCCGCTTCACCTGAGGAGCCGCCGGAGCAGTGCTTATGCTGAGGAGGCCGCCCGCCGAATGAATGCAGCGGTGCGGCGCTCCTAAGATGGCGCCCGAAGTCCCGCGAGATTACGAGCGCCGGTGGGAACAAGCGGCACCAGCAGGCAAGATGCTGCCCGAGATCCCGCGATAAACCACGAGATCTCGGGCCCGATGGAGAAGAGGCAAACGGGCAGGGGCGTAACTAGAAGTGACTGGGCCCCACAGCAAATATTTGTAAGGGCCCCTCCAGCGCGCTTCGCCCCTCCCTCCTCCTGTGTAAACCCCACTCCTTTGGCACAGTGTAGCGGTATACTGTATATTGTGGGGCACAGTGTAGAGGTATACTGTATATTGTGAAGCACAGTGTAGAGGTATACTGTATATTGTGTGGCACAGTGTAGAGGTATACTGTATATTGTGTGGCACAGTGTAGAGGTATACTGTATATTGTGGGGCACAGTGTAGAGGTATACTGTACATTGTGTGGCACAGTGTAGAGGTATACTGTATATTGTGTGGTACAGTGTAGCGGTATACTGTATATTGTGGGGCACAGTGTAGAGGTATACTGTATATTGTGTGGCACAGTGTAGCGGTATACTGTATATTGTGTGGCACAGTGTAGAGGTATACTGTACATTGTGGGGCACAGTGTAGAGGTATACTGTACATTGTGTGGCACAGTGTAGCGGTATACTGTATATTGTGTGGCACAGTGTAGAGGTATACTGTATATTGTGTGGCACAGTGTAGAGGTATACTGTACATTGTGGGGCACAGTGTAGAGGTATACTGTATATTGTGGGGCACAGTGTAGAGGTATACTGTATATTGTGGGGCACAGTGTAGAGGTATACTGTATATTGTGGGGCACAGTGTAGAGGTATACTGTATATTGTGTGGCACAGTGTAGAGGTATACTGTATATTGTGTGGCACAGTGTAGAGGTATACTGTATATTGTGGGGCACAGTGTAGCGGTATACTGTATATTGTGTGGCACAGTGTAGAGGTATACTGTATATTGTGTGGCACAGTGTAGAGGTATACTGTACATTGTGGGGCACAGTGTAGAGGTATACTGTATATTGTGGGGCACAGTGTAGAGGTATACTGTATATTGTGCGGCACAGTGTAGAGGTATACTGTATATTGTGCGGCACAGTGTAGAGGTATACTGTATATTGTGCGGCACAGTGTAGAGGTATACTGTATATTGTGCGGCACAGTGTAGCGGTATACTGTACATTGTGGGGCACAGTGTAGAGGTATACTGTATATTGTGGGGCACAGTGTAGAGGTATACTGTATATTGTGGGGCACAGTGTAGAGGTATACTGTATATTGTGGGGCACAGTGTAGAGGTATACTGTATATTGTGTGGCACAGTGTAGAGGTATACTGTATATTGTGCGGCACAGTGTAGAGGTATACTGTATATTGTGTGGCACAGTGTAGAGGTATACTGTATATTGTGTGGCACAGTGTAGAGGTATACTGTATATTGTGTGGCACAGTGTAGAGGTATACTGTATATTGTATGGCACAGTGTAGCGGTATACTGTATATTGTGTGGCACAGTGTAGAGATATACTGTATATTGTGGGGCACAGTGAAGCGGTATACTGTATATTGTGTGGCACAGTGTAGAGGTATACTGTATATTGTGTGGCACAGTGTAGCGGTATACTGTATATTGTGGGGCACAGTGTAGAGGTATACTGTATATTGTGTGGCACAGTGTAGAGGTATACTGTATATTGTGTGGCACAGTGTAGAGGTATACTGTATATTGTGTGGCACAGTGTAGCGGTATACTGTATATTGTGTGGCACAGTGTAGCGGTATACTGTATATTGTGTGGCACAGTGTAGCGGTATACTGTATATTGTGTGGCACAGTGTAGCGGTATACTGTACATTGTGTGGCACAGTGTAGCGGTATACTGTACATTGTGTGGCACAGTGTAGAGGTATACTGTATATTGTGTGGCACAGTGTAGAGATATACTGTATATTGTGTGGCACAGTGTAGCGGTATACTGTATATTGTGTGGCACATTGGATGCTATATGTGTATAACATAAACATATTTCAAATGAAAACTTACAGTTACTTGGCCCTTGGGGATCTCGGACACCACTTCCACACTTTGGCCGGGGGCTCGGCGGAGCTGATGTTGTGCTTTATCCTAATGAGAAAGATTTCATAATAAGGATTTGGAGAAGGGGCAGAGGGATAGCAGAGCAGGGAGAGGCTGGTGCTGCTACTAGGGGGTCATACCATGGGTGAGTAACAAAGCCCACCATAATGCCCCCCCCCCCAGTAGTAATAATTCTCCTTATAATGTGACAGTGCAAAAATACCCCCTTGTAATGCCCCCAGTTGAGCTAATGTCCCCATAGTGCCCCCATAATGTCCCAGTATAAAACCCCCCCATGTGCCAGTATCAAGTGCCTCTCTCTTCCCCCCCCCCATGTCCCAGTATCATAGTGCCATCTCCCCCCCAAAAAAGTGGCAGTATCAAGTGCCTCTCCCCCCCATGTGCCAGTATCATAGTGCCAAACCCACCCATGTGCCAGTATCAAGTGCCAACCCCCCCCCCCCCACATGCCAGTATCAAGTGCCTCTCTCCTTCCCCCCCATTTCCCAGTATCATAGTGCCATCTCCCCCCCATGTGCCAGTATCAGGTGCCAACCCCCCTCCCCCCAGGTGCCAGTATCAGGTGCCTCTCTCCCCCCCATGTGCCAGTATCAGGTGCCATCCCCCCCTACCCCCAGGTGTCAGTATCAAGTGCCTCTCTCCCTCCCCCCCCCATGTGCCAGTATCAGGTGCCTCTCCCCCCCCCATGTGCCAGTATCAGATGCCAACCCCCCCTCCCCCCCAGGTGCCAGTATCAGGTGCCAACCCCCCCCCCCCATGTGCCAGTATCAAGTGCCTCCCGCTCCCCCCATGGCAGTAACAGTCGGGTATTAAAAAAAAAATATAAACACTTCTACTTACCTCCATGTCAGCGATGCGATGCAGCCTCTTCCTGTGTCCCGCCCTGTATGTCCATATATGGAGTCAGTGCTTGTATTTCAGAAAAGTTTCTGCTGGGATTCGAACCCACGACCTTCTGTATCAGAGGCAAAGCACCTAACCACAAGACCATAAGAGCTGCCTTGCTGCTGACTGAAAAAATATGAGACTTCTACTGTTATAGCTGGCTGAGTGTACATCTATACACATGACAGCTGCTCATATATAGAGATATAGCAGCGCTGAGTGTGCTGGGACAGCTGTCATATAGAGATATAGCAGTGCTGGGTGTGTTGGGGCAGCTGTCATGTGTATAGATGTACACTTAACCAGCTATAACAGTAGAAGTCTCATATTTTTTCAATCAGTTGCAATGCAGCCTTTATGGCTGTGAGGGTACAAGATTAGATCACATTAGCGAGGGGGCCTGGTCAGCCGCTGCTGCTGTGAATGGGCCCTGAACATTAAGACAAGAATCGATATTTAACTAACTTGAAAAAATAAACTGTCACACACGCTGCCGGGCGCTGGGCCCCCTTGGCAGCCCGGGCCCCGAAGCAGCTGCTTCCCCGGTAGTTACGCCACTGCGAACGGGGACGGTAAGACCGTGGAAACAGTAATATATAGACTAGAGGACAGGGAACGGACCGCAAGCGGGGAAAGGGGCAAAAAACAGCAGATAAGGGATGCCTAAAAGGAAAAAAGGGCAAACTGATCCAAATAGACAAGAACAATAATAAAACCACAATAGTAGGTTTTAAGGCAATAACACAGCTCAAGGGGAAAAGCTATTTAAATATATACACAAAGGGGGCTTAACTGAGATACTTAACTGAGTGGCAGCAACAAAGAAAGAGGAAGAAGGACTTGAGAGGAGTTCCCTTTATACTGTGGCTAGGAGGAGGGGCTATTCGCCCATTGGATGTTATTGAAATTTCTTTGCTGCTGTGTGGTACAGTAAAGAAAGGGTTAAGCAATAGGAGCCTCCGTGTCTTGAGATAAAATTAGCTTTATTGTTCCAATGGATTACAATTGACTATAATGATAATATTGATTGCACTGATATTTGCATAATGTTTTTGCACTAATTTTTCCAGTTTATAGGTTGAGCAACGTTCAAGTAACATGCCCATTGTGTGTATTCTCTCCTAGGTGCCGCAATGTGACCTTCTTATCCCAAGGAACCTTGGGATAGCCGTTTCATGTTTGTCTTTGTATGTCATATGTGTAATACATGCAGCACTTTGTACTTATTGGGTACCACAGAGCTGGTTCTTTCTCTCCCTCCTAAGCATAAGCCGAGGGCGGCTTAACTTGAAGTAAGGGGGAATGTAACATCCCAGAGTTATGTTACGAAACTCTCTTACCCCGCTACAACCTGTTAAGTGTATTTGTACGGTCATCTAATGTGATTTATCTTATATTCTCACAAATGTGCATATTCTAAGCCTGTTACATATATTGTGCTGTAATTTCCATGTACACCAGCAGGTGGCAGCAATGTGTTACCAGGAACTAAGTTCAGTTTAGCATTTTTTAGACTGGAATAGTATATTCCAGTTTAGCTCTGTAACGGACCGGTTCAGCAGACAAGGGGTTAATATCCGTTTAGGCGATAAGCCCCTTTCTGAGAGACAGGCACAGCTACTTGCAGAACACCAACTCCCGAACTGGATACAAAGTAGCACTCCAAACTGGAACCTCACGAATAGCTGCTAGCAGACGAACAGGAAAAGCATACAATCCTGGCAATCGGTCTTCTAACAGCATACAGCGAATCCCCCCAATAACGAGACAAGGCTCCGTTTTGAGGGTCAAGCAGTGGTCCAACAAAAATACTTGCAGCACCTCTTCCCCAGTTACCGCTTGACACCCTGCCATCCAGTGGGCTGCGGTGCGGTGTACCCTGCATGCCCACTCCACATAAGAATCGCCAGCCTGCTTGTTAGTGTCCCGGAATCGCCGCCGGTACGCCTCAGGGGTGACAGCGTATCTGGCCAAAAGGGTATCTTTTACTGCCCGGTAACTTGTAAGTTCCTCCTCTGGGATGGCCCGAAAAGCCTCACTGGCCCGGCCGGATAATTTCCCAGAGAGGATAGTGACCCATTCCTCTGTGGGTACCTGGTGTAAGGCACACTGCCTTTCAAAATCGGCCAGGAACCCGTCAATCTCTCCCTCCGTTTCCACAAAATGTCTAAATGCAGCAAAAGGTACCTTTCTCCTTCCATTATTATTATGGGGTACCTCTGCTGCTGCAGCTCCTCTTCCCTGGAGCGCCTGTTGTGCTGCTACTGCTGCTTGCACCTGGATCACAATATCTGCTGCAGGGTTGGGGCCAAGGTGTGCCAGCCTTATCTGGACTGCCCGGTTAAATTGTACCTCCTCGGGTGTTAAATCCAGTATGCCAGGCACATTAGCTCTCTCCGTTCCCTGTGCTGCATCCATCTCCAATAATATAGAAATAATCTCTCTCTTCTTGAGATTACTCGCTGATCGTCCTCTGCGTTCCAATATATCTTTAAGGGTAGCACGCCTTAATTCCTCATACTGCATTTCCACCCTGGGATTTGTAGCTGGCCTTCTGGGCGGTGGGATTCATCCCGTTGCTTGCCACCAATTGTTACGACACTCACCGCCAGGTAGATGAAGCCGCCGTTTAGTGAATAAGCCCCTTTCTCCAGAAATGCAGTTTTTAATCCAGCCGATCGTCAAACTCCCGAATGGAGCATACGAAGTGGCAACTCCCGATCAGCAATTCAGTCGAACTCCTTCCACAGCTAGCAATATACGAAAGCGCTGTCCCAATAATAAATCCCTCCACAAACGAGACCAAGCTCCGTCTTGAAGGTCAAACAGGAATGTTTTATTGAGGGCTAGCCGCCCGTATTTATGCAGGTCTCCATCTGGTGGACACGCCCCTAGGGGACCAGAATGGAGACTGACACAGGACAGACATGCAGCACTACAGAGACAATACATCCCCACAATGCATCATGGTCTCCTCCTCTCTGCCCTGGAGACACCCGAGGAGTAATCCCATTATCTCTCAAGACAGAGGGTAACCACAATACACACGTGGGGACAACAGAACAGACATCACCATTTAAACATACAATGTCCCAACCCTTTTCAATACACAGACATTTAACATCCCAAAATGGCACGCATTAGACCAGGAGTTCAAGTTAGTTCAAGTCCTTTGTGAACAATGAGGCCATTTGGGTTAACTAGCAGCACACTCTTCTCCTGGGTGGCCGTCCGTTCAGTAGTTCCAATCGGTATTTGGGGAAACACACGAACAGGGGCATACGGGCAGGAAATCCAGCGAAATAAAGGCAAACAGACGAACCAGCAATATAGGTCTATACAGATGGATCTGTCACAAGCTCCCCCCTCTTTGAGCAGAGTGGGCTCGCCCACATCCTGCCTCATGGGGAGAAAAGGAAGTTAGAGTTAGTGTGCCAGCTACCCCGGCTAGGGGAAGCCTGTGCTGGTAGGAGCTCCCAGTTCTAGGGTTCCCAACCCAGGATCGTGTTTCGGCTGAGACCAAAGATCATTCCCAGCCTGAGCCTTGAGCCTCAGCTGGTAGAAAGCAAGCAGCCACCTCCAGGAAGAACCATACCCTGTGAGTACCGTCCAGAGACCAGGAGAAGCCAAATTCCTCCTCAGCTAGTCAGTCCTATACACAGCAGAAGATAGACAGAGCAGAAGATAGTAATTCCTGCCATATTCTCCAGGCATATGATAGAAGCAGAAGACAGATTCCTGCCATACATTGCCAATACCTGCTGGGACTTCAGACTATTGCTGTACCTCACATGGATTACTGCTGCATCAGAGTAAAGACAAGTTGAATTATATTCTAAGTCTTGATCTCATTTACTGCTACCAAAACCCTCAATTACTCCTACTAGCAACACTCATTTATTGCAAGTGAGCCAGGATCCAGGAGTCCAGCCGTACCCAGGTAGGAGACACCGTTGACACAATTACCACTACCATACAGAGACATTATACCACTCTGTCATTCCTCACCTGGTACGTGAGTTGCAACACCTTAAAGGGCCCTGTATTAGTACCCTGCGCGCGCTGCAATTGGCGTCATGAACAAAAACTCTTAACTATCATTTACACCTGACCCAGTCATTGCATATTATAGCGTCAGTGTGCATTATTCCAATCCGGCTTACTGCACTCCTCCTAGGACATATGATGTAAGTAGACTATTAGTACCCGATCCTTCTCTACAAGTGACTCTCCAGTGTTACTCCTCCTAGGACATATGATGTAAGTAGACTATTAGTACCCGATCCTTCTCTACAAGTGACTCTCCAGTGTTACTCCTCCTAGGACATATGATGTATGTAGATTATTAGCACCCGATCCTTCTCTACAAGTGACTCTCCAGTGTTACTCCTCCTAGGACATATGATGTAAGTAGACTATTAGTACCCGATCCTTCTCTACAAGTGACTCTCCAGTGTTACTCCTCCTAGGACATATGATGTAAGTAGACTATTAGTACCTGATCCTTCTCTACCAGTGACTCTCCAGTGTTACTCCTCCTAGGACATATGATGTAAGTAGACTATTAGTACCTGATCCTTCTCTACAAGTGACTCTCCAGTGTTACTCCTCCTAGGACATATGATGTATGTAGATTATTAGCACCCGATCCTTCTCTACAAGTGACTCTCCAGTGTTACTCCTCCTAGGACATATGATGTAAGTAGACTATTAGTACCCGATCCTTCTCTACAAGTGACTCTCCAGTGTTACTCCTCCTAGGACATATGATGTAAGTAGACTATTAGTACCTGATCCTTCTCTACCAGTGACTCTCCAGTGTTACTCCTCCTAGGACATATGATGTAAGTAGACTATTAGTACCTGACCCTTCTCTACAAGTGACTCTCCAGTGTCACTCCTCCTAGGATATATGATGTATGTAGATTATTAGTACCCGATCCTTCTCTACAAGTGACTCTCCAGTGTTACTCCTCCTAGGACATATGGTGTAAGTAGACTATTAGTACCTGATCCTTCTCTACAAGTGACTCTCCAGTGTTACTCCTCCTAGGACATATGATGTAAGTAGACTATTAGTACCCGATCCTTCTCTACAAATGACTCTCCAGTGTTACTCCTCCTAGGACATATGATGTAAGTAGACTATTAGTACCTGATCCTTCTCTACAAATGACTCTCCAGTGTTACTCCTCCTAGGACATATGATGTAAGTAGACTATTAGTACCCGATCCTTCTCTACAAGTGAATCTCCAGTGTTACTCCTCCTAGGACATATGGTGTAAGTATACTATTAGTACCTGACCCTTCTCTACAAGTGACTCTCCAGTGTTACTCCTCCTAGGACATATGATGTAAGTAGACTATTAGTACCTGATCCTTCTCTACAAATGACTCTCCAGTGTTACTCCTCCTAGGACATATGATGTAAGTAGACTATTAGTACCCGATCCTTCTCTACAAGTGAATCTCCAGTGTTACTCCTCCTAGGACATATGGTGTAAGTAGACTATTAGTACCTGATCCTTCTCTACAAGTGACTCTCCAGTGTTACTCCTCCTAGGACATATGATGTAAGTAGACTATTAGTACCTGATCCTTCTCTACAAGTGACTCTCCAGTGTTACTCCTCCTAGGATATATGATGTAAGTAGACTATTAGTACCCGATCCTTCTCTACAAGTGACTCTCCAGTGTTACTCCTCCTAGGACATATGATGTAAGTAGACTATTAGTACCTGATCCTTCTCTACAAGTGACTCTCCAGTGTTACTCCTCCTAGGACATATGATGTATGTAGATTATTAGTACCTGATCCTTCTCTACAAGTGACTCTCCAGTGTTACTCCTCCTAGGATATATGATGTATGTAGATTATTAGTACCTGATCCTTCTCTACAAGTGACTCTCCAGTGTTACTCCTCCTAGGACATATGATGTATGTAGATTATTAGTACCTGATCCTTCTCTACAAGTGGCTCTCCCAGTATGAGGCGCTGTATGACCTTGGATGTAAGAGGTATGAGGCGCTGTATGACCTTGGATGTAAGAGGTATGAGGCGCTGTATGACCCTGGATGTAAGAGGTTTGAGGCGTGTATGACCCTGGATGTTAGAGGTATGTGCGCTGTATTGCCCTGTATGTAAGAGGTATGGGGCGCTGTATTACCCTGGATGTTAGAGGTATGAGGCGGTGTATTACCCTGGATGTAAGAGGTATAAGGCGTGTATGACCCTGGATGTAAGAGGTATGGGGCGCTGTATTATCCTGGATGTAAGAGGTATGGGGCGCTGTATTACCCTGGATGTTAGAGGTATGAGGCGCTGTATAACCCTGGATGTAAGAGGTATAGGGCGCTGTATTACCCTGGATGTAAGAGGTATGGGGCGCTGTATTGCCCTGTATGTAAGAGGTATGGGGCGCTGTATTACCCTGGATGTTAGAGGTATGAGGCGGTGTATTACCCTGGATGTAAGAGGTATAAGGCGTGTATGACCCTGGATGTTAGAGGTATGAGGCGCTGTATAACCCTGGATGTAAGAGGTATAGGGTGCTGTATTACCCTGGATGTAAGAGGTATGTGCGCTGTATTACTCTGGATGTAAGAGGTATGGGGCGCTGTATTACCCTGGATGTAAGAGGTATGAGGCGTGTATGACCCTGGATGTTAGAGGTATGAGGCGCTGTATTACCCTGGATGTTAGAGGAATGAGGCGGTGTATTACCCTGGATGTAAGAGGTATGGGGCGCTGTATTTCCCTGGATGTTAGAGGTATGAGGCGCTGTATTACCCTGGATGTTAGAGGTATGAGGCGCTGTATTACCCTGGATGTTAGAGGTATAGGGCGCTGTATTACCCTGGATGTAAGAGGTATAGGGCGCTGTATTACCCTGGATATTAGAGGTATGGGGCGCTGTATTACCCTGGATGTAAGAGGTATGAGGCGCTGTATTACCCTGTATGTAAGAGGTATAGGGCGCTGTATTACCCTGGATGTTAGAGGTATGAGGCGCTGTATTACCCTGGATGTAAGAGGTATGGGGCGCTGTATTACCCTGGATGTAAGAGGTATGAGGCGGTGTATTACCCTGGATGTAAGAGGTATGAGGCGTGTATGACCCTGGATGTTAGAGGTATGAGGCGCTGTATTACCCTGGATGTTAGAGGTATGAGGCGCTGTATTACCCTGGATGTTAGAGGTATAGGGCGCTGTATTACCCTGGATGTAAGAGGTATAGGGCGCTGTATTACCCTGGATGTAAGAGGTATGTGCGCTGTATTACCCTGGATGTAAGAGGTATGAGGCGCTGTATTACCCTGGATGTAAGAGGTATGGGGCGCTGTATTACCCTGGATGTTAGAGGTATGGGGCGCTGTATTACCCTGGATATTAGAGGTATGGGGCGCTGTATTACCCTGGATGTAAGAGGTATGAGGCGCTGTATTACCCTGTATGTAAGAGGTATGGGGCGCTGTATTACCCTGTATGTAAGAGGTATGGGGCGCTGTATTACCCTATATGTAAGAGGTATGGGGCGCTGTATTACCCTGGATGTTAGAGGTATGAGGCGCTGTATTACCCTGGATGTAAGAGGTATGGGGCGCTGTATTACCCTGGATGTAAGAGGTATGGGGTGCTGTATTACCATGGATGTAAGAGGTATGAGGCGCTGTATTACCCTGGATGTTAGAGGTATGAGGCGCTGTATTACCCTGGATGTAAGAGGTATGAGGCGCTGTATTACCCTGGATGTAAGAGGTATGGGGCGCTGTATTACCCTGGATGTAAGAGGTATGGGGCGCTGTATTACCCTGGATGTAAGAGGTATGGGGCGCTGTATTACCCTGGATGTAAGAGGTATGAGGCGCTGTATTACCCTGTATGTAAGAGGTATGAGGCGCTGTATTACCCTGGATGTAAGAGGTATGGGGCGCTGTATTACCCTGGATGTAAGAGGTATGAGGCGCTGTATTACCCTGTATGTAAGAGGTATGGGCGCTGTATTACCCTGTATGTAAGAGGTATGGGGCGCTGTATTACCCTGGATGTAAGAGGTATGGGGTGCTGTATTACCATGGATGTAAGAGGTATGAGGCGCTGTATTACCCTGGATGTTAGAGGTATGGGGCGCTGTATTACCCTGGATGTAAGAGGTATGAGGCGCTGTATTTCCCTGGATGTTAGAGGTATAGGGCGCTGTATTACCCTGGATGTAAGAGGTATGGGGCCCTGTATTACCCTGGATATTAGAGGTATAGGGCGCTGTATTACCCTGGATGTTAGAGGTATGAGGCGCTGTATTACCCTGGATGTAAGAGGTATGGGGCGCTGTATTACCCTGGATGTAAGAGGTATGGGGCGCTGTATTACCCTGGATGTAAGAGGTATGGGGCGCTGTATTACCCTGGATGTTAGAGGTATGGGGCGCTGTATTACCCTGGATGTTAGAGGTATGGGGCGCTGTATTACCCTGGATATTAGAGGTATGGGGCGCTGTATTACCCTGGATGTAAGAGGTATGAGGCGCTGTATTACCCTGTATGTAAGAGGTATGGGGCGCTGTATTACCCTGTATGTAAGAGGTATGGGGCGCTGTATTACCCTATATGTAAGAGGTATGGGGCGCTGTATTACCCTGGATGTTAGAGGTATGAGGCGCTGTATTACCCTGGATGTAAGAGGTATGGGGCGCTGTATTACCCTGGATGTAAGAGGTATGGGGTGCTGTATTACCATGGATGTAAGAGGTATGAGGCGCTGTATTACCCTGGATGTTAGAGGTATGAGGCGCTGTATTACCCTGGATGTAAGAGGTATGAGGCGCTGTATTACCCTGGATGTAAGAGGTATGGGGCGCTGTATTACCCTGGATGTAAGAGGTATGGGGCGCTGTATTACCCTGGATGTAAGAGGTATGGGGCGCTGTATTACCCTGGATGTAAGAGGTATGAGGCGCTGTATTACCCTGTATGTAAGAGGTATGAGGCGCTGTATTACCCTGGATGTAAGAGGTATGGGGCGCTGTATTACCCTGGATGTAAGAGGTATGAGGCGCTGTATTACCCTGTATGTAAGAGGTATGGGCGCTGTATTACCCTGTATGTAAGAGGTATGGGGCGCTGTATTACCCTGGATGTAAGAGGTATGGGGTGCTGTATTACCATGGATGTAAGAGGTATGAGGCGCTGTATTACCCTGGATGTTAGAGGTATGTGCGCTGTATTACCCTGGATGTAAGAGGTATGGGGCGCTGTATTACCCTGGATGTAAGAGGTATGAGGCGCTGTATTTCCCTGGATGTTAGAGGTATAGGGCGCTGTATTACCCTGGATGTAAGAGGTATGGGGCCCTGTATTACCCTGGATATTAGAGGTATAGGGCGCTGTATTACCCTGGATGTAAGAGGTATGAGGCGCTGTATTACCCTGGATGTAAGAGGTATGGGGCCCTGTATTACCCTGGATATTAGAGGTATAGGGCGCTGTATTACCCTGGATGTAAGAGGTATGTGCTCTGTATTACCCTGGATGTTAGAGGTATGAGGCGCTGTATTACCCTGGATGTAAGAGGTATGGGGCGCTGTATTACCCTGGATGTAAGAGGTATGGGGCGCTGTATTACCCTGGATGTAAGAGGTATGGGGCGCTGTATTACCCTGGATGTTAGAGGTATCAGGCGCTATATGACTCTGGATGTTCTCTAGCGCTGTGTGTAATGTTCTCCAAGTCTTTAAAGGGGTTGTCCGCTTTTATTTCCATAGGAGCGCTTCCTTCTCTGCTCCGTTTTTCGGCTCACCACCGCAATTGCTGCGACGAGCAGGTAAACAGAGTAAACCGCTCGCATCTGAGCGCTGCCTGCCCTTCACACAGCTGATGGGTGGGGGTGCAGGGGGACGGACACCCCCCGATCAGATATTGATGGCCTATTCTGCCCCTTGCCACAAAGCGCTGAAGGAAGAGAGGGGTGCAAGCAGAACTCCTGCTCCAGGGCCTATGAGCCTTTAGCTACGTCCCTGGATCCCGCGGATCAGCAGGACCGTACCCTGTACATACCGCTGATCAGCAGGACCGTACCCTGTATATACCGCTGATCAGCAGGACCGTACCCTGTATATACCGCTGATCACCAGGACCGTGCCCTGTATATACCGCTGATCAGCAGGACCGTACCCTGTATATACCTCTGATCAGCAGGACTGTACCCTGTATATACCGCTGATCAGCAGGACCATACCCTGTATATACCGCTGATCAGCAGGACCGCACCCTGTATATACCGCTGATCAGCAGGACCGTACCCTGTATATACCGCTGATCACCAGGACCGTACCCTGTATATACCGCTGATCACCAGGACCGTACCCTGTATATACCGCTGATCTGCAGGACCGTACCCTGTATATACCGCTGATCAGCAGGACCGTACCCTGTATATACCGCTGATCAGCAGGACCGTACCCTGTATATACCGCTGATCAACAGGACCGTACCCTGTATATAAGGACCGTACCCTGTATATACCGCTGATCAGCAGGACCGTACCCTGTACATACCGCTGATCAGCAGGACCGTACCCTGTACATACCGCTGATCAGCAGGACTGTACCCTGTATATACCGCTGATCAGCAGGACCGTACCCTGTATATAAGGACCGTACCCTGTATATACCTCTGATCAGCAGGACTGTACCATGTATATACCGCTGATCAGCAGGACCGTACCCTGAATATACTGCTGATCACCAGGACCGTACCCTGTATATACCGCTGATCAGCAGGACCGTACCCTGTATATACCGCTGATCACCAGGACCGTACCCTGTATATACCGCTGATCAGCAGGACCGTACCCTGTATATACCGCTGATCACCAGGACCGTACCCTGTATATACCGCTGATCAGCAGGACCGTACCCTGTATATACCGCTGATCACCAGGACCGTACCCTGTACATACCGCTGATCAGCAGGACCGTACCCTGTACATACCGCTGATCAGCAGGACCGTACCCTGTATATACCGCTGATCAGCAGGACCGTACCCTGTACATACCGCTGATCAGCAGGACCGTACCCTGTACATACCGCTGATCAGCAGGACCGTACCCTGTACATACCGCTGATCAGCAGGACCGTACCCTGTACATACCGCTGATCAGCAGGACCGTACCCTGTACATACCGCTGATCAGCAGGACCGTACCCTGTATATACCGCTGATCAGCAGGACCGTACCCTGTACATACCGCTGATCAGCAGGACCGTACCCTGTACATACCGCTGATCAGCAGGACCGTACCCTGTACATACCGCTGATCAGCAGGACCGTACCCTGTACATACCGCTGATCAGCAGGACCGTACCCTGTACATACCGCTGATCAGCAGGACCGTACCCTGTACATACCGCTGATCAGCAGGACCGTACCCTGTACATACCGCTGATCAGCAGGACCGTACCCTGTATATACCGCTGATCAGCAGGACCGTACCCTGTATATACCTCTGATCAGCAGGACCATACCCTGTATATTCCGCTGATCACCAGGACCGGACCCTGTTCACTGATCACCATGTCGTCTGCAGTTTTTCCGTGGAATCTTTATTGATTATTGACAGTGGTCACAGGACAGAAGTTCACAGCTGAACTATTGCACCGTGGTTTGTGGGTGCACTCGCGGAGGCGGAGCACAGGAAGGGTGCTGTCCAGGTCTGATCCCTATGATGCAGTGTACTGGTCAGTTAGAATTCTTAGAAATTATTCTCTTCAGATCCTCTGGGATGAAGCGGAAGACCCTCCATCCCTCCTCCTGCGTCAGGTCGCGGGCCCCTCGGGAGCGGTAGAAGGAGATGGCGGTGTGGTTCCAATCCAGGACGGAGAGCTGCAGACGAGAGCACCCCAAGGACAGGCAGGACTGTGGGTACATGGAGAGAAAAGGATCAGAAGCCGGTGCTGGATTATAACGGACCGGTGATGGATTATAACGGGCCGGTGATGGATTATAACGGGCCGGTGATGGATTATAACGGGCCGGTGATGGATTATAACGGGCCGGTGATGGATTATAACGGGCCGGTGATGGATTATAACGGGCCGGTCATGGATTATAACGGGCCGGTCATGGATTATAACGGGCCGGTCATGGATTATAACGGACCGGTCATGGATTATAACGGACCGGTCATGGATTATAACGGACCGGTCATGGATTATAACGGACCGGTCATGGATTATAACGGACCGGTCATGGATTATAACGGGCCGGTCATGGATTATAACGGGCCGGTCCTGGATTATAACGGACCGGTGATGGATTATAACGGACCGGTGATGGATTATAACGGACCGGTGATGGATTATAACGGACCGGTGATGGATTATAACGGACCGGTGATGGATTATAACGGACCGGTGATGGATTATAACGGACCGGTGATGGATTATAACGGACCGGTGATGGTTTATAAGGGATCGGTGATGGATTATAACGGGCCGGTGCTGGATTATAACGGGCCGGTGCTGGATTATAACGGACCGGTGATGGATTATAATAAACCGGTGATGGATTATAATTCACTTCTAGGATTAACTACCGGCGCGGCAGTTTCCACATGAGACTGACCTCAGCGACCGCGGAGAAAAGCTTGGAGCCGATGCCTTTGCCTGTTAGAAAGAGACCATTATAAGGGGTGATCAACTGGGGAGAACCCGACATCTATCCTGCAATGGCTCTCTGCTGCCCGCTGCTGGATCTGTGTGATCCACTGTGTGAGAGGAGGAACAATACCCCCGGTCACCATCATATACAACACTGAAATCCTCTGTGCTGCTGGGACCCTGCTCCTTCCACTATGTAACTCTCATCCTGTCACCTCCACAGGATCAGCACACTCCTCTCCTGAAATCCTCTGTGCTGCTGGGACCCTGCTCCTTCCACTATGTAACTCTCATCCTGTCACCTCCACAGGATCAGCACACTCCTCTCCTGAAATCCTCTGTGCTACTGGGGACTCTGCTCCTTCCACTATGTAACTCTCAGTCTGTGATCCCCACAGGATCAGCGCACTCCTCTCCTGAAATCCTCTGTGCTGCTGGGCCCCTGCTCCTTCCACTATGTAACTCTCATCCTGTGACCCCCACAAGATCAGCGCACTCCTCTCCTGAAATCCTCTGTGCTGCAGGGACCCTGCTCCTTCCACTATGTAACTCTCATCCTGTGGCCTCCTACAGGATCAGCACACTCCTCTCCTGACATCCTCTGTGCTGCTGTAGGCACTTACCGCGGTACTCCGGCATGATGTACAGGTCCTCCAGGTGCAGGCTCCTCCCCTCCCAGGTGCTGTAGATGAAGAAGCTCAGTGCGTACCCGACAAGCCTCGGTCCTGGAAGACATGTTGTGGGGGGAGGACGTGGGGGTCATTTACAGAACTCCCGGTAATCCCTGCGGCTCCGCACACTTGAGGCTGTTACTAAAGGGATTCTGTCACCAGGATTTCACTTACTGAGCTGTGGATAGACCTGTCAGCGCCTGCGCGGTGTCCTGGCATTAGCCTCACAGAACACATTGCGCATGCGCTGACAGGTCTATTCACAGCGCATGCGTGAGATTACGGCGCACCAGGCATATGAGGTCGGTGATGAGGAGTGAATAAATTAGCAGTGGGGCGGTGCTGGGCTGAAGGAGAAGGGGCGCGGCTGGGCTCCACCGGACAGAGGGACCGCCCCTTGGGCTCCTTATTTAGGTAATTTGCATATTAATAAAAAGCGATTTTACAGACAAATTACAAGACACCAAGGGGCAAAAGGGCGACTGCCCCGGGTGTCAGGCTGTCAGCTACACAGGGGGTGCTGCCATGTCTGTGAGAGCTGTGATCTAGGACCTTAGATGACATCATCCCCATGTGACCAGTAACCTAGCAATATTACTGGTCACATGGCTATGAGGTCATCACAGGTCCTACCAGGAGTGTTGCTGTAGAAGTTTGGAGCTTTTTTTGTGAAGATTACATCAGAAAAAGGTGACAGGGGCTGTTATGCTAATATACTGTAAACTACTGTATAGTGGGATGCTGTATACTGTGGGGGGCTGTATACTGTGGGGGGCTGTATACTGTGGGGGGCTGTATACTGTGGGGGAGCCTGTATAGTGTGGGGGAGCCTGTATAGTGTGGGGGAGCCTGTATAGTGTGGGGGAGCCTGTATAGTGTGGGGGGGCTGTATAGTGTGGGGGGGGGGCTGTATAGTGTGGGGGGGCTGTATAGTGTGGGGGGCCTGTATAGTGTGGGTGGGGGCTGTATAGTGTGGGGGGGGGGGCTGTATAGTGTGGGGGGGGCTGTATAGTGTGGGGGCCTGTATACTGTGGGGGCCTGTACACTGTGGGGGCCTGTACACTGTGGGGGCCTGTACACTGTGGGGGCCTGTACACTGTGGGGGCCTGTACACTGTGGAGTGCTATACTGCTGTACTGTATACTGTGGGGGCTGTATACTGTATGTGCTGTATATTGTGGAGGGCAATACTGCTGTACTGTATACTGTGGGGGGCTGTATACTGTGGGTGCTGTATGTTGTGGAGTGCTATACTGCTGTACTGTATACTGTGGGGGGCTGTATACTGTATGTGCTGTATATTGTGGAGGGCTATACTGCTGTACTGTATACTGTGGGGGGCTGTATACTGTGGGTGCTGTATGTTGTGGAGTGCTATACTGCTCTACTGTATACTGTGAGGGGCTGTATACTGTGGGTGCTGTATGTTGTGGAGTGCTATACTGCGTGTACTGTATAGTGTGGGGAGCTGTATACTGTATGTGCTGTATATTGTGGAGTGCTATACTGCTGTACTGTATACTGTTAGGTGTTGTATACTGTGGGCTGCTATACTGCTCTACTATATACTGTGGGGGCTGTATACTGTGGGTGCTGTATATTGTGGAGAGCTATACTGCTGTACTGTATAGTGTGGGGGGCCTGTATACTGTGGGGTCATGTATACTGTGGGGGGCTGTATACTGTATACTGTGGGTGCTGTATAGTGTGGAGTGCTATACTGCTGTACTGTATAGTGTGGGGGGCTGTATACTGTGGGTGCTGTATATTGTGGAGTGCTATACTGCTGTACTGTATACTGTGGGGGCTGTATACTGTATACTGTGGGTGCTGTATATTGTGGAGGGCTATACTGCTGTACTGTATACTGTGAGGTGTTGTATACTGTGGGCTGCTATACTGCTCTACTATATACTGTGGGGGCTGTATACTGTATGTGCTGTATATTGTGGAGTGCTATACTGCTGTACTGTATACTGTGAGGTGTTGTATACTGTGGGCTGCTATACTGCTCTACTATATACTGTGGGGGCTGTATACTGTGGGTGCTGTATATTGTGGAGAGCTATACTGCTGTACTGTATAGTGTGGGGGGCCTGTATACTGTGGGGTCATGTATACTGTGGGGGGCTGTATACTGTATACTGTGGGTGCTGTATAGTGTGGAGTGCTATACTGCTGTACTGTATAGTGTGGGGGGCTGTATACTGTGGGTGCTGTATATTGTGGAGTGCTATACTGCTGTACTGTATACTGTGGGGGCTGTATACTGTATACTGTGGGTGCTGTATATTGTGGAGGGCTATACTGCTGTACTGTATACTGTGAGGTGTTGTATACTGTGGGCTGCTATACTGCTCTACTATATACTGTGGGGGCTGTATACTGTGGGTGCTGTATATTGTGGAGAGCTATACTGCTGTACTGTATACTGTGAGGTGTTGTATACTGTGGGCTGCTATACTGCTCTACTATATACTGTAGGGTACTGTATAGTGTGGGGTGCTATACTGCATACTGTGGGGTGCTGTATACTATAGGGTGCTATACTGCATACTGTGGGTTGCTGTATACTATAGGGTGCTATACTGCATACTGTGGGGTGCTGTATACTATAGGGTGCTATACTGCATACTGTGGGGTGCTGTATACTATAGGGTGCTATACTGCATACTGTGTGGTGTTGTATACTATAGGGTGCTATACTGCATACTGTGGGGTGCTGTATACTATAGGGTGCTATACTGCATACTGTGTGGTGCTGTATACTATAGGGTGCTATACTGCATACTGTAGGGTGCTGGTTACTATAGGGTGCTATACTGCATACTGTGTGGTGTTGTATACTATAGGGTGCTATACTGCATACTGTGGGGTACTGTATAGTGTGGGGTGCTATACTGCATACTGTGTGGTGCTGTATACTATAGGGTGCTATACTGCATACTGTGGGGTGCTGTATACTATAGGGTGCTATACTGCATACTGTGTGGTGCTGTATACTATAGGGTGCTATACTGCATACTGTGGGGTGCTGTATACTATAGGGTGCTATACTGCATACTGTGGGTTGCTGTATACTATAGGGTGCTATACTGCATACTGTGGGGTACTGTATAGTGTGGGGTGCTATACTGCATACTGTGTGGTGCTGTATACTATAGGGTGCTATACTGCATACTGTGGGTTGCTGTATACTATAGGGTGCTATACTGCATACTGTGGGTTGCTGTATACTATAGGGTGCTATACTGCATACTGTGGGTTGCTGTATACTATAGGGTGCTATACTGCATACTGTGGGTTGCTGTATACTATAGGGTGCTATACTGCATACTGTGTGGTGCTGTATACTATAGGGTGCTATACTGCATACTGTGGGGTGCTGTATACTATAGGGTGCTATACTGCATACTGTGTGGTGCTGTATACTATAGGGTGCTATACTGCATACTGTGGGTTGCTGTATACTATGGGGTGCTATACTGCATACTGTGGGGTGCTGGGGTGCACTGTAACACTAGGGTGAGCCGAGCCCTGGTCTCCTTCCTGCAGAGCGGTGCCCACTTTCAGCCCCGGTCTCCTTCCTGCAGAGCGGTGCCCACTTCCATCCCCGGTCTCCTTCCTGCAGAGCGGTGCCCACTTCCATCCCCGGTCTCCTTCCTGCAGAGCGGTGCCCACTTCCATCCCCGGTCTCCTTCCTGCAGAGCGGTGCCCACTTCCATCCCCGGTCTCCTTCCTGCAGAGCGGTGCCCACTTGCATCCCCGGTCTCCTTCCTGCAGAGCGGTGCCCACTTCCATCCCCGGTCTCCTTCCTGCAGAGCAGTGCCCACTTCCATCCCCGGTCTCCTTCCTGCAGAGTGGTGCCCACTTCCAGCCCCGGTCTCCTTCCTGCAGAGCGGTGCCCACTTCCAGCCCCGGTCTCCTTCCTGCAGAGCGGTGCCCACTTCCAGCCTGAGCCCAGCTGCCCAGAGCACTGATCCTGAGCCGCTGGAGTCTTCAGAACTGGAAGTATTTACAGTCATTCACTGGACTCTACCAGATGTGTGGATATTTTGTGTGTGTTGTGGTGGAGGCCGTGATTGCTGCTAAGGTGTGGGAAGGCGGGATCCAGGGGGCCCAAGGAAATCCTTGCCCAGGGTCCAATCAATATTAAAGACGGCCCTGGACCCAGCGCAGTAACACTAGTGGAGTGTAATATAAATCATGGAGACTGATGTGGTGTTACATGGAGACATCCTGGTGACAGAAGCCCTTTAAGGTGTCACTGCCCCTTTAAGAGCTAATGCGTTTCCCTCTTGTGACTGCAGTGCAACCCGTACAAGCTCCGCCCCCTGTCAGTGTGAATATGTAATAACATGGCGGATACTGCCCCCTGCTGACACCCAGTGTACATTACAATAACCTCTACTGATGATATACCGCTTGTCACCTTTCCCAACAAAGAATACCGGCCAGGGGGGGGGGGGTTAACGCGGGACGCTGTCATATAGTGGCCCCCAGTAATAGTAATGACCCCATTAGGATTAATGCCCCCATTAGTGCCCCCCAGTAAGAATAATGCCCCCAGTAATAGTAGTGCCCCCCCCCCCCCCCTCCTCTGACTGGAAGCTCCGGGCAGGACCTGCCTCCAGTGTGATGACGTCTCTCAGGTCCTGTCCTCTGATCAGCAGGTTCACAGCGGCGCCATCTAATGGAGGAAGGGAGTGATGCAAACCCAGCCTGGTTACCAATAGCAACCAATCGGATCCCGCTTTTAGTTCTCCAGAGCTCGTGGTATAGATGAAAGGCTCAATCTGATTGGTTGCTGTGTCACCTGGTGGCTCTGCTCGGTCTGCACAGACCTTACCTGCCGCTCGCTGATCCTCATCTTCACCCTGCACCACGAGACAGCGGAAGAGCGGAGCCGATCCAAAGCCGTCCCTGCGGAGCCCTGCAACACACCGCAGAGCGTCACACCGTGAGCCGCAGAGCATCACACCGCAAAGCATCACACTGCGAACCCCAGAGCTTCACACCGTAATCCCCAGAGCATCACACCACAGAGCGTCACACCCAGAACGTCACACGGCAAGCCGCAGAGCGTCACATCCCAGAGCATCTTACCGCAGAGCGTCACATCCCAGAGCATCTTACCGCAGAGCGTCACATCCCAGAGCATCTTACCGCAGAGCGTCACATCCCAGAGCATCTTACCGCAGAGCGTCACATCCCAGAGCATTTTACCGCAGAGCGTCACATCCCAGAGCATCTTACCGCAGAGCGTCACATCCCAGAGCATCTTACCGCAGAGCGTCACATCCCAGAGCATCTTACCGCAGAGCGTCACACCCAGAGCATCTTACCGCAGAGCGTCACACCCAGAGCATCTTACCGCAGAGCGTCACACCCAGAGCATCTTACCGCAGAGCGTCACACCCAGAGCATCTTACCGCAGAGCGTCACACCCAGAGCATTTTACCGCAGAGCGTCACACCCAGAGCAACACACCGCAGAGCATCACACTGTGAGCCGCAGAGCATCACACTGCAGAGCATCACACTGCAGAGCATCACACTGTGAGCCGCAGAGCATCACACTGCAGAGCATCACACTGTGAGCCGCAGTGTCACACCCAGAGCATCACACCAAAGAACGTCACACCCAGAGCATCACACTGCAGAGCGACACACCGTGAGCCGCAGAGCGTCGCACCCCAGAGCGTCGCACCCCAGAGCAGCGCACCCCAAAGCAGCGCAACCCCAGAGCGTCAGAGCATCACACCACAAAGCGTCACACTGCGAACCGCAGAGCGTCACACCGTAAGCTGCAGAGCGTCACACCCAGATCCACACACCATAATCTGCAGAGCGTCACACTGTGAGCCGCAGAGCATCACACCCAAAGCATCACGTGGTGAGCCGCAGAACGTCATGCAGCAAACCGCAGAGCGTCACACCCAGAGCGTCAAACCACAGAGAGTCACATCCAGAGCCAAACACCGCAGAGCGTCACATCGTGTTCCGCAGAGTATCACACCGCAGAACACCACACCGCAGAGCAACACACCGTGAGCCGCAGAGCATCACACCACAGATCTTCGCACCCAGAGCATGACACGGCAAGCCGCAGAGCATCACACCGTGAGCCGCAGAGTGTCACACCCAGAGCGTCTTACTGCAGAGCATCATGCAGGGAGCTGCAGAGTGTCACACCCAGAGCAACACACCGTGAGCCGCAGAGCAACACACACAAAGCATTACACCGCAGATCTTCACACCCAGACCACGACACAGTGAGCCGCAGAGCGTCACACCACAACCCGCACAGGGTCACACTGCAGAGCATCACACCACGAACCTCAGAGCATCACACCGCGAACCGCAAAGCGTCACACCATGATATATACTGCACCTCTGACCTCTCTAGAGATCTGCAGAACATGGATCTGTTTCTCTCTACCGCCTGACAGATACACAGTGATAGTCTGCAGATGATTGCACCAGTGATTTGACGGCTGCGCACCTTCTGCTGTGTTCTTCACTTGATCTTGTAACTTTTCATATTCTGCCAATTCCTGGAAGAGAGAAAGATACAGAAGCTGCAAACAGAGGGGTCCCAGAAGCACAGAGGATTTCAGGAGAGGAGTGTGCTGATCTTGTGGAGGTGACAAGATGAGAGTTACATAGTGGAAGGAGCAGGGTCCCAGCAGCACAGAGGATTTCAGGAGAGGAGTGTGCTGATCTTGTGGAGGTGACAGGATGAGAGTTACATAGTGGAAGGAGCAGGGCCCCCAGCAGCACAGAGGATTTCAGGAGAGGAGTGTGTGGATCCTGTGGAGGTGACAGGATGAGAGTTACATAGTGGAAGGAGCAGGGTCCCTGCAGCACAGAGGATTTCAGGAGAGGAGTGTGTGGATCCTGTGGAGGTGACAGGATGAGAGTTACATAGTGGAAGGAGCAGGGTCCCAGCAGCACAGAGGATTTCAGGAGAGGAGTGTGCTGATCCTGTGGAGGTGACAGGATGAGAGTTACATAGTGGAAAGAGCAGGGTCCCCAGCAGCACAGAGGATTTCAGGAGAGGAGTGTGCTGATCCTGTGGAGGTGACAGGATGAGAGTTACATAGTGGAAGGAGCAGGGTCCCAGCAGCACAGAGGATTTCAGGAGAGGAGTGTGTGGATCCTGTGGAGGTGACAGGATGAGAGTTACATAGTGGAAGGAGCAGGGTCCCAGCAGCACAGAGGATTTCAGGAGAGGAGTGTGCTGATCTTGTGGAGGTGACAGGATGAGAGTTACATAGTGGAAGGAGCAGGGTCCCAGCAGCACAGAGGATTTGAGGAGAGGAGTGCGCTGATCTTGTGGAGGTCACAGGATGAGAGTTACATAGTGGAAGGAGCAGGGTCCCAGCAGCACAGAGTATTTCAGGAGAGGAGTGCGCTGATCTTGTGGAGGTTAGAGGCTGAGAGTTACATAGTGGAAGGAGCAGGGTCCCAGCAGCACAGAGGATTTCAGGAGAGGAGTGTGCTGATCCTGTGGAGGTCACAGGCTGAGGGTTACATAGTGGAAGGAGCAGGGTCCCTGCAGCACAGAGGATTTCAGGAGAGCAGTGTGCTGATCCTGTGGAGGTCACAGGCTGAGGGTTACATAGTGGAAGGAGCAGGGTCCCAGCAGCACAGAGGATTTCAGGAGAGGAGAGAGCAGAGGGGGTTGCTGTCAGGCTGTGGGGTGCAGAGGTCGTCTCTGCAGTCTTTTTATGTCTCCCTGCAAACTCAGCAGAGGACACTGCGGACTCTGCTCTGCTGCCAGGAAGACAGGCATTGATGGAAGGCGCTGATAATGCAATGTGACTGCTGGGGGGGGGGGGGGGTCACTTACTTACGGCAGAGTATCTCACTGCGTCACCCTCATGTCTCAGTGTTGTGATCAGTGCCCTATTTACAGACTCACACTCTCTGTGGACTTTCGGGCCCCAGACGTACAGCTGCCTGGGGCACCTCAGTCCACAGAAGGAAGTTCTGGGGAAGGACTTTCTGCAGCTCTCTCTTGACCTGGAAGTCATCCTCTGCAGTAGTCAATCAAGAGTTAAAATCAATGACAGGTGCTACAGAGTTTCTGAGGGCAACTGCTGCTTCCCTTTCCTATAGGTCCCCTCACCTGTATCATGCGCATAATCTCTTCACAGTCATCAGGCTCTGCAGCACGTACCCTGTAACCCGCCATTGTCACTCCAAGCCCAACCCCTCTATACCGCTCCTATATACTCTGCCCCTGCTCCCCTCCCACCCTATACAGCATCTCTGTACTCTCCCTCCAGGCTCACACCATGGACAAGTGATGTGCAGGAAAGTGACAGTATACACTGCAACACCTGTGCATTTCAGGGGAGAGGATGACTGTAGGACAGGAGAATACAGTCTATTATATTAACCCCTGTTATCAGCCATTTCAGGGGAGAGGATGACTGTAGGACAGGAGAATACAGTCTATTGCCCCCTGTTATCAGCCATTTCAGGGGAGAGGATGACTGTAGGACAGGAGAATACAGTCTATTGCACCCTGTTATCAGCCATTTCAGAGGAGAGGATGACTGTAGGACAGGAGAATACAGTCTATTGCCCCTGTTATCAGCCATTTCAGGGGAGAGGATGACTGTAGGACAGGAGAATACAGTCTATTGCCACCTTTTATCAGCCATTTCAGGGGGGAGGATGACTGTAGGACAGGAGAATACAGTCTATTGCCCCCTGTTATCAGCCATTTCAGGGGAGAGGATGACTGTAGGACAGGAGAATACAGTCTATTGCTCCCTGTTATCAGCCATTTCAGGGGAGAGGATGACTGTAGGACAGGAGAATACAATCTATTGCCCCCTGTTATCAGCCATTTCAGGGGAGAGGATGACTGTAGGACAGGAGAATACAGTCTATTGCCCCCTGTTATCAGCCATTTCAGGGGAGAGAATGACTGTAGGACAGGAGAATACAGTCTATTGGCCCCTGTTATCAGCCATTTCAGGGGAGAGGATGACTGTAGGACAGGAGAATACAGTCTATTGCCCCCTGTTATCAGACATTTCAGGGGAGAGGATGACTGTAGGACAGGAGAATACAGTCTATTGCCCACTGTTATCAGCCATTTCAGGGGGGGAGAGGATGACTGTAGGACAGGAGAATACCGTCTATTGCCCCTGTTATCAACCATTTCAGGGGAGAGGATGACAGTAGGACAGGAGAATACAGTCTATTGCCCACTGTTATCAGCCATTTCAGGGGAGAGGATGACTGTAGGACAGGAGAATACAGTCTATTGCCCCCTGTTATCAGCCATTTCAGGGGAGAGGATGACTGTAGGACAGGAGAATACAGTCTATTGCCCCCTGTTATCAGCCATTTCAGGGGAGAGGATGACTGTAGGACAGGAGAATACAGTCTATTGCTCCCTGTTATCAGCCATTTCAGGGGAGAGGATGACTGTATGACAGGAGAATACAATCTATTGCCCCCTGTTATCAGCCATTTCAGGGGAGAGGATGACTGTAGGACAGGAGAATACAGTCTATTGCTCCCTGTTATCAGCCATTTCAGGGGAGAGGATGACTGTAGGACAGGAGAATACAGTCTATTGCTCCCTGTTATCAGCCATTTCAGGGGAGAGGATGACTGTAGGACAGGAGAATACAGTCTATTGCCCCCTGTTATCAGCCATTTCAGGGGAGAGGATGACTGTAGGACAGGAGAATACAGTCTATTGCCCCCTGTTATCAGCCATTTCAGGGGAGAGGATGACTGTAGGACAGGAGAATACAGTCTATTGCTCCCTGTTATCAGCCATTTCAGGGGAGAGGATGACTGTAGGACAGGAGAATACAGTCTATTGCCCCCTGTTATCAGCCATTTCAGGGGAGAGGATGACTGTAGGACAGGAGAATACAGTCTATTGCCCCCTGTTATCAGCCATTTCAGGGGAGAGGATGACTGTAGGACAGGAGAATACAGTCTATTGCCCCCTGTTATCAGCCATTTCAGGGGAGAGGATGACTGTAGGACAGGAGAATACAGTCTATTTCCCCCTGTTATCAGCCATTTCAGGGGAAAGGATGACTGTCGGACAGGAGAATACAATCTATTCCCCCTGTTTTCAGCCATTTCAGGGGAGAGAATGACTGTAGGACAGGAGAATACAGTCTATTGCCCCCTGTTATCAGCCATTTCAGGGGAGAGGAGGACTATAGGACAGGAGAATACAGTCTATTGCCCCCTGTTATCAGCCATTTCAGGGGAGAGGATGACTGTAGGACAGGAGAATACAATCTATTGCCCCCTGTTATCAGCCATTTCAGGGGAGAGGATGACTGTAGGACAGGAGAATACAGTCTATTGCCCCCTGTTATCAGCCATTTCAGGGGAGAGGATGACTGTAGGACAGGAGAATACAGTCTATTGCCCACTGTTATCAGCCATTTCAGGGGAGAGGATGACTGTAGGACAGGAGAATACAGTCTATTGCCCACTGTTATCAGCCATTTCAGGGGAGAGGATGACTGCAGGACAGGAGAATACAGTCTATTGCTCCCTGTTAGCCATTTCGGAGAGAGGATGACTGTAGGACAGGAGAATACAGTCTATTGCCCCCTGTTATCAACCATTTCAGGGGAGAGGATGACTGTAGGACAGGAGAATACAATCTATTGCCCCCTGTTATCAGCCATTTCAGGGGAGAGGATGACTGTAGGACAGGAGAATACAATCTATTGCCCCCTGTTATCAGCCATTTCAGGGGAGAGGATGACTGTAGGACAGGAGAATACAGTCTATTGCTCCCTGTTAGCCATTTCGGAGAGAGGATGACTGTAGGACAGGAGAATACAGTCTATTGCCCCCTGTTATCAACCATTTCAGGGGAGAGGATGACTGTAGGACAGGAGAATACAATCTATTGCCCCCTGTTATCAGCCATTTCAGGGGAGAGGAGGACTGTAGGACAGGAGAATACAGTCTATTGCCCCCTGTTATCAGCCATTTCAGGGGAGAGGATGACTGTAGGACAGGAGAATACAGTCTATTGCTCCCTGTTATCAGCCATTTCAGGGGAGAGGATGACTGTAGGACAGGAGAATACAGTCTATTGCCCCCTGTTATCAACCATTTCAGGGGAGAGGATGACTGTAGGACAGGAGAATACAATCTATTGCCCCCTGTTATCAGCCATTTCAGGGGAGAGGATGACTGTAGGACAGGAGAATACAATCTATTGCCCCGTTATCAGCCATTTCAGGGGAGAGGATGACTGTAGGACAGGAGAATACAATCTATTGCCTCCTGTTATCAGCCATTTCAGGGGGGAGGATGACTGTAGGACAGGAGAATACAGTCTATTGCCCCCTGTTATCAGCCATTTCAGGGGGGAGGATGACTGTAGGACAGGAGAATACAGTCTATTGCCCCCTGTTATCAGCCATTTCAGGGGGGAGGATGACTGTAGGACAGGAGAATACAGTCTATTGCTCCCTGTTATCAGCCATTTCAGGGGAGAGGATGACTGTAGGACAGGAGAATACAGTCTATTGCCCCCTGTTATCAGCCATTTCAGGGGAGAGGATGACTGTAGGACAGGAGAATACAGTCTATTGCTCCCTGTTAGCCATTTCGGAGAGAGGATGACTGTAGGACAGGAGAATACAGTCTATTGCCCCCTGTTATCAACCATTTCAGGGGAGAGGATGACTGTAGGACAGGAGAATACAATCTATTGCCCCCTGTTATCAGCCATTTCAGGGGAGAGGAGGACTGTAGGACAGGAGAATACAGTCTATTGCCCCCTGTTATCAGCCATTTCAGGGGAGAGGATGACTGTAGGACAGGAAATACAGTCTATTGCCCCCTGTTATCAGCTATTTCAGGGGAGAGGATGACTGTAGGACAGGAGAATACAATCTATTGCTCCCTGTTATCAGCCATTCCAGGGGAGAGGATGACTGTAGGACAGGAGAATACAGTCTATTGCTCCCTGTTATCAGCCATTTCAGGGGAGAGGATGACTGTAGGACAGGAGAATACAATCTATTGCCCCCTGTTATCAGCCATTTCAGGGGAGGATGACTGTAGGACAGGAGAATACAGTCTATTGCCCCCTGTTATCAGCCATTTCAGGGGAGAGGATGACTGTAGGACAGGAGAATACAGTCTATTACCCCCTGTTATCAGCCATGTCAGGGGAGATGATGACTGTAGGACAGGAGAATACAGTCTATTGCCCCCTGTTATCAGCCATTTCAGGGGAGAGGATGACTGTAGGACAGGAGAATACAGTCTATTGCTCCCTGTTATCAGCCATTTCAGGGGAGAGGATGACTGTAGGACAGGAGAATACAGTCTATTGCCCCCTGTTATCAGCCATTTCAGGGGAGAGGATGACTGTAGGACAGGAGAATACAGTCTATTGCCCCCTGTTATCAGCCATTTCAGGGGAGAGGACGACTGTAGGACAGAAGAATACAGTCTATTGCTCCCTGTTATCAGCCATTTCAGGGGAGAGGATGACTGTAGGACAGGAGAATACAGTCTATTGCTCCCTGTTATCAGCCATTTCAGGGGAGAGGATGACTGTAGGACAGGAGAATACAGTCTATTGCCTCCTGTTATCAGCCATTTCAGTTGAGAGGATGACTGTAGGACAGGAGAATACAGTCTATTGCTCCCTGTTATCAGCCATTTCAGGGGAGAGGATGACTGTAGGACAGGAGAATACAATCTATTGCCCCCTGTTATCAGCCATTTCAGGGGAGGATGACTGTAGGACAGGAGAATACAGTCAATTGCCCCCTGTTATCAGCCATGTCAGGGGAGATGATGACTGTAGGACAGGAGAATACAGTCTACACTGCGTGCAGAATTATTAGGCAAATGAGTATTTTGACCACATGATCCTCTTTATGCATGTTGTCTTACTCCAAGCTGTATAGGCTCGAAAGCCTACTACCAATTAAGCATATTAGGTGATGTGCATCTCTGTAATGAGAAGGGGTGTGGTCTAATGACATCAACACCCTATATTAGGTGTGCATAATTATTAGGCAACTTCCTTTCCTTTGGCAAAATGGGTCAAAAGAAGGACTTGACAGGATCAGAAAAGTCAAAAATAGTGAGATATCTTGCAGAGGGATGCAGCACTCTTAAAATTGCAAAGCTTCTGAAGCGTGATCATCGAACAATCAAGCGTTTCATTCAAAATAGTCAACAGGGTCACAAGAAGCGTGTGGAAAAACGAAGGCGCAAAATAACTGCCCATGAACTGAGAAAAGTCAAGTGTGCAGCTGCCAAGATGCCACTTGCCACCAGTTTGGCCATATTTCAGAGCTGCAACATCACTGGAGTGCCCAAAAGCACAAGGTGTGCAATACTCAGAGACATGGCCAAGGTAAGAAAGGCTGAAAGACGACCACCACTGAACAAGACACACAAGCTGAAACGTCAAGACTGGGCCAAGAAATATCTCAAGACTGATTTTTCTAAGGTTTTATGGACTGATGAAATGAGAGTGAGTCTTGATGGGCCAGATGGATGGGCCCGTGGCTGGATTGGTAAAGGGCAGAGAGCTCCAGTCCGACTCAGACGCCAGCAAGGTGGAGGTGGAGTACTGGTTTGGGCTGGTATCATCAAAGATGAGCTTGTGGGGCCTTTTCGGGTTGAGGATGGAGTCAAGCTCAACTCCCAGTCCTACTGCCAGTTTCTGGAAGACACCTTCTTGAAGCAGTGGTACAGGAAGAAGTCTGCATCCTTCAAGAAAAACATGATTTTCATGCAGGACAATGCTCCATCACACGCGTCCAAGTACTCCACAGCGTGGCTGGCAAGAAAGGGTATAAAAGAAGAAAATCTAATGACATGGCCTCCTTGTTCACCTGATCTGAACCCCATTGAGAACCTGTGGTCCATCATCAAATGTGAGATTTACAAGGAGGGAAAACAGTACACCTCTCTGAACAGTGTCTGGGAGGCTGTGGTTGCTGCTGCACGCAATGTTGATGGTGAACAGATCAAAACACTGACAGAATCCATGGATGGCAGGCTTTTGAGTGTCCTTGCAAAGAAAGGTGGCTATATTGGTCACTGATTTGTTTTTGTTTTGTTTTTGAATGTCAGAAATGTATA
The DNA here is from genome assembly GCF_905171765.1 of Bufo bufo. Taxonomy (NCBI): domain Eukaryota; kingdom Metazoa; phylum Chordata; class Amphibia; order Anura; family Bufonidae; genus Bufo; species Bufo bufo. The sequence continues at coordinate 839,739,091 of NC_053389.1, read as the reverse complement.
TTTGTGAATGTTGAGATGTTATATTGGTTTCACTGGTAAAAATAAATAATTGAAATGGGTATATATTTGTTTTTTGTTAAGTTGCCTAATAATTATGCACAGTAATAGTCACCTGCACACACAGATATCCCCCTAAAATAGCTAAAACTAAAAACAAACTAAAAACTACTTCCAAAAATATTCAGCTTTGATATTAATGAGTTTTTTGGGTTCATTGAGAACATGGTTGTTGTTCAATAATAAAATTAATTCTCAAAAATACAACTTGCCTAATAATTCTGCACTCCCTGTATTGCCCCCTGTTATCAGCCATTTCAGGGGAGAGGATTACTGTAGGACAGGAGAATACAGTCTATTGCCCCCTGTTATCAGCCATTTCAGGGGAGAGGATGACTGTAGGACAGGAGAATACAATCTATTGCCCCCTGTTATCAGCCATTTCAGGGGGAGAGGGTGACTGTAGGACAGGAGAATACAGTCTTTTGCCCCCTATTATCAGCCATTTCAGGGGAGAGGATGACTGTAGGACAGGAGAATACAGTCTATTGCTCCCTGTTAACAGCCATTTCAGGGGAGAGGATGACTGTAGGACAGGAGAATACAGTCTATTGCCCCCTGTTATCAGCCATGTCAGGGGAGATGATGACTGTAGGACAGGAGAATACAGTCTATTGCCCCCTGTTATCAGCCACTTCAGGGGAGAGGATGACTGTAGGACAGGAGAATACAGTCTATTGCTCCCTGTTATCAGCCATTTCAGGGGAGAGGATGACTGTAGGACAGGAGAATACAGTCTATTTCCCCCTGTTATCAGCCATTTCAGGGGAGAGGATGACTGTCGGACAGGAGAATAGTCTATTGCCCCCTGTTATCAGCCATTTCAGGGGAGAGGATGACTGTAGGACAGGAGAATACAGTCTATTGCCCCCTGTTATCAGCCATTTCAGGGGAGAGGATGACTGTAGGACAGAAGAATACAGTCTATTGCTCCCTGTTAACAGCCATTTCAGGGGAGAGGATGACTGTAGGACAGGAGAATACAGTCTATTGCCCCCTGTTATCAGCCACTTCAGGGGAGAGGATGACTGTAGGACAGGAGAATACAGTCTATTTCCCCCTGTTATCAGCCATTTCAGGGGAGAGGATGACTGTCGGACAGGAGAATACAGTCTATTGCCCCCTGTTATCAGCCATTTCAGGGGAGAGGATGACTGTAGGACAGGAGAATACAGTCTATTGCCCCCTGTTATCAGCCATTTCAGGGGAGAGGATGACTGTAGGACTGGAGAATACAGTCTATTGCTCCCTGTTATCAGCCATTTCAGGGGAGAGGATGACTGTAGGACAGGAGAATACAATCTATTGCCCCCTGTTATCAGCCATTTCAGGGGAGAGGAGGACTGTAGGACAGGAGAATACAGTCTATTGCTCCCTGTTATCAGCCATTTCAGGGGAGAGGATGACTGTAGGACAGGAGAATACAGTCTATTGCTCCTGTTATCAGCCATTTCAGGGGAGAGGATGACTGTAGGACAGGAGAATACAGTCTATTGCCCCCTGTTATCAGCCATTTCAGGGGAGAGGATGACTGTAGGACAGGAGAATACAGTCTATTGCCCCCTGTTATCAGCCATTTCAGGGGAGAGGATGACTGTAGGACAGGAGAATACAGTCTATTGTCCCCTGTTATCAGCCATTTCAGGGGAGAGGATGACTGTAGGACAGGAGAATACAGTCTATTGCTCCCAGTTATCAGCCATTTCAGGGGAGAGGATGACTGTAGGACAGGAGAATACAATCTATTGCTCCCTGTTATCAGCCATTTCAGAGGAGAGGATGACTGTAGGACAGGAGAATACAATCTATTGCTCCCTGTTATCAGCCATTTCAGAGGAGAGGATGACTGTAGGACAGGAGAATACAGTCTATTGCCCCCTGTTATCAGCCATTTCAGGGGAGAGGATGACTGTAGGACAGGAGAATACAGTCTATTGCTCCCTGTTATCAGCCATTTCAGGGGAGAGGATGACTGTAGGACAGGAGAATACAATCTATTGCCCCCTGTTATCAGCCATTCCAGGGGGGAGGATGACTGTAGGACAGAAGAATACAGTCTATTGCCCCTGTTATCAGCCATTTCAGGGGGAGGATGACTGTAGGACAGGAGAATACAATCTATTGCCCCCTGTTATCAGCCATTCCAGGGGGGAGGATGACTGTAGGACAGAAGAATACAGTCTATTGCCCCTGTTATCAGCCATTTCAGGGGAGAGGATGACTGTAGGACAGGAGAATACAGTCTATTGTCCCCTGTTATCAGCCATTTCAGGGGAGAGGATGACTGTAGGACAGGAGAATACAGTCTATTGCCCCCTGTTATCAGCCATTTCAGGGGGAGGATGACTGTAGGACAGAAGAATACAGTCTATTGCTCCCTGTTATCAGCCATTTCAGGGGAGAGGATGACTGTAGGACAGGAGAATACAGTCTATTGCTCCCTGTTATCAGCCATTTCAGGGGGGAGGGTGACTGTAGGACAGGAGAATACAACCTCCTACTCTTTGTCTACCAACTTACTCATTCTCTCCAAAGTGCTGCACCCCTACATCTCCTCATCTCTGTCTACCATCCTACCTGTGCTCTCCACACTGCTGCACCCCCTACATCTCCTCCAAATCTCTGTCTACCCTCCTACCCATGCTCTCCACCTCCTCCTAATCTCTATCTACCATCCTACCCGTGCTCTCCACAGTGCTACATCTCCTCCTCATCTGTCTACCATCCTACCTGTGCTCTCCACAGTGCTGCACCCCCTACATCTCCTCCTCATCTCTGTCTACCATCCTACCTGTACTCTCCACAGTGCTGCACCTCCTACATCTCCTCCTCATCTCTGTCTACCATCCTACCTGTACTCTCCACAGTGCTGCACCCCCTACATCTCCTCCTCATCTCTGTATACCATCCTACCTGTACTCTCCACAGTGCTGCACCCCCTACATCTCCTCCTCATCTCTGTCTACCATCCTGCCTGTACTCTCCACAGTGCTGCACTCCTACATCTCCTCCTCATCTCTGTCTACCATCCTACCTGTACTCTCCACAGTGCTGCACCTCCTACATCTCCTCCTCATCTCTGTCTACCATCCTACCTGTACTCTCCACAGTGCTGCACCTCCTACATCTCCTCCTCATCTCTGTCTACCATCCTACCTGTACTCTCCACAGTGCTGCACCTCCTACATCTCCTCCTAATCTCTGTCTACCATCCTACCTATACTCTCCACAGTGCTGCACCTCCTACATCTCCTCCTCATCTCTGTCTACCATCCTACCTGTACTCTCCACAGTGCTGCACCCCCTACATCTCTTCCTCATCTCTGTCTACCATCCTACCTGTACTCTCCACAGTGCTGCACCCCCTAAATCTCCTCCTCATCTCTGTCTACCATCTTACCTGTACTCTCCACAGTGCTGCACCTCCTACATCTCCTCCTCATCTCTGTCTACCATCCTACCTGTACTCTCCACAGTGCTGCACCCCCTACATCTCCTCCTCATCTCTGTCTACCATCCTACCTGTACTCTCCACAGTGCTGCACCCCCTACATCTCCTCCTCATCTCTGTCTACCATCCTACCTGTGCTCTCCACAGTGCTGCACCCCCTACATCTCCTCCTCATCTCTGTCTACCATCCTACCTGTGCTCTCCACAGTGCTGCACCTCTACATCTCCTCCTCATCTCTGTCTACCATCCTACCTGTACTCTCCACAGTGCTGCACCTCTACATCTCCTCCTCATCTCTGTCTACCATCCTACCTGTACTCTCCACAGTGCTGCACCTCCTACATCTCCTCCTCATCTCTGTCTACCATCCTACCTGTACTCTCCACAGTGCTGCACCTCCTACATCTCCTCCTCATCTCTGTCTACCATCCTACCTGTGCTCTCCACAGTGCTGCACCCCCTACATCTCCTCCTCATCTCTGTCTACCATCCTACCTGTACTCTCCACAGTGCTGCACCTCCTACATCTCCTCCTCATCTCTGTCTACCATCCTACCTGTACTCTCCACAGTGCTGCACCTCCTACATCTCCTCCTCATCTCTGTCTACCATCCTACCTGTACTCTCCACAGTGCTGCACCCCTACATCTCCTCCTCATCTCTGTCTACCATCCTACCTGTACTCTCCACAGTGCTGCACCTCCTACATCTCCTCCTCATCTCTGTCTACCATCCTACCTGTACTCTCCACAGTGCTGCACCTCCTACATCTCCTCCTCATCTCTGTCTACCATCCTACCTGTACTCTCCACAGTGCTGCACCTCCTACATCTCCTCCTCATCTCTGTCTACCATCCTACCTGTACTCTCCACAGTGCTGCACCTCCTACATCTCCTCCTAATCTCTGTCTACCATCCTACCTATACTCTCCACAGTGCTGCACCTCCTACATCTCCTCCTCATCTCTGTCTACCATCCTACCTGTACTCTCCACAGTGCTGCACCCCCTACATCTCTTCCTCATCTCTGTCTACCATCCTACCTGTACTCTCCACAGTGCTGCACCCCCTAAATCTCCTCCTCATCTCTGTCTACCATCTTACCTGTACTCTCCACAGTGCTGCACCCCTACATCTCCTCCTCATCTCTGTCTACCATCCTACCTGTACTCTCCACAGTGCTGCACCCCCTACATCTCCTCCTCATCTCTGTCTACCATCCTACCTGTGCTCTCCACAGTGCTGCACCCCCTACATCTCCTCCTCATCTCTGTCTACCATCCTACCTGTACTCTCCACAGTGCTGCACCTCTACATCTCCTCCTCATCTCTGTCTACCATCCTACCTGTACTCTCCACAGTGCTGCACCTCCTACATCTCCTCCTCATCTCTGTCTACCATCCTACCTGTGCTCTCCACAGTGCTGCACCCCCTACATCTCCTCCTCATCTCTGTCTACCATCCTACCTGTACTCTCCACAGTGCTGCACCTCCTACATCTCCTCCTCATCTCTGTCTACCATCCTACCTGTACTCTCCACAGTGCTGCACCTCCTACATCTTCTCCTCATCTCTGTCTACCATCCTACCTGTACTCTCCACAGTGCTGCACCCCTACATCTCCTCCCCATCTCTGTCTACCATCCTACCTGTACTCTCCACAGTGCTGCACGTCCTACATCTCCTCCTCATCTCTGTCTACCATCCTACCTGTACTCTCCACAGTGCTGCACCCCCTACATCTCCTCCTCATCTCTGTCTACCATCCTACCTGTACTCTCCACAGTGCTGCACCTCCTACATCTCCTCCTCATCTCTGTCTACCATCCTACCTGTACTCTCCACAGTGCTGCACCTCCTACATCTCCTCCTCATCTCTGTCTACCATCCTACCTGTACTCTCCACAGTACTGCACCCCCTACATCTCCTCCCCATCTCTGTCTACCATCCTACCTGTACTCTCCACAGTGCTGCACCTCCTACATCTCCTCCTCATCTCTGTCTACCATCCTACCTGTACTCTCCACAGTGCTGCACCTCTTACATCTCCTCCCTCATCTCTGTCTACCATCCTACCTGTACTCTCCACAGTGCTGCACCCCCTACATCTCCTCCTCATCTCTGTCTACCATCCTACCTGTGCTCTCCACAGTGCTGCACCCCTACATCTCCTCCTCATCTCTGTCTACCATCCTACCTGTACTCTCCACAGTGCTGCACTCCTACATCTCCTCCTCATCTCTGTCTACCATCCTACCTGTACTCTCCACAGTGCTGCACCTCTTACATCTCCTCCTCATCTCTGTCTACCATCCTACCTGTACTCTCCACAGTGCTGCACCTCTTACATCTCCTCCCTCATCTATGTCTACCATCCTACCTGTACTCTCCACAGTGCTGCACCCCCTACATCTCTTCCTCATCTCTGTCTACCATCCTACCTGTGCTCTCCACACTGCTGCACCCCCTACATCTCCTCCAAATCTCTGTCTACCCTCCTACCCATGCTCTCCACCTCCTCCTAATCTCTATCTACCATCCTACCCGTGCTCTCCACAGTGCTACATCTCCTCCTCATCTGTCTACCATCTTACCTGTACTCTCCACAGTGCTGCACCCCCTACATCTCCTCCTCATCTGTCTACCATCTTACCTGTACTCTCCACAGTGCTGCACCCCCTACATCTCCTCATCTCTGTATACCACCCTTCCCGAGGTCTCCACAGTGATGCACCCCCTACATCTCCTCCTCATCTCTGTCTACCATCCTACCTGTACTCTCCACAGTGCTGCACACCCTACATCTCCTCCTCATCTCTGTCTACCATCCTACCTGTACTCTCCACAGTGCTGCACCTCCTACATCTCCTCCTTATCTCTGTCTACCATCCTACCTGTACTCTCCACAGTGCTGCACCCCCTACATCTCCTCCTCATCTCTGTCTACCATCCTACCTGTACTCTCCACAGTGCTGCACCTCCTACATCTCCTCCTCATCTCTGTCTACCATCCTACCTGTACTCTCCACAGTGCTGCACCTCCTACATCTCCTCCTCATCTCTGTCTACCATCCTACCTGTACTCTCCACAGTGCTGCACCCCCTACATCTCTTCCTCATCTCTGTCTACCATCCTACCTGTACTCTCCACAGTGCTGCACCCCCTAAATCTCCTCCTCATCTCTGTCTACCATCCTACCTGTACTCTCCACAGTGCTGCACCTCTACATCTCCTCCTCATCTCTGTCTACCATCCTACCTGTACTCTCCACAGTGCTGCACCCCTACATCTCCTCCTCATCTCTGTCTACCATCCTACCTGTACTCTCCACAGTGCTGCACCCCTACATCTCCTCCTCATCTCTGTCTACCATCCTACCTGTACTCTCCACAGTGCTGCACCCCTACATCTCCTCCTCATCTCTGTCTATCATCCTACCTGTACTCTCCACAGTGCTGCACCTCCTACATCTCCTCCTCATCTCTGTCTACCATCCTACCTGTACTCTCCACAGTGCTGCACCTCCTACATCTCCTCCTCATCTCTGTCTACCATCCTACCTGTGCTCTCCACAGTGCTGCACCTCCTACATCTCCTCCTCATCTCTGTCTAGCATCCTACCTGTACTCTCCACAGTGCTGCACCTCCTACATCTCCTCCTCATCTCTGTCTACCATCCTACCTGTACTCTCCACAGTGCTGCACCCCCTACATCTCCTCCTCATCTCTGTCTACCATCCTACCTGTACTCTCCACAGTGCTGCACCCCCTAAATCTCCTCCTCATCTCTGTCTACCATCCTACCTGTACTCTCCACAGTGCTGCACCTCCTACATCTCCTCCTCATCTCCGTCTACCATCCTACCTGTACTCTCCACAGTGCTGCACCTCCTACATCTCCTCCTCATCTCTGTCTACCATCCTACCTGTACTCTCCACAGTACTGCACCCCCTACATCTCCTCCCCATCTCTGTCTACCATCCTACCTGTACTCTCCACAGTGCTGCACCTCCTACATCTCCTCCTCATCTCTGTCTACCATCCTACCTGTACTCTCCACAGTGCTGCACCTCTTACATCTCCTCCCTCATCTCTGTCTACCATCCTACCTGTACTCTCCACAGTGCTGCACCCCCTACATCTCCTCCTCATCTCTGTCTACCATCCTACCTGTGCTCTCCACAGTGCTGCACCCCTACATCTCCTCCTCATCTCTGTCTACCATCCTACCTGTACTCTCCACAGTGCTGCACCTCCTACATCTCCTCCTCATCTCTGTCTACCATCCTACCTGTACTCTCCACAGTGCTACACCTCTTACATCTCCTCCTCATCTCTGTCTACCATCCTACCTGTACTCTCCACAGTGCTGCACCCCTACATCTCCTTCTCATCTCTGTCTACCATCCTACCTGTGCTCTCCACACTGCTGCACCCCCTACATCTCCTCCAAATCTCTGTCTACCCTCCTACCCATGCTCTCCACCTCCTCCTAATCTCTATCTACCATCCTACCCGTGCTCTCCACAGTGCTACATCTCCTCCTCATCTGTCTACCATCTTACCTGTACTCTCCACAGTGCTGCACCCCCTACATCTCCTCCTCATCTGTCTACCATCTTACCTGTACTCTCCACAGTGCTGCACCCCCTACATCTCCTCATCTCTGTATACCACCCTTCCCGAGGTCTCCACAGTGATGCACCCCCTACATCTCCTCCTCATCTCTGTCTACCATCCTACCTGTACTCTCCACAGTGCTGCACCCCCTACATCTCCTCCTCATCTCTGTCTACCATCCTACCTGTACTCTCCACAGTGCTGCACCTCCTACATCTCCTCCTCATCTCTGTCTACCATCTTACCTGTACTCTCCACAGTGCTGCACCCCCTACATCTCCTCCTCATCTCTGTCTACCATCCTACCTGTGCTCTCCACAGTGCTGCACCCCCTACATCTCCTCCTCATCTCTGTCTACCATCCTACCTGTGCTCTCCACAGTGCTGCACCCCCTACATCTCCTCCTCATCTCTGTCTACCATCCTACCTGTGCTCTTCACAGTGCTGCACCTCCTACATCTCCTCCTTATCTCTGTCTACCATCCTACCTGTACTCTCCACAGTGCTGCACCCCCTACATCTCCTCCTCATCTCTGTCTACCATCCTACCTGTACTCTCCACAGTGCTGCATCTCCTACATCTCCTCCTCATCTCTGTCTACCATCCTACCTGTACTCTCCACAGTGCTGCACCTCCTACATCTCCTCCTCATCTCTGTCTACCATCCTACCAGTACTCTCCACAGTGCTGCACCCCCTACATCTCCTCCTCATCTCTGTCTACGATCCTACCTGTGCTCTCCACAGTGCTGCACCCCCTACATCTCCTCCTCATCTCTGTCTACCATCCTACCTGTACTCTCCACAGTGCTGCACCCCCTACATCTCCTCCTCATCTCCGTCTACCATCCTACCTGTACTCTCCACAGTGCTGCACCCCCTACATCTCCTCCTCATCTCTGTCTACCATCCTACCTGTACTCTCCACAGTGCTGCACCCCCTACATCTCCTCCTCATCTCTGTCTACCATCCTACCAGTACTCTCCACAGTGCTGCACCTCCTACATCTCCTCCTCATCTCTGTCTACCATCCTACCTGTGCTCTTTACAGTGCTGCACCTCCTACATCTCCTCCTCATCTCTGTCTACCATCCTACCTGTGCTCTCCACAGTGCTGAACCCCTACATCTCCTCCTCATCTCTGTCTACCATCCTACCTGTGCTCTCCACAGTGCTGCACCTCCTACATCTCCTCCTCATCTCTGTCTACCATCCTACCTGTACTCTCCACAGTGCTGCACCTCCTACATCTCCTCCTCATCTCTGTCTACCATCCTACCTGTACTCTCCACAGTGCTGCACCCCTACATCTCCTCCTCATCTCTGTCTACCATCCTACCTGTGCTCTCCACAGTGCTGCACCCCCTACATCTCCTCCTCATCTCTGTCTACCATCCTACCTGTACTCTCCACAGTGCTGCACCTCCTACATCTCCTCCTCATCTCTGTCTACCATCCTACCTGTGCTCTCCACAGTGCTGCACCTCCTACATCTCCTCCTCATCTCTGTCTACCATCCTACCTGTGCTCTCCACAGTGCTGCACCCCCTACATCTCCTCCTCATCTCTGTCTACCATCCTACCTGTGCTCTCCACAGTGCTGCACCTCCTACATCTCCTCCTCATCTCTGTCTACCATCCTACCTGTACTCTCCACAGTGCTGCACTCCTACATCTCCTCCTCATCTCTGTCTACCATCCTACCTGTACTCTCCACAGTGATGCACCCCCTACATCTCCTCCTCATATGTCTACCATCCTACCCGTGCTCTCCACAGTGCTGCACCCCCTACATCTCCTCCTCATCTCCGTCTACCATCCTACCTGTACTCTCCACAGTGCTGTACCCCCTACATCTCCTCCTCATCTCTGTCTACCATCCTACCTGTACTCTCCACAGTGCTGCACCCCTACATCTCCTCCTCATCTCTGTCTACCATCCTACCTGTACTCTCCACAGTGCTGCACCCCTAAATCTCCTCCTCATCTCTGTCTACCATCCTACCTGTACTCTCCACAGTGCTGCACCCCCTACATCTCCTCCTCATCTCTGTCTACCATCCTACCTGTGCTCTGCACAGTGCTGCACCTCCTCCATCTCCTCCTCATCTCTGTCTACCATCCTACCTGTGCTCTCCACAGTGCTGCACCCCCTACATCTCCTCCTCATCTCTGTCTACCATCCTACCTGTACTCTCCACAGTGCTGAACCCCCTACATCTCCTCCTCATCTCTGTATACTATCCTTCCTGTACTCTCCACAGTGCTGCACCCCCTACATCTCCTCCTCATCTCTGTCTACCATCCTACCTGTACTCTCCACAGTGCTGCACTCCTACATCTCCTCCTCATCTCTGTCTACCATCCTACCTGTGCTCTCCACAGTGCTGTACCCCCTACATCTCCTCCTCATCTCTGTCTACCATCCTACCTGTACTCTCCACAGTGCTGCACCTCCTACATCTCCTCCTCATCTCTGTCTACCATCCTACCTGTGCTCTCCACAGTGCTGCACCCCCTACATCTCCTCCTCATCTCTGTCTACCATCCTACCTGTACTCTCCACAGTGCTGCACCCCCTACATCTCCTCCTCATCTCCGTCTACCATCCTTACCTGTGCTCTCCACAGTGCTGCACCCCTACATCTCCTTCTCATCTCTGTCTACCATCCTACCTGTGCTCTCCACAGTACTGCACCCCCTACATCTCCTCCTCATCTCTGTCTACCATCCTACCTGTGCTCTCCACAGTGCTGCACCCCTACATCTCCTTCTCATCTCTGTCTACCATCCTACCTGTGCTCTCCACAGTGCTGCACCCCTACATCTCCTTCTCATCTCTGTCTACCATCCTACCTGTACTCTCCACAGTACTGCACCCCCTACATCTCCTCCTCATCTCTGTCTACCATCCTACCTGTACTCTCCACAGTGCTGCACCCCTACATCTCCTCCTCATCTCTGTTTACCATCCTACCTGTACTCTCCACAGTGCTGCACCTCCTACATCTCCTCCTCATCTCTGTCTACCATCCTACCTGTACTCTCCACAGTGCTGCACCTCCTACATCTCCTCCTCATCTCTGTCTACCATCCTACCTGTACTCTCCACAGTGCTGCACCTCCTACATCTCCTCCTCATCTCTGTCTACCATCCTACCTGTACTCTCCACAGTGCTGCACCTCCTACATCTCCTCCTCATCTCTGTCTACCATCCTACCTGTGCTCTCCACAGTGCTGTACCCCCTACATCTCCTCCTCATCTCTGTCTACCATCCTACCTGTGCTCTCCACAGTGCTGCACCCCTACATCTCCTCCCCATCTCTGTCTACCATCCTACCTGTGCTCTCCACAGTGCTGCACCCCCTACATCTCCTCCTCATCTCTGTCTACCATCCTACCTGTACTCTCCACAGTGCTGCACCCCTACATCTCCTCCTCATCTCTGTCCACCATCCTACCTGTACTCTCCACAGTACTGCACCTCCTACATCTCCTCCTCATCTCTGTCTACCATCCTACCTGTACTCCCCACAGTGCTGCACCTCCTACATCTCCAGGGGGGGGGGGGGGGGGGAGGATGACTGTAGGACAGGAGAATACAACTTCCTACATCTCATCCTAGTCTTTGTCTACCATCATACCCATGCTCTCCATCTCCTCCTCATCTCTGTCTACCATCCTACCTGTACTCTCCACAGTGCTGCACCCCCTACATCTCCTCCTCATCTCTGTCTACCATCCTACCTGTGCTCTCCACAGTGCTGCACTCCTACATCTCCTCCTCATCTCTGTCTACCATCCTACTTGTACTCTCCACAGTGCTGCACCTCCTACATCTCCTCCTCATCTCTGTCTACCATCCTACCTGTACTCTCCACAGTGCTGCACCCCTACATCTCCTCCTCATCTCTGTCTACCATCCTACCTGTACTCTCCACAGTGCTGCACCCCCTACATCTCCTCCTCATCTCTGTCTACCATCCTACCTGTACTCTCCACAGTGCTGCACCTCCTACATCTCCTCCTCATCTCTGTCTACCATCCTACCTGTGCTCTCCACAATCCTGCACCTTCTACATCTCCTCCTCATCTCTGTCTACCATCCTACCTGTACTCTCCACAGTGCTGCACCTCCTACATCTCCTCCTCATCTCTGTCTACCATCCTACCTGTGCTCTCCACAGTGCTGCACCTCCTACATCTCCTCCTCATCTGTCTACCATCCTACCTGTACTCTCCACAGTGCTGCACCTCCTACATCTCCTCCTCATCTCTGTCTACCATCCTACCTGTACTCTCCACAGTGCTGCACCTCCTACATCTTCTCCTCATCTCTGTCTACCATCCTACCCATGCTCTCCACAGTGCTGCACCTCCTACATCTCCTCCTCATCTCTGTCTACCATCTTACCTGTACTCTCCACAGTGCTGCACCCCCTACATCTCCTCCTCATCTCTGTCTACCATCCTACCCGTGCTCTCCACAGTGCTGCACCTCCTACATCTCCTCCTCATCTCTGTCTACCATCCTACCCATGCTCTCCACAGTGCTGCACCTCCTACATCTCCTCCTCATCTCTGTCTACCATCCTACCTGTGCTCTCCACAGTGCTGCACCCCCTACATCCCCTCCTCATCTCTGTCTACCATCCTACCTGTGCTCTCCACAGTGCTGCACCCCCTACATCTCCTCCTCATCTCTGACTACCATCCTACCTGTACTCTCCACAGTGCTGCACCCCCTACATCTCCTCCTCATCTCTGTCTACCATCCTACCTGTGCTCTTCACAGTGCTGCACCTCCTACATCTCCTCCTTATCTCTGTCTACCATCCTACCTGTACTCTCCACAGTGCTGCACCCCCTACATCTCCTCCTCATCTCTGTCTACCATCCTACCTGTACTCTCCACAGTGCTGCACCCCCTACATCTCCTCCTCATCTCTGTCTACCATCCTACCTGTACTCTCCACAGTGCTGCACCTCCTACATCTCCTCCTAATCTCTGTCTACCATCCTACCTATACTCTCCACAGTGCTGCACCTCCTACATCTCTTCCTCATCTCTGTCTACCATCCTACCTGTACTCTCCACAGTGCTGCACCCCCTACATCTCCTCCTCATCTCTGTCTACCATCCTACCTGTACTCTCCACAGTGCTGCACCCCCTACATCTCCTCCTCATCTCTGTCTACCATCCTACCTGTACTCTCCACAGTGCTGCACCCCCTACATCTCCTCCTCATCTCTGTCTACCATCCTACCTGTGCTCTTCACAGTGCTGCACCTCCTACATCTCCTCCTCATCTCTGTCTACCATCCTACCCGTGCTCTCCACAGTGCTGCACTCCTACATCTCCTCCTCATCTCTGTCTACCATCCTACCTGTGCTCTCCACAATCCTGCACCTCCTACATCTCCTCCTCATCTCTGTCTACCATCCTACCTGTACTCTCCACAGTGCTGCACCCCCTACATCTCCTCCTCATCTGTCTACCATCCTACCTGTACTCTCCACAGTGCTGCACCTCCTACATCTCCTCCTCATCTCTGTCTACCATCCTACCTGTACTCTCCACAGTGCTGCACCCCCTACATCTCCTCCTCATCTCTGTCTATCATCCTACCTGTACTCTCCACAGTGCTGCACCTCCTACATCTCCTCCTCATCTCTGTCTACCATCCTACCTGTACTCTCCACAGTACTGCACCTCCTACATCTCCTCCTCATCTCTGTCTACCATCCTACCTGTACTCTCCACAGTGCTGCACCTCCTACATCTCCTCCTCATCTCTGTCTACCATCCTACCTGTGCTCTCCACAGTGCTGCACCCCCGACATCTCCTCCTCATCTCTGTCTACCTCCCTACCTGTGTTCTCCACAGTGCTGCACCCCCTACATCTCCTCCTCATCTCTGTCTACCATCATACCTGTGCTCTCCACAGTGCTGCACCTCCTACATCTCCTCCTCATCTCTGTCTACCATCTTACCTGTACTCTCCACAGTGCTGCACCCCCTACATCTCCTCCTCATCTCTGTCTACCATCCTACCTGTGCTCTCCACAGTGCTGCACCCCCTACATCTCCTCCTCATCTCTGTCTACCATCCTACCTGTGCTCTCCACAGTGCTGCACCCCCTACATCTCCTCCTCATCTCTGTCTACCATCCTACCTGTGCTCTTCACAGTGCTGCACCTCCTACATCTCCTCCTTATCTCTGTCTACCATCCTACCTGTACTCTCCACAGTGCTGCACCCCCTACATCTCCTCCTCATCTCTGTCTACCATCCTACCTGTACTCTCCACAGTGCTGCATCTCCTACATCTCCTCCTCATCTCTGTCTACCATCCTACCTGTACTCTCCACAGTGCTGCACCTCCTACATCTCCTCCTCATCTCTGTCTACCATCCTACCAGTACTCTCCACAGTGCTGCACCCCCTACATCTCCTCCTCATCTCTGTCTACGATCCTACCTGTGCTCTCCACAGTGCTGCACCCCCTACATCTCCTCCTCATCTCTGTCTACCATCCTACCTGTACTCTCCACAGTGCTGCACCCCCTACATCTCCTCCTCATCTCCGTCTACCATCCTACCTGTACTCTCCACAGTGCTGCACCCCCTACATCTCCTCCTCATCTCTGTCTACCATCCTACCAGTACTCTCCACAGTGCTGCACCTCCTACATCTCCTCCTCATCTCTGTCTACCATCCTACCTGTGCTCTTTACAGTGCTGCACCTCCTACATCTCCTCCTCATCTCTGTCTACCATCCTACCTGTGCTCTCCACAGTGCTGAACCCCTACATCTCCTCCTCATCTCTGTCTACCATCCTACCTGTGCTCTCCACAGTGCTGCACCTCCTACATCTCCTCCTCATCTCTGTCTACCATCCTACCTGTACTCTCCACAGTGCTGCACCTCCTACATCTCCTCCTCATCTCTGTCTACCATCCTACCTGTACTCTCCACAGTGCTGCACCCCTACATCTCCTCCTCATCTCTGTCTACCATCCTACCTGTGCTCTCCACAGTGCTGCACCCCCTACATCTCCTCCTCATCTCTGTCTACCATCCTACCTGTGCTCTCCACAGTGCTGCACCTCCTACATCTCCTCCTCATCTCTGTCTACCATCCTACCTGTACTCTCCACAGTGCTGCACTCCTACATCTCCTCCTCATCTCTGTCTACCATCCTACCTGTACTCTCCACAGTGCTGCACCCCCTACATCTCCTCCTCATATGTCTACCATCCTACCCGTGCTCTCCACAGTGCTGCACCCCCTACATCTCCTCCTCATCTCCGTCTACCATCCTACCTGTACTCTCCACAGTGCTGTACCCCCTACATCTCCTCCTCATCTCTGTCTACCATCCTACCTGTACTCTCCACAGTGCTGCACCCCTACATCTCCTCCTCATCTCTGTCTACCATCCTACCTGTACTCTCCACAGTGCTGCACCCCTAAATCTCCTCCTCATCTCTGTCTACCATCCTACCTGTACTCTCCACAGTGCTGCACCCCCTACATCTCCTCCTCATCTCTGTCTACCATCCTACCTGTGCTCTCCACAGTGCTGCACCTCCTCCATCTCCTCCTCATCTCTGTCTACCATCCTACCTGTGCTCTCCACAGTGCTGCACCCCCTACATCTCCTCCTCATCTCTGTCTACCATCCTACCTGTACTCTCCACAGTGCTGAACCCCCTACATCTCCTCCTCATCTCTGTATACTATCCTTCCTGTACTCTCCACAGTGCTGCACCCCCTACATCTCCTCCTCATCTCTGTCTACCATCCTACCTGTACTCTCCACAGTGCTGCACTCCTACATCTCCTCCTCATCTCTGTCTACCATCCTACCTGTGCTCTCCACAGTGCTGTACCCCCTACATCTCCTCCTCATCTCTGTCTACCATCCTACCTGTACTCTCCACAGTGCTGCACCTCCTACATCTCCTCCTCATCTCTGTCTACCATCCTACCTGTGCTCTCCACAGTGCTGTACCCCCTACATCTCCTCCTCATCTCTGTCTACCATCCTACCTGTGCTCTCCACAGTGCTGCACCCCCTACATCTCCTCCTCATCTCTGTCTACCATCCTACCTGTACTCTCCACAGTGCTGCACCCCCTACATCTCCTCCTCATCTCCGTCTACCATCCTACCTGTGCTCTCCACAGTGCTGTACCCCCTACATCTCCTCCTCATCTCTGTCTACCATCCTACCTGTACTCTCCACAGTGCTGCACCCCCTACATCTCCTCCTCATCTCTGTCTACTATCCTTCCTGTTATCTCCACAGTGCTGCACCCCCTACATTTCCTCCTCATCTCTGTCTACCATCCTACCTGTACTCTCCACAGTGCTGCACCCCCTACATCTCCTCCTCATCTCTGTCTACCATCCTACCTGTACTCTCCACAGTGCTGCACCCCCTACATCTCCTCCTCATCTCTGTCTACCATCCTACCTGTGATCTCCACAGTGCTGAACCCCCTACATCTCCTCCTCATCTCTGTATACTATCCTTCCTGTACTCTCCACAGTGCTGCACCCCCTACATTTCCTCCTCATCTCTGTCTACCATCCTACCTGTACTCTCCACAGTGCTGCACCCCCTACATCTCCTCCTCATCTCTGTCTACCATCCTACCTGTGCTCTCCACAGTGCTGCACCCCTTACATCTCCTCCTCATCTCTGTCTACCATCCTACCTGTACTCTCCACAGTGCTGCACCTCCTACATCTCCTCCTCATCTCTGTCTACCATCCTACCTGTACTCTCCACAGTGCTGCACTCCTACATCTCCTCCTCATCTCTGTCTACCATCCTACCTGTGCTCTCCACAGTGCTGCACCCCCTACATCTCCTCCCCATCTCCGTCTACCATCCTACCTGTACTCTCCACAGTGCTGCACCCCCTACATCTCCTCCTCATCTCTGTCTACCATCCTACCTGTACTCTCCACAGTGCTGCACCTCCTACATCTCCTCCTCATCTCTGTCTACCATCCTACCTGTGCTCTCCACAGTGCTGTACCCCCTACATCTCCTCCTCATCTCTGTCTACCATCCTACCTGTACTCTCCACAGTGCTGCACCCCCTACATCTCCTCCTCATCTCTGTCTACCATCCTACCTGTACTCTCCACAGTGCTGCACCTCCTACATCTCCTCCTCATCTCTGTCTACCATCCTACCTGTACTCTCCACAGTGCTGCACGCCCTACATCTCCTCCTCATCTCCGTCTACCATCCTACCTGTACTCTCCACAGTGCTGCACCCCTACATCTCCTCCTCATCTCTATCTACCATCCTACCTGTACTCTCCACAGTGCTGCACCCCCTACATCTCCTCCTCATCTCTGTCTACCATCCTACCTGTACTCTCCACAGTGCTGCACCCCCTACATCTCCTCCTCATCTCTGTCTACCATCCTACCTCTGCTCTCCACAGTGCTGCACCCCCTACATCTCCTCCTCATCTCTGTCTACCATCCTACCTGTACTCTCCACAGTGCTGCACCCCCTACATCTCCTCCTCATCTCCGTCTACCATCCTACCTGTGCTCTCCACAGTGCTGTACCCCCTACATCTCCTCCTCATCTCTGTCTACCATCCTACCTGTGCTCTTCACAGTGCTGCACCTCCTACATCTCCTCCTTATCTCTGTCTACCATCCTACCTGTACTCTCCACAGTGCTGCACCCCCTACATCTCCTCCTCATCTCTGTCTACCATCCTACCTGTACTCTCCACAGTGCTGCACCCCCTACATCTCCTCCTCATCTCTGTCTACCATCCTACCTGTGCTCTCCACAGTGCTGCACCCCCTACATCCCCTCCTCATCTCTGTCTACCATCCTACCTGTGCTCTCCACAGTGCTGCACCCCCTACATCTCCTCCTCATCTCTGTCTACCATCCTACCTGTGCTCTTCACAGTGCTGCACCTCCTACATCTCCTCCTTATCTCTGTCTACCATCCTACCTGTACTCTCCACAGTGCTGCACCCCCTACATCTCCTCCTCATCTCTGTCTACCATCCTACCTGTACTCTCCACAGTGCTGCACCCCCTACATCTCCTCCTCATCTCTGTCTACCATCCTACCTGTACTCTCCACAGTGCTGCACCTCCTACATCTCCTCCTAATCTCTGTCTACCATCCTACCTGTACTCTCCACAGTGCTGCACCTCCTACATCTCTTCCTCATCTCTGTCTACCATCCTACCTGTACTCTCCACAGTGCTGCACCCCCTACATCTCCTCCTCATCTCTGTCTACCATCCTACCTGTACTCTCCACAGTGCTGCACCCCCTACATCTCCTCCTCATCTCTGTCTACCATCCTACCTGTACTCTCCACAGTGCTGCACCCCCTACATCTCCTCCTCATCTCTGTCTACCATCCTACCTGTACTCTCCACAGTGCTGCACCTCCTACATCTCCACCTCATCTCTGTCTACCATCCTACCTGTACTCTCCACAGTGCTGCACCTCCTACATCTCCTCCTAATCTCTGTCTACCATCCTACCTATACTCTCCACAGTGCTGCACCCCTACATCTCCTCCTCATCTCTGTCTACCATCCTACCTGTACTCTCCACAGTGCTGCACCCCCTACATCTCCTCCTCATCTCTGTCTACCATCCTACCTGTGCTCTCCACAGTGCTGCACCTCCTACATCTCCTCCTCATCTCTGTCTACTATCCTTCCTGTACTCTCCACAGTGCTGCACCCCCTACATCTCCTCCTCATCTCTGTCTACCATCCTACCTGTACTCTCCACAGTGCTGTACCCCCTACATCTCCTCCTCATCTCCGTCTACCATCCTACCTGTACTCTCCACAGTGCTGCACCTCCTACATCTCCTCCTCATCTCTGTCTACCATCCTACCTGTACTCTCCACAGTGCTGCACCCCTACATCTCCTCCTCATCTCTGTCTACCATCCTACCCATGCTCTTTACAGTGCTGCACCTCCTACATCTCCTCCTCATCTCTGTCTACCATCCTACCTGTACTCTCCACAGTGCTGCACCCCTACATCTCCTCCTCATCTCTGTCTACCATCCTACCTGTACTCTCCACAGTGCTGCACCCCCTACATCTCCTCCTCATCTCTGTCTACCATCCTACCTGTACTCTCCACAGTGCTGCACCCCCTACATCTCCTCCTCATCTCTGTCTACCATCCTACCTGTACTCTCCACAGTGCTGCACCCCCTACATCTCCTCCTCATCTCTGTCTACCATCCTACCTGTACTCTCCACAGTGCTGCACCTCCTACATCTCCTCCTCATCTCTGTCTACCATCCTACCTGTACTCTCCACAGTGCTGCACCTCCTACATCTCCTCCTCATCTCTGTCTACCATCCTACCTGTACTCTCCACAGTGCTGCACCTCCTACATCTCCTCCTCATCTCTGTCTACCATCCTACCTGTGCTCTCCACAGTGCTGTACCCCCTACATCTCCTCCTCATCTCTGTCTACCATCCTACCTGTACTCTCCACAGTGCTGCACCCCCTACATCTCCTCCTCATCTCTGTCTACCATCCTACCTGTACTCTCCACAGTGCTGCACCTCCTACATCTCCTCCTCATCTCTGTCTACCATCCTACCTGTACTCTCCACAGTGCTGCACCTCCTACATCTCCTCCTCATCTCTGTCTACCATCCTACCTGTACTCTCCACAGTGCTGCACCTCCTACATCTCCTCCTCATCTCTGTCTACCATCCTACCTGTAATCTCCACAGTGCTGCACCCCCTACATCTCCTCCTCATCACTGTCTACCATCCTACCTGTACTCTCCACAGTGCTGCACGCCCTACATCTCCTCCTCATCTCCGTCTACCATCCTACCTGTACTCTCCACAGTGCTGCACCCCTACATCTCCTCCTCATCTCTGTCTACCATCCTACCTGTGCTCTCCACAGTGCTGCACCCCTACATCTCCTCCTCATCTCTGTCTACCATCCTACCTGTGCTCTCCACAGTGCTGCACCTACATCTCCTCCTCATCTCTGTCTACCATCCTACCTGTACTCTCCACAGTGCTGCACCTCCTACATCTCCTCCTCATCTCTGTCTACTATCCTACCTGTACTCTCCACAGTGCTGCACCTCCTACATCTCCTCCTCATCTCCATCTACCATCCTACCTGTGCTCTCCACAGTGCTGCACCCCTACATCTCCTTCTCATCTCTGTCTACCATCCTACCTGTACTCTCCACAGTGCTGCACCCCTACATCTCCTCCTCATCTCTGTCTACCATCCTACCTGTACTCTCCACAGTGCTGCACCCCTACATCTCCTCCTCATCTCTATCTACCATCCTACCTGTACTCTCCACAGTGCTGCACCCCCTACATCTCCTCCTCATCTCTGTCTACCATCCTACCTGTACTCTCCACAGTGCTGCACCCCTACATCTCCTCCTCATCTCTATCTACCATCCTACCTGTACTCTCCACAGTGCTGCACCCCCTACATCTCCTCCTCATCTCTGTCTACCATCCTACCTGTACTCTCCACAGTGCTGCACCCCCTACATCTCCTCCTCATCTCTGTCTACCATCCTACCTCTGCTCTCCACAGTGCTGCACCCCCTACATCTCCTCCTCATCTCTGTCTACCATCCTACCTGTACTCTCCACAGTGCTGCACCCCCTACATCTCCTCCTCATCTCCGTCTACCATCCTACCTGTGCTCTCCACAGTGCTGTACCCCCTACATCTCCTCCTCATCTCTGTCTACCATCCTACCTGTGCTCTCCACAGTGCTGCACCCCTACATCTCCTTCTCATCTCTGTCTACCATCCTACCTGTGCTCTCCACAGTGCTGCACCTCCTACATCTCCTCCTCATCTCCGTCTACCATCCTACCTGTACTCTCCACAGTGCTGCACCCCCTACATCTCCTTCTCATCTCCGTCTACCATCCTACCTGTGCTCTCCACAGTGCTGTACCCCCTACATCTCCTCCTCATCTCTGTCTACCATCCTACCTGTGCTCTCCACAGTGCTGCACCCCTACATCTCCTTCTCATCTCTGTCTACCATCCTACCTGTGCTCTCCACAGTACTGCACCCCCTACATCTCCTCCTCATCTCTGTCTACCATCCTACCTGTGCTCTCCACAGTGCTGCACCCCTACATCTCCTTCTCATCTCTGTCTACCATCCTACTTGTGCTCTCCACAGTGCTGCACCCCCTACATCTCCTCCTCATCTCTGTCTACCATCCTACCTGTGCTCTCCACAGTGCTGCACCCCTACATCTCCTCCCCATCTCTGTCTACCATCCTACCTGTGCTCTCCACAGTGCTGCACCCCCTACATCTCCTCCTCATCTCTGTCTACCATCCTACCTGTACTCTCCACAGTGCTGCACCCCTACATCTCCTCCTCATCTCTGTCCACCATCCTACCTGTACTCTCCACAGTACTGCACCTCCTACATCTCCTCCTCATCTCTGTCTACCATCCTACCTGTACTCCCCACAGTGCTGCACCCCCTACATCTCCTCCTCCTCATCTCTGTCTACCATCCTACCTGTGCTCTCCACAGTGCTGCACCTCCTACATCTCCTCCTCATCTCTGTCTACCATCCTACCTGTACTCTCCACAGTGCTGCACCTCCTACATCTCCTTCTCATCTCTGTCTACCATCCTACCTGTACTCTCCACAGTGCTGCACCCCCCTACATCTCCTCCTCATCTCTGTCTACCATCCTACCTGTACTCCCCACAGTGCTGCACCCCCTACATCTCCAGGGGGGGGGGGGGAGGATGACTGTAGGACAGGAGAATACAACTTCCTACATCTCATCCTAGTCTTTGTCTACCATCATACCCATGCTCTCCATCTCCTCCTCATCTCTGTCTACCATCCTTCTGCCAGTGATCTAAGATTAATAACTTCTATAATTCGTACTCTCACTCCCGTCTTCAAGACTTCTATCGAGCTGCACCAACTCTCTCGAATGCTCTGCCCTGGAATATCAGGTCAATTTCCAACTTCCTTACCTTCAAATATACCTTAAAAACAAATTTTTTAGACAGACTTATCAAGCATCCTGAACTGAATCTTTCCCTAGTAAAGACCCCCCACCACTACAACCAACTCTTCAGACCTGAACTCGATCTTCTGACTGTCCTAGAATACGCAGATCAGTCTACGCCACTCCTTCCAGTACAAAGAGGGCTGCACTCTTCATACACAGAGTGTAAGCTCTAGCGAGCAGGGCCCTCACTTCTAGTCTTCCAGATGTACATTAGCCGGTAACATTGTGATGTCTTTTTTTTTTTACATGAACCGTCTGAATTGTAAAGAGCTGCAGAACGTAGGAATCACTGAGGAACACTTCACTAAACAAGAGGAACTTATCAGCGAAGTAAAAACCGAAAAAACATTCTGCCCCCGATGCAGCATCGTCAGCTAGACCCAGACCGGCGTGGAAGGAGGCACTTAGCAATGTGGCCACATCCGAAGGCTCTGCCACAAGTGTCTCACACAATGAACAGTCCTTCACCCTTAACTGTCTGAACTGTGACTTACTGTATCTACTAGAGCAGCGAGCAGCAACCTTCGGCACTCCAGCTGCTGTGAAACTACAACTTCCAGCATGCAAACATGCTCGGCCGTTCTTCTAACTCCTACAGAAGTGAAAGGAGGATTCTGGGAGTTGTAGTTTCTGAACAGCTGGAGTGCCGGGGGTTAATGATCCCTGTACTAGTCTCCGGGAATCTGCAGCGTCATCTGAACTGTGACTTATCTACTAGAGTCTCCGGGAATCTGCAGCGTCATCTGAACTGTGACTTATGTACTAGAGTCTCCGGGAATCTGCAGCGTCATCTGAACTGTGACTTATCTACTAGAGTCTCCAGGAATCTGCAGCATCATCTGAACTGTGACTTATCTACTGGAGTCTCCGGGAATCTGCAGCGTCATCTGAACTGTGACTTATCTACTAGAGTCTCCAGGAATCTGCAGCGTCATCTGAACTGTGACTTATCTACTGGAGTCTCCGGGAATCTGCAGCGTCATCTGAACTGTGACTTATCTACTAGAGTCTCCAGGAATCTGCAGCGTCATCTGAACTGTGATTTATCTACTAGAGTCTCCAGGAATCTGCAGCGTCGTCTGAACTGTGACTTATCTACTGGAGTCTCCGGGAATCTGCAGCATCATCTGAACTGTGACTTATCTACTAGAGTCTCCGGGAATCTGCAGCGTCATCTGAACTGTGACTTATCTACTAGAGTCTCCAGGAATCTGCAGCGTCATCTGAACTGTGACTTATCTACTAGAGTCTCCAGGAATCTGCAGCGTCATCTGAACTGTGACTTATCTACTAGAGTCTCCAGGAATCTGCAGCGTCATCTGAACTGTGACTTATCTACTAGAGTCTCCGGGAATCTGCAGCATCATCTGAACTGTGACTTATCTACTAGAGTCTCCAGGAATCTGCAGCGTCATCTGAACTGTGACTTATCTACTAGAGTCTCCAGGAATCTGCAGCGTCATCTGAACTGTGACTTATCTACTAGAGTCTCCGGGAATCTGCAGCATCGTCTGAACTGTGACTTATCTACTAGAGTCTCCAGGAATCTGCAGCGTCATCTGAACTGTGACTTATCTACTAGAGTCTCCGGGAATCTGCAGCATCGTCTGAACTGTGACTTATCTACTAGAGTCTCCAGGAATCTGCAGCATCGTCTGAACTGTGACTTATCTACTAGAGTCTCCGGGAATCTGCAGCGTCGTCTGAACTGTGACTTATCTACTAGAGTCTCCAGGAATCTGCAGCATCATCTGAACTGTGACTTATCTACTAGAGTCTCCAGGAATCTGCAGCGTCGTCTGAACTGTGACTTATCTACTAGAGTCTCCAGGAATCTGCAGCGTCGTCTGAACTGTGACTTATCTACTAGAGTCTCCAGGAATCTGCAGCGTCATCTGAACTGTGACTTATCTACTAGAGTCTCCAGGAATCTGCAGCATCGTCTGAACTGTGACTTATCTACTAGAGTCTCCGGGAATCTGCAGCATCATCTGAACTGTGACTTATCTACTAGAGTCTCCGGGAATCTGCAGCGTCATCTGAACTGTGACTTATCTACTAGAGTCTCCGGGAATCTGCAGCGTCATCTGAACTGTGACTTATCTACTAGAGTCTCCAGGAATCTGCAGCGTCATCTGAACTGTGACTTATCTACTAGAGTCTCCAGGAATCTGCAGCGTCATCTGAACTGTGACTTATCTACTAGAGTCTCCAGGAATCTGCAGCGTCATCTGAACTGTGACTTATCTACTGGAGTCTCCAGGAATCTGCAGCATCGTCTGAACTGTGACTTATCTACTGGAGTCTCCAGGAATCTGCAGCGTCATCTGAACTGTGACTTATCTACTGGAGTCTCCAGGAATCTGCAGCATCGTCTGAACTGTGACTTATCTACTGGAGTCTCCAGGAATCTGCAGCGTCATCTGAACTGTGACTTATCTACTAGAGTCTCCAGGAATCTGCAGCGTCATCTGAACTGTGACTTATCTACTGGAGTCTCCAGGAATCTGCAGCATCGTCTGAACTGTGACTTATCTACTGGAGTCTCCAGGAATCTGCAGCGTCATCTGAACTGTGACTTATCTACTAGAGTCTCCAGGAATCTGCAGCGTCATCTGAACTGTGACTTATCTACTAGAGTCTCCAGGAATCTGCAGCATCATCTGAACTGTGACTTATCTACTAGAGTCTCCAGGAATCTGCAGCGTCATCTGAACTGTGACTTATCTACTAGAGTCTCCAGGAATCTGCAGCATCGTCTGAACTGTGACTTATCTACTAGAGTCTCCAGGAATCTGCAGCATCATCTGAACTGTGACTTATCTACTAGAGTCTCCGGGAATCTGCAACGTCATCTGAACTGTGACTTATCTACTAGAGTCTCCCGGAATCTGCAGCGTCATCTGAACTGTGACTTATCTACTAGAGTCTCCAGGAATCTGCAGCATCATCTGAACTGTGACTTATCTACTGGAGTCTCCAGGAATCTGCAGCGTCATCTGAACTGTGACTTATCTACTAGAGTCTCCAGGAATCTGCAGCATCGTCTGAACTGTGACTTATCTACTGGAGTCTCCAGGAATCTGCAGCGTCATCTGAACTGTGACTTATCTACTAGAGTCTCCGGGAATCTGCAGCGTCATCTGAACTGTGACTTATCTACTAGAGTCTCCGGGAATCTGCAGCGTCGTCTGAACTGTGACTTATCTACTAGAGTCTCCAGGAATCTGCAGCGTCGTCTGAACTGTGACTTATCTACTAGAGTCTCCGGGAATCTGCAGCGTCATCTGAACTGTGACTTATCTACTAGAGTCTCCAGGAATCTGCAGCGTCATCTGAACTGTGACTTATCTACTAGAGTCTCCAGGAATCTGCAGCGTCGTCTGAACTGTGACTTATCTACTAGAGTCTCCAGGAATCTGCAGCATCGTCTGAACTGTGACTTATCTACTAGAGTCTCCAGGAATCTGCAGCGTCATCTGAACTGTGACTTATCTACTAGAGTCTCCAGGAATCTGCAGCGTCATCTGAACTGTGACTTATCTACTGGAGTCTCCAGGAATCTTTAGGGGAATTCTACACATTTTGGGCTAAAAATATTATTTTCAATAGGACTTTATTAAAAAAAAAAAATTGTTCAGCCGTTTCTGAGATACAGGAGTTAAAATATAGTCAGTTCAAAGCCGTGTTGTTCTGTATTCTTTGACTCTCTTCAGCTGACAGCTCATGTGTAGCTCTCATCTCTGACCTCATAAACACTCATTAAAGCTCAATGATCATCAAACTGACAAGAATACGGCTGAATTAAGTGTTTATGGGGCGCTCTGATGGGTACAGTTATTTAGGGCTACACTGATGACTTCTACCCAATCTCTACATCTGAGGAGACTGGGTATCACCGGATTCACATCTCACATCAGCAGCACAGAGTATTTCAGATCTGGACGGCAGATGACGGTCCGGTCTGAGGCTCCCCCCTGAGCTCTTCTCCTCCTATAGACGTCGGGGCTCGGTGTACTTCCTGCCAGACCTGGGGTTACTGAGGCTCCTCTGCTGCCATGTTCCTCAGCGCCTCCTCCTGGAAACTCATGACTTGGTAGCCGGGCTCTTCTGTCAGGTTCTCCGCCCCCAGGGAGCGGTAGAGGCTAATGGCCGGATGGTTCCACTTCAGCACAGAGAGGTGGATCTGAGAGCAGCCGGACCTCACACCTTCCTGAAAGGTCCAGAGGAAGATGTCACTACAATACAAAGGCGGCTGCGGACCTGACCACCCCCCGCTCCCGGACAGATGGTTCAGCCCAATGAGCACATCACAGTCCACAGGTATTATCCCATTGTCTGTAGAACCCCCACCTCTGAAAAATATGGTACACTCTGAGAGACCGCCACTCACCTGCGCTACTTTCTTCATCAGCCGCCTCCCCAAACCGCGACCTGTCCGCAAACAGAATCATTAGATCGAAATCCGAACCTTCACGAGAGATGACTAGTCACAGACTAATCCAACAGAGCCATAAATGTACCCCATAAACTGACAGAACCCCCAAACAATTCATTCACAGAATCAGCGCACCCCATCTGACAGCCCCCCCCCCCCCCAGAAAATACAATAGTACAATCACTGCCCCGTCTACTGATAGACCCCCCAAATAATACAATGGTACAATCACTGCCCCGTCTACTGATAGACCCCCCAGAAAATACAATGGTACAATCACTGCCCATTGTCTACTGATAGACCCCCCAGATAATACAATGGTACAATCACTGCCCCGTCTACTGATAGACCCCCCAGATAATACAATGGTACAATCACTGCCCCGTCTACTGATAGAACCCCCCCCCCAGATAATACAATGGTACAATCACTGCCCGTCTACTGATAGACCCCCCCAGATAATACAATGGTACAATCACTGCCCCCTGTCTACTGATAGACCCCCCAGATAATACAATGGTACAATCACTGCCCCGTCTACTGATAGACCCCCCAGATAATACAATGGTACAATCACTGCCCCCTGTCTACTGATAGACCCCCCAGATAATACAATGGTACAATCACTGCCCCCTGTCTACTGATAGAACCCCCCAGATAATACAATGGTACAATCACTGCCCCGTCTACTGATAGAACCCCCCCCCAGATAATACAATGGTACAATCACTGCCCGTCTACTGATAGAACCCCCCCCCAGATAATACAATGGTACAATCACTGCCCGTCTACTGATAGACCCCCCCAGATAATACAATGGTACAATCACTGCCCCCTGTCTACTGATAGACCCCCCAGATAATACAATAGTACAATCACTGCCCCGTCTACTGATAGACCCCCCAAATAATACAATGGTACAATCACTGCCCCGTCTACTGATAGACCCCCCAAATAATACAATGGTACAATCACTGCCCCGTCTACTGATAGACCCCCCAGATAATACAATGGTACAATCACTGCCCCGTCTACTGATAGACCCCCCAGATAATACAATAGTACAATCACTGCCCCGTCTACTGATAGACCCCCCCAGATAATACAATGGTACAATCACTGCCCGTCTACTGATAGACCCCCCCAGATAATACAATGGTACAATCACTGCCCCCTGTCTACTGATAGACCCCCCAGATAATACAATGGTACAATCACTGCCCCGTCTACTGATAGACCCCCCAGATAATACAATGGTACAATCACTGCCCCCTGTCTACTGATAGACCCCCCAGATAATACAATGGTACAATCACTGCCCCCTGTCTACTGATAGAACCCCCCAGATAATACAATGGTACAATCACTGCCCCCGTCTACTGATAGAACCCCCCCCCAGATAATACAATGTACAATCACTGCCCGTCTACTGATAGAACCCCCCCCCAGATAATACAATGGTACAATCACTGCCCGTCTACTGATAGACCCCCCCAGATAATACAATGGTACAATCACTGCCCCCTGTCTACTGATAGACCCCCCAGATAATACAATAGTACAATCACTGCCCCGTCTACTGATAGACCCCCCCAGATAATACAATGGTACAATCACTGCCCCGTCTACTGATAGACCCCCCAGATAATACAATGGTACAATCACTGCCCCCTGTCTACTGATAGACCCCCCAGATAATACAATGGTACAATCACTGCCCCCTGTCTACTGATAGAACCCCCCAGATAATACAATGGTACAATCACTGCCCCGTCTACTGATAGAACCCCCCCCCAGATAATACAATGTACAATCACTGCCCGTCTACTGATAGAACCCCCCCCCAGATAATACAATGGTACAATCACTGCCCGTCTACTGATAGACCCCCCCAGATAATACAATGGTACAATCACTGCCCCCTGTCTACTGATAGACCCCCCAGATAATACAATAGTACAATCACTGCCCCGTCTACTGATAGACCCCCCCAGATAATACAATGGTACAATCACTGCCCCGTCTACTGATAGACCCCCCAAATAATACAATGGTACAATCACTGCCCCGTCTACTGATAGACCCCCCAGATAATACAATGGTACAATCACTGCCCCCTGTCTACTGATAGACCCCCCAGATAATACAATAGTACAATCACTGCCCCGTCTACTGATAGACCCCCCCAGATAATACAATGGTACAATCACTGCCCCGTCTACTGATAGACCCCCCAAATAATACAATGGTACAATCACTGCCCCGTCTACTGATAGACCCCCCAGATAATACAATGGTACAATCACTGCCCCCTGTCTACTGATAGACCCCCCAGATAATACAATAGTACAATCACTGCCCCGTCTACTGATAGACCCCCCCAGATAATACAATGGTACAATCACTGCCCCGTCTACTGATAGACCCCCCAGAAAATACAATGGTACAATCACTGCCCCCTGTCTACTGATAGACCCCCCAGATAATACAATAGTACAATCACTGCCCCGTCTACTGATAGACCCCCAGATAATACAATGGTACAATCACTGCCCCGTCTACTGATAGACCCCCCAGATAATACAATGGTACAATCACTGCCCCCTGTCTACTGATAGACCCCCCAGATAATACAATGGTACAATCACTGCCCCCTGTCTACTGATAGACCCCCCAGATAATACAATGGTACAATCACTGCCCCCTGTCTACGGATAGAACCCCCCAGATAATACAATGGTACAATCACTGCCCCGTCTACTGATAGAACCCCCCCCCCAGATAATACAATGGTACAATCACTGCCCGTCTACTGATAGACCCCCCCAGATAATACAATGGTACAATCACTGCCCCCTGTCTACTGATAGACCCCCCAGATAATACAATAGTACAATCACTGCCCCGTCTACTGATAGACCTCCCCAGATAATACAATGGTACAATCACTGCCCCGTCTACTGATAGACCTCCCCAGATAATACAATGGTACAATCACTGCACCCCATTATTTTCTGGGTGTCTGAGTCTCATGTATTTGATGAGGGTACCTTCACTGACCTCTGAACTTTGGGGTGACGTACAGATCCTCCAGATGTAGGGTTCGGCCCGTCCAGCTGCTGTAACTGTTGGCAAACAAGGCATAACCAGCGAAAGGCCCCCCTGAAATGACATGAAGAAATGGGGGCGCCGCATGAAGCAACTTATATGGCAAAAGGGCACAAATCTACAGCAAAGAAAAGAGCAGAACTTGCACCCCAAAAATGTTATGATATAGTGAACCACAAAAAAAGATTAAAAACAATGAAAATCATGAACAAGGCCAAAAATAATAAAAACTGGAGCAGAGCAAAAACAAAAAAAACAAAAAAAACAGCACCCCACAATACACAGGACGGGGGTCCCAAATACTATATCAGGGGTGCACAACCTTTTTTGGTCTGGGGGCCGCATTGTCACAACGCTCTATTTCAAGGGGCTGCAAATAAAAACAAGTTGATCGGCGCTCATCTGCCCTATACACAGGCCAGTGCAAAGTGACTGGGAGGAGTGATCGCTGCCGCAGTCATTGGCTCAGACGGTGAGATGTGCTGCAGATAATCGGACATCTTTCATCCTGATAAAATATGCAAATCAGCCGACAAATGAGCGATTCCTTGTCTATAAACTGATCAGCGGCACGATTATACCGGCCAGATATAAGATATGAGCGCTCCAATTAACACTTGTTCCCAGTAATTGTCCCAAATATCGTGCTGCAGCATCGCCCCTGAAACCGAAACTTCCCTGCTCCCCTCCGGCCCTTGCACCGCCCCCGCTGTTTACACCTGGCAGTGCATGGACGTGGTCATTCCCCTCTCCAGCCAATGACTGGCTTCGCGGTGATGTGGCCACAAGCAGCGAGTCACTTCTGAAGCCAGAAGCGGTGTGTGTGACCATGGCCGGGAGCGGGAACCGGAAGATGGAGGCAGCGGGGGGCGCGCAGAGGATAAGAGCGGAGTGGAGCAGGCAAGTATCAATCTTCTATTTCAGGGGCCATGCTGAAGGAACGGGTTTTAAACCTATTTTACCAGAAAAGTGGAGACATTTCCTTCCATCCGGCCTCCTGCAGAGGACGGAGCTCACTGGTTATTACCTCCTCCTGCCCCAGTTATAGAAGCCCTGCAATAACCAGTAAGCACTTTCCTTCCCTGCAGAGGACGGGGCTCACTGGTTATTACCCCCTCCTGCCCCAGTTATAGAAGCCCTGCAATAACCAGTAAGCACTTTCCTTCCCTGCCGAGGACGGAGCTCACTGGTTATTACCTCCTCCTGCTCCCAGTTATAGGGGCCCTGCAATAACCAGTAAGCACTTTCCTTCCCTGCAGAGGACGGAGCTCACTGGTTATTACCTCCTCCTGCTCCCAGTTATAGGGGCCCTGCAATAACCAGTAAGCACTTTCCTTCCCTGCAGAGGACGGGGCTCACTGGTTATTACCTCCTCCTGCTCCCAGGTATAGGGGCCCTGCAATAACCAGTAAGCACTTTCCTTCCCTGCAGAGGACGGAGCTCACTGGTTATTACCTCCTCCTGCTCCCAGTTATAGGGGCCCTGCAATAACCAGTAAGCACTTTCCTTCCCTGCAGAGGACGGGGCTCACTGGTTATTACCTCCTCCTGCTCCCAGGTATAGGGGCCCTGCAATAACCAGTAAGCACTTTCCTTCCCTGCAGAGGACGGGGCTCACTGGTTATTACCTCCTCCTGCTCCCAGTTATTGGGGCCCTGCAATAACCAGTAAGCACTTTTCTTTCACTGCAGAGGACGGGGCTCACTGGTTATACCTCCTCCTGCCCCCAGTTATAGGGGCCCTGCAATAACCAGTAAGCACTTTCCTTCACTGCAGAGGACGGGGCTCACTGGTTATTACCTCCTCCTGCTCCCAGTTATAGGGGCCCTGCAATAACCAGTAAGCACTTTCCTTCCCTGCAGAGGACGGCGCTCACTGGTTATTACCTCCTCCTGCTCCCAGTTATAGGGGCCCTGCAATAACCAGTAAGTACTTTCCTTCCCTGCAGAGGACGGGGCTCACTGGTTATTACCTCCTCCTGCTTCCAGTTATAGAAGCCCTGCAATAACCAGTAAGCACTTTCCTTCACTGCAGAGGACGGGGCTCACTGGTTATTACCTCCTCCTGCCCCAGTTATAGCGGCCCTGCAATAACCAGTAAGCACTTTCCTTCACTGCAGAGGACGGGGCTCACTGGTTATTACCTCCTCCTGCTCCCAGTTATAGGGGCCCTGCAATAACCAGTAAGCACTTTCCTTCCCTGCAGAGGACGAGGCTCACTGGTTATTACCTCCTCCTGCTCCCAGTTATAGGGGCCCTGCAATAACCAGTAAGCACTTTCCTTCCCTGCAGAGGACGGGGCTCACTGGTTATTACCTCCTCCTGCCCCAGTTATAGGGGCCCTGCAATAACCAGTAAGCACTTTCCTTCCCTGCAGAGGACGGGGCTCACTGGTTATTACCTCCTCCTGCCCCCAGTTATAGGGGCTCTGCAATAACCAGTAAGCACTTTCCTTCCCTGCAGAGGACGGGGCTCACTGGTTATTACCTCCTCCTGCCCCCAGTTATAGGAGCCCTGCAATAACCAGTAAGCACTTTACCTTGCTAGTGGGGAAGGCTCTTATTGGTTAATGCTTGAATGACCAGGCCTGAAGAGGTCTTAATGACCAGACACTTTGTGATTTAGCGCACATGGTGGTTCAAACGGTTCTAACTATCTTATTTGTTGGACTACCAAAATAATTTGTACAACAATTTTTATTTGGAGGGAACTGTACAAATAGTTTTAAAAAAGTATACAGTACAGACCAAAAGTTTGGACACACCTTCTCATTCAAAGAGTTTTCTTTATTTTCATGACTATGAAGGCATCAAAACTATGAATTAACACATGTGGAATTATATACATAACAAACAAGTGTGAAACAACAGAAAATATGTCATATTCTAGGTTCTTCAAAGTAGCCACCTTTTGCTTTGATTACTGCTTTGCATACTCTTGGCATTCTCTTGATGAGCTCCAAGAGGTAGTCCCCTGAAATGGTCTTCACTTCACAGGTGTGCCCTGTCAGGTTTAATAAGTGGGATTTCTTGCCTTATAAATGGGGTTGGGACCATCAGTGGCGTTGAGGAGAAGTCAGGTGGATACACAGCTGATAGTCCTACTGAATAGACTGTTAGAATTTGTATTATGGCAAGAAAAAAGCAGCTAAGTAAAGAAAAACGAGTGGCCATCATTACTTTAAGAAATGAAGGTCAGTCAGTCAGCCGAAAAATTGGGAAAACTTTGAAAGTAAGGGCTATTTGACCATGAAGGAGAGTGATGGGGTGCTGCGCCAGATGACCTGGCCTCCACAGTCACCGGACCGGAACCAAATCGAGATGGTTTGGGGTGAGCTGGACCGCAGAGTGAAGGCAAAAGGGCCAACAAGTGCTAAGCATCTCTGGGAACTCCTTCAAGACTGTTGGAAGACCATTTCAGGGGACTACCTCTTGAAGCTCATCAAGAGAATGCCAAGAGTGTGCAAAGCAGTAATCAAAGCAAAAGGTGGCTACTTTGAAGAACCTAGAATATGACATATTTTCAGTTGTTTCACACTTGTTTGTTATGTATATAATTCCACATGTGTTAATTCATAGTTTTGATGCCTTCATAGTCATGAAAATATAGAAAACTCTTTGAATGAGAAGGTGTGTCCAAACTTTTGGTCTGTACTGTATATTTTTTTCAAACTATAGCTTCTTATTCTTTAAATATGCAAACTGACGCCAAAATTATTATAATTAGTCCCCTATTTTGTGTCGGCCGTTTGTTATATAATATGTATAGTTTCACGTGAATGGGGCGGTAATGGTGACGGCTTTGGTTGGTGTGCGTGTTATTTCTTTTATTTTCATTTTTTTAACTTAATTTTTAATATATTTCTGCTACATAATATGTCCCCCAAGAAGTCATAAAAAGACCTTGGGGGGCACCGTCCCTTTTTTAAACTTTGCACTTTTTCCTTTTATTTGTATTTTATTAATACTTTATTTTATTATTTTTTATTATAATTGGTTAATTATTATTTTTTTTATATATTTTTGCCGCTTAATATGTGCCACAAGAGGTCATAAAAAGACTGTTTGAGGACAATGAACACTTTTCCTTTTTATTTTATTTGTATTTTATTATTTTCTTTTTTTTAGAATTTTCTATTATTTAAAAATATATTTTTTGCCACATGTGTCCCCAAGGGGTCATAAAAAGACTGTTGCGGGACAGTGAACACTTTATTATTTAGCACTTTTTATCTATTTTCCTATTTTATTTCTCTTTTCTTTTATTTATATTTTATTACAATAAATTATTTATTTAGTTTTAAAAAAAATGTAAATAATTTTTTATCATTTTTTTAAAATATATTTTTACCACATAATTTGTCCCCAAGAGGTCACTGAAAGACCCTTAGGAGACAATAAGTGACTTATTTTGGTACTTTTTCCACTGTCACTGGAGCATCCAAAGGAGCCCTAGTGACAGGGAGACCAGCCTGCGGGGGGCTTGTACCAGGGCAGAGCCAATCGGGGTCTCCTGACCGTACAGCTCTGCGCTCCTCTGCCCCCGAGACACCCAGCAATCACGTGGTCGTCGGGTCCACACTGCAGAGCGCTGAGAGACGCTCTCACTAATAGCCGGGGACCCTACAGGGCAGGAGCAAAACCGGTCATCAGGACAGGGGCCGCAAACCATGGCTCTGGGGGGCCGCAGGTTGTGCACCCCTGATCTATATCATAGAACCCCCCACACCGCAACCATAAACTGTACCCCGAAATAATACACAGGACGGGGCCCCCAATACTATCCATCTATACCATAGAACCCACCACACCTCAGCTATAAACTGTACCCCGAAATAATACACAGGACGGGGCCCCCCAATACTATCCATCTATACCATAGAACCCACCACACCTCAGCTATAAACTGTACCCCGAAATAATACACAGGACGGGGCCCCCAATACTATCCATCTATACCATAGAACCCACCACACCTCAGCTATAAACTGTACCCCGAAATAATACACAGGACGGGGCCCCCAATACTATCCATCTATACCATAGAACCCACCACACCTCAGCTATAAACTGTACCCCGAAATAATACACAGGACGGGGCCCCCAATACTATCCATCTATACCATAGAACCCACCACACCTCAGCTATAAACTGTACCCCGAAATAATACACAGGACGGGGCCCCCCAATACTATCCATCTATAATCATAGAACCCACCACACCTCAGCTATAAACTGTACCCCGAAATAACACACAGGACGGGGCCCCCCAATACTATCCATCTATAATCATAGAACCCACCACACCTCAGCTATAAACTGTACCCCGAAATAACACACAGGACGGGGCCCCCCAATACTATCCATCTATAATCATAGAACCCACCACACCTCAGCTATAAACTGTACCCCGAAATAATACACAGGACGGGGCCCCCCAATACTATCCATCTATACCATAGAACCCACCACACCTCAGCTATAAACTGTACCCCGAAATAATACACAGGACGGGGCCCCCAATACTATCCATCTATAATCATAGAATCCACCACACCGCAACCATAAACTGTACCCCGAAATAATACACAGGACGGGGCCCCCCAATACTATCCATCTATAATCATAGAATCCACCACACCGCAACCATAAACTGTACCCCGAAATAATACACAGGACGGGGCCCCCAATACTATCCATCTATAATCATAGAATCCACCACACCGCAACCATAAACTGTACCCCGAAATAATACACAGGACGGGGCCCCCAATACTATCCATCTATACCATAGAACCCCCCACACCCCAGATATAAACTGTACCACTACTCCCCATCATACACCTCCATATGATCCCCGTCCTATGTAATCACTACTCCCCCATCATACACAGAACTATAACCCCCATCCTCCGATTTTGTCTTACCGCTTTCACTTCTTTCAATCTCCGGTATTTCGGCAACAACACAACGAAACCAAGGAGACTCCCCGAATCCATCCCGATGCAGAACTGAGGACAGAGAGCAAAGTGTGACCCCCCAAATATCACTGCTCCCCCCCATACCTCCTCCACATCAGACATGCATCCCCATATACCTGACCCTCCCCACACAGCACAGACACGCCCCCATATTCCTGCCCCTCCCCACACAGCACAGACACGCCCCCATATTCCTGCCCCTCTCCACACAGCACAGACACGCCCCCATATTCCTGCCCCTCTCCACACAGCACAGACACGCCCCCATATTCCTGCCTCACTCCACACAGCAGAGACACGCCCCCATATTCCTGCCCCTCCCCATACAGACACACCCCCATACCTTCCTCGGTCAGCCGGATAAAGTGGGTGATCTTCTCGTACTCAGCCAGCTCCTGGAGATGTGGAATCCTCCTGTTAGATCACAGCTGTATATTATAGCATTATTACATCACTGGGCGGGGGGGTCCTACCTGGATCATCCTCATTATATGGGGGGAATCTTGAGGTTCGGCTGGACGGATGATGCAATCCATGTTGGGGTGAGTAGTTCCTGGAGGGAGGGTACAGTGTATATCAGTTACCTGGCGGCTCTGCCTTCTACAGGTCTCTGACAACTTCTCATCTGGTCGGACTGATGGTGTTGTCACCTGGGATAGTACTGTATATTATAACACTGACAGGACATTATATTCTGCTGCTGATGGCTCCGCCCCCACGATGATGTAATCACGGCGGGAGGTGATTATTAGCAGATGGCTCCAAAGACTAAATGTCTGCAGCTCCAGAGTGTCCTGCACTTGTGCCCCTCCAACCAACCGGGCAGCTGCTCCGCCAGAGCGGCAAGACTATGGACTCTTTACTGTAAGAGCGGCGAGACTATGGACTCTTTACTGTAAGAGCAGTGAGACTATGGACTCTTTACTGTAAGAGCAGTGAGACTATGGACTCTTTACTGTAAGAGCAGTGAGACTATGGACTCTATACTGTAAGAGCAGTGAGACTATGGACTCTATACTGTAAGAGCAGTGAGACTATGGACTCTTTACTGTAAGAGCAGTGAGACTATGGACTCTATACTGTAAGAGCAGTGAGACTATGGACTCTATACTGTAAGAGCAGTGAGACTATGGACTCTTTACTGTAAGAGCAGTGAGACTATGGACTCTATACTGTAAGAGCAGTGAGACTATGGACTCTTTACTGTAAGAGCAGTGAGACTATGGACTCTTTACTGTAAGAGCAGTGAGACTATGGACTCTATACTGTAAGAGCAGTGAGACTATGGACTCTATACTGTAAGAGCAGTGAGACTATGGACTCTTTACTGTAAGAGCAGTGAGACTATGGACTCTATACTGTAAGAGCAGTGAGACTATGGACTCTTTACTGTAAGAGCAGCGAGACTATGGACTCTATACTGTAAGAGCAGCGAGACTATGGACTCTATACTGTAAGAGCAGTGAGACTATGGACTCTTTACTGTAAGAGCAGTGAGACTATGGACTCTTTACTGTAAGAGCAGTGAGACTATGGACTCTTTACTGTAAGAGCAGTGAGACTATGGAGTCTTTACTGTAAGAGCAGTGAGACTATGGACTCTTTACTGTAAGAGCAGTGAGACTATGGACTCTTTACTGTAAGAGCAGTGAGACTATGGACTCTTTACTGTAAGAGCAGTGAGACTATGGACTCTATACTGTAAGAGCAGTGAGACTATGGACTCTTTACTGTAAGAGCAGTGAGACTATGGACTCTTTACTGTAAGAGCAGTGAGACTATGGACTCTTTACTGTAAGAGCAGTGAGACTATGGACTCTTTACTGTAAGAGCAGTGAGACTATGGACTCTTACTGTAAGAGCAGTGAGACTATGGACTCTTTACTGTAAGAGCAGTGAGACTATGGACTCTATACTGTAAGAGAAGTGAGACTATGGACTCTTTACTGTAAGAGCAGTGAGACTATGGGCTCTTTACTGTAAGAGCAGTGAGACTATGGACTCTTTACTGTAAGAGCAGTGAGACTATGGACTCTATATTGTAAGAGCAGTGAGACTATGGACTCTTTACTGTAAGAGCAGTGAGACTATGGACTCTTTACTGTAAGAGCAGTGAGACTATGGACTCTTTACTGTAAGAGCAGTGAGACTATGGGCTCTTTACTGTAAGAGCAGTGAGACTATGGACTCTTTACTGTAAGAGCAGTGAGACTATGGACTCTATGCTGTAAGAGCAGTGAGACTATGGACTCTATACTGTAAGAGCAGTGAGACTATGGACTCTATACTGTAAGAGCAGTGAGACTATGGACTCTTTACTGTAGGAGCAGTGAGACTATAGACTCTATACTGTAAGAGCAGTGAGACTATGGACTCTTTACTGTAAGAGCAGTGAGACTATGGACTCTTTACTGTAAGAGCAGTGAGACTATGGACTCTTTACTGTAAGAGCAGTGAGACTATGGACTCTTTACTGTAAGAGCAGTGAGACTGTGGACTCTTTACTGTAAGAGCAGTGAGACTATGGACTCTATACTGTAAGAGCAGTGAGACTATGGACTCTTTACTGTAAGAGCAGTGAGACTATGGACTCTTTACTGTAAGAGCAGTGAGACTATGGACTCTATACTGTAAGAGCAGTGAGACTGTGGACTCTTTACAGTAAGAGCAGTGAGACTGTGGACTCTATACTGTAAGAGCAGTGAGACTATGGACTCTTTACTGTAAGAGCAGTGAGACTATGGACTCTTTACTGTAAGAGCAGTGAGACTATGGACTCTATACTGTAAGAGCAGTGAGACTATGGACTCTTTACTGTAAGAGCAGTGAGACTATGGACTCTTTACTGTAAGAGCAGTGAGACTATGGACTCTATACTGTAAGAGCAGTGAGACTATGGACTCTTTACAGTAAGAGCAGTGAGACTATGGACTCTATACTGTAAGAGCAGTGAGACTATGAACTCTTTACTGTAAGAGCAGTGAGACTATGGACTCTTTACTGTAAGAGCAGTGAGACTATGGACTCTTTACTGTAAGAGCAGTGAGACTATGGACTCTTTACTGTAAGAGCAGTGAGACTATGGACTCTATACTGTAAGAGCAGTGAGACTGTGGACTATACTGTAAGAGCAGTGAGACTATGGACTCTTTACTGTAAGAGCAGTGAGACTATGGACTCTATACTGTAAGAGCAGTGAGACTATGGACTCTATACTGTAAGAGCAGTGAGACTATGGACTATTTACTGTAAGAGCAGTGAGACTATGGACTCTTTACTGTAAGAGCAGTGAGACTATGGACTCTTTACTGTAAGAACAGTGAGACTATGGACTCTTTACTGTGAGAGCAGTGAGACTATGGACTCTTTACTGTAAGAGCAGTGAGAATATGGTCTCTTTACTGTAAGAGCAGTGAGACTATGGACTCTATACTGTAAGAGCAGTGAGACTATGGACTCTTTACTGTAAGAGCAGTGAGACTATGGACTCTTTACTGTAAGAGCAGTGAGACTATGGACTCTTTACTGTAAGAGCAGTGAGACTATGGACTCTTTACTGTAAGAGCAGTGAGACTATGGACTCTTTACTGTAAGAGCGGTGAGACTATGGACTCTTTACTGTAAGAGCGGTGAGACTATGGACTCTACTGTAAGAGCAGTGAGACTATGGACTCTTTACGGTAAGAGCTGTGAGACTATGGACTCTACTGTAAGAGCATTTAGACTATGGACTCTTTACTGTAAGAGCAGTGAGACTATGGACTCTTTACTGTAAGAGCAGTGAGACTATGGACTCTTTACGGTAAGAGCTGTGAGACTATGGACTCTACTGTAAGAGCATTTAGACTATGGACTCTTTACTGTAAGAGCAGTGAGACTATGGACTCTATACTGTAAGAGCAGTGAGACTATGGACTCTATACTATAAGAGCAGTGAGACTATGGACTCTATACTGTAAGAGCAGTGAGACTATGGAATCTTTATTGTAAGAGCAGTGAGACTATGGACTCTTTACTGTAAGAGCAGTGAGACTATGGACTCTGTACTGTAAGAGCAGTGAGACTATGGACTCTATACTGTAAGAGCAGAGAGACTATGGACTCTATACTGTAAGAGCAGTGAGACTATGGACTCTTTACTGTAAGAGCAGTGAGACTATGGACTCTTTACTGTAAGAGCGGTGAGACTATGGACTCTACTGTAAGAGCAGTGAGACTATGGACTCTTTACGGTAAGAGCAGTGAGACTATAGAAGGGTGTGATTACATATGCAGATTACAATATGGAGGAGACTCATTGACCTTCACATCATGTACCCATGTACTAACGAGGCCTGCTTTGCACACAGCACACTGTATATGCAGATTGGTGTACAAACTTCTGCAGGTGGGAAGGAGGACAATACTGTGTAAGGGATAGTGTGGCCCCAAATTCGTTGATAGTGTGCCGTCAGCTCAGGAGCTGGGGACCACAAGCTGTGGCACTGAGCTCCAGTGACCCAGGCCGTAGCTGGGGGCCATAATCTTACTGCTCCGGGAGGAGACGCATTCTGTGTCCTAGAGAAGAACAGCGCTTTCGTCAAATCACCCAGAGAACATCAGCAGAAGATGCTGAGGAATCAGGTCCAAGTGTCTGGATCACCAGTGACGCGTCCTACACAGATGAGAACAAAATGGCCGCTCCACAAGGAACGAGCCGCTTGGAAACCTCCAGAAAATCACCAGGTCTCAGGACAAGGGGGCGAAGAGCTTACATCTGGAGACACGTCCTCTGGTCTGAGGAACAAGAAATGGAAGTATTAGGCCATAATGACCATCATTATGTATGAAGGGAAAGTGGAAGGTCTACAGTCCAAGGGCCACCATCCCAACCATGAATTAAGGGAACCACAGGATCACGTTGTGGGGGGGACTGGGGACCCTCACACAATAGATGACAGAATGAGAATGGAGGCAAGCTCTAAAGACAAGGGCCAGGAAGATAAAGATTGTCCACATGGACATTAACCCCCAAGGAGACATCCAAAGATGTGACAAAATGAGGAGACAAGCAGCAGCCACTACGGAGCCCCTGACCACAATCCCATGGAAGATGTAAGGGCTAGGAGACCCATGGGCATCACCAGTCACACCGGTCATGGTACAGGGGAGAAGACCATGCTACACCGTCTTGCGGTGCCAATGCCGCAATGAATGTGGTGGAAGGGGTTAAACTCTGAATTCAGTAGGACAGAGAAAGACCCTTGACACGCTGCTCATGGCCGCCTGTAGGGGGAAGCAGTGAGTGCACCACAGAGTATGGATCTGTTACTTGTGGGGCTGTATAAAGGGGCCGTCATGGATCCACCTGGCGGTGCTCCTGTAGCAGGTCCCACCCCTACATGGTGGTGCTGCCGATGCTGTTACATTGCCATGGAACCAAACCCCGCTGTCATGGTAGCTGCTCGGCCTGTCAAGGAACAGAAGCGTCGGGCCAGTAGCCTGTATATTATCCTACTGTATGGATCTATGGTTTTCTGACTTTTGGATTGTCCCTGACCTCGATCCTGACTACCGATTATTTCCTGACAATATCTCCTGGCTCTGACCTTGTCTGGTTTTCTGACTTCTGGATTGTAACTGACCTCACTACCTCCTCTCTCCAGTCCCCCCAGTACACCCCACTCCCCTCTCCAGTCCCCCCAGTACACCACCT
The DNA here is from genome assembly GCF_905171765.1 of Bufo bufo. Classification (NCBI taxonomy): domain Eukaryota; kingdom Metazoa; phylum Chordata; class Amphibia; order Anura; family Bufonidae; genus Bufo; species Bufo bufo. The sequence continues at coordinate 839,697,624 of NC_053389.1, read as the reverse complement.
CAGCAGAGCTGAGAATGCTATCCGCAATATTAATTCTGAGAGCGCTACCCGAACCAAACAGCAGAGCCGAGAGCGCTACCCGAACCAAACAGCAGAGCAGAGAGCACTATCTGAAACAAACAGCAGAACAGAGAGCGCTACCCGAACCAAACAGCAGAGCCGAGAGCACTATCTGAAACAAACAGCAGAGCAGAGAGCGCTACCCGAACCAAACAGCAGAGCCGAGAGCGCTACCCGAACCAAACAGCAGAGCCGAGAGCGCTACCCGAACCAAACAGCAGAGCAGAGAGCGCTACCCGAACCAAACAGCAGAGCCGAGAGCGCTACCCGAACCAAACAGCAGAGCCGAGAGCGCTACCCGAACCAAACAGCAGAGCCGAGAGCGCTACCCGAACCAAACAGCAGAGCCGAGAGCACTACCCGAACCAAACAGCAGAGCCGAGAGCACTATCTGAAACAAACAGCAGAGCCGAGAGCACTACCCGAACCAAACAGCAGAGCCGAGAGCACTATCTGAAACAAACAGCTGTCACGAATACAGGGGAGGGACACAGAACTAGGCCTCAAGGCTGGGGTCACCTCCTAGGAAGCCCCTAAACCTGGCCCTGACTCCTGTCAGTATGTATAGACTTTGAAGGTGGGAAAATACATACGCCGGAACCTAGACCCTAGCAGGGCTCCAGATGGCGACCAAAATGGTCGCCAATGCGCATTTGCGCCTAAACCCTCCGCTGCTCTGCCTCTAAGAAAAAAAGGCTTTCATCCAGCAGAGACACGCTGCAGCCGTCTGCTGGATGAAGATCCGCCCCTCACACTACCCGCCATAGAGGGTGGGCGTGGCTTGGGTTCCCGCATCTTGTGCTTCCGCTTCCAGCAGTCTGCTTCTGAATTCACAAGTCTGTGAGATCCCGGCCCGGAGTCCTGCTGAGTGCAGGAGCGCACGGCGTCATTGGTTGCTGCAGCCGCAGTACAGTGATACACTGGTATAGATCATACCACTGTATTTCCTGCTGCGGCTGCAGCAGGAAGCGCTCGGCGTCATAGCAACCAATGACGCCGTGCGCTCCTGCACTCAGCAGGACTCCGGGCCGGGATCTCACAGACTTGTGAATTCAGCACTCCTGCATCGCAAATCCCGTCAAGCTCCCAGCAGACCTTGGGTTCCCACTGGTCACTGGTCTCTACTTAATGGTCCAGTCTCCACAAGCAGGAAATGCCAGGAGACGCCTGCTCAGCCAATCACTAGCCATGGCGCTATACGTTTCTCGGCAAGTGATTGACTGAGCTGCCGAGACCAGTGGAGATCCATTAAGCATTGAAATAGGAGTGGCCGGGGATCAGTGGTGGTGAGTATTGATTCTTTTTAAACCACCCTGAGGACTGTACTAAAAATGTTGCCTCCCCTGTCAACTCCTTTTAATATTTTTCCAAATCAGCACTAAATGACATATGTACAGTTACTGTCTGATTTCTAGTGTGCTCCTGGTTTAAGCTGTCCATGCACTAATGATTGACAGCCGTGACACCTTTTTTTTTTTTCTGGCACCTATAACAGGAGTTAGATTGCGGTGTTAGATTATTTTCAGTCATTGCAGGTGCTGATGGCCTAGTAAATTATAAGCTCATGGTACGGTCCTGTTCACAGACCTGCCTCATTGGGCATGTGCCAGCTGACTTCATCAACATGCACTGCTTAAAGGGGTTATTGTGTCCTCTCAGACTTAGGCCTCTTGCACACGACCGTATGCATTTTGCGGTCTGCAAAAAATGGTTCTGCATAAAATACGGATGACGTCCGTGTGCATTCTGTATTTTGCGGAACGGAACAGCCGGCCCCTAATAGAACAGTCCTATCCTTGTCCGTAATGCGGACAATAATAGGACATGTTCTATTTTTTTTTGCGGAACAGAAGTACGGACATACGGAAACAGAATGCACACGGAGTAACTTACGTTTATTTTGCAGACCCATTGAAATAAATGGTTCCCTATACGGCCCGCAAAAAAAAAAAAAAACAAGCGGAATGGACATGGAAAGAATATACACGTTCGTGTGCATGAGGCCTTAGACGGCTTATATGCTCCTAAGCATCTCAGCTATATTATATATATTTTAAATTTGGCGACTAAAAATTTCATTTGGCTCCTAAATTTTTCAGGTTAGGAGCCAATGCCAATTTTTTTTTGTCTGGAGCACTGCCTAGGAGCCCTGAAATGCCCTAGAGGTAGTGGCAGGGAATGAGACAACTGGCTCCTTCTCAGGTGAACGAAGCAGCGTCTCCATGAGGCCTAGTAACAACAAGCACAGGGGAACAACCAAATACAAAGAGCAGTACAACTTATCTTGTAGAAAATGGATGAGCAGGAAGGTCCACACACCAACTCCTCCAAATCCAAGCAGAGAATGTCAACCGCATGGTATGAAGTGTGAGACCAAACTAAGTAGGGAAGCAGTAATGACCACGGGCTGCACCTGACAAGAGGTGGGGTCATTACCAAACCACGACTGTCAGTTAGCCTCCGATCTTCTAACCTCTGTCACAGAAGGTACCGTGACAGTAACCCCCCCTCCCCCTTCTACGGGTGACCTCCGGGCACCCAGGACCGACTTTATCCAGATTAGCCCTGTGAAAGGCTTTCACAGGGCAACTGGCATTAACGTCGGCCGCTGGAACCCACATTCTCTTCTCTGGACTGGAACGAGATCCTGGAGGGATCTACGGAGAACTTGGGAGTCCATTGTCATGGCAATCTGAAATTCGAGATTACCGTCCACCACGACAGGAGGGGGGGCAGGGAGGACGGCTCAGCAGGTTCGACATATCTCTTCAGTAATGATTTGTGGAAAACATTATGAATCTTTAAAGCCAGGTCATGACGAGAGGCTACAGGGTTAATAATGGCAGAGATATTATATGGACTAGGGTTGTTTTGGGTATCGAATTTTCGATACCCAATTTTGCCTGGTATCGACCTCGATACCGGGATTTGACTTTTTTCAATACTAGGCTTGGCTATTAGGCAGTCTAGTATCAGAGAACATGGAACACGCTGCTGTCAGCGCGCTCCATGTTCTCCTCAGCAGCACAGGGCAGAAGGAAGCAGTCTCTCCCTCCCCCTGTGCCACTGCCACCAATGAGGAGAGAGGGGCGGGCGCACTGCGCCACCAATGAGGAGAGAGGGGCGGGCGCACTGCACCACCAATGAGGAGAGAGGGGCAGGCGCACTGCGCCACCATTGAGGAGAGGGGGGCGGGCGCACTGCGCCACCAATGAGGAGAGAGGGGCGGGCGCACTGCGCCACCAATGAGGAGAGAGGGGCGGGCGCACTGCGCCACCAATGAGGAGAGAGGGGCGGGCGCACTGCGCCACCAATGAGGAGAGAGGGGCGGGCGCACTGCGCCACCAATGAGGAGAGAGGGGCGGGCGCACTGCGCCACCAATGAGGAGAGAGGGGCGGGCGCACTGCGCCACCAATGAGGAGAGAGGGGCGGGCGCACTGCGCCACCAATGAGGAGAGAGGGGCGGGCGCACTGCGCCACCAATGAGGAGAGAGGGGCGGGCGCACTGCGCCACCAATGAGGAGAGAGGGGCGGGCGCACTGCACCACCAATGAGGAGAGAGGGGCAGGCGCACTGCGCCACCATTGAGGAGAGAGGGGCGGGCGCACTGCGCCACCAATGAGGAGAGAGGGGCGGGCGCACTGCACCACCAATGAGGAGAGAGGGGCGGGCGCACTGCGCCACCATTGAGGAGAGAGGGGCGGGCGCACTGCGCCACCAATGAGGAGAGAGGGGCGGGCGCACTGCACCACCAATGAGGAGAGAGGGGCAGGCGCACTGCGCCACCATTGAGGAGAGAGGGGCGGGCGCACTGCGCCACCAATGAGGAGAGAGGGGCGGGCGCACTGCGCCACCAATGAGGAGAGAGGGGCGGGCGCACTGCGCCACCAATGAGGAGAGAGGGGCGGGCGCACTGCGCCACCAATGAGGAGAGAGGGGCGGGCGCACTGCACCACCAATGAGGAGAGAGGGGCGGGCGCACTGCGCCACCAATGAGGAGAGAGGGGCGGGCGCACTGCGCCACCAATGAGGAGAGAGGGGCGGGCGCACTGCGCCACCAATGAGGAGAGAGGGGGCGGGCGCACTGCGCCACCAATGAGGAGAGAGGGGCGGGCGCACTGCGCCACCAATGAGGAGAGAGGGGCGGGCGCACTGCGCCACCAATGAGGAGAGAGGGGCGGGCGCACTGCGCCACCAATGAGGAGAGAGGGGCGGGCGCACTGCGCCACCAATAAGGAGAGAGGGGCGGGCGCACTGCGCCACCAATGAGGAGAGAGGGGCGGGCGCACTGCGCCACCAATGAGGAGAGAGGGGCGGGCGCACTGCGCCACCAATGAGGAGAGAGGGGCGGGCGCACTGCACTACCAATGAAAGTTAACTTTTAAAGGGTTTCTCCGGCCTCAACCTTTTTTGGACTATTACATACTAACCTGTGGAGAAAAGATTATTGGTCACATATCTTCCACAGCGCTGCCGTTCCTGAGATCTGCCTCCCGGTCACGTGGTCCCTACAGATGGCTTTTCTTTGCTTCCGGCCGAAGTCAGTCTTCTTCTCTTCCTTTCTCTAGCAGGAGACGGATTGTCACGAGACCGCCTCCTGCTGGAGAAAGCGGTGGCCGGCAGTCTTCACAGCGCACTAGGCTGAATACTAGTGCACATGTGCAGAACCGCCGGCCGCTCTCTGCAGTGTACAGGCTTCTATGTGAAGTCTGTACTGACTCCTGCAGAGCGCGATGTAAGCGCTGTGCAGGAGTGACAGCATAGCCATCAGCCACAGAGGCTGATCACTATGCTGTGCATGTCACAGGGGCACTGGATGACACCGCTATGGGGGGCACTGCGGATGTCACCGCTATGGGGGGCACTGCGGATGTCACCGCTATGGGGGGCACTGCGGATGTCACCGCTATGGGGGGCACTGCGGATGTCACGTATACCAGAAGTTATCAGTAGACTCCTGCCTACGGTTATTTATGGCGAACTCAGCCAAAGACAAAAAAGAAGACCACTGCTCCTGATTCTCCGAGACAAAACATCTCAGATAAGGCTCCAGATTCTGGTTAGTGCGCTCCGTCTGTCCGTTTGACTGAGGATGAAAGGCCGAAGAGAAGGACAGTTGTACCCCAGACGAGTACAGAACGCCTTCCAGAATCTGGAAACAAATGGAGTCCCCCGATCAGACACCACAGAGGGAATGCCATGTAGCTTCACGATGTTATCGACAAACACTTGTGCAAGAGTTTTAGCATTAGGTAGACCTGGTAATGCTATAAAGTGTGACATCTTGCTGAAGCGACCAACAACCACCAGAATCACAGTTTTCCCTGAAGAATTAGGTAAATCTGTGATAAAGTCCATGGACAAATGAGTCCAAGGTCTGGACAACAGAAGTAGAGATCCTGAAGGCCGAGTATGTGTCACCTTAGCACATGCACAGGTACTACAGGCTGACACATAGTCCTCAACACACTGACGCAACCCCGGCCACCAGAACCTAGAGAGATGAGGTCGGCAGTGGATCTGCTCCCAGGATGTCCTGCGAGAACAGTACAGCGATGTTCCTCGAACGCCTTGTGACGTAATTCAGATGGAACAAACAAATTCCCCGGAGAACAAGAATCCGGTGCGTCTCCCTGAACCTCCAACACCTCTGCCTCCAGGTCGGGATATAGGGCGGGTATAACTACCCCTTCGGACAATATTGGACCGGGATCTTCCAAAAATCATCCCACCCCCCCCAAGGGTTAGGGTTATCAGTAAATTGTGATCAGTAAATACCGTAATGGGATGAACCGCTCCTGCCAACCAATGATGTCATTCCTCAAAAGCCAACTTAATGGCCAGTAACTCTCTGTTACCCACATCGTAATTTCTTTTCTTTAGATAAAAAAAAGCACATGGGCGCCATTTACTGGGTGAAGGATCCTACGACAAGACTGCTCCCACCCCAACCTTGGATGCGTCAACCTCCACAATGAATGACTGAGATACGTCCGGTTGCACCAGAATAGGGGCAGAAGCGAAACATTACTTCATCGCATGAGCGCTTTCAGATTTTCGGGTCAATCTCAGTCCAACACAGTACGGACTTTTTTCGGATCCATACGAAAACCCAAAGATGAGAGTAGGTAACCGAGGAATTGCACTTCAGGGACCGCAAATACACACTTTTTCTCTTCATCTTAGCATACAATTTAGGGTCCATTCACACGTCGTAAGTGTTTTGCGGATTCGCAAAACACGGACACCTGCAATGTGCGATCCGCAATTTGTGGACCGCACATCACAGACACTATAATAGAAAATGCCTTTTCTGGTAAATAGGACATGTTCTATTTTTTCCAGGAATGAAATTGTGGATACCAAAAATGCGGATTCGCATCCGTTCCAGCCCCATTGAAAGTGAATGGGTCCGCAAATTGCGGAACGAATGCGGACCCACATTACGGACGTGTGAATGGACCCTTATTCTACCTTGGGATCTGTAACACTTGTCTCACATGATCCTGATGCGTCTCCATGTCGGGGGAATAAATTAAAATATCATCCAGATGCACCACCACAAACCTGCCCACCAGATGATGAAAGAGGTCATTGATGAAGTGTTGAAAAACTTAGAGAACACCTTGGCACCGACCATCTGAACAAATCTGGGATCACGGACAGTAATGCAATTAAGCTCATGGAAGTCCAAACATGGCCTAAGAGTTTAACGGAAGTCCAGACATGGCCTAAGAGTTCCATCCTTTTTCCTTAACAAAGAAGAACCCTGCAGCCACTGGTGATTTGGATGATCTAATATGACCTTCAGCCAAACTCTCGGCGATATATTCTCGCATGGCAGCTCCTCCAGGTTCAGAAACATTATGCAACCAAGCTCCGGGAATAAGGTTATAATCTTACTCTCGATGTGGGGGTAACTCCTGGTCTCCACTTTCAGAGAATACATCAGCAGAATCAGAAATAAAGGAAGGTACAGCTTAAGTGCTTACAACGGAAAGCGACGCGCTAAAACGGTTGTCCGTGCAATAATCCCTCCAATCCAGAATCTGTCTCGCTGGCCAATCGATGGTAGGATTAGGTCTACTTTACCATGGTAACCCAAGACCACCGGAGCAGGCAGACCCTCCAGCACAAAACACGAGATGGATTCTTGATGAAAATCACCCACCTTTAAACGTCCTGCACAATTTATGATAAACATTTTTGAGTGGAATCAATTGCAAACACCGAAATATTTTTGTCTAATGCATGAATACGAGCAAACTGATCATCAACTAGGTTAACCCCTGCCCCACTGTCAATAAACACCTCGATTCCCACAGCTTTGGACTGTAGCGCCACCTTGGCCGACAGGAGAAATCGGGTACTACCAATAAATGACAAAAATAAGTTTTCTTGAAGAGGGACACAGAACTAGGACTCAAGGCTAGGGAGAGGAAACAAGCAGCAGAGCCGAGAGCGCCGTCCGAAACAAGCAGCAGAGCCGAGAGCGCCGTCCGAAACAAGCTGCAGAGCCGAGAGCGCCGTCCGAAACAAGCTGCAGAGCCGAGAGCGCCGTCCGAAACAAGCAGCAGAGCCGAGAGCGCCGTCCGAAACAAGCAGCAGAGCCGAGAGCGCCGTCCGAAACAAGCAGCAGAGCCGAGAGCGCCGTCCGAAACAAGCAGCAGAGCCGAGAGCGCCGTCCGAAACAAGCAGCAGAGCCGAGAGCGCCGTCCGAAACAAGCAGCAGAGCCGAGAGCGCCGTCCGAAACAAGCAGCAGAGCCGAGAGCGCCGTCCGAAACAAGCAGCAGAGCCGAGAGCGCCGGCCGAAACAAGCAGCAGAGCCGAGAGCGCCGTCCGAAACAAGCAGCAGAGCCGAGAGCGCCGTCCGAAACAAGCAGCAGAGCAGAGAGCGCCGTCCGAAACAAGCAGCAGAGCCGAGAGCGCCGTCCGAAACAAGCAGCAGAGCCGAGAGCGCCGTCCGAAACAAGCAGCAGAGCCGAGAGCGCCGTCCGAAACAAGCAGAGCCGAGAGCGCCGTCCGAAACAAGCAGCAGAGCCGAGAGCGCCGTCCGAAACAAGCAGCAGAGCCGAGAGCGCCGTCCGAAACAAGCAGCAGAGCCGAGAGCGCCGTCCGAAACAAGCAGCAGAGCCGAGAGCGCCGTCCGAAACAAGCAGCAGAGCCGAGAGCGCCGTCCGAAACAAGCAGCAGAGCCGAGAGCGCCGTCCGAAACAAGCAGCAGAGCCGAGAGCGGTGTCCGAAACAACACCCCCTTCTCTCTCAAGTCCCCCCCAGTACACCCCCTCCTCTCTCCAGTCCCCCCCCTTCTCTCTCCAGTCCCCCCCCCCCTTCTCTCTCCAGTCCCCCCCCTTCTCTCTCCAGTCCCCCCCAGTACACCCCCTCTCTCTCCAGTCCCCCCCAGTACACCCCCTCCTCTCTCCAGTCCCCCCCCTTCTCTCTCCAGTCCCCCCCCCTTCTCTCTCCAGTCCCCCCCAGTACACCCCCTCTCTCTCCAGTCCCCCCCAGTACAACCCCCTCCTCTCTCCAGTCCCCCCCCTTCTCTCTCCAGTCCCCCCCCTTCTTCTCTCTCCAGTCCCCCCCCTTCTTCTCTCTCCAGTCCCCCCCCTTCTTCTCTCTCCAGTCCCCCCCCTTCTTCTCTCTCCAGCCCCCCCCCCTCTTCTCTCTCCAGTCCCCCCCCTTCTTCTCTCTCCAGTCCCCCCCCTTCTTCTCTCTCCAGTCCCCCCCCTTCTCTCTCCAGTCCCCCCCCTTCTCTCTCCAGTCCCCCCCCTTCTCTCTCCAGTCCCCCCCAGTACACCCCCTCTCTCTCCAGTCCCCCCCAGTACACCCCCTCCTCTCTCCAGTCCCCCGCCTTCTCTCTCCAGTCCCCCCCCCCTTCTCTCTCCAGTCCCCCCCCCTTCTCTCTCCAGTCCCCCCCCCTTCTCTCTCCAGTCCCCCCCCCCTTCTCTCTCCAGTCCCCCCCCCCTTCTCTCTCCAGTCCCCCCCCCTTTCTCTCTCCAGTCCCCCCAGTACACCCCCCCCCTCTCTCCAGTCCCCCCAGTAAACCCCCCCCTCTCTCCAGTCCCCCCAGTAAACCCCCCCCCCTCTGTCCAGTCCCCCCAGTAAACCCCCCCCCTCTGTCCAGTCCCCCCAGTACACCCCCCCTTCTCTCTCCAGTCCCCCCAGTACACCCCCCCTTCTCTCTCCAGTCCCCCCAGTACACCCCCCCCTCTCTCCAGTCCCCCCAGTAAACCCCCCCCCCCTGTCCAGTCCCCCCAGTAAACCCCCCCCCTCTGTCCAGTCCCCCCAGTACACCCCCCCTTCTCTGTCCAGTCCCCCCAGTACACCCCCCCTCTCTCCAGTCCCCCCAGTAAACCCCCCCCTCTGTCCAGTCCCCCCTTCTCTCTCCAGTCCCCCCAGTACACCCCCCCTTCTCTCTCCAGTCCCCCCAGTACACCCCCTCCTCTCTCCAGTCCCCCCAGTACACCCCCCCTTCTCTCTCCAGTCCCCCCCCTTCTCTCTCCAGTCCCCCCCAGTACACCCCCTCCTCTCTCCAGTCCCCCCAGTACACCCCCCCTTCTCTCTCCAGTCCCCCAGTACACCCCCTCCTCTCTCCAGTCCCCCCCAGTACACCCCCTCCTCTCTCCAGTCCCCCCAGTACACCCCCTTCTCTCTCCAGTCCCCCCAGTACACCCCCTCCTCTCTCCAGTCCCCCCAGTACACCCCCCCCTTCTCTCTCCAGTCCCCCCAGTACACCCCCCCTTCTCTCTCCAGTCCCCCCCCTTCTCTCTCCAGTCCCCCCCAGTACACCCCCTCCTCTCTCCAGTCCCCCCCAATACACCCCCTTCTCTCTCCAGTCCCCCCAGTACACCCCCCCCTTCTCTCTCCAGTCCCCCCAGTACACCCCCCCTTCTCTCTCCAGTCCCCCCAGTACACCCCCCCCCCTTCTCTCTCCAGTCCCCCCAGTACACCCCCCCTTCTCTCTCCAGTCCCACCAGTACACCCCCCCTTCTCTCTCCAGTCCCACCAGTACACCCCCCCTTCTCTCTCCAGTCCCACCAGTACACCCCCCCTTCTCTCTCCAGTCCCCCCAGTACACCCCCCCCTTCTCTCTCCAGTCCCCCCCTTCTCTCTCCAGTCCCCCCCAGTACACCCCCTCCTCTCTCCAGTCCCCCCAGTACACCCCCCCCCTTCTCTCTCCAGTCCCCCCAGTACACCCCCTCCTCTCTCCAGTCCCCCCCAGTACACCCCCCCCCTTCTCTCTCCAGTCCCCCCCAGTACACCCCCCCTTCTCTCTCCAGTGCCCCCAGTACACCCCCTCCTCTCTCCAGTCCCCCCCTCCTCTCTCTCCAGTCCCCCCAGTACACCCCCTCCTCTCTCCAGTCCCCCCAGTACACCCCCCCTCCTCTCTCTCCAGTCCCCCCAGTACACCCCCTCCTCTCTCCAGTCCCCCCAGTACACCCCCCCCTTCTCTCTCCAGTCCCCCCAGTACACCCCCCTCCTCTCTCCAGTCCCCCCTCTTCTCTCTCCAGTCCCCCCCAGTACACCCCCTCCTCTCTCCAGTCCCCCCCAGTACACCCCCTCCTCTCTCCAGTCCCCCCAGTACACCCCCTCCTCTCTCCAGTCCCCCCAGTACACCCCCTCCTCTCTCCAGTCCCCCCAGTACACCCCCTCCTCTCTCCAGTCCCCCCAGTACACCCCCTCCTCTCTCCAGTCCCCCCAGTACACCCCCCCCCTTCTCTCTCCAGTCCCCCCAGTACACCCCCCCCTTCTCTCTCCAGTCCCCCCAGTACACCCCCCCTTTTCTCTCCAGTCCCACCAGTACACCCCCCCTTCTCTCTCCAGTCCCCCCAGTACACCCCCCCCCTTCTCTCTCCAGTCCCACCAGTACACCCCCCCCCCTCTCTCCAGTCCCCCCAGTACAACCCCTCCTCTCTCCAGTCCCCCCAGTACAACCCCTCCTCTCTCCAGTCCCCCCAGTACACCCCCCCCTTCTCTCTCCAGTCCCCCCAGTACACCCCCCCCTTCTCTCTCCAGTCCCCCCAGTACACCCCCCCCTTCTCTCTCCAGTCCCACCAGTACACCCCCCCCCTTCTCTCTCCAGTCCCACCAGTACACCCCCCCTTCTCTCTCCAGTCCCCCCAGTACACCCCCCCTTCTCTCTCCAGTCCCCCCAGTACACCCCCCCCCCTTCTCTCTCCAGTCCCCCCCTTCTCTCTCCAGTCCCCCCAGTACACCCCCTCCTCTCTCCAGTCCCCCCAGTACACCCCCCCTTCTCTCTCCAGTCCCCCCAGTACACCCCCCCTTCTCTCTCCAGTCCCCCCAGTACACCCCCTCCTCTCTCCAGTCCCCCCCAGTACACCCCCCCTTCTCTCTCCAGTCCCCCCAGTACACCCCCTCCTCTCTCCAGTCCCCCCCAGTACACCCCCTCCTCTCTCCAGTCCCCCCCAGTACACCCCCTCCTCTCTCCAGTCCCCCCCAGTACACCCCCTCCTCTCTCTCCAGTCCCCCCCCAGTACACCCCCCCTTCTCTCTCCAGTCCCCCCTGTACACCCCCCCTTCTCTCTCCAGTGCCCCCAGTACACCCCCTCCTCTCTCCAGTCCCCCCCAGTACACCCCCTCCTCTCTCTCCAGTCCCCCCCAGTACACCCCCCCTTCTCTCTCCAGTCCCCCCCAGTACACCCCCCCTTCTCTCTCCAGTCCCCCCAGTACACCCCCCCTTCTCTCTCCAGTGCCCCCAGTACACCCCCTCCTCTCTCCAGTCCCCCCCAGTACACCCCCTCCTCTCTCTCCAGTCCCCCCCAGTACACCCCCCCTTCTCTCTCCAGTCCCCCCAGTACACCCCCCCTTCTCTCTCCAGTGCCCCCAGTACACCCCCTCCTCTCTCCAGTCCCCCCCAGTACACCCCCTCCTCTCTCTCCAGTCCCCCCAGTACACCCCCTCCTCTCTCCAGTCCCCCAGTACACCCCCTCCTCTCTCCAGTCCCCCCAGTACACCCCCTCCTCTCTCCAGTCCCCCCAGTACACCCCCTCCTCTCTCCAGTCCCTCCAGTACACCCCCTCCTCTCTCCAGTCCCCCCAGTACACCCCCTCCTCTCTCCAGTCCCCCCAGTACACCCCCTCCTCTCTCCAGTCCCCCCAGTACACCCCCCCCCTTCTCTCTCCAGTCCCCCCAGTACACCCCCCCCTTCTCTCTCCAGTCCCCCCAGTACACCCCCCCTTTTCTCTCCAGTCCCACCAGTACACCCCCCCTTCTCTCTCCAGTCCCCCCAGTACACCCCCCCCCTTCTCTCTCCAGTCCCACCAGTACACCCCCCCTCCTCTCTCCAGTCCCCCCAGTACAACCCCTCCTCTCTCCAGTCCCCCCAGTACAACCCCTCCTCTCTCCAGTCCCCCCAGTACACCCCCCCCTTCTCTCTCCAGTCCCCCCAGTACACCCCCCCCTTCTCTCTCCAGTCCCCCCAGTACACCCCCCCCTTCTCTCTCCAGTCCCACCAGTACACCCCCCCCCTTCTCTCTCCAGTCCCACCAGTACACCCCCCCTTCTCTCTCCAGTCCCCCCAGTACACCCCCCCTTCTCTCTCCAGTCCCCCCAGTACACCCCCCCCCCTTCTCTCTCCAGTCCCCCCCTTCTCTCTCCAGTCCCCCCCAGTACACCCCCTCCTCTCTCCAGTCCCCCCAGTACACCCCCCCTTCTCTCTCCAGTCCCCCCAGTACACCCCCCCTTCTCTCTCCAGTCCCCCCAGTACACCCCCTCCTCTCTCCAGTCCCCCCCAGTACACCCCCCCTTCTCTCTCCAGTCCCCCCAGTACACCCCCTCCTCTCTCCAGTCCCCCCAGTACACCCCCTCCTCTCTCCAGTCCCCCCCAGTACACCCCCTCCTCTCTCCAGTCCCCCCCAGTACACCCCCTCCTCTCTCTCCAGTCCCCCCCCAGTACACCCCCCCTTCTCTCTCCAGTCCCCCCTGTACACCCCCCCCTTCTCTCTCCAGTGCCCCCAGTACACCCCCTCCTCTCTCCAGTCCCCCCCAGTACACCCCCTCCTCTCTCTCCAGTCCCCCCCAGTACACCCCCCCTTCTCTCTCCAGTCCCCCCCAGTACACCCCCCCCTTCTCTCTCCAGTCCCCCCAGTACACCCCCCCTTCTCTCTCCAGTGCCCCCAGTACACCCCCTCCTCTCTCCAGTCCCCCCCAGTACACCCCCTCCTCTCTCTCCAGTCCCCCCCAGTACACCCCCCCTTCTCTCTCCAGTCCCCCCAGTACACCCCCCCCTTCTCTCTCCAGTGCCCCCAGTACACCCCCTCCTCTCTCCAGTCCCCCCCAGTACACCCCCTCCTCTCTCTCCAGTCCCCCCAGTACACCCCCTCCTCTCTCCAGTCCCCCAGTACACCCCCTCCTCTCTCCAGTCCCCCCAGTACACCCCCTCCTCTCTCCAGTCCCCCCAGTACACCCCCTCCTCTCTCCAGTCCCTCCAGTACACACCCTCCTCTCTCCAGTCCCCCCAGTACACCCCCTCCTCTCTCCAGTCCCCCCAGTACACCCCCTCCTCTCTCCTGTCCCCCGGATTACCGCCTTTTCTCCACTCACCAGCGTCTCCTGTGCCGTCACGTGATCTCCCCCTCCCCCCGCACACCCGAGGATCACGTGACTCCCGAGGCCTCGTTTAACATCAAAGTGGAGCAGCAGAGCCGAGGGCGCTGTCCTGGAGCAGCAGAGCCGAGGGCGCTGTCCTGGAGCAGCAGAGCCGAGGGCGCTGTCCTGGAGCAGCAGAGCCGAGGGCGCTGTCCTGGAGCAGCAGAGCCGAGGGCGCTGTCCTGGAGCAGCAGAGCCGATAGGTCTATCCTGGAGCAGCAGAGCCGAGGGCGCTGTCCTGGAGCAGCAGAGCCGAGGGCGCTGTCCTGGAGCAGCAGAGCCGAGGGCGCTGTCCTGGAGCAGCAGAGCCGAGAGCGCTGTCCTGGAGCAGCAGAGCCGAGAGCGCTGTCCTGGAGCAGCAGAGCCGAGGGCGCTGTCCTGGAGCAGCAGAGCCGAGGGCGCTGTCCTGGAGCAGCAGAGCCGAGGGCGCTGTCCTGGAGCAGCAGAGCCGGGGGCGCTGTCCTGGAGCAGCAGATCCGGGGGCGCTGTCCTGGAGCAGCAGAGCCGGGGGCGCTGTCCTGGAGCAGCAGAGCCGGGGGCGCTGTCCTGGAGCAGCAGAGCCGAGGGCGCTGTCCTGGAGCAGCAGAGCCGAGGGCGCTGTCCTGGAGCAGCAGAGCCGAGGGCGCTGTCCTGGAGCAGCAGAGCCGAGGGCGCTGTCCTGGAGCAGCAGAGCCGAGGGCGCTGTCCTGGAGCAGCAGAGCCGAGGGCGCTGTCCTGGAGCAGCAGAGCCGAGGGCGCTGTCCTGGAGCAGCAGAGCCGAGGGCGCTGTCCTGGAGCAGCAGAGCCGAGGGCGCTGTCCTGGAGCAGCAGAGCCGAGGGCGCTGTCCTGGAGCAGCAGAGCCGATAGGTCTATCCTGGAGCAGCAGAGCCGAGGGCGCTGTCCTGGAGCAGCAGAGCCGAGGGGCGCTGTCCTGGAGCAGCAGAGCCGAGGGCGCTGTCCTGGAGCAGCAGAGCCGATAGGTCTATCCTGGAGCAGCAGAGCCGAGGGCGCTGTCCTGGAGCAGCAGAGCCGAGGGCGCTGTCCTGGAGCAGCAGAGCCGAGGGCGCTGTCCTGGAGCAGCAGAGCCGAGGGCGCTGTCCTGGAGCAGCAGAGCCGATGGGTCTCTCCTGGAGCAGCAGAGCCGAGAGCGCTGTCCTGGAGCAGCAGAGCCGAGGGGCGCTCACCTGTCTTCAGTCTCCTCTTCTCCCAGCTCCTCCTAGGTGTAAGGTGAAGGGGCGCTCACCTGTCTTCAGTCTCCTCTTCTCCCAGCTCCTCCTAGGTGTAAGGTGAAGGGGCGGTCATCTGTCTTCAGTCTCCTCTTCTCCTAGGTATTAGGTGAAGGGGCGCTCACCTGTCTTCAGTCTCCTCTTCTCCTAGGTGTAAGGTGAAGGGGCGCTCACCTGTCTTCAGTCTCCTCTTCTCCTAGGTGTAAGGTGAAGGGGCGCTCACCTGTCTTCCGTCTCCTCTTCTCCTAGGTGTAAGGTGAAGGGGCGCTCACCTGTCTTCAGTCTCCTCTTCTCCCAGCTCCTCCTAGGTGTAAGGTGAAGGGGCGCTCACCTGTCTTCAGTCTCCTCTTCTCCTAGGTGTAAGGTGAAGGGGCGCTCACCTGTCTTCAGTCTCCTCTTCTCCTAGGTGTAAGGTGAAGGGGCGCTCACCTGTCTTCAGTCTCCTCTTCTCCTAGATGTAAGGTGAAGGGGCGCTCACCTGTCTTCAGTCTCCTCTTCTTTTAGCTCCTCCTAGGTGTAAGGTGAAGGGGCGCTCACCTGTCTTCCGTCTCCTCTTCTCCTAGGTGTAAGGTGAAGGGGCGCTCACCTGTCTTCAGTCTCCTCTTCTCCTAGGTGTAAGGTGAAGGGGCGCTCACCTGTCTTCAGTCTCCTCTACTCTCAGCTCCTCCTGGTGTAAGGTGAAGGGACGCTCACCTGTCTTCAGTTTCCTCTTCTCTCAGCTCCTCCTAGGTGTAAGGTGAAGGGGCGCTCACCTGTCTTCAGTCTCCTCTTCTCTCAGCTCCTCCTAGGTGTAAGGTGAAGGGGCGCTCACCTGTCTTCAGTCTCCTCTTCTCCCAGCTCCTCCTAGGTGTTAGGTGAAGGGGCGCTCACCTGTCTTCAGTCTCCTCTTCTTTTAGCTCCTCCTAGGTGTTAGGTGAAGGGGCGCTAACCTGTCTTCAGTCTCCTCTTCTCCTAGGTGTAAGGTGAAGGGGCGCTCACCTGTCTTCAGTCTCCTCTTCTCCCAGCTCCTCCTAGGTATTAGGTGAAGGGGCGCTCACCTGTCTTCAGTCTCCTCTTCTCCTAGGTGTAAGGTGAAGGGGCGCTCACCTGTCTTCCGTCTCCTCTTCTCCTAGGTGTAAGGTGAAGGGGCGCTCACCTGTCTTCAGTCTCCTCTTCTCCTAGGTGTAAGGTGAAGGGGCGCTCACCTGTCTTCAGTCTCCTCTTCTCCTAGGTGTAAGGTGAAGGGGCGCTCACCTGTCTTCAGTCTCCTCTTCTCCTAGGTGTTAGGTGAAGGGGCGCTCACCTGTCTTCAGTCTCCTCTTCTCCCAGCTCCTCCTAGGTGTAAGGTGAAGGGGCGCTCACCTGTCTTCAGTCTCCTCTTCTCCTAGATGTAAGGTGAAGGGGCGCTCACCTGTCTTCAGTCTCCTCTTCTTTTAGCTCCTCCTAGGTGTAAGGTGAAGGGGCGCTCACCTGTCTTCAGTCTCCTCTTCTCCGAGCTCCTAGGTGTAAGGTGAAGGGGCGCTCACCTGTCTTCCGTCTCCTCTTCTCCTAGGTGTAAGGTGAAGGGGCGCTCACCTGTCTTCAGTCTCCTCTTCTCCTAGGTGTAAGGTGAAGGGGCGCTCACCTGTCTTCAGTCTCCTCTACTCTCAGCTCCTCCTAGGTGTAAGGTGAAGGGGCGGTCATCTGTCTTCAGTCTCCTCTTCTCCTAGGTGTAAGGTGAAGGGGCGCTCACCTGTCTTCAGTCTCCTCTACTCTCAGCTCCTCCTGGTGTAAGGTGAAGGGACGCTCACCTGTCTTCAGTCTCCTCTTCTCCTAGGTGTAAGGTGAAGGGGCGCTCACCTGTCTTCAGTCTCCTCTTCTCCCAGCTCCTCCTGGTGTAAGGTGAAGGGGCGCTCACCTGTCTTCAGTCTCCTCTTCTCCTAGGTGTAAGGTGAAGGGACGCTCACCTGTCTTCAGTCTCCTCTTCTCTCAGCTCCTAGGTGTAAGGTGAAGGGGCGCTCACCTGTCTTCAGTCTCCTCTTCTCCTAGGTGTAAGGTGAAGGGGCGCTCACCTGTCTTCAGTCTCCTCTTCTCTCAGCTCCTCCTAGGTGTAAGGTGAAGGGGCGCTCACCTGTCTTCCGTCTCCTCTTCTCCTAGGTGTAAGGTGAGGGGGCGCTCACCTGTCTTCAGTCTCCTCTTCTCCTAGGTGTAAGGTGAAGGGGCGCTCACCTGTCTTCAGTCTCCTCTTCTCCTAGGTGTAAGGTGAAGGGGCGCTCACCTGTCTTCAGTCTCCTCTACTCTCAGCTCCTCCTGGTGTAAGGTGAAGGGGCGCTCACCTGTCTTCAGTCTCCTCTTCTCCTAGGTGTAAGGTGAAGGGGCGCTCACCTGTCTTCAGTCTCCTCTACTCTCAGCTCCTCCTGGTGTAAGGTGAAGGGACGCTCACCTGTCTTCAGTCTCCTCTACTCTCAGCTCCTCCTGGTGTAAGGTGAAGGGGCGCTCACCTGTCTTCAGTCTCCTCTTCTCTCAGCTCCTAGGTGTAAGGTGAAGGGGCGCTCACCTGTCTTCAGTCTCCTCTTCTCCTAGGTGTAAGGTGAAGGGGCGCTCACCTGTCTTCAGTCTCCTCTTCTCCTAGGTGTAAGGTGAAGGGGCGCTCACCTGTCTTCAGTCTCCTCTTCTCCGAGCTCCTCCTAGGTGTAAGGTGAAGGGGCGCTCACCTGTCTTCAGTCTCCTCTTCTCCTAGGTGTAAGGTGAAGGGGCGCTCACCTGTCTTCAGTCTCCTCTTCTCCTAGGTGTAAGGTGAAGGGGCGCTCACCTGTCTTCAGTCTCCTCTTCTCCTAGGTATTAGGTGAAGGGGCGCTCACCTGTCTTCAGTCTCCTCTTCTCTCAGCTCCTCCTAGGTGTAAGGTGAAGGGGCGCTCACCTGTCTTCAGTCTCCTCTTCTCCCAGCTCCTCCTAGGTGTAAGGTGAGGGGGCGCTCACCTGTCTTCAGTCTCCTCTTCTCCCAGCTCCTCCTAGGTGTAAGGTGAAGGGGCGCTCACCTGTCTTCAGTCTCCTCTTCTCTCAGCTCCTCCTAGGTGTAAGGTGAAGGGGCGCTCACCTGTCTTCAGTCTCCTCTTCTTTTAGCTCCTCCTAGGTGTAAGGTGAAGGGGCGCTCACCTGTCTTCAGTCTCCTCTTCTCCGAGCTCCTCCTAGGTGTAAGGTGAAGGGGCGCTCACCTGTCTTCCGTCTCCTCTTCTCCTAGATGTAAGGTGAAGGGGCGCTCACCTGTCTTCAGTCTCCTCTTCTCCTAGATGTAAGGTGAAGGGGCGCTCACCTGTCTTCAGTCTCCTCTTCTCCTAGGTGTTAGGTGAAGGGGCGCTCACCTTTCTTCAGTCTCCTCTTCTCCTAGGTGTAAGGTGAAGGGGCGCTCACCTGTCTTCAGTCTCCTCTTCTCCTAGCTCCTCCTAGGTTTAAGGTGAAGGGGCGCTCACCTGTCTTCAGTCTCCTCTACTCTCAGCTCCTCCTGGTGTAAGGTGAAGGGGCGCTCACCTGTCTTCAGTCTCCTCTTCTCTCAGCTCCTAGGTGTAAGGTGAAGGGGCGCTCACCTGTCTTCAGTCTCCTCTTCTCCTAGTTGTAAGGTGAAGGGGCGCTCACCTGTCTTCAGTCTCCTCTTCTCCTAGGTGTAAGGTGAAGGGGCGCTCACCTGTCTTCAGTCTCCTCTTCTCCCAGCTCCTCCTAGGTGTAAGGTGAGGGGGCGCTCACCTGTCTTCAGTCTCCTCTTCTCCTAGGTGTTAGGTGAAGGGGCGCTCACCTTTCTTCAGTCTCCTCTTCTCCTAGGTGTAAGGTGAAGGGGCGCTCACCTGTCTTCAGTCTCCTCTTCTCCTAGCTCCTCCTAGGTTTAAGGTGAAGGGGCGCTCACCTGTCTTCAGTCTCCTCTTCTCCGAGCTCCTCTTAGGTGTCAAGTGAAGGCGCGCTCACCTGTCTTCAGTCTCCTCTTCTCCTAGATGTAAGGTGAAGGGGCGCTCACCTGTCTTCAGTCTCCTCTTCTCCTAGGTGTTAGGTGAAGGGGCGCTCACCTGTCTTTAGTCTCATCTTCTCCTAGGTGTAAGGTGAAGGGGCGCTCACCTGTCTTCAGTCTCCTCTTCTCCTAGATGTAAGGTGAAGGGGCGCTCACCTGTCTTCAGTCTCCTCTTCTCCTAGGTGTTAGGTGAAGGGGCGCTCTCCTGTCTTCAGTCTCCTCTTCTCCCAGCTCCTCCTAGGTGTAAGGTGAAGGCGCGCTCACCTGTCTTCAGTCTCCTCTTCTCCCAGCTCCTCTTGGTGTAAGGTGAAGGGGCGCTCACCTGTCTTCAGTCTCCTCTTCTCCTAGGTGTAAGGTGAAGGGGCGCTCACCTGTCTTCAGTCTCCTCTTCTCCCAGCTCCTCCTGGTGTAAGGTGAAGGGGCGCTCACCTGTCTTCAGTCTCCTCTTCTCCTAGGTGTAAGGTGAAGGGGCGCTCACCTGTCTTCAGTCTCCTCTTCTCCTAGGTGTAAGGTGAAGGGGCGCTCACCTGTCTTCAGTCTCCTCTTCTCCCAGCTCCTCCTAGGTGTAAGGTGAAGGGGCGCTCACCTGTCTTCAGTCTCCTCTTCTCCCAGCTCCTCCTAGGTGTAAGGTGAAGGGGCGGTCATCTGTCTTCAGTCTCCTCTTCTCCTAGGTGTAAGGTGAAGGGGCGCTCACCTGTCTTCAGTCTCCTCTTCTCCTAGGTATTAGGTGAAGGGGCGCTCACCTGTCTTCAGTCTCCTCTTCTCCTAGGTGTAAGGTGAAGGGGCGCTCACCTGTCTTCAGTCTCCTCTTCTCCTAGGTGTAAGGTGAAGGGGCGCTCACCTGTCTTCCGTCTCCTCTTCTCCTAGGTGTAAGGTGAAGGGGCGCTCACCTGTCTTCAGTCTCCTCTTCTCCTAGGTGTAAGGTGAAGGGGCGCTCACCTGTCTTCCGTCTCCTCTTCTCCTAGGTGTAAGGTGAAGGGGCGCTCACCTGTCTTCAGTCTCCTCTTCTCCCAGCTCCTCCCAGGTGTAAGGTGAAGGGGCGCTCACCTGTCTTCAGTCTCCTCTTCTCCTAGGTGTAAGGTGAAGGGGCGCTCACCTGTCTTCAGTCTCCTCTTCTCCTAGGTGTAAGGTGAAGGGGCGCTCACCTGTCTTCAGTCTCCTCTTCTCCTAGATGTAAGGTGAAGGGGCGCTCACCTGTCTTCAGTCTCCTCTTCTTTTAGCTCCTCCTAGGTGTAAGGTGAAGGGGCGCTCACCTGTCTTCCGTCTCCTCTTCTCCTAGGTGTAAGGTGAAGGGGCGCTCACCTGTCTTCAGTCTCCTCTTCTCCTAGGTGTAAGGTGAAGGGGCGCTCACCTGTCTTCAGTCTCCTCTACTCTCAGCTCCTCCTGGTGTAAGGTGAAGGGACGCTCACCTGTCTTCAGTTTCCTCTTCTCTCAGCTCCTCCTAGGTGTAAGGTGAAGGGGCGCTCACCTGTCTTCAGTCTCCTCTTCTCTCAGCTCCTCCTAGGTGTAAGGTGAAGGCGCCCTCACCTGTCTTCAGTCTCCTCTTCTCCCAGCTCCTCCTAGGTGTAAGGTGAGGGGGCGCTCACCTGTCTTCAGTCTCCTCTTCTTTTAGCTCCTCCTAGGTGTTAGGTGAAGGGGCGCTCACCTGTCTTCAGTCTCCTCTTCTTTTAGCTCCTCCTAGGTGTTAGGTGAAGGGGCGCTAACCTGTCTTCAGTCTCCTCTTCTCCTAGGTGTAAGGTGAAGGGGCGCTCACCTGTCTTCAGTCTCCTCTTCTCCCAGCTCCTCCTAGGTATTAGGTGAAGGGGCGCTCACCTGTCTTCAGTCTCCTCTTCTCCTAGGTGTAAGGTGAAGGGGCGCTCACCTGTCTTCCGTCTCCTCTTCTCCTAGGTGTAAGGTGAAGGGGCGCTCACCTGTCTTCAGTCTCCTCTTCTCCTAGGTGTAAGGTGAAGGGGCGCTCACCTGTCTTCAGTCTCCTCTTCTCCTAGGTGTAAGGTGAAGGGGCGCTCACCTGTCTTCAGTCTCCTCTTCTCCTAGGTGTTAGGTGAAGGGGCGCTCACCTGTCTTCAGTCTCCTCTTCTCCCAGCTCCTCCTAGGTGTAAGGTGAAGGGGCGCTCACCTGTCTTCAGTCTCCTCTTCTCCTAGATGTAAGGTGAAGGGGCGCTCACCTGTCTTCAGTCTCCTCTTCTTTTAGCTCCTCCTAGGTGTAAGGTGAAGGGGCGCTCACCTGTCTTCAGTCTCCTCTTCTCCGAGCTCCTAGGTGTAAGGTGAAGGGGCGCTCACCTGTCTTCCGTCTCCTCTTCTCCTAGGTGTAAGGTGAAGGGGCGCTCACCTGTCTTCAGTCTCCTCTTCTCCTAGGTGTAAGGTGAAGGGGCGCTCACCTGTCTTCAGTCTCCTCTACTCTCAGCTCCTCCTAGGTGTAAGGTGAAGGGGCGGTCATCTGTCTTCAGTCTCCTCTTCTCCTAGGTGTAAGGTGAAGGGGCGCTCACCTGTCTTCAGTCTCCTCTACTCTCAGCTCCTCCTGGTGTAAGGTGAAGGGACGCTCACCTGTCTTCAGTCTCCTCTTCTCCTAGGTGTAAGGTGAAGGGGCGCTCACCTGTCTTCAGTCTCCTCTTCTCCCAGCTCCTCCTGGTGTAAGGTGAAGGGGCGCTCACCTGTCTTCAGTCTCCTCTTCTCCTAGGTGTAAGGTGAAGGGACGCTCACCTGTCTTCAGTCTCCTCTTCTCTCAGCTCCTAGGTGTAAGGTGAAGGGGCGCTCACCTGTCTTCAGTCTCCTCTTCTCCTAGGTGTAAGGTGAAGGGGCGCTCACCTGTCTTCAGTCTCCTCTTCTCTCAGCTCCTCCTAGGTGTAAGGTGAAGGGGCGCTCACCTGTCTTCCGTCTCCTCTTCTCCTAGGTGTAAGGTGAGGGGGCGCTCACCTGTCTTCAGTCTCCTCTTCTCCTAGGTGTAAGGTGAAGGGGCGCTCACCTGTCTTCAGTCTCCTCTTCTCCTAGGTGTAAGGTGAAGGGGCGCTCACCTGTCTTCAGTCTCCTCTACTCTCAGCTCCTCCTGGTGTAAGGTGAAGGGACGCTCACCTGTCTTCAGTCTCCTCTTCTCCTAGGTGTAAGGTGAAGGGGCGCTCACCTGTCTTCAGTCTCCTCTACTCTCAGCTCCTCCTGGTGTAAGGTGAAGGGACGCTCACCTGTCTTCAGTCTCCTCTACTCTCAGCTCCTCCTGGTGTAAGGTGAAGGGGCGCTCACCTGTCTTCAGTCTCCTCTTCTCTCAGCTCCTAGGTGTAAGGTGAAGGGGCGCTCACCTGTCTTCAGTCTCCTCTTCTCCTAGGTGTAAGGTGAAGGGGCGCTCACCTGTCTTCAGTCTCCTCTTCTCCTAGGTGTAAGGTGAAGGGGCGCTCACCTGTCTTCAGTCTCCTCTTCTCCGAGCTCCTCCTAGGTGTAAGGTGAAGGGGCGCTCACCTGTCTTCAGTCTCCTCTTCTCCTAGGTGTAAGGTGAAGGGGCGCTCACCTGTCTTCAGTCTCCTCTTCTCCTAGGTGTAAGGTGAAGGGGCGCTCACCTGTCTTCAGTCTCCTCTTCTCCTAGGTATTAGGTGAAGGGGCGCTCACCTGTCTTCAGTCTCCTCTTCTCTCAGCTCCTCCTAGGTGTAAGGTGAAGGGGCGCTCACCTGTCTTCAGTCTCCTCTTCTCCCAGCTCCTCCTAGGTGTAAGGTGAGGGGGCGCTCACCTGTCTTCAGTCTCCTCTTCTCCCAGCTCCTCCTAGGTGTAAGGTGAAGGGGCGCTCACCTGTCTTCAGTCTCCTCTTCTCTCAGCTCCTCCTAGGTGTAAGGTGAAGGGGCGCTCACCTGTCTTCAGTCTCCTCTTCTTTTAGCTCCTCCTAGGTGTAAGGTGAAGGGGCGCTCACCTGTCTTCAGTCTCCTCTTCTCCGAGCTCCTCCTAGGTGTAAGGTGAAGGGGCGCTCACCTGTCTTCCGTCTCCTCTTCTCCTAGATGTAAGGTGAAGGGGCGCTCACCTGTCTTCAGTCTCCTCTTCTCCTAGATGTAAGGTGAAGGGGCGCTCACCTGTCTTCAGTCTCCTCTTCTCCTAGGTGTAAGGTGAAGGGGCGCTCACCTGTCTTCAGTCTCCTCTTCTCCTAGGTGTAAGGTGAAGGGGCGCTCACCTGTCTTCAGTCTCCTCTTCTCCTAGGTGTAAGGTGAAGGGGCGCTCACCTGTCTTCAGTCTCCTCTTCTCCTAGGTGTAAGGTGAAGGGGCGCTCACCTGTCTTCAGTCTCCTCTACTCTCAGCTCCTCCTGGTGTAAGGTGAAGGGGCGCTCACCTGTCTTCAGTCTCCTCTTCTCTCAGCTCCTAGGTGTAAGGTGAAGGGGCGCTCACCTGTCTTCAGTCTCCTCTTCTCCTAGTTGTAAGGTGAAGGGGCGCTCACCTGTCTTCAGTCTCCTCTTCTCCTAGGTGTAAGGTGAAGGGGCGCTCACCTGTCTTCAGTCTCCTCTTCTCCCAGCTCCTCCTAGGTGTAAGGTGAGGGGGCGCTCACCTGTCTTCAGTCTCCTCTTCTCCTAGGTGTTAGGTGAAGGGGCGCTCACCTTTCTTCAGTCTCCTCTTCTCCTAGGTGTAAGGTGAAGGGGCGCTCACCTGTCTTCAGTCTCCTCTTCTCCTAGCTCCTCCTAGGTTTAAGGTGAAGGGGCGCTCACCTGTCTTCAGTCTCCTCTTCTCCGAGCTCCTCTTAGGTGTCAAGTGAAGGCGCGCTCACCTGTCTTCAGTCTCCTCTTCTCCTAGATGTAAGGTGAAGGGGCGCTCACCTGTCTTCAGTCTCCTCTTCTCCTAGGTGTTAGGTGAAGGGGCGCTCACCTGTCTTTAGTCTCATCTTCTCCTAGGTGTAAGGTGAAGGGGCGCTCACCTGTCTTCAGTCTCCTCTTCTCCTAGATGTAAGGTGAAGGGGCGCTCACCTGTCTTCAGTCTCCTCTTCTCCTAGGTGTTAGGTGAAGGGGCGCTCTCCTGTCTTCAGTCTCCTCTTCTCCCAGCTCCTCCTAGGTGTAAGGTGAAGGCGCGCTCACCTGTCTTCAGTCTCCTCTTCTCCCAGCTCCTCCTGGTGTAAGGTGAAGGGGCGCTCACCTGTCTTCAGTCTCCTCTTCTCCTAGGTGTAAGGTGAAGGGGCGCTCACCTGTCTTCAGTCTCCTCTTCTCCCAGCTCCTCCTGGTGTAAGGTGAAGGGGCGCTCACCTGTCTTCAGTCTCCTCTTCTCCTAGGTGTAAGGTGAAGGGGCGCTCACCTGTCTTCAGTCTCCTCTTCTCCTAGGTGTAAGGTGAAGGGGCGCTCACCTGTCTTCAGTCTCCTCTTCTCCTAGATGTAAGGTGAAGGGGCGCTCACCTGTCTTCAGTCTCCTCTTCTCCCAGCTCCTCCTAGGTGTAAGGTGAGGGGGCGCTCACCTGTCTTCAGTCTCCTCTTCTCCTAGATGTAAGGTGAAGGGGCGCTCACCTGTCTTCAGTCTCCTCTTCTCTCAGCACCTCCTGGTGTAAGGTGAAGGCGCGCTCACCTGTCTTCAGTCTCCTCTTCTCCTAGGTGTAAGGTGAAGGGGCGCTCACCTGTCTTCAGTCTCCTCTTCTCCTAGGTGTAAGGTGAAGGGGCGCTCACCTGTCTTCAGTCTCCTCTTCTCCTAGGTGTAAGGTGAAGGGGCGCTCACCTGTCTTCAGTCTCCTCTTCTCCCAGCTTCTCCAGGTGTAAGGTGAAGGGGCGCTCACCTGTCTTCAGTCTCCTCTTCTTTTAGCTCCTCCTGGTGTAAGGTGAAGGGGCGCTCACCTGTCTTCAGTCTCCTCTTCTCCTAGGTGTAAGGTGAAGGCGCGCTCACCTGTCTTCAGTCTCCTCTTCTCTCAGCTCCTCCTAGGTGTAAGGTGAAGGGGCGCTCACCTGTCTTCAGTCTCCTCTTCTCCTAGGTGTAAGGTGAAGAGGCGCTCACCTGTCTTCAGTCTCCTCTTCTCCCAGCTCCTCCTAGGTGTAAGGTGAAGGCGCGCTCACCTGTCTTCAGTCTCCTCTTCTCCCAGCTCCTCCTGGTGTAAGGTGAAGGGGTGCTCACCTGTCTTCAGTCTCCTCTTCTCCTAGGTGTAAGGTGAAGGGGCGCTCACCTGTCTTCAGTCTCCTCTTCTCCCAGCTCCTCCTGGTGTAAGGTGAAGGGGCGCTCACCTGTCTTCAGTCTCCTCTTCTCCTAGGTGTAAGGTGAAGGGGCGCTCACCTGTCTTCAGTCTCCTCTTCTCCTAGATGTAAGGTGAAGGGGCGCTCACCTGTCTTCAGTCTCCTCTTCTCCCAGCTCCTCCTAGGTGTAAGGTGAGGGGGCGCTCACCTGTCTTTAGTCTCCTCTTCTCTCAGCACCTCCTGGTGTAAGGTGAAGGCGCGCTCACCTGTCTTCAGTCTCCTCTTCTCCTAGGTGTAAGGTGAAGGGGCGCTCACCTGTCTTCAGTCTCCTCTTCTCCTAGATGTAAGGTGAAGGGGCGCTCACCTGTCTTCAGTCTCCTCTTCTCCCAGCTCCTCCTGGTGTAAGGTGAAGGGGCGCTCACCTGTCTTCAGTCTCCTCTTCTCCTAGGTGTAAGGTGAAGGGGCGGTCATCTGTCTTCAGTCTCCTCTTCTCCTAGGTGTAAGGTGAAGGGGCGCTCACCTGTCTTCAGTCTCCTCTTCTCCTAGGTGTAAGGTGAAGGTGCGCTCACCTGTCTTCAGTCTCCTCTTCTCCTAGGTGTAAGGTGAAGGGGCGCTCACCTGTCTTCAGTCTCCTCTTCTCCCAGCTCCTCCTAGGTGTAAGGTGAAGGGGCGCTCACCTGTCTTCAGTCTCCTCTTCTCTCAGCTCCTCCTAGGTGTAAGGTGAAGGGGCGCTCACCTGTCTTCAGTCTCCTCTTCTCTCAGCTCCTAGGTGTAAGGTGAAGGGGCGCTCACCTGTCTTCAGTCTCCTCTTCTCCTAGGTGTAAGGTGAGGGGGCGCTCACCTGTCTTCAGTTTCCTCTTCTCCCAGCTCCTCCTAGGTGTAAGGTGAAGGGACGCTCACCTGTCTTCAGTCTCCTCTTCTCTCAGCTCCTCCTAGGTGTAAGGTGAAGGGGCGCTCACCTGTCTTCAGTCTCCTCTTCTCCTAGGTGTAAGGTGAAGGCGCGCTCACCTGTCTTCAGTCTCCTCTTCTCTCAGCTCCTCCTAGGTGTAAGGTGAAGGGGCGCTCACCTGTCTTCAGTCTCCTCTTCTCCTAGGTGTAAGGTGAAGAGGCGCTCACCTGTCTTCAGTCTCCTCTTCTCCCAGCTCCTCCTAGGTGTAAGGTGAAGGCGCGCTCACCTGTCTTCAGTCTCCTCTTCTCCCAGCTCCTCCTGGTGTAAGGTGAAGGGGTGCTCACCTGTCTTCAGTCTCCTCTTCTCCTAGGTGTAAGGTGAAGGGGCGCTCACCTGTCTTCAGTCTCCTCTTCTCTCAGCTCCTCCTAGGTGTAAGGTGAAGGGGCGCTCACCTGTCTTCAGTCTCCTCTTCTCCTAGGTATTAGGTGAAGGGGCGCTCACCTGTCTTCAGTCTCCTCTTCTCCTAGGTGTAAGGTGAAGGGGCGCTCACCTGTCTTCAGTCTCCTCTTCTCTCAGCTCCTCCTAGCTGTAAGGTGAAGGGGCGCTCACCTGTCTTCAGTCTCCTCTTCTCCTAGGTATTAGGTGAAGGGGCGCTCACCTGTCTTCAGTCTCCTCTTCTCCCAGCTCCTCCTAGGTGTAAGGTGAAAGGGCGCTCACCTGTCTTCAGTCTCCTCTTCTCCTAGGTGTAAGGTGAAGGGGCGCTCACCTGTCTTCAGTCTCCTCTTCTCTCAGCTCCTCCTAGGTGTAAGGTGAAGGGGCGCTCACCTGTCTTCAGTCTCCTCTTCTCCTAGGTATTAGGTGAAGGGGCGCTCACCTGTCTTCAGTCTCCTCTTCTCCTAGGTATTAGGTGAAGGGGCGCTCACCTGTCTTCAGTTTCCTCTTCTCCTAGGTGTAAGGTGAAGGGGCGCTCACCTGTCTTCAGTCTCCTCTTCTCTCAGCTCCTCCTAGGTGTAAGGTGAAGGGGCGCTCACCTGTCTTCAGTCTCCTCTTCTCCTAGGTGTAAGGTGAAGGGGCGCTCACCTGTCTTTAGTCTCATCTTCTCTCAGCTCCTCCTAGGTGTAAGGTGAAGGCGCGCTCACCTGTCTTCAGTCTCCTCTTCTCCCAGCTCCCCCTAGGTGTAAGGTGAAGGGGCGCTCACCTGTCTTCAGTCTCCTCTTCTCCTAGGTGTAAGGTGAAGGGGCGCTCACCTGTCTTCAGTCTCCTCTTCTCCTAGGTGTAAGGTGAAGGCGCGCTCACCTGTCTTCAGTCTCCTCTTCTCTCAGCTCCTCCTAGGTGTAAGGTGAAGGGGCGCTCACCTGTCTTCAGTCTCCTCTTCTCCTAGGTGTAAGGTGAAGGGGCGCTCACCTGTCTTCAGTATCCTCTTCTCCTAGGTATTAGGTGAAGGGGCGCTCACCTGTCTTCAGTCTCCTCTTCTCCCAGCTCCTCCTAGGTGTAAGGTGAAGGGGCGCTCACCTGTCTTCAGTCTCCTCTTCTCCTAGGTGTAAGGTGAAGGCGCGCTCACCTGTCTTCAGTCTCCTCTTCTCTCAGCTCCTCCTAGGATTAAGGTGAAGGGGCGCTCACCTGTCTTCAGTCTCCTCTTCTCCTAGGTGTAAGGTGAAGGGGCGCTCACCTGTCTTCAGTATCCTCTTCTCCTAGGTATTAGGTGAAGGGGCGCTCACCTGTCTTCAGTCTCCTCTTCTCTCAGCACCTCCTGGTGTAAGGTGAAGGGGCGCTCACCTGTCTTCAGTCTCCTCTTCTCCTAGGTGTAAGGTGAGGGGGCGCTCACCTGTCTTCAGTCTCCTCTACTCCTAGGTGTAAGGTGAAGGGGCGCTCACCTGTCTTCAGTCTCCTCTTCTCCTAGGTGTAAGGTGAAGGGACGCTCACCTGTCTTCAGTCTCCTCTTCTCCTAGGTGTAAGGTGAAGGGGCGCTCACCTGTCTTCAGTCTCCTCTTCTCCTAGGTGTAAGGTGAGGGGGCGCTCACCTGTCTTCAGTCTCCTCTTCTCCTAGGTGTAAGGTGAGGGGGCGCTCACCTGTCTTCAGTCTCCTCTTCTCCCAGCTCCTCCTAGGTGTAAGGTGAAGGGGCGCTCACCTGTCTTCAGTCTCCTCTTCTCTCAGCTCCTCCTAGGTGTAAGGTGAAGGCGCGCTCACCTGTCTTCAGTCTCCTCTTCTCCCAGCTCCTCCTAGGTGTAAGGTGAAGGGGCGCTCACCTGTCTTCAGTCTCCTCTTCTCTCAGCTCCTCCTAGGTGTAAGGTGAAGGGGCGCTCACCTGTCTTCAGTCTCCTCTTCTCCTAGATGTAAGGTGAAGAGGCGCTCACCTGTCTTCAGTCTCCTCTTCTCCTAGGTGAAGGTGAAGGGGCGCTCACCTGTCTTCAGTATCCTCTTCTCCTAGGTATTAGGTGAAGGGGCGCTCACCTGTCTTCAGTCTCCTCTTCTCCCAGCTCCTCCTAGGTGTAAGGTGAAAGGGCGCTCACCTGTCTTCAGTCTCCTCTTCTCCTAGGTATTAGGTGAAGGGGCGCTCACCTGTCTTCAGTCTCCTCTTCTCCTAGGTGTAAGGTGAAGGGGCGCTCACCTGTCTTCAGTCTCCTCTTCTCTCAGCTCCTCCTAGGTGTAAGGTGAAGGGGCGCTCACCTGTCTTCAGTCTCCTCTTCTCCTAGGTATTAGGTGAAGGGGCGCTCACCTGTCTTCAGTCTCCTCTTCTCCTAGGTGTAAGGTGAAGGGGCGCTCACCTGTCTTCAGTCTCCTCTTCTCTCAGCTCCTCCTAGCTGTAAGGTGAAGGGGCGCTCACCTGTCTTCAGTCTCCTCTTCTCCTAGGTATTAGGTGAAGGGGCGCTCACCTGTCTTCAGTCTCCTCTTCTCCCAGCTCCTCCTAGGTGTAAGGTGAAAGGGCGCTCACCTGTCTTCAGTCTCCTCTTCTCCTAGGTGTAAGGTGAAGGGGCGCTCACCTGTCTTCAGTCTCCTCTTCTCTCAGCTCCTCCTAGGTGTAAGGTGAAGGGGCGCTCACCTGTCTTCAGTCTCCTCTTCTCCTAGGTATTAGGTGAAGGGGCGCTCACCTGTCTTCAGTCTCCTCTTCTCCTAGGTATTAGGTGAAGGGGCGCTCACCTGTCTTCAGTTTCCTCTTCTCCTAGGTGTAAGGTGAAGGGGCGCTCACCTGTCTTCAGTCTCCTCTTCTCTCAGCTCCTCCTAGGTGTAAGGTGAAGGGGCGCTCACCTGTCTTCAGTCTCCTCTTCTCCTAGGTGTAAGGTGAAGGGGCGCTCACCTGTCTTTAGTCTCATCTTCTCTCAGCTCCTCCTAGGTGTAAGGTGAAGGCGCGCTCACCTGTCTTCAGTCTCCTCTTCTCCCAGCTCCCCCTAGGTGTAAGGTGAAGGGGCGCTCACCTGTCTTCAGTCTCCTCTTCTCCTAGGTGTAAGGTGAAGGGGCGCTCACCTGTCTTCAGTCTCCTCTTCTCCTAGGTGTAAGGTGAAGGCGCGCTCACCTGTCTTCAGTCTCCTCTTCTCTCAGCTCCTCCTAGGTGTAAGGTGAAGGGGCGCTCACCTGTCTTCAGTCTCCTCTTCTCCTAGGTGTAAGGTGAAGGGGCGCTCACCTGTCTTCAGTATCCTCTTCTCCTAGGTATTAGGTGAAGGGGCGCTCACCTGTCTTCAGTCTCCTCTTCTCCCAGCTCCTCCTAGGTGTAAGGTGAAGGGGCGCTCACCTGTCTTCAGTCTCCTCTTCTCCTAGGTGTAAGGTGAAGGCGCGCTCACCTGTCTTCAGTCTCCTCTTCTCTCAGCTCCTCCTAGGATTAAGGTGAAGGGGCGCTCACCTGTCTTCAGTCTCCTCTTCTCCTAGGTGTAAGGTGAAGGGGCGCTCACCTGTCTTCAGTATCCTCTTCTCCTAGGTATTAGGTGAAGGGGCGCTCACCTGTCTTCAGTCTCCTCTTCTCTCAGCACCTCCTGGTGTAAGGTGAAGGGGCGCTCACCTGTCTTCAGTCTCCTCTTCTCCTAGGTGTAAGGTGAGGGGGCGCTCACCTGTCTTCAGTCTCCTCTACTCCTAGGTGTAAGGTGAAGGGGCGCTCACCTGTCTTCAGTCTCCTCTTCTCCTAGGTGTAAGGTGAAGGGACGCTCACCTGTCTTCAGTCTCCTCTTCTCCTAGGTGTAAGGTGAAGGGGCGCTCACCTGTCTTCAGTCTCCTCTTCTCCTAGGTGTAAGGTGAGGGGGCGCTCACCTGTCTTCAGTCTCCTCTTCTCCTAGGTGTAAGGTGAGGGGGCGCTCACCTGTCTTCAGTCTCCTCTTCTCCCAGCTCCTCCTAGGTGTAAGGTGAAGGGGCGCTCACCTGTCTTCAGTCTCCTCTTCTCTCAGCTCCTCCTAGGTGTAAGGTGAAGGCGCGCTCACCTGTCTTCAGTCTCCTCTTCTCCCAGCTCCTCCTAGGTGTAAGGTGAAGGGGCGCTCACCTGTCTTCAGTCTCCTCTTCTCTCAGCTCCTCCTAGGTGTAAGGTGAAGGGGCGCTCACCTGTCTTCAGTCTCCTCTTCTCCCAGCTCCTCCTAGGTGTAAGGTGAAGGTGACATCACGTGTTACTCTCCATAGTAATGAGGAATATAATGAGGTGACATCACACGTTACTCCCCATAGTAATGAGGTATATAACGAGGTGACATCACACGTTACTCTCCATAGTAATGAGGTATATAACGAGTTGACATCACACGTTACTCCCCATAGTAATGAGGAATATAATGAGGTGACATCACACGTTACTCCCCATAGTAATGAGGTATATAACGAGGTGACATCACGTGTTACTCTCCATAGTTTTGAGGTATATATTGAGGTGACATCACACGTTACTCCCCATAGTAATGAGGTATATAATGAGGTGACATCACACGTTACTCCCCATAGTAATGAGGAATATAATGAGATGACATCACACGTTACTCCCCATAGTAATGTTACTCTCCATTAGTGATGTACGAACATTGGTCGGGATGGTTCGCGATCGCGCAAACGCGATCAAATGTTTGCCAACCGCAAGTTTGCGGCGGGCCCCATTCACTTTATTGGCAGGCGAACCTGAAAAACTTTCAGGTCATATTTGCAGCCACCAAATACTCAGTAGAAGCGCACAAATCATCCCACAACATGGACAGTGACATACCAGAGGGGGGTCGATGGCAAAAATTCCCACAAAACATATGTATCTTAATCAGGGGACATTTTTATGCGTCTTAAAGGGAAATTCTCTGAAATGTGCCCTGCTGGAGCCTAGAAAATTTTTATTTTAGGCCACGGGAGTACGGGCCCCAAACATTAGGCATTCACCGGACAGAAAAGATCAAGTGATTGTGGCTGGAGGTAAATTACACGGTAAATGGATATCAATTTTACTGAAGTCCAGTACTAATACAGGTCAAATACATATGTTTAAAAGAACTACAATTGGATTAAAAACATGGCCAACGAAATCCCCCCTTTATGAAAAAAACCCTAATGATAATAGTTGAAACACGTGGTCGTCACAGTTGTTGAATTTCTACGAGGCCCCAAACATTAGGCATTCACTGGACAGAAAAGGCCTTTTATGTCGCTGTATATACATAAGACACGGACCATTATTTGTTCTGTGTGGTGGCGGATATGTGTGGGCTGGCATGAGGAAATTCAATTAAACGTGGTCGTCACAGGTGTTGAATTCCTCCGAGATCCATGCCTCATTCATTTTTAGAAATGTGAGGTAGTCCACACTGTCGTGAGCTAGGCGAGTGCGCTTATCGGTCACGATCCTCCCCCTGCTGCGCTGAACGTCCTTTCGGACAGGACACTGGACGACGGGCAAGCCAAGAACTCCATGGCAAATTGTGCCAACTCTGGCCAGAGGTCAAGCCTGCCCACCCAGTAGTCCAGGGGTTCCTCGCTTCTCAGAGCATCCACATCGGACGTTTACCCGATGTAGTCGGACATCTGTTCCCTGAGGCTGGATCCGGAGGGCGGCTGTCGATGGGTTGGCTACAAGAATGATCTCATATCAGATGTGACCAACACATCTTCACACCGCCCTCTTCTTGCATGCGCTGTAGGATTGGTACCTGCAACTGTTTCGCTGTGGGTGGAAATTCCTCTGCCAGCGCCCGCAACAGCAGAATGCAGCATCTCTCGCAGCAAGGCCTGGAAATGCTGCATACTGACAGCCCTCTGTGATGCTGGTAATAGAACATTTTGTGTTTGTACCGGGCGTCTAAGTACGTTACCACCCAGTACTGGTCCTTTCCCTTTATGCTTTTTATACGGGGGTCCCTCTTCAAACACTGGAGCATGAAGGCCCCCATTTGCACTAAACTGGAAGCGGTGGAGCGGCCTGGCTCCTGCTCATCGCCCAGGAGAATGTCGTCCTCGGTCTCCTCCCCCCCATCCACGGACAACACCACGGATCCCAGAAAGGTTTAAAGCCTGCTCTTCTTGCTCCTCCTCCGCCCCGACACCATCCTCCTCTGACTCCTCTTCAGACTCCTGCTGACTTGTCTCAGATGGAGTAGCCCCCCCTGGGAATTCATCCAGCATTGCGACTTCCTCATCCTCCTGCTCCTCGGCGGCTTGATCAATGACACGACGCAATGCACGCTCCAGAAAGAAGGTGTAAGGTACGATGTCACTGATGGTGCCCTGGTTGTGACTGACCAGTTTGGTGATCTCCTCAAATGGCCGCAGAAGTCTGCATGCGTCGCGCATGAGCAGCCACTGGCGCGGTGAAAAGAAACCAAGCTCCCCAGGATCTGTCCTGCCGCAGAGTTCGTACAGGTAGTCGTTAACGGCACGTCTCTGCTGGAGCAGCCTATCAAGCATATACAAGGTGGAGTTCCAGCGCGTCGGGCAGTCACAAATCAGACGTCTGACGGGCAGGTGGTGTCACCGCTGAACATCAGCAAGGCGAGCCATGGCCGTGTAAGATCTTCTGAAATGGGCAGAGATTTTCCTGGCCTGCCGCAAGACGTCCTGGACTCCAGGGACAGGGTTAGCCACTGATCGGCCTGTGACCGCAGAGCTGAAAGCAGTGCAGGACCGGTGTGGATCTTGGCTTCCAGGCACAACAGACACAGCACAGCATGGCCACGTTGGGCAAGAGGATTATCCGGCATCATCATCTTTTTTTGCTCGAACATTTGGGCCACGGAAGCCTGCCTTCTGCCAGATGAACGCGACGACGGCAGGTGGAAGGTGGAGTAGAGGACTAATGGGAGGAGAAGAGGCAGGACGTGGAGCGCCGGGAGTGTGGCTTTGTGGGTTCTGACAGTGTTGCCCCCACTGGGCACGGTGATGGGAGGCCAGGTGCCTTCTTAAGGCGGTCGTCCCCAGGTGAGTGTTGGGCTTACCGCCACTTATGCGTTGACAGCACAGGCTGCAGATGGCAACACTATTATCAGCAGCGGACACGTTAAAAAAAAGCCCACAAGCAAAAGACTGAATGTAAAATGGCGGCCACAACGCTATACCGGAAGTGACGGGGCCGCACAGGAATCAGCAGGAGGAGGGTGTGTGCGGCGCTGCACAAGCGCACATCCACTGGATTAGCAAAAAATCATTGTAGCGGGAGAAGGACTTCATGCGCATGCGCGAAACCGTACATCGCGCGTGCGCACTTAGGAGTTGGTAGATGCTCCAGCACAAAATGTTCCATCAGGAGCGCACAAATCATCAGGAACAGTTCATCATTACCGCAGAGCTGAGCGAAGAATATTGAGGTCACCACATAGCAGAGCTGAGTGCGGGATATTGGTGTCCCTCAATGTCCCTCGGTGTACGGTTTCGCGCATGAAGTCCTTCTCCCGCGGCGCTGCAATTATTTTTTGCTAAACCAGTGGATGTGCGCTTGCGCAGCGCCGCACACACCCTCCAGCTGATTCCTGTGCGGCCGCTTCACTTCCGGTATAGCGTTCTGGCAAAGTATAGAAATCTGGCAGAACACCGGCGTCCCGGGAGCGCCAGATGTGACCGTGCATGGTGGATGGCTCGCTCCAGATACATTTGCAGTCTTCTGTTTGCCTCCTGTGCCCTGCGAGCTCTGCCTGCTTCTCCTCCCTATCTGCTGCTCCGTCTCTCCCTCTGATCTCCCCTCCTCTTCCTCTCTTGTGGGCACCCACGTGACGTCCATCGACATGACATCATCGTCACCTTCACCACCACTGACATTAGAGATCTCGGAGTAGGCAGCAATAGCGGGGACCACCCTCCTTGGGCTGATCTGGGTAATGTCGTCAGACTGCTGGGTGCAGATAGAGAGGATGAGGAGGGTGCAGAGACAGAGGATGAGGAGGGTGCAGATACAGAGGATGAGGAGGGTGCAGATACAGAGGATGAGGAGGGTGCAGAGACAGAGGATGAGGAGGGTGCAGATAGAGAGGATGAGGAGGGTGCAGATAGAGAGGATGAGGAGGGTGCAGATAGAGAGGATGAGGAGGGTGCAGATAGAGAGGATGAGGAGGGTGCAGAGACAGAGGATGAGGAGGGTGCAGAGACAGAGGATGAGGAGGGTGCAGATACAGAGGATGAGGAGGGTGCAGAGACAGAGGATGAGGAGGGTGCAGATAGAGAGGATGAGGAGGGTGCAGATAGAGAGGATGAGGAGGGTGCAGATAGAGAGGATGAGGAGGGTGCAGATAGAGAGGATGAGGAGGGTGCAGAGACAGAGGATGAGGAGGGTGCAGAGACAGAGGATGAGGAGGGTGCAGAGACAGAGGATGAGGAGGGTGCAGAGACAGAGGATGAGGAGGGTGCAGAGGATGAGGAGGGTGCAGATAGAGAGGATGAGGAGGGTGCAGATACAGAGGATGAGGAGGGTGCAGATAGAGAGGATGAGGAGGGTGCAGATAGAGAGGATGAGGAGGGTGCAGATAGAGAGGATGAGGAGGGTGCAGATAGAGAGGATGAGGAGGGTGCAGATAGAGAGGATGAGGAGGGTGCAGATACAGAGGATGAGGAGGGTGCAGAGACAGAGGATGAGGAGGGTGCAGATACAGAGGATGAGGAGGGTGCAGATACAGAGGATGAGGAGGGTGCAGATACAGAGGATGAGGAGGGTGCAGATACAGAGGATGAGGAGGGTGCAGATACAGAGGATGAGGAGGGTGCAGAGACAGAGGATGAGGAGGGTGCAGAGGATGAGGAGGGTGCAGATAGAGAGGATGAGGAGGGTGCAGAGGATGAGGAGGGTGCAGATAGAGAGGATGAGGAGGGTGCAGATAGAGAGGATGAGGAGGGTGCAGATAGAGAGGATGAGGAGGGTGCAGATAGAGAGGATGAGGAGGGTGCAGAGACAGAGGATGAGGAGGGTGCAGAGACAGAGGATGAGGAGGGTGCAGAGGATGAGGAGGGTGCAGATAGAGAGGATGAGGAGGGTGCAGATACAGAGGATAAGGAGGGTGCAGATACAGAGGATGAGGAGGGTGCAGAGACAGAGGATGAGGAGGGTGCAGATAGAGAGGATGAGGAGGGTGCAGATACAGAGGATGAGGAGGGTGCAGATAGAGAGGATGAGGAGGGTGCAGAGACAGAGGATGAGGAGGGTGCAGAGACAGAGGATGAGGAGGGTGCAGAGACAGAGGATGAGGAGGGTGCAGATAGAGAGGATGAGGAGGGTGCAGATAGAGAGGATGAGGAGGGTGCAGATAGAGAGGATGAGGAGGGTGCAGATAGAGAGGATGAGGAGGGTGCAGATAGAGAGGATGAGGAGGGTGCAGAGACAGAGGATGAGGAGGGTGCAGAGACAGAGGATGAGGAGGGTGCAGATACAGAGGATGAGGAGGGTGCAGAGACAGAGGATGAGGAGGGTGCAGAGACAGGATGAGGAGGGTGCAGAGGATGAGGAGGGTGCAGAGACAGAGGATGAGGAGGGTGCAGAAGAGGATGAGGAGGGTGCAGAGACAGAGGATGAGGAGGGTGCAGAAGAGGATGAGGAGGGTGCAGAAGAGGATGAGGAGGGTGCAGAGACAGAGGATGAGGAGGGTGCAGAAGAGGAAGGCTGAATGAGCCACTCAACCAACTCTGGTGCGTCCTTTGACGTACTCGCACGCACCTTCTCCAACTTCCTACTTAGGCTCCGGCCTGGTGCTCCTGCCCGACCCCGACCACCCCTGCGGAACGGCCTCCTCCTCTGCCTGTCATTTTCTAAATGACCCGGAGACAAAGTCCTTATAGAAGAGCAGTGTTTGTGGAAGCAGGTATATCGCAGCCCTCAATCAGTTTTCGGGGCCAACAGGTAAATCACACCAGTAGAAATGACTTGTCCCAGTAACGCTTGTCCCTCTATATACCTGCAGTATCTCAGCAGAACCGCACACGACTGCGCACAATACACATGCGCTATATAGAAAGTATATTATAAGTGTATTACACCCCTCTGTGTATCCCACCTATCGATAGCACATCTATACCGGTCCTTACAAGGACTTTTGTGGCCCTATTACCCAGTGTTTGGTGTCCCTAACAGCCTGTCCTGCTCCGCACAGCGACCTCTCCCTACACTGGGAACACACTGAATGTAAAATGGCGGCCAGATCAGGTCTATTTATAGGGTAGGGGGTGTGTCCATGTGCTGAAACCTCTCCATTGGCCGTCCTGTACCACCTGATGGACGGGTCAGGGGTCAAAGTTCTTACAATGTAAAAGAATATGGCGCAGGCGAATATCTCCATATGTTTGGCGAACCGCGAACGAGCAAAGTTCGCCGCGAAACGACCGCTGGGCGAACAACGAAGCTATCTCTAATCTATACAGTAATGAGGAATATAACGAGGTGACATCACACGTTACTCTCCATAGTAATGAGGAATATAACGAGGTGACATCACACGTTACTCTCCATAGTAATGAGGAATATAACTAGGTGACATCACACGTTACTCTCCATAGTAATGAGGAATATAACAAGGTGACATCACACGTTACTCTCCATAGTAATGAGGAATATAACGAGGTGACATCACACGTTACTCTCCATAGTAATGAGGAATATAACGAGGTGACATCACACGTTACTCTCCATAGTAATGAGGAATATAACGAGGTGACATCACACGTTACTCTCCATAGTAATGAGGAATATAACGAGGTGACATCACACGTTACTCTCCATAGTAATGAGGAATATAACGAGGTGACATCACACGTTACTCTCCATAGTAATGAGGAATATAACGAGGTGACATCACACGTTACTCTCCATAGTAATGAGGAATATAACGAGGTGACATCACACGTTACTCTCCATAGTAATGGGGAATATAATGAGGTGACATGACACGTTACTCTCCATAGTAATAGTGAATATAACAAGGTGACATCACACGTTACTCTCCATAGTAATGAGGAATATAACGAGGTGACATCACACGTTACTCTCCATAGTAATGAGGAATATAACGAGGTGACATCACACGTTACTCTCCATAGTAATGAGGAATATAACGAGGTGACATCACACGTTACTCTCCATAGTAATGAGGAATATAACGAGGTGACATCACACGTTACTCTCCATAGTAATGAGGAATATAACGAGGTGACATCACACGTTACTCTCCATAGTAATGAGGAATATAACGAGGTGACATCACACGTTACTCTCCATAGTAATGAGGAATATAACTAGGTGACATCACACGTTACTCTCCATAGTAATGAGGAATATAACAAGGTGACATCACACGTTACTCTCCATAGTAATGAGGAATATAACGAGGTGACATCACACGTTACTCTCCATAGTAATGAGGAATATAACGAGGTGACATCACACGTTACTCTCCATAGTAATGAGGAATATAACTAGGTGACATCACACGTTACTCTCCATAGTAATGAGGAATATAACAAGGTGACATCACACGTTACTCTCCATAGTAATGAGGAATATAACGAGGTGACATCACACGTTACTCTCCATAGTAATGAGGAATATAACGAGGTGACATCACACGTTACTCTCCATAGTAATGAGGAATATAACAAGGTGACATCACACGTTACTCTCCATAGTAATGAGGAATATAACGAGGTGACATCACACGTTACTCTCCATAGTAATGAGGAATATAACGAGGTGACATCACACGTTACTCTCCATAGTAATGAGGAATATAACGAGGTGACATCACACGTTACTCTCCATAGTAATGAGGAATATAACGAGGTGACATCACACGTTACTCTCCATAGTAATGGGGAATATAATGAGGTGACATGACACGTTACTCTCCATAGTAATAGTGAATATAACAAGGTGACATCACACGTTACTCTCCATAGTAATGAGGAATATAACGAGGTGACATCACACGTTACTCTCCATAGTAATGAGGAATATAACGAGGTGACATCACACGTTACTCTCCATAGTAATGAGGAATATAACGAGGTGACATCACACGTTACTCTCCATAGTAATGAGGAATATAACGAGGTGACATCACACGTTACTCTCCATAGTAATGAGGAATATAACGAGGTGACATCACACGTTACTCTCCATAGTAATGAGGAATATAACGAGGTGACATCACACGTTACTCTCCATAGTAATGAGGAATATAACGAGGTGACATCACACGTTACTCTCCATAGTAATGAGGAATATAACGAGGTGACATCACACGTTACTCTCCATAGTAATGAGGAATATAACGAGGTGACATCACACGTTACTCTCCATAGTAATGAGGAATATAACGAGGTGACATCACACGTTACTCTCCATAGTAATGAGGAATATAACGAGGTGACATCACACGTTACTCTCCATAGTAATGAGGAATATGACGAGGTGACATCACACGTTACTCTCCATAGTAATGGGGAATATAACGAGGTGACATCACACGTTACTCTCCATAGTAATGAGGAATATGACGAGGTGACATCACACGTTACTAACCATAGTAATGAGGAATATAACGAGGTGACATCACACGTTACTCTCCACAGTAATGGTGAATATAACAAGGTGACATCACACGTTACTCTCCATAGTAATGAGGAATAAAACAAGGTGACATGACACGTTACTCTCCACAGTAATGGGGAATATAACGAGGTGACATCACACGTTACTTTCCATAGTAATGAGGAATATAACGAGGTGACATGACACGTTACTCTCCACAGTAATGGTGAATATAACAAGGTGACATCACACGTTACTCTCCATAGTAATGAGGAATATAACAAGGTGACATGACACGTTACTCTCCACAGTAATGGGGAATATAACGAGGTGACATCACACGTTACTCTCCATAGTAATGGGGAATATAACGAGGTGACATCACACGTTACTCTCCATAGCAATGAGGAATATAACGAGGTGACATCACACGTTACTCTCCACAGTAATGAGGAATATAACGAGGTGACATCACACGTTACTCCCCATAGTAATGAGGAATATAACAAGGTGAAATCACACGTTACTCTCCATAGTAATGAGAAATAAAACGAAGTGACATCACACGTTACTCTCCATAGTAATGAGGAATATAACGAGGTGACATCACACGTTACTCTCCATAGCAATGAGGAATATAACGAGGTGACATCACACGTTACTCTCCATAGCAATGAGGAATATAACGAGGTGACATCACACGTTACTCTCCATAGTAATGGGGAATATAACGAGGTGACATCACACGTTACTCCCCATAGTAATGAGGAATATAACGAGGTGACATCACACGTTACTCTCCATAGTAATGAGGAATATGACGAGGTGACATCACACGTTACTCTCCACAGTAATGAGGAATATGACGAGGTGACATCACACGTTACTCTCCATAGCAATGAGGAATATAACGAGGTGACATCACATGTTACTCTCCATAGTAATGAGTAATACAACGAGTTGACATCACACGTTACTCTCCATAGCAATGAGGAATATAACGAGGTGACATCACACGTTACTCTCCATAGTAATGAGGAATAAAACGAGGTGACATCACACGTTACTCTCCACAGCAATGGGGAATAAAACGAGGTGACATCACACGTTACTCTCCATAGTAATGGGGAACATAACGAGGTGACATCACACGTTACTCTCCATAGTAATGAGGAATATGACGAGGTGACATCACACGTTACTCTCCACAGTAATGAGGAATAAAACGAGGTGACATCACACGTTACTCTCCATAGTAATGAGGAATATAACGAGGTGACATCACA
This sequence comes from Bufo bufo, assembly GCF_905171765.1. Classification (NCBI taxonomy): domain Eukaryota; kingdom Metazoa; phylum Chordata; class Amphibia; order Anura; family Bufonidae; genus Bufo; species Bufo bufo. Next base: position 839,657,573 of record NC_053389.1, on the reverse strand, counting down.
CGTTACTCTCCATAGTAATGAGGAATATAACGAGGTGACATGACACGTTACTCTCCATAGTAATGAGGAATATAACGAGGTGACATCACACGTTACTCTCCACAGCAATGGGGAATAAAACGAGGTGACATCACACGTTACTCTCCATAGTAATGGGGTATATAACGAGGTGACATCACACGTTACTCTCCACAGTAATGAGGAATAAAACGAGGTGACATCACACGTTACTCTCCATAGTAATGAGGAATATAACGAGGTGACATCACACGTTACTCTCCACAGTAATGAGGAATATAACGAGGTGACATCACACGTTACTCTCCATAGTAATGGGGAATATAACGAGGTGACATCACACGTTACTCTCCACAGCAATGGGGAATATGACGAGGTGACATCACACGTTACTCTCCATAGTAATGAGGAATATGACGAGGTGACATCACACGTTACTCCCCATAGTAATGAGGAATATAACGAGGTGACATCACATGTTACTCTCCATAGTAATGGGGAATATAACGAGGTGACATCACATGTTACTCTCCTTAGTAATGAGGAATATAACGAGGTGACATCACACGTTACTCTCCATAGCAATGAGGAATATAACGAGGTGACATCACACGTTACTCTCCATAGTAATGGGGAATATAACGAGGTGACATCACACGTTACTCTCCACAGTAATGAGGAATATAACGAGGTGACATCACACGTTACTCTCCATAGTAATGAGGAATATAACGAGGTGACATCACACGTTACTCTCTATAGTAATGAGGAATATAACGAGGTGACATCACACGTTACTCCCCATAGTAATGAGGAATATAACGAGGTGACATCACACATTACTCTCCATAGTAATGAGGAATATAACGAGGTGACATCACACGTTACTCTCCATAGTAATGAGGAATATAACGAGGTGACATGACACGTTACTCTCCACAGTAATGAGGAATATAACGAGGTGACATCACACGTTACTCTCAACAGCAATGGGGAATAAAACGAGGTGACATCACACGTTACTCTCCATAGTAATGGGGAATATAACGAGGCGACATCACACGTTACTCTCCATAGTAATGAGGAATATAACGAGGTGACATCACACGTTACTCTCCATAGTAATGGGGAATATAACGAGGCGACATCACACGTTACTCTCCATAGTAATGAGGAATATAACGAGGTGACATCACACGTTACTCTCCACAGTAATGGGGAATATAACGAGGTGACATCACACGTTACTCTCCATAGTAATGAGGAATATAACGAGGTGACATCACACGTTACTCTCCATAGTAATGAGGAATATAACGAGGTGACATCACACGTTACTCTCCATAGTAATAGGGAATATAACAAGGTGACATCACACGTTACTCTCCATAGTAATGAGGAATATAACGAGGTGACATCACACGTTACTCTCCACAGTAATAGTGAATATAACGAGGTGACATCACACGTTACTCTCCACAGTAATGAGGAATATAACGAGGTGACATCACACGTTACTCTCCACAGTAATGGGGAATATAACGAGGTGACATCACACGTTACTCTCCATAGTAATGAGGAATATAACGAGGTGACATCACACGTTACTCTCCATAGTAATAGGGAATATAACGAGGTGACATCACACGTTACTCTCCATAGTAATAGGGAATATAACAAGGTGACATCACACGTTACTCTCCATAGTAATGAGGAATATAACGAGGTGACATCACACGTTACTCTCCACAGTAATGGGGAATATAACGAGGTGACATCACACGTTACTCTCCATAGTAATGAGGAATATAACGAGGTGACATCACACGTTACTCTCCATAGTAATGAGGAATATAACGAGGTGACATCACACGTTACTCTCCATAGTAATAGGGAATATAACGAGGTGACATCACACGTTACTCTCCATAGTAATAGGGAATATAACAAGGTGACATCACACGTTACTCTCCATAGTAATGAGGAATATAACGAGGTGACATCACACGTTACTCTCCACAGTAATAGTGAATATAACGAGGCGACATCACACGTTACTCTCCACAGTAATGAGGAATATAACGAGGTGACATCACACGTTACTCTCCATAGTAATGAGGAATATGACGAGGTGACATCACACGTTACTCTCCATAGTAATGAGGAATATGACGAGGTGACATCACACGTTACTCTCCATAGTAATGAGGAATATAACGAGGTGACATCACACGTTACTCTCCATAATAATGGGGAATATAACGAGGTGACATCACACGTTACTCTCCATAGTAATGAGGAATAAAATGAGGTGACATCACACGTTACTCTCCATAGTAATGAGAAATATAACGAGGTGACATCACATGTTACTCTCATTAGTAATGAGGAATATAACGAGGTGACATCACACGTTACTCTCCACAGTAAAGATGAATAAAACGAGGTGACATCACACGTTACTCTCCATAGTAATGAGGAATAAAATGAGGTGACATCACACGTTACTCTCCACAGTAATGAGGTATATAATGAGGTAACATCACACGTTACTCTCCACAGTAAAGATGAATAAAACGAGGTGACATCACACGTTACTCTCCATAGCAATGAGGAATATAACGAGGTGACATCACACGTTACTCTCCATAGTAATGAGGAATATAACGAGGTGACATCACACGTTACTCTCCATAGTAATGAGGAATATAACGAGGTGACATCACACGTTACTCTCCATAGTAATGAGGAATATAACGAGGTGACATCACACGTTACTCTCCATAGTAATGAGGAATATAACGAGGTGACATCACACGTTACTCTCCATAGTAATGAGGAATATAACGAGGTGACATCACACGTTACTCTCCATAGTAATGAGGAATATAACGAGGTGACATCACACGTTACTCTCCATAGTAATGAGGAATATAACGAGGTGACATCACACGTTACTCTCCATAGTAATGAGGAATATAACGAGGTGACATCACACGTTACTCTCCATAGTAATGAGGAATATAACGAGGTGACATCACACGTTACTCTCCATAGTAATGAGGAATATAACGAGGTGACATCACACGTTACTCTCCATAGTAATGAGGAATATGACGAGGTGACATCACACGTTACTCTCCATAGTAATGGGGAATATAACGAGGTGACATCACACGTTACTCTCCATAGTAATGAGGAATATGACGAGGTGACATCACACGTTACTAACCATAGTAATGAGGAATATGACGAGGTGACATCACACGTTACTCTCCATAGTAATGGGGAATATAACGAGGTGACATCACACGTTACTCTCCATAGCAATGAGGAATATAACGAGGTGACATCACACGTTACTCTCCACAGTAATGAGGAATATAACGAGGTGACATCACACGTTACTCCCCATAGTAATGAGGAATATAACAAGGTGAAATCACACGTTACTCTCCATAGTAATGAGAAATAAAACGAAGTGACATCACACGTTACTCTCCATAGTAATGAGGAATATAACGAGGTGACATCACACGTTACTCTCCACAGCAATGGGGAATAAAACGAGGTGACATCACACGTTACTCTCCATAGTAATGGGGAACATAACGAGGTGACATCACACGTTACTCTCCATAGTAATGAGGAATATGACGAGGTGACATCACACGTTACTCTCCACAGTAATGAGGAATAAAACGAGGTGACATCACACGTTACTCTCCATAGTAATGAGGAATATAACGAGGTGACATCACACGTTACTCTCCATAGTAATGAGGAATATAACGAGGTGACATGACACGTTACTCTCCATAGTAATGAGGAATATAACGAGGTGACATCACACGTTACTCTCCACAGCAATGGGGAATAAAACGAGGTGACATCACACGTTACTCTCCATAGTAATGGGGTATATAACGAGGTGACATCACACGTTACTCTCCACAGTAATGAGGAATAAAACGAGGTGACATCACACGTTACTCTCCATAGTAATGAGGAATATAACGAGGTGACATCACACGTTACTCTCCACAGTAATGAGGAATATAACGAGGTGACATCACACGTTACTCTCCATAGTAATGGGGAATATAACGAGGTGACATCACACGTTACTCTCCACAGCAATGGGGAATATGACGAGGTGACATCACACGTTACTCTCCATAGTAATGAGGAATATGACGAGGTGACATCACACGTTACTCCCCATAGTAATGAGGAATATAACGAGGTGACATCACATGTTACTCTCCATAGTAATGGGGAATATAACGAGGTGACATCACATGTTACTCTCCTTAGTAATGAGGAATATAACGAGGTGACATCACACGTTACTCTCCATAGCAATGAGGAATATAACGAGGTGACATCACACGTTACTCTCCATAGTAATGGGGAATATAACGAGGTGACATCACACGTTACTCTCCACAGTAATGAGGAATATAACGAGGTGACATCACACGTTACTCTCCATAGTAATGAGGAATATAACGAGGTGACATCACACGTTACTCTCTATAGTAATGAGGAATATAACGAGGTGACATCACACGTTACTCCCCATAGTAATGAGGAATATAACGAGGTGACATCACACATTACTCTCCATAGTAATGAGGAATATAACGAGGTGACATCACACGTTACTCTCCATAGTAATGAGGAATATAACGAGGTGACATGACACGTTACTCTCCACAGTAATGAGGAATATAACGAGGTGACATCACACGTTACTCTCAACAGCAATGGGGAATAAAACGAGGTGACATCACACGTTACTCTCCATAGTAATGGGGAATATAACGAGGCGACATCACACGTTACTCTCCATAGTAATGAGGAATATAACGAGGTGACATCACACGTTACTCTCCATAGTAATGGGGAATATAACGAGGCGACATCACACGTTACTCTCCATAGTAATGAGGAATATAACGAGGTGACATCACACGTTACTCTCCATAATAATGGGGAATATAACGAGGTGACATCACACGTTACTCTCCATAGTAATGAGGAATAAAATGAGGTGACATCACACGTTACTCTCCATAGTAATGAGAAATATAACGAGGTGACATCACATGTTACTCTCATTAGTAATGAGGAATATAACGAGGTGACATCACACGTTACTCTCCACAGTAAAGATGAATAAAACGAGGTGACATCACACGTTACTCTCCATAGTAATGAGGAATAAAATGAGGTGACATCACACGTTACTCTCCACAGTAATGAGGTATATAATGAGGTAACATCACACGTTACTCTCCACAGTAAAGATGAATAAAACGAGGTGACATCACACGTTACTCTCCATAGCAATGAGGAATATAACGAGGTGACATCACACGTTACTCTCCACAGTAATGAGGTATATAATGAGGTGACATCACACGTTACTCTCCATAGTAATGAGGAATATAACGAGATGACATCACACGTTACTCTCCATAGTAATGAGGAATATAACGAGGTGACATCACACGTTACTCCCCATAGTAATGAGGAATATAACGAGGTGACATCACACATTACTCTCCATAGTAATGAGGAATATAACGAGGTGACATCACACGTTACTCTCCATAGTAATGAGGAATATAACGAGGTGACATGACGCGTTACTCTCCATAGTAATGAGAAATATAACGAGGTGACATTACACGTTACTCTCCACAGTAATGAGGAATATAACGAGGTGACATCACACGTTACTCTCCATAGTAATGGGGAATATAACGAGGTGACATCACACGTTACTCTCCACAGCAATGGGGAATAAAACGAGGTGACATCACACGTTACTCTCCATAGTAATGAGGAATATGACGAGGTGACATCACACGTTACTCTCCATAGTAATGAGGAATATAACGAGGTGACATCACACGTTACTCTCCATAGTAATAGGGAATATAACAAGGTGACATCACACGTTACTCTCCATAGTAATGAGGAATATAACGAGGTGACATCACACGTTACTCTCAACAGCAATGAGGAATATAACGAGGTGACATCACACGTTACTCTCCACAGTAATGAGGTATATAATGAGGTGACATCACACGTTACTCTCCATAGTAATGAGGAATATAACGAGGTGACATCACACGTTACTCTCAACAGCAATGAGGAATATAACGAGGTGACATCACACGTTACTCTCCACAGCAATGGGGAATAAAACGAGGTGACATCACACGTTACTCTCCATAGTAATGAGGAATATGACGAGGTGACATCACACGTTACTCTCCATAGTAATGAGGAATATAACGAGGTGACATCACACGTTACTCTCCATAGTAATAGGGAATATAACAAGGTGACATCACACGTTACTCTCCATAGTAATGAGGAATATAACGAGGTGACATCACACGTTACTCTCCACAGTAATAGTGAATATAACGAGGTGACATCACACGTTACTCTCCACAGTAATGAGGAATATAACGAGGTGACATCACACGTTACTCTCCATAGTAATGAGGAATATAACGAGGTGACATCACACGTTACTCTCCATAGTAATAGGGAATATAACGAGGTGACATCACACGTTACTCTCCATAGTAATAGGGAATATAACAAGGTGACATCACACGTTACTCTCCATAGTAATGAGGAATATAACGAGGTGACATCACACGTTACTCTCCACAGTAATGGGGAATATAACGAGGTAACATCACACGTTACTCTCCATAGTAATGAGGAATATAACGAGGTGACATCACACGTTACTCTCCATAGTAATGAGGAATATAACGAGGTGACATCACACGTTACTCTCCATAGTAATAGGGAATATAACGAGGTGACATCACACGTTACTCTCCATAGTAATAGGGAATATAACAAGGTGACATCACACGTTACTCTCCATAGTAATGAGGAATATAACGAGGTGACATCACACGTTACTCTCCACAGTAATAGTGAATATAACGAGGCGACATCACACGTTACTCTCCACAGTAATGAGGAATATAACGAGGTGACATCACACGTTACTCTCCATAGTAATGAGGAATATGACGAGGTGACATCACACGTTACTCTCCATAGTAATGAGGAATATAACGAGGTGACATCACACGTTACTCTCCATAATAATGGGGAATATAACGAGGTGACATCACACGTTACTCTCCATAGTAATGAGGAATAAAATGAGGTGACATCACACGTTACTCTCCATAGTAATGAGAAATATAACGAGGTGACATCACATGTTACTCTCATTAGTAATGAGGAATATAACGAGGTGACATCACACGTTACTCTCCACAGTAAAGATGAATAAAACGAGGTGACATCACACGTTACTCTCCATAGTAATGAGGAATAAAATGAGGTGACATCACACGTTACTCTCCACAGTAATGAGGTATATAATGAGGTAACATCACACGTTACTCTCCACAGTAAAGATGAATAAAACGAGGTGACATCACACGTTACTCTCCATAGCAATGAGGAATATAACGAGGTGACATCACACGTTACTCTCCACAGTAATGAGGTATATAATGAGGTGACATCACACGTTACTCTCCATAGTAATGAGGAATATAACGAGATGACATCACACGTTACTCTCCATAGTAATGAGGAATATAACGAGGTGACATCACACGTTACTCCCCATAGTAATGAGGAATATAACGAGGTGACATCACACATTACTCTCCATAGTAATGAGGAATATAACGAGGTGACATCACACGTTACTCTCCATAGTAATGAGGAATATAACGAGGTGACATGACGCGTTACTCTCCATAGTAATGAGAAATATAACGAGGTGACATTACACGTTACTCTCCACAGTAATGAGGAATATAACGAGGTGACATCACACGTTACTCTCCATAGTAATGGGGAATATAACGAGGTGACATCACACGTTACTCTCCACAGCAATGGGGAATAAAACGAGGTGACATCACACGTTACTCTCCATAGTAATGAGGAATATGACGAGGTGACATCACACGTTACTCTCCATAGTAATGAGGAATATGACGAGGTGACATCACACGTTATTCCCCATAGTAATGAGGAATATAACGAGGTGACATCACATGTTACTCTCCTTAGTAATGAGGAATATAACGAGGTGACATCACACGTTACTCTCCATAGCATTGAGGAATATAACGAGGTGACATCACACGTTACTCTCCACAGTAATGAGGAATATAACGAGGTGACATCACACGTTACTCTCAACAGCAATGGGGAATAAAACGAGGTGACATCACACGTTACTCTCCATAGTAATGGGGAATATAACGAGGCGACATCACACGTTACTCTCCATAGTAATGAGGAATATAACGAGGTGACATCACACGTTACTCTCCATAGTAATGGGGAATATAACGAGGCGACATCACACGTTACTCTCCATAGTAATGAGGAATATAACGAGGTGACATCACACGTTACTCTCCACAGTAATGGGGAATATAACGAGGTGACATCACACGTTACTCTCCATAGTAATGAGGAATATAACGAGGTGACATCACACGTTACTCTCCATAGTAATAGGGAATATAACGAGGTGACATCACACGTTACTCTCCATAGTAATAGGGAATATAACAAGGTGACATCACACGTTACTCTCCATAGTAATGAGGAATATAACGAGGTGACATCACACGTTACTCTCCACAGTAATAGTGAATATAACGAGGTGACATCACACGTTACTCTCCACAGTAATGTCGAATATAACGAGGTGACATCACACGTTACTCTCCACAGTAATGGGGAATATAACGAGGTGACATCACACGTTACTCTCCATAGTAATGAGGAATATAACGAGGTGACATCACACGTTACTCTCCACAGTAATAGTGAATATAACGAGGTGACATCACACGTTACTCTCCACAGTAATGAGGAATATAACGAGGTGACATCACACGTTACTCTCCATAGTAATGAGGAATATGACGAGGTGACATCACACGTTACTCTCCATAGTAATGAGGAATATGATGAGGTGACATCACACGTTACTCTCCATAGTAATGAGGAATATAACGAGGTGACATCACACGTTACTCTCCATAGTAATGGGGAATATAACGAGGTGACATCACACGTTACTCTCCATAGTAATGAGGAATAAAATGAGGTGACATCACACGTTACTCTCCATAGTAATGAGAAATATAACGAGGTGACATCACATGTTACTCTCCTTAGTAATGAGGAATATAACGAGGTGACATCACACGTTACTCTCCACAGTAAAGATGAATAAAGCGAGGTGACATCACACGTTACTCTCCATAGTAATGAGGAATAAAATGAGGTGACATCACACGTTACTCTCCACAGTAATGAGGTATATAATGAGGTGACATCACACGTTACTCTCCACAGTAAAGATAAATAAAACGAGGTGACATTACACGTTACTCCCGATAGTAATGAGGAATATAACGAGGTGACATCACACATTACTCTCCATAGTAATGAGGAATATAACGAGGTGACATCACACGATACTCTCCACAGTAATGAGGAATATAACGAGGTGACATCACACGTTACTCTCCATAGTAATGAGGAATATTAAGAGGTGACATCACACGTTACTCTCCACAGTAATGAGGAATATAACGAGGTGACATCACACGTTACTCTCCATAGTAATGAGTAATATAACGAGGTGACATCACACGTTACTCTCCACAGCAATGGGGAATAAAACGAGGTGACATCACACGTTACTCTCCACAGTAATGAGGAATATAACGAGGTGACATCACACGTTACTCTCCATAGTAATGAGGAATTTAACGAGGTGACATCACACGTTACTCTCCATAGTAATGTGGATTATAACGAGGTGACATCACACGTTACTCTCCATAGTAATGAGGAATATAACGAGGTGACATCACACGTTACTCTCCATAGTAATGAGGAATATAACGAGGTGACATGACACGTTACTCTCCATAGTAATGAGGAATATAACGAGGTGACATGACACGTTACTCTCCATAGTAATGAGGAATATAACGAGGTGACATCACACGTTACTCTCCATAGTAATGGGGTATATAATGAGATTACATCACACGTTACTCTCCATAATAATGAGGAAAATGACGAGGTGACATCACACGTTACTCTCCATAGTAATGGGGTATATAATGAGATTACATCACACGTTACTCTCCATAATAATGAGGAATATAACGAGGTGACATAACACGTTACTCTCCACAGTAATGAGGTTCTAAAATGAGGTGACATCACACGTTACTCTCCATAGTAATGGGGAATAAAATGAGGTGACATCACACGTTACTCTCCAAGGTAATGAGGAATATAACGAGGTGACATCACACGTTACTCTCCACAGTAATGGGGAATAAAACGAGGTGACATAACACGTTACTCTCCACAGTAATGAGGTTCTAAAATGAGGTGACATCACACGTTACTCTCCATAGTAATGGGGAATAAAATGAGGTGACATCACACGTTACTCTCCAAGGTAATGAGGAATATAACGAGGTGACATCACACGTTACTCTCCACAGTAATGGGGAATAAAACGAGGTGACATCACACGTTACTTTCCATAGTAATGGGGTATATAACGATATTACATCACACGTTACTCTCCATAGTAATGAGGAATATAACGAGGCGACATAACACGTTACTCTCCATAGTAATGGGGTATATAACGAGATTACATCACACGTTACTCTCCATAGTAATGGGGAATATAACGAGGCGACATAACACGTTACTTTCCATAGTAATGGGGTATATAACGAGATTACATCACACGTTACTCTCCATAGTAATGAGGAATATAACGAGGTGACATCACACGTTACTCTCCATAGTAATGAGGAATATAACGAGGTGACATGACACGTTACTCTCCATAGTAATGGGGAATATAACGAGGTGACATGACACGTTACTCTCCATAGTAATGAGGAATATAACGAGGTGACATCACACGTTACTCTCCATAGTAATGAGGAATATAACGAAGTGACATCACACATTACTCTCCATAGTAATAGGGAATATAACACGGTGACATCACACGTTACTCTCCATAGTAATGATGAATATAACGAGGTGACATGACACGTTACTCTCCATAGTAATGAGGAATATAACGAGGTGACATCACACGTTACTCTCCATAGCAATGAGGAATATAACGAGGTGACATCACACGTTACTCTCCACAGTAATGAGGTATATAATGAGGTGACATCACACGTTACTCTCCATAGTAATGAGGAATATAACGAGATGACATGACACGTTACTCTCCATAGTAATGAGGAATATAACGAGGTGACATCACACGTTACTCTCCACAGTAATGAGGAATATAACGAGGTGACATCACACGTTACTCTCCATAGTAATGAGGAATATAACGAGGTGACATCACACGTTACTCTAGACAGTAATGGGGAATATATAACGAGGTGACATCACACGTTACTCTCCATAGTAATGAGGAATATAACGAGGTGACATCACACGTTACTCTCCATAGTAATGAGGAATATAACGAGGTGACATGACACGTTACTCTCCATAGTAATGAGGAATATAACGAGGTGACATCACACGTTACTCTCCATAGTAATGGGGTATATAATGAGATTACATCACACGTTACTCTCCATAATAATGAGGAATATGACGAGGTGACATCACACGTTACTCTCCATAGTAATGGGGTATATAATGAGATTACATCACACGTTACTCTCCATAATAATGAGGAATATAACGAGGTGACATCACACGTTACTCTCCTTAGTAATGAGGAATATAACGAGGTGACATCACACGTTACTCTCCATAGCAATGAGGAATATGATGAGGTGACATCACATGTTACTCTCCATAGTAATGAGGAATATGACGAGGTGACATCACACGTTACTCTCCATAGTAATGAGGTATATAATGAGGTGACATCACACGTTACTCTCCATAGTAATGAGGAATATAACGAGGTGACATGACACGTTACTCTCCATAGTAATGAGGAATATAACGAGGTGACATCACACGTTACTCTCCATAGTAATGAGGAATATAACGAGGTGACATGACACGTTACTCTCCATAGTAATGAGGAATATAATGAGGTGACATCACACGTTAATCTCCATAGTAATGAGGAATATAACGAGGTGACATCACACGTTACTCTCCATATTAATGAGGAATATAACGAGGTGACATCACACGTTACTCTCCATAGTAATGAGGAATAAAATGAGGTGACATCACACGTTACTCTCCATAGTAATGAGGAATATAACAAGGTGACATCACACGTTACTCTCCATAGTAATGAGGAATATAACGAGGTGACATAACACGTTACTCTCCACAGTAATGAGGTTCTAAAATGAGGTGACATCACACGTTACTCTCCATAGTAATGGGGAATAAAATGAGGTGACATCACACGTTACTCTCCAAGGTAATGAGGAATATAACGAGGTGACATCACACGTTACTCTCCACAGTAATGGGGAATAAAACGAGGTGACATCACACGTTACTCTTCATAGTAATGGGGTATATAACGATATTACATCACACGTTACTCTCCATAGTAATGAGGAATATAACGAGGCGACATAACACGTTACTCTCCATAGTAATGGGGTATATAACGAGATTACATCACACGTTACTCTCCATAGTAATGGGGAATATAACGAGGCGACATAACACGTTACTTTCCATAGTAATGGGGTATATAACGAGATTACATCACACGTTACTCTCCATAGTAATGAGGAATATAACGAGGTGACATCACACGTTACTCTCCATTGTAATGAGGAATATAACGAGGTGACATGACACGTTACTCTCCATAGTAATGAGGAATATAACGAGGTGACATCACATGTTACTCTCCATAGTAATGAGGAATATAACGAGGTGACATCACACGTTACTCTCCATAGTAATGAGGAATAAAACGAGGTGACATCACACGTTACTCTGCATAGTAATGAGGAATATAACGAGGTGACATCACACGTTACTCTCCATAGTAATGAGGAATATAACGAGGTCTATGGAAGGTTTTGTGTGTTAGACAAGGCGTCCTGTAATACTGCAATCCTCTTAGCACTGTTTGCCATAGCCCCGTGGCTGATGAGGTCAGTATGTCGCTATCATGGGGTGACGTTGTGGGTATTATAGGTCAATCAGTGACATCACAAGAGCTGAAAAACAATAACTTTTTTTTATTAAATCATCAGGATCAGACTGGACGTATGTGGCGACGTTCAGAAGACGGAGATTCACAGCACAGAGGAGATGGATGAGACGTGGGTGAGTGTGAGCCCAGCATTAGGGTGTGATCGTGGTAACGGGAGTCAGGGAAACGGCACTTCTGGCGGGCGATTAAAGCTGGCATTCAGGAAGATGGTCAGGGTACCCAGACTGGTGAAGATGATGAAGGTCCAGAGGAACATGCGGTCGACCACCATAGCCACGTACTGCCAGTCCTCCTTCAGCTGCCGGGGAGAAGAGAGCATTATTAGCTGGTAATTATCATCTTACTAATTAATACTCTCCTGACAGAGCTCTACAGGAGTATAATACTATTAATACTCTCCTGACAGAGCTCTATGGGAGTATAATACTATTAATGGAAAATACAAATGTGATAGCACTCTACATCCAGCACTCTGCCCTGTCTCCATGCTGGATGAGACATTAGTGTACATTTTGGCCAAAGCGTAATAAGCCACTTACCGCGTCAAGGTCGCCTCTATGGAGTGGTCCCTAACACTAGTTCCCACCTGTTCATGGGCCATGATAGCCACACAAAGTCCAGGGAATGCAGGTGCAGCATGCACGCCAGGCACACTCTGCTTTTAACCCCGTCCGGTGCCATTACAGATTTCATCGGATCCAGGGATGCAAGTACCAACATGCATGCTGAGCCCACCATATACTTCTCCTGGAGCCAAATGGCTACTGGTAGGTGCTATATAAGCAGACTCAGTTTTATACTGACTTTAAAACCAGCCTCCAGGACAGATTGACTGGTCAGGTGTGCATGGCTGCATGGAGATCGCCACGCCTCCAATATAAACTACAAAGAAAAAATGTGGGTGATTGAGTCAGCACAACCCTGTATGCAGGTGCACATCACTATGGCGAAATACATATACAAACGGAAAATGCAAATGCGATAGCACTCTACATCCAGCATTCTGCCCTGCCTTCATGCTGGATGAGACATTGGTGGACATTTTGGCCAAAGCGTAATAAGCCACTCACCGCATCAAGGTCGTCTCATTTGAGTGGTCCCTAACACTATTTCCTACCTGTTTATGGGCCATGACAGCCACACAAAGTCCAGGGAATGCAGGTACAGCATGCACGCCAAGCACACTCTGCTTTTAACCCCGTCCGGTGCCAGCGGTGGGCTCAGCGTGCATGTTGGTACTTGCATCCCTGGATCCGATGAAAGCTGTAATGGCACCGGACGGGGTTAAAAGCAGAGTGTGTTTGGCGTGAACGCTGACCTGCATTCCCTGGACTTTGTGTGGCTGTCATGGCCCATAAACAGGTAGGAACAAGTGTTAGGGACCACTCCATAGAGGCGACCTTGACGTGGTGAGTGGCTTATTACGCTTTGGCCAAAATGTCCACCAATATCTCATCCAGCATGGAGGCAGGGCAGAGTGCTGGATGTAGTCTGCGATCACATTTGCATTTTCCGTTTGTATATGTATTTCGCCATAGTGATATGCACCTAAATACGGGTTGTGCGGACTCAACCCCCCACATAATACTATTAATACTCTCCTGACAGAGCTCTACAGGAGTACAATACTATTAATTCTCTCCTGACAGAGATCTACAGGAGTATAATACTATTAATACTCTCCTGACAGAGCTCTACAAGACTATAATGCTATTAATACTTTCCTGACAGAGCCCTACAGGAGTATAATATTAGCAATACTCCCCTGACAGAGCTCTACAGGAGTATAATACTATTAATACTCTCTTGACAGAGCTCTACGGGAGTATAATACTATTAATACTCAATTGGCAGAGCTCTACAGGAGTATAATACTATTAATACTCTCTTGACAGAGCTCTACAGGAGTATAATACTATTAATACTTTCCTGACAGAGCTCTACAGAAATATAATACTATTAATACTATTCTGACAGACCTCTACAGGAGTATAATACTATTAATACTCTCCTGACAGAGCTCTACAGGATTTTAATATTATTAATACTCTTCTGACAGAGCTCTACAAAAGTATAATACTATTAATACTCTCCTGACAGAGCTCTACAGGACTATAATGCTATTAATGCTCTTCTGACAGAGCGCTAAAGGACTATAATACTATTAATACTCTCCTGACAGAGCTCTACAGGACTATAATACTATTAATACTCTCCTGACAGAGCTCTACGGTAGTATAATATTTTTTTAATACTTTTCTGACAGAGCTCTGCAAGACTATAATACTATTAATACTCTCTTGGTAGAGCTCTTCAGGACTATAATACTATTAACACTCTCCTGACAGAGCTCTAATGGACTATACTACTATTAACACTCTCCTGACAGAGCTCTACAGGACTATAATACTATTAATACTATCCTGACAGAGCTCTACAGGAGTATAATATTATTAATACTCTTCTTTCAGAGCTCTACAAAAGTATAATACTATTAATACTCTCCTGACAGAGCTCTACAGGACTATAATGCTATTAATACTCTCTTGACAGAGCTCTACAGGAGCATAATATTATTAATACTCTTCTGACAGAGCTCTACAGGACTATACTACTATTAACACTCTATCCTGACAGAGCTCTACAGGACTATAATACTATTAATACTCTCCTGACAGAGCTCTACAGGAGTACAATACTATTAATTCTCTCCTGACAGAGATCTACAGGAGTATAATACTATTAATACTCTCCTGACAGAGCTCTACAAGACTATAATGCTATTAATACTTTCCTGACAGAGCCCTACAGGAGTATAATATTAGCAATACTCCCCTGACAGAGCTCTACAGGAGTATAATACTATTAATACTCTCTTGACAGAGCTCTACGGGAGTATAATACTATTAATACTCAATTGGCAGAGCTCTACAGGAGTATAATACTATTAATACTCTCTTGACAGAGCTCTACAGGAGTATAATACTATTAATACTTTCCTGACAGAGCTCTACAGGAATATAATACTATTAATACTATTCTGACAGACCTCTACAGGAGTATAATACTATTAATACTTTCCTGACAGAGCTCTACAGGAATATAATACTATTAATACTATTCTGACAGACCTCTACAGGAGTATAATACTATTAATGCTCTCCTGACAGAGCTCTACAGGATTATAATATTATTAATACTCTTCTGACAGAGCTCTACAAAAGTATAATACTATTAATACTCTCCTGACAGAGCTCTACAGGACTATACTACTATTAACACTCTCCTGACAGAGCTCTACAGGACTATAATACTATTAATACTATCCTGACAGAGCTCTACAGGAGTATAATATTATTAATACTCTTCTTTCAGAGCTCTACAAAAGTATAATACTATTAATACTCTCCTGGCAGAGCTCTACAGGACTATAATGCTATTAATACTCTCTTGACAGAGCTCTACAGGAGCATAATATTATTAATACTCTTCTGACAGAGCTCTACAGGACTATACTACTATTAACACTCTATCCTGACAGAGCTCTACAGGACTATAATACTATTAATACTCTCCTGACAGAGCTCTACAGGAGTACAATACTATTAATTCTCTTCTGACAGAGATCTACAGGAGTATAATACTATTAATACTCTCCTGACAGAGCTCTACAAGACTATAATGCTATTAATACTTTCCTGACAGAGCCCTACAGGAGTATAATATTAGCAATACTCCCCTGACAGAGCTCTACAGGAGTATATTACTATTAATACTCTCTTGACAGAGCTCTACGGGAGTATAATACTATTAATACTCAATTGGCAGAGCTCTACAGGAGTATAATACTATTAATACTCTCTTGACAGAGCTCTACAGGAGTATAATACTATTAATACTTTCCTGACAGAGCTCTACAGGAATATAATACTATTAATACTATTCTGACAGACCTCTACAGGAGTATAATACTATTAATGCTCTCCTGACAGAGCTCTACAGGATTATAATATTATTAATACTCTTCTGACAGAGCTCTACAAAAGTATAATACTATTAATACTCTCCTGACAGAGCTCTACAGGACTATAATGCTATTAATGCTCTTCTGACAGAGCGCTAAAGGACTATAATACTATTAATACTCTCCTGACAGAGCTCTACAGGACTATAATACTATTAATACTCTCCTGACAGAGCTCTACGGTAGTATAATATTTTTAATACTATTCTGACAGAGCTCTGCAAGACTATAATACTATTAATACTCTCTTGGTAGAGCTCTTCAGGACTATAATTCTATTAATACTCTCCTGACAGAGCTCTTCCGGACTATAATACTATTAATACTCTCTTGGCAGAGCTCTTCCGGACTATAATTCTATTAATACTAATACTTTCCTGACAGAGCTTTACAGTAGTACAATACTATTAACACTCTCCTGACAGAGCTCTGCAGGACTATAATACTATTAATACTCTCCTGACAGAGCTTTACAGTAGTACAATACTATTAATACTCTCTTGACAGAGCTCTACAGGACTATAATACTATTAACACTCTCCTGACAGAGGTTTACAGTAGTACAATACTATTAACACTCTCCTGACAGAGCTCTACAGGACTATACTACTATTAACACTCTCCTGACAGAGCTCTACAGGACTATAATACTATTAATACTATCCTGACAGAGCTCTACAGGAGTATAATATTATTAATACTCTTCTTTCAGAGCTCTACAAAAGTATAATACTATTAATACTCTCCTGACAGAGCTCTACAGGACTATAATGCTATTAATACTCTCTTGACAGAGCTCTACGGGAGCATAATATTATTAATACTCTTCTGGCAGAGCTCTACAGGACTATACTACTATTAACACTCTATCCTGACAGAGCTCTACAGGACTATAATACTATTAATACTCTCCTGACAGAGCTTTTCAGGACTATACTACTATTAATACTCTCCTGTCAGAGCTTTACAGGACTATAATACTATTAATACTCTCCTGACAGAGCTTTTCAGGACTTTACTACTATTAATACACTCCTGACAGAGCTTTTCAGGACTGTAATACTATTAATACTTTCCTGACAGAGCTTTACAGTAGTACAATACTAATAACACTCTCCTGACAGAGCTCTACAGGACTATACTACTATTAATACTCTCCTGACATAGCTGTACAGGACTATAATACTATTATTACTCTCCTGACAGAGCTTTACAGTAGTATAATACTATTAATACTCTCCTGACAGAGCTCTACAGGACTATACTACTATTAATACTCTCCTGACAGAGCTTTACAGGACTATAATACTATTAATACTCTCCTGACAGAGCTTTACAGTAGTATAATACTATTAATACTCTCCTGACAGAGCTTTACAGGACTATAATACTATTAATACTCTCCTGACAGAGCTTTTCAGGACTATAATATTATTAATACCTTTCTAACAGAGCAGTACTCACAGTGTCATAGTCTTCCTGCTCCTGTAGCTGTTGGGCGAGATATCTGATGGCACTGACCGCAGACTGTAGATCTGGAGGGAGGGTGAGACCCAGACTGGGACCATCCAGGAACCACTTCATGTCTCTGGAGAAAGACTCGGCCTGGTACCTGAGCGGGAAGAACAAGGAGGGCACTCCAGAAATCAGCACCGTCTATACATCCACACTGCAGACTGCCATATGTAGATATCGGTCTACTGTATTCATTAATTACTGCTGACAACCTGCCTCTACATTATGTCTGAGAGGTAGTCACAGCCCCGCCCCTGATAATGACATCACTGATATAATGACATGTGATCAGACATGAGATCACACACCTTATACTACAGGAACATCTATTACTGCTGACAACCTGCCTGTATATCCTGTCTGAGAGGTAGTCACAGCCCCGCCTCCTGCTGATGACATCACTGATATAATGACATGTGATCAGACATGAGATCACACACCTTATACTACAGGAACATCTATTACTGCTGACAACCTGCCTGTATATCCTGTCTGAGAGGTAGTCACAGCCCCGCCCCCTGCTGATGACATCACTGATATAATGACATGTGATCAGACATGAGATCACACACCTTATACTACAGGAACATCTAATACTGCTGACAACCTGCCTGTATATCCTGTCTGAGAGGTAGTCACAGCCCCGCCCCCTGCTGATGACATCACTGATATAATGACATGTGATCAGACATGAGATCACACACCTTATACTACAGGAACATCTATTACTGCTGACAACCTGCCTGTATATCCTGTCTGAGAGGTAGTCACAGCCCCGCCCCCTGCTGATGACATCACTGATATAATGACGTGTGATCAGACATGAGATCACACACCTTATACTACAGGAACATCTATTACTGCTGACAACCTGCCTGTATATCCTGTCTGAGAGGTAGTCACAGCCCCGCCCCCTGCTGATGACATCACTGATATAATGACATGTGATCAGACATGAGATCACACACCTTATACTACAGGAACATCTATTACTGCTGACAACCTGCCTGTATATCCTGTCTGAGAGGTAGTCACAGCCCCGCCCCCTGCTGATGACATCACTGATATAATGACATGTGATCAGACATGAGATCACACACCTTATACTACAGGAACATCTATTACTGCTGACAACCTGCCTGTATATCCTGTCTGAGAGGTTGTCACAGCCCCGCCCCCTGCTGATGACATCACTGATATAATGACATGTGATCAGACATGAGATCACACACCTTATACTACAGGAACATCTATTACTGCTGACAACCTGCCTGTATATCATGTCTGAGAGGTAGTCACAGCCCCGCCCCCTGCTGATGACATCACTGATATAATGACACGTGATCAGACATGAGATCCACACCTTATACTACAGGAACATCTATTACTGCTGACAACGTGCCTGCATATCATGTCTGAGGAGTTGTCAGCCCCGCCCCTTCCTTATGATATCACTGATAATTATGATGTCACAGTCGGCCTGCATGGAGAGGACATTTTCTGTAGATTGTGGTCGTGTTCACCACTTGGGCTGTGAATGGTCACCACCTACCGTTCCTGTTTGGGGAAGATGAAGTCATTTTCCGGTCTGCGTATGAAGTACTCGTCAGCGTGTCGCGGAGCTGGTACTGTACGTGATGGTGGAGGGGTGGTTATAGGAGGTTCAGGTTTAGGGCGGCTGATCCCAAGGTATCGGGGCAGAAGAAGGATAAAGATCTATAGACATGAGGACGACAATAAGGACAGGGAACAAGAGACAGGACGGTAAGACGTATGTAACGTACGGTACCTGCCGCACCCACTGGGGCATATGGTGCGTGTTTGGTGAGCGGTGATGCAGATTCAGGACGACCACACTCAGGATGACGGAGAAGGTGACAAGGATCATGGTAAACATCAGGTAGTTGACAATGATGGGTACCTCCAGCGAGGTCTCCGGGACTTTATCAGCCAGAAGCAGCAAGAAGACAGTGAGGGTGAGGAGGGCGAAGATGGAAAGGGTCATCTTCTCACCTGGTGGGAGGGAACGCAGGAAGACTGACCAGTGTTCAGACCACCAAAGTGTTAACATGGTGGACAGGAGGAACAGTGGACTTGAAAAAAGGTAGAAAATTGTCTTGGGGGGTGTTTCTGTGTACGTCTGCTTCATACATGACGGTGCACACCACCCATGTCACAGATGGAAAAACATGAATGTGGAGATCAGCATCGTAAAATGTTCTTCCTAATGTTATTAGAAATCTGTATACCGGAGGGGGGTCTTCTGCTCATCTCTAAAAGTTATCGACAACTAAACTCAACCTTAACAGCCCAATCCTATGACGCCCTCGCATATGATGGTGGAGGGTGAAATGTCAAGCTTTATTACCTGCATCCGGGGGTAGATAAAACACAAAGATGGCCAGGATGGTGATGAGGACACAAGGGATGATGATGTTAACGATATAGAACATGGGTTTCCGGCGAATCACCAAGTAAAACGTTATGTCTTCATACGTTGGGTCTGTGAGTAGCGTGTTCTTACGAGAAGATCGATGGTTTATCTCCCACTGACCATTCTCTGCAAGTGTAAGAGTCATGTTAGACACAGTTTATGGATCTACTGAGTCCAAGCTCACAAAGAAGCCATCCTCACCCGTGAAGGTGTTCGGAAAGATTACCACTTGAGTTATCTCCCTTCCTTGGGAGTCTCGGGGATGCTGCAGTGTGATCTCTTCTGCTCCGTAGGTCTGAGATCTGAACACCATGCTGCAGTTCTGCCAGTCGAAAGGAAAGTACAGAACCTGAACAGAGAGGTGAACCCATCGAGAAGATCAGTGACCAGAGACAAACAGACCTGTGATGGGAGATTATGGATGTCCAGTCGCCCTGATTCACTGGACCAGTAGTGTACACAGTGACCATATGGAAGACATTTTGACTAGGTGTTCTCACCTCAATGCTGCAGCTGCTGTGATACAAGGATGGCGGGTGCCACGTCACATTCCCTTGCCAATTAACCAGGACTTCCACCTCTAACGCAACGTCAAACTCACCGTCATTGCTGCCAAATTAGAGAAGGAAGAGGAAATGAGGGGGTCTGGGAGCTGTGGTGGCTCGTCACCACATCTCCCACCTACTCACTTGTTCATGAGGACTATGTCTGGCTTCCACACCTTTTCAGAGGGGATTCGAAGGGTCTCAATGCCATTATATTGTTTGGGGTTCCAGGTCAATCGACGATCATTCCAGGCCTGGACAAAGCAGAAGATCGGATCACAATGCAGTTCCAATATTGTAGAGAAGCAGCGTGGTGACCTCAGGTCCCCCATAGTAGTTCAGGAGGTTTCCTGGGTTACCTCTCATTGTGCCAAGGGCCACAATTCTTTTGGCAATATAGTATGACACACAGTGTCCCAGACAAGTAACATAACCCTATATACAGGTTTATGGTCTGGTCAGTTCAATGCCAGGAGGGTGCAGGACCTATAAATGTGTTTAACAGACTCCCCCTCTCCCTGCAGACCATGACATACCAGATTCATGAAGCCCTTAGTTGTAAGCTCTTCATCCTTCTCATTCTACAGGAAACAAAGGAAACATTAGTCTAGCAACTTTTCATGGATCTCAAGGATGCTCTGAGACCTGGATTGACCCTGGAGGCCAAGCATGGTGTGTGGAGGCCATCCTACTACAAAGACCAATGCTGGAGACATATGTGAGGAAGAGCAGACAGGCTATGGCCCAGTACAATGGACCTGTTGTACTAGGATAGCTGGCGCCCTCTTGTGGCAGCTCTTAATGGGGTGATACTGGGTGTATACATCCTCTGACTTACCAGGCTGATGAGTTGGGAGAGGACCATCCCCACTTGGACCGTCACCTTCTCCTGAGGAGTCCTTATTGGTCGGACATGAACATTGTAATCTTCAAACAATTTGTCCCTCAGAGAGCCCTCGCTGTTATCAGCTTCGACCCCTGTCAATAATAAATGTGTCACATGATCAGGTCATAAAATATCCATGGGGGCAACAGTATTAAGGCCACGTCCTGAGGTCGGGTAATGTTAGGGGTTGTAGTGTTCTATTGTGCCTTATACTGTACGGGGATTGTATGGTCAGTCCTGGCCCCCTTCTTGCAGGCTCAGACTGGCTCCTAGGGAGCTGGTGACTCAACTAATGGGCCCTTCTACCAAGAAGTTAGGCCTCCCATTTTTAAGAAATTCATCCTGCCGGTGTGACCAGCAACCTTCACCAACCAATGGGTAGGACAAACTATATCATGGGCTCAAGGCTGGATTATCATTAGTACTCTGGCTCCTGGTCCCACTCATCCAGCAGATTTAGGGAACCGCAGAATTTTGCACAGTGTGGTTTTGGGGCAAATTTATGGATTTATCATGGTTTTCACAGAATCATGTTTGGTATTAAACGGAGCCATGGGGAGTCTGTAAAAAAGTAGAGGGACATAGGTAGCAGTCTGTCAGACCGATAACAGGATCTTTCAGAGAAAGGAGGAATCATGGGGAGCAGTCTGTGTGAGAAATGAGGAATCATTGGGAGCAGTATGTGTGAGAAAGGAGGAACCATGGGGAGCAGTCTGTGTGAGACAGGAGGAACCATGAGGAGCAGTCTGTGTGAGAAAGGAGGAAGCATGGGGAGCAGTCTGTATGAGAAAGGAGGAACCATGGGGAGCAGTCTGTGTCAGAAAGGAGGAACCATGGGGAGCAGTCTGTGTCAGAAAGGAGGAACCATGGGGAGCAGTCTGTGTGAGAAAGGAGGAACCATGGGGAGCAGTCTGTGTGAGAAAGGAGGAACCATGGGGAGCAGTCTGTGTGAGAAAGGAGGAACCATGGGGAGCAGTCTGTGTGAGAAAGGAGGAACCATGGGGAGCAGTCTGGGCAAGAAAGGAGGAACCATGGGGAGCAGTAAGGGCGAGAAAGGAGGAACCATGGGGAGCAGTCTGGGCGAGAAAGGAGGAACCATGGGGAGCAGTCTGGGCGGGAAAGGAGGAACCATAGGGAGCAGTCTGGGCGAGAAAGGAGGAACCATGGGGAGCAGTCTGTCAGACAAATAACAGGATCTGTCAGAGAAAGGAGGAATCATGGGGAGCAGTCTGTGTGAGAAAGGAGGAATCATTGGGAGCAGTCTGTATGAGAAAGGAGGAACCATGGGGAGCAGTCTGTGTCAGAAAGGAGGAACCATGGGGAGCAGTCTGTGTGAGAAAGGAGGAACCATGGGGAGCAGTCTGTGTGAGAAAGGAGGAACCATGGGGAGCAGTCTGTGTGAGAAAGGAGGAACCATGGGGAGCAGTCTGGGCAAGAAAGGAGGAACCATGGGGAGCATAAGGGCGAGAAAGGAGGAACCATGGGGAGCAGTCTGGGCGGGAAAGGAGGAACCATGGGGAGCAGTCTGGGCGAGAAAGGAGGAACCATGGGGAGCAGTCTGTCAGACAAATAACAGGATCTGTCAGAGAAAGGAGGAATCATGGGGAGCAGTCTGTGTGAGAAAGGAGGAATCATTGGGAGCAGTCTGTGTGAGAAAGGAGGAACCATGGGGAGCAGTCTGGGCAAGAAAGGAGGAACCATGGGGAGAAGTCTGGGCAAGAAAGGAGGAACCATGGGGAGCAGTCTGGGCAAGAAAGGAGTAACCATGGGGAGCAGTCTGTGTGAGAAAGGAGGAATCATCGGGAGCAGTCTGTGTGAGAAAGGAGGAACCATGGGGAGCAGTCTGGGCGAGAAAGGAGGAACCATGGGGAGCAGTCTGGGCGAGAAAGGAGGAACCATGGGGAGCAGTCTGTCAGACCGATAACAGGATCTGTCAGAGAAAGGAGGAATCATGGTGAGCAGTCTATGTGAGAAAGGAGGAATCATTAGGAGCAGTCTGTGTGAGAAAGGAGGAACCATGGGGAGCAGTCTGTGTGAGAAAGGAGGAACCATGGGGAGCAGTCTGGGCGAGAAAGGAGGAACCATGGGGAGCAGTCTGTGTGAGAAAGGAGGAACCATGGGGAGCAGTCTGTGTGAGAAAGGAGGAACCATGGGGAGCAGTCTGTGTGAGAAAGGAGTGTATAGTGTACAGTATTATCTAATAATATTATAGCCAAAATGAATGCTCATTGCCTTTCAAAGTAAAATCAGCTTGAACCAAAGTTCTGTTATGTGGCTGAAGAGGTGAAGATGAGTTCATGGCAAGTTCAGTTTATATAAGAATTATAGTGAATACAAAGGACATTATATTTTAAAAGTTATTACTAAAAGATATGGGTTTATCTATAGGGAGTATACTGGTTTCTGCAGACATGTCTGTCTGAAAGGAACAATGTTTGTTTCATGGCTAAGCCATGACAAGATAAGAATTTATATCCTTAAGACACATCTGGTGTGTGATGTCTATTCATATATTCATAAGTATTATGTACATTCATGTGTGCATTTATTTAGCTTTTTAGTATGAACATATCAATAATTCATGAATAATATGCAATATTGATATATAGTATAACCAAATATTAAGGTATACTTTATGCCGTGTGTGTCTCACTGAGTGGATATAGTCTTAGAAGGTATAGAAAGCACTAAGGTTTTCTACTAATGGAAGTTTCTCAGAAAAGCTAATGTTATTCCAGGCGTCGTTACTCAATAGCTTGGACAGTTAGATATACAAACCCACGGTGCAAGTGTAAGGCCCATTGTATTTCTTATCAAACCCATAAATTCAAGAGTCTTGGAAAGTCATGATGGTACCACTAAGTCTGGAAAGATTACTTCAGAGTGTCAGAGAAGTATCCCTCCTCTTTGATATACGTTGAGAAAGGTTAAAGGGTATTCATATAAAATAAAGCCACGTTATCTAAGTTTTCACTTAAAAGTCTGACGTTACAACAGTGCCATCTGGAGGTAGAGGGACAATATTATATTATTTTACCATTTCTTTTTTATACCATGTCAAGGGTTAATATGACATCATTGTGTTATTAGCATATGGATACACCCACCTTACCTGATTGGAAATCCCTAATCCAGAAGGGGATGATTCTTAGATAAGGTGAGGAATAATTACTCGTGTGCAGAGCATCAGGTCTCACACCAAAAAGAAAAACTTACAAAGGAAACTGACCACAAGAAAGATGTACCAAAAGAAACTTGGATTATATTTTGACTACTAGGAAAGTTCTTGAGAGCTGGTCACATCCAAACTCTGTCTATCCTTGACCCGGTAACGTATACTGTGCTTATTGCTCGTGATATTAATAAGATATTTCTCTCGGTATATAGCCAAAAGTTCCCATACTGTGGGACTATATAGTGTTAGGCGCCTCCATAATGCTGATTATTCTCTTAGCAAAGATGCATATTGTTAATGGAAGATCTGACATTATATGAAAAGAGGATTAAACTCTTGGGAAGTTATATTCCGTAGTCTGATTGCCGAGCTGGATATTTTGTCATATTAATATCATATATTTTTGATTGGTCATAGAGAAACAGAGTCAAGGGATACCATTCATTTTTCCTGTATTAATCCGTGTTTTGTTATAGCCTGTTTGGTAAACAGAAGATCCCAATGTTTCTCCTGGTATAAGAATCATTGGTCTGCTTGTTAAAAGTATAGCATTGGCATTTTGTCATAAGTAACTTTAAGTTGTACTGTGCTGGTGAGATAGGGGTGTGTTAGCGCCACCGTGTGGCATATTTTGGATATTATTTTACAGCTTCATTGTTTGTCTTTGCAATTGTATTGATTTTATATTCTTGGTTTATATTGTGTATAATAAATTATATATATATATTTTTGCATAGACAATTGTCCCTTTGTTTCACTGCTTGCACAAAACAAATTAAGATACTCGATAAAAAGAACTTAGAGGCGATTATGTCTGTAACGGACCGTTTTGCACACAAGAGGTTAAAAACCGTTTAGGCGATATTCCCCTTTCCAATGCACAGGCAGCTACTGCAAGCACCAGTCTGCCGAACTGAAAACGACACGAATCCTTCAACTCCGGAACAGGAAATACACGAACACTGGAAACAGCTGAACAGGAAAAGCATACAATCAGCTTACACTCCTGGCAATCAGCATACAGTCCAATTCCCCCAATAACGAGACGACACTTCGTTTTGAGGTCAAGCTGAATGTAACGGTCACGTCCGCACACACACAGGGGGAAGGATAGTGACCACTGCGCTCCACCCTCACCCCTGGCCCTGCCTACTTGCCTCACGAGTCCTGATGACAGGGGACAACTGGACGACAGTCCCTAACTTAGGATATGTGCAGGGAAGACAGACAAGACAAAATACAAAACATGAACGGACCGGGTCAGAACCAAGAAAGCTACGCAGTACAAAGGATTAAGCAAAGAATGGTCAGGAGAAGCCGGGGTCAAATACCAGGAGAGCAGAGAAGTACAAGAGGAGTCCTAAGAGAGTAGTCAGGTGGGAGCCGAGGTCACAATACCAGGACGGATGCGCAGTACAGGAGGAGCAGGCAAAAGGATGGTCAAGGAACAGGATCAGGTAAGTATTCAGTAGTCCAACAAATAGCCAGGAACCTAGAAATTAACAGGCAACCTGTAGCCAGCAGGCTGCCTGTATTTAGAGTGGGGAGTGAGGGTCATGTGACGTGGCCAGCGTCACATGACCGACAGACCAACCAGTCGAGCACCGAGTGATCAGCTCGGCGCTCAAGGCAGACTAGGAGCAGGGAGCCACCCAGCTAGTAAAGCTGCCCTGGGAATGAGGTCAAACACAGATCCTCATTCCCAAAGCTAAGCAACAGGTCTGCGGGCAATGGGGGACCGAGTGCACCTTCGGAACCCCGTGACACTGAACACTTTAATGGGTTATTTTTCAGCCTTTTATGCAGGTCTCCTAGCAAGGGACACTCCCCCTGGGGCCCTTGTAAAAGACTGTGACAGTTTATATTTTAGCCAATCACATGCATTTACAGTATTGTAACCTTCCCAGCAATTGTACACAAAATCCCCTTCCCTCTGTCTGTAACGCAATCCACAAAATACAATGAGCATTGTCTGTGACGCAATTAACTAACACACTGGCATTGTCTGAGACGCAATCAACAAAATACAATTACCAAACGTAATGGGCCAACTTAATCACTACCAGACAGAAAACACACATTTTTCCCCCAAACACAGAAAACACCCCAAAACCCCACATATCCCCATAATGTATACATCCATGGATAGCTCTGATCTGGGTGAACAACATATCCAAAAATCACCCAGATCCGAGCAGGGGTTCCCGAATTCCATGGAAGTCACATTTGGCCGGCCGCAAGCATGGCTTTCCTGCTCAAAACAGTTCCAAAGATTTAAGCTGTGCGGCCGGTCTGTCTTCTCCTTCAAAGCTAGTATGGGCCATAATCCTGGGGCAGGAGGCTGGCAACCAGGCCCCTCCAAAACACCGTGGCGAAGTGGCTTTCGCCACAATGTCCGCCTGAAGGATCATATAATTTTTATATGTTTTTTTTATTTTTTATCCTCTCTTTTATATGAAGATTCTTTTTATATAGAAGATTTTCGACAGGGAGCAGTCTGGGCAAGAAAGGACGAACCATGGGGAGCAGTCTATGTGAGAAAGGAGGAATCATAGGGAGCAGTCTGGGCGAGAAAGGAGGAACCATGGGGAGCAGTTTGGGGGAGAAAGGAGGAACCATGGGGAGCAGTCTGTATGAGAAAGGAGGAACCATGGGGAGCAGTATGTGTGAGAAAGGAGGAACCATGGGGAGCAGTCTGTATGAGAAAGGAGGAACCATGGGGAGCAGTTTGGGTGAGAAAGAAGGAACCATGGGGAGCAGTCTGTATGAGAAAGGAGGAACCATGGGGAGCAGTCTGTGTGAGAAAGGAGGAACCATGGGGAGCAGTCTGTGTGAGAAAGGAGGAACCATGGGGAGCAGTCTGTGTGAGAAAGGAGGAACCATGGGGAGCAGTCTGTGTGAGAAAGGAGGAACCATGGGGAGCAGTCTGTGTGAGAAAGGAGGAACCATGGGGAGCAGTCTGTGTGAGAAAGGAGGAACCATGGGGAGCAGTCTAAGTGAGAAAGGAGGAACCATGGGGAGCAGTCTGTGTGAGAAAGGAGGAACCATGGGGAGCAGTCTGGGCAAGAAAGGAGGAACCATGGGGAGCAGTCTGTGTGAGAAAGGAGGAACCATGGGGAGCAGTCTAAGTGAGAAAGGAGGAACCATGGGGAACAGTCTGTGTGAGAAAGGAGGAACCATGGGGAACAGTCTGGGCAAGAAAGGAGGAACCATGGGGAGCAGTCTGTGTGAGAAAGGAGGAACCATGGGGAGCAGTCTGGGCGAGAAAGGAGGAACCATGGGGAGCAGTCTGTGTGAGAAAGGAGGAACCATGGGGAGCAGTCTGGGCAAGAAAGGAGGAACCATGGGGAGCAGTCTGTGTGAGAAAGGAGGAACCATGGGGAGCAGTCTAAGTGAGAAAGGAGGAACCATGGGGAACAGTCTGTGTGAGAAAGGAGGAACCATGGGGAACAGTCTGGGCAAGAAAGGAGGAACCATGGGGAGCAGTCTGTGTGAGAAAGGAGGAACCATGGGGAGCAGTCTGGGCGAGAAAGGAGGAACCATGGGGAGCAGTCTGTGTGAGAAAGGAGGAACCATGGGGAGCAGTCTGGGCAAGAAAGGAGGAACCATGGGGAGCAGTCTGTGTGAGAAAGGAGGAACCATGGGGAGCAGTCTGTATGAGAAAGGAGGAAACATAGAAACATAGAATGTGTCGGCAGATAAGAACCATTTGGCTCATCTAGTCTGCCCAATATATCTGAATCCTATGAATAGTCCCTGGCCCTATCTTATATGAAGTATAGCCTTATGCCTATCCCATGCATGCTTAAACTCCTCCACTGTATTTGCAGCTACCACTTCTGCAGGAAGGCTATTCCATGCATCCACTACTCTCTCAGTAAAGTAATACTTCCTGATATTACTGTTAAACCTTTGCCCCTCTAATTTAAAACTGTGTCCTCTTGTGGTAGTTTTTCTTCTTTTAAATATGCTCTCCTCCTTTACCGAGTTGATTCCCTTTATGTATTTAGCAGTTTCTATCATATCCCCTCTGTCTCTTCTTTCTTCCAAGCTCTACATGTTAAGGTCCTTTAACCTTTCCTGGTAAGTTTTATCCTTCAATCCATGTACTAGTTTAGTAGCTCTTCTCTGAACTCTCTCTAGAGTATCTATATCCTTCTGGAGATATGGCCTCCAGTACTGCGCACAATACTCCAAGTGAGGTCTCACCAGTGTTCTGTACAGCGGCATAAGCACTTCACTCTTTCTACTGCTTATACCTCTCCCTATACATCCAAGCATTCTGCTGGCATTTCGTGCTGCTCTATTACATTGTCTTCCTACCTTTAAGTCTTCTGAAATAATTACTCCTAAATCCCTTTCCTCAGATACTGAGGTCAGGACTGTGTCAAATATTCTATATTCTGCCCTTGGGTTTTTACGCCCCAGGTGCATTATCTTGCACTTATCCACATTAAGTTTCAGTTTCCAGAGTTCTGACCATTCTTCTAGTTTTCCTAAATCCTTTTCCATTTGGCGTTTCCCTCCAGGAACATCAACCCTGTTACAAATCTTTGTGTCATCAGCAAAAAGACAAACCTTACCATCGAGGCCTTTTGCAATATCACTTATGAAGATATTAAACAAAATTGGTCCCAGTACAGATCCCTGTGGAACCCCACTGGTAACATTACCTTGTTTTGAATGTTCTCCATTGACTACAACCCTCTGTTGTCTGTCACTCAGCCACTGCCTAATCCACTCAACAATATGGGAGTCCATGCTCAATGACTGCAGTTTATTGATAAGTCTTCTATGTGGGACAGTGTCAAAAGCCTTACTAAAATCTAGATATGCGATGTCTACTGCACCTCCACCGTCTATTATTTTAGTCACCCAGTCCAAAAAATCTATAAGATTTGTTTGACATGATCTCCCTGAAGTAAACCCATGTTGTTTTTCATCTTGCAATCCATGGGATTTTAGATGTTCCACAATCCTATCCTTTAATAGGGTTTCCATTAATTTGCCTACTATTGATGTCAGACTCACTGGTCTATAGTTGCTCGATTCCTCCCTACTACCTTTCTTGTGAATGGGCACGACATTTGCCAATTTCCAATCTTTCGGGACGACTCCTGTTACTAATGATTGGTTAAATAAATCTGTTAACGGTTTTGCCAGCTCACCACTAAGCTCTTTTAATAATTTTGGGTGTATCTCATCAGGCCCCTGTGACTTATCTGTCTTCACCTTAGACAGCAAACTTAGAACATCTTCCTCTGTAAAGATACATGCATCAAATGATTTATTAGTCATTCTTTCTAGTGGAGGTCCTTCTCCTTCTTTTTCTTTTGTAAAAACTGGAAACATGGGGAACAGTCTGTATGAGAAAGGAGGAAACATGGGGAGCAGTCTGTGTGAGAAAGGAGGAAGCATGGGGAGCAGTCTGTGTGAGAAAGGAGGAACCATGGGGAGCAGTCTGTGTGAGAAAGGAGGAATCATCGGGAGCAGTCTGTGGGAGAAAGGAGGAACCATGGGGAGCAGTCTGGGCGAGAAAGGAAGAACCATGGGGAGCAGTCTGTATGAGAAAGGAGGAACCATGGGGAGCAGTCTGTGTGAGAAAGGAGGAATCATCGGGAGCAGTCTGTGGGAGAAAGGAGGAACCATGGGGAGCAGTCTGGGCGAGAAAGGAGGAACCATGGGGAGCAGTCTGGGCAAGAAAGGAGGAACCATGGGGAGCAGTCTGGGTGAGAAAAGAGGAACCATGGGGAGCAGTCTGGGCGAGAAAGGAGGAACCATGGGGAGCAGTCTGGGCGAGAAAGGAGGAACCATGGGTAGCAGTCTGTATGAGAAAGGAGGAAACATGGGGAACAGTCTGTATGAGAAAGGAGTAAACATGGGGAGCAGTTTGTGTGAGAAAGGAGGAACCATGGGGAGCAGTCTGTGTGAGAAAGGAGGAACCATGGGGAGCAGTCTGTGTGAGAAAGGAGGAATCATCGGGAGCAGTCTGTGGGAGAAAGGAGGAACCATGGGGAGCAGTCTGGGCGAGAAAGGAAGAACCATGGGGAGCAGTCTGTGTGAGAAAGGAGGAACCATGGGGAGCAGTCTGTGTGAGAAAGGAGGAACCATGGGGAGCAGTCTGTGTGAAAAAAGAAGAACCATGGGGAGCAGTCTGTGTGAGAAAGGACAGTTTTGATCTCATCTGGAGTCTGAATTATTTTAGGTTCCTGGTGCTTATTGATTGGCCCATCATTTTAGAGGTGTGTTCTGTTTAGACACTGGGTCTTGCAACAAGAGGGCGTAAAATTGTGTCCTCTGCTGCCCTATACAAAGACTACCAGAGGCTACTTTTCGGCAGTGTACCTCTAAGTGACAGACCATTGACTACTAATCGTCTTTAGTGATGATTCCAGGTTCTGTTTGGGATCTGATGCTGGTCTGGTTGGAGTATGAAGGCCTTGCGGTAAACGCTTCAATCCTGACTGCCCAAACTCCTGGTGTGATGATTGGGGGAGCCATTGCATAGGACAGTCAGTCACCGAAACGAGGGACACTAACAGCTCAGTGATATGTGCAGGACATCCAGCTGCCACCACGTGTTCTTCTCATGGCAGGGCTGACAACTGCTGGTGTGATGATCGGGGAAGCCATCACATATGACAGTCGGTCACCCCTAGTAGAGATACGAGGACACTAACAGCTCAGTGATATCTGCAGGACATCCTACACTTCCTTGGCTGTCCGGTCACCAGCTTTATGACCAATCCAGCATGAGACCAGCTAGAACAACCAATGAGAGTGCCGGGTCTACGGGCTGTGACATCTGTAGGCAAATGTGCCGCAGGATACCATACAGAACCTGCATGCCTGCATTCCTAGCGCACCTCTTCTCCAGGCTCCAGGCCGCACCTCGATCATCATTACAGTCACACAGAGAAACCTTCACCCCAACAACTCCTTCCTAGGGCCGGATTTATTTAATTTTTTATCAATGGGTGAAGTTGGCTGTCTAGTATTCAGGGGCACCAGGCGGCACTGTAATTATAGTTATGGAGGCATGGGGTGGCACTGTAGGTACAGTTATTGGGGCAGATGGTGGCATTGGTACGAGGGCACATGGCGCAACAGTTTTGGGGGCACCAGGTGGCACTGTAGGTACAGTTTTGGGGGAACCAGGCGTTACAATAGGTACAGTTTTGCAGGCACTAGGTGGCACTGTAGGTACAGATATGGGGGCACCAGGCGGCACTATAGGTACAGTTTTGCAGACACCAGGTGGCACTGTAGGTACAGATATGGGGGCACCAGGCGGCACTATAGGTACAGATATGGGGGCACCAGGCGTTACAATAGGTACAGTTTTGCAGGCACTAGGTGGCACTGTAGGTACAGTTTTGGGGGAACCAGGCGTTACAATAGGTACAGTTTTGCAGGCACTAGGTGGCACTGTAGGTACAGATATGGGGGCACCAGGCGGCACTATAGGTACAGTTTTGCAGACACCAGGTGGCACTGTAGGTACAGATATGAGGCACCAGGCGGCACTATAGGTACAGATATGGGGGTACTATGGGTGGTAGCAGCAGGATGGCAGGAATAAGGGATTGGTTGGTATGGCAGCAGTGAGGGGCCACAGATGTCTGCGCTGCAGCCATCAGGAGTTGTCATAATTGTCTGGGCGGATGGAGAAGAAAGAGCAGAGTCGTCACCGGTGATAGTGGGGTGCTCTGTGACTGGAGGTACAGTACCAGGCGGTATGGGCCGTGAGATACGACACAAGGACTCACATAGCAAAGAGCAGAAACCTCCAGAAAGTCTTAGTGAACAACGTCATGTGCACCGCAGTGCAAGGTGCATAGCGCCACAGTGTGGAGCGCAGCGGTAATGACTCGTCTGGCAATATTAGAGAACAAAAACCTACACAAAATACTTAACTGAAACCGCCAGCATGGAAACCAGCCCTAGTAATACCGCCTTATAGCGCCCGACTCAGGGTGAACACATGTGCCCCAAAATACTGCTCATAACGACAACACTCCACCAAAAAACAAGCACACAACGGCCATATTGCCCAAAAATGACCGGAAAAACAGAGGGATCCCGACGGCAGGGCCCCCTGCACTCCACAACCACCCTGCAGCCTGGTGTCTCCCCCTCACCTTGAGGCAGTGTTGTAGATAGTAGTATCAGGGTGAGCAGTCTCCACATCTCCTCCATGTCCTCTCTTCTGCTCAGGGCGGTCTCTGCCCGCAGCTGCCGGATGTCTCTGTGACAGACAGGACAGGGGGTCTAGCTGTGTCACTTAGAAACCCTCTGCAGCTGTCACCCGAGACCCCCACTGCCTGCCAGGCATTCCTCCTCCTTCATGTCACCAACTGCCCCCCTCTACTGGAAGTGACTCCTTACCCCACAGCCACCCCCGACCAAAGACTGACCACCCGCAACACCCAGAAACTGACCTCAGCATAGATTGTAAGCTCCTATGGTCAGGACTCATCCTCCTCCTCTTATAGATTGTAAGCTCCTATGGTCAGGACTCTTCCTCCTCTTATAGATTGTAAACTCCTATGGTCAGGACTCCTCCTCCTCTTATAGATTGTAAGCTCCTATGGTCAGGACTCTTCCTCCTCTTATAGATTGTAAGCTCCTATGGTCAGGACTCTTCCTCCTCTTATAGATTGTAAGCTCCTATGGTCAGGACTCTTCCTCCTCTTATAGATTGTAAGCTCCTATGGTCAGGACTCCTCCTCCTCTTATAGATTGTAAGCTCCTATGGTCAGGATTCCTCCTCCTCTTATAGATTGTAAGCTCCTATGGTCAGGACTCTTCCTCCTCTTATAGATTGTAAGCTCCTATGGTCAGGACTCTTCCTCCTCTTATAGATTGTAAGCTCCTATGGTCAGGACTCCTCCTCCTCTTATAGATTGTAAGCTCCTATGGTCAGGACTCTTCCTCCTCTTATAGATTGTAAGCTCCTATGGTCAGGACTCCTCCTCCTCCTCTTATAGATTGTAAGCTCCTATGGTCAGGACTCTTCATCCTCCTCTTATAGATTGTAAGCTCCTATGGTCAGGACTCTTCCTCCTCTTATAGATTGTAAGCTCCTATGGTCAGGACTCTTCCACCTCTTATAGATTGTAAGCTCCTATGGTCAGTACTCTTCATCCTTCTCTTATAGATTGTAAGCTCCTATGGTCAGGACTCCTCCTCCTCTTATAGATTGTAAGCTCCTATGATCAGGACTCCTCCTCCTCTTATAGATTGTAAGCTCCTATGGTCAGACTCTTCCTCCTCTTATAGATTGTAAGCTCCTATGGTCAGGACTCTTCCTCCTCTTATAGATTGTAAGCTCCTATGGTCAGGACTCCTCCTCCTCTTATAGATTGTAAGCTCCTATGGTCAGTACTCTTCATCCTTCTCTTATAGATTGTAAGCTCCTATCGTCAGGACTCCTCTTATAGATTGTAAGCTCCTATGATCAGGACTCCTCCTCCTCTTATAGATTGTAAGCTCCTATGGTCAGGACTCTTCCTCCTCTTATAGATTGTAAGCTCCTATGGTCAGGACTCCTCCTCCTCTTATAGATTGTAAGCTCCTATGGTCAGGACTCTTCCTCCTCTTATAGATTGTAAGCTCCTATGGTCAGGACTCATCCTCCTCTTATAGATTGTAAGCTCCTATGGTCAGACTCTTCCTCCTCTTATAGATTGTAAGCTCCTATGGTCAGGACTCTTCCTCCTCTTATAGATTGTAAGCTCCTATGGTCAGGACTCCTCCTCCTCTTATAGATTGTAAGCTCCTATGGTCAGTACTCTTCATCCTTCTCTTATAGATTGTAAGCTCCTATCGTCAGGACTCCTCTTATAGATTGTAAGCTCCTATGATCAGGACTCCTCCTCCTCTTATAGATTGTAAGCTCCTATGGTCAGGACTCTTCCTCCTCTTATAGATTGTAAGCTCCTATGGTCAGGACTCCTCCTCCTCTTATAGATTGTAAGCTCCTATGGTCAGGACTCTTCCTCCTCTTATAGATTGTAAGCTCCTATGGTCAGGACTCATCCTCCTCCTCTTATAGATTGTAAGCTCCTATGGTCAGGACTCCTCCTCCTCTTATAGATTGTAAGCTCCTATGGTCAGGACTCTTCCTTCTCTTATAGATTGTAAGCTCCTATGGTCAGGAGTCCTCCTCCTCTTATAGATTGTAAACTGCTATGGTCAGGACTCCTCCTCTTATAGATTGTAAGCTCCTATGGTCAGGACTCTTCCTCCTCTTATAGATTGTAAACTCCTATGGTCAGGACTCTTCCTCCTCTTATAGATTGTAAGCTCATATGGTCAGGACTCCTCCTCCTCTTATAGATTGTAAGCTCCTATGGTCAGGACTCTTCCTCCTCTTATAGATTGTAAGCTCCTATGGTCAGGACTCCTCTTATAGATTGTAAGCTCCTATGGTCAGGACTCTTCCTCCTCTTATAGATTGTAAACTCCTATGGTCAGGACTCCTCCTCCTCTTATAGATTGTAAGCTCCTATGGTCAGGACTCTTCCTCCTCTTATAGATTGTAAGCTCCTATGGTCAGGACTCTTCCTCCTCTTATAGATTGTAAGCTCCTATGGTCAGGACTCTTCCACCTCTTATAGATTGTAAGCTCCTATGGTCAGTACTCTTCATCCTTCTCTTATAGATTGTAAGCTCCTATGGTCAGGACTCCTCCTCCTCTTATAGATTGTAAGCTCCTATGGTCAGTACTCATCCTCCTTCTCTTATAGATTGTAAGCTCATATGGTCAGGACTCCTCCTCCTCTTATAGATTGTAAGCTCCTATGGTCAGGACTCTTCCTCCTCTTATAGATTGTAAGCTCCTATGGTCAGGACTCCCCATCCTCTTATAGATTGTAAGCTCCTATGGTCAGGACTCTTCCTCCTCTTATAGATTGTAAGCTCCTATGATCAGGACTCCTCCTCCTCTTATAGATTGTAAGCTCCTATGGTCAGGACTCTTCCTCCTCTTATAGATTGTAAGCTCCTATGGTCAGGACTCCTCCTCCTCTTATAGATTGTAAGCTCCTATGGTCAGGACTCCTCCTCCTCTTATAGATTGTAAGCTCCTATGGTCAGGACTCCTCCTCCTCCTCTTATAGATTGTAAGCTCCTATGGTCAGGACTCCTCTTATAGATTGTAAGCTCCTATGGTCAGGACTCCTCCTCCTCTTATAGATTGTAAGCTCCTATGGTCAGGACTCCTCCTCCTCTTATAGATTGTAAGCTCCTATGGTCAGGACTCCTCCTCCTCCTCTTATAGATTGTAAGCTCCTATGGTCAGGACTCTTCCTCCTCTTATAGATTGTAAGCTCCTATGGGCAGGACTCCTCCTCCTCTTATAGATTGTAAGCTCCTATGGTCAGGACTCTTCCTCCTCTTATAGATTGTAAGCTCCTATGGTCAGGACTCTTCATCCTCCTCTTATAGATTGTAAGCTCCTATGGTCAGGACTCCTCCTCATATAGATTGTAAGCTCCTATGGTCAGGACTCTTCATCCTCCTCTTATAGATTGTAAGCTCCTATGGTCAGGACTCCCCATCCTCTTTTAGATTGTAAGCTCCTATGGTCAGGACTCCTCCTCCTCTTATAGATTGTAAGCTCCTATGGTCAGGACTCCTCCTTCTCTTATAGATTGTAAGCTCCTATGGTCAGGACTCCTCCTCCTCTTATAGATTGTAAGCTCCTATGGTCAGGACTCCTCCTCCTCTTATAGATTGTAAGCTCCTATGGTCAGGATTCTTCATCCTCCTCTTATAGATTGTAAGCTCCAATGGTCAGGACTCTTCCTCCTTCTCTTATAGATTGTAAGCTCCTATGGTCAGGACTCTTCCTCCTCTTATAGATTGTAAGCTCCTATGGTCAGGACTCCTCCTCCTCTTATAGATTGTAAGCTCCTATGGTCAGGACTCCTCCTCCTCTTATAGATTGTAAGCTCCTATGGTCAGGACTCCTCCTCCTCCTCTTATAGATTGTAAGCTCCTATGGTCAGGACTCCTCTTATAGATTGTAAGCTCCTATGGTCAGGACTCCTCCTCCTCTTATAGATTGTAAGCTCCTATGGTCAGGACTCCTCCTCCTCTTATAGATTGTAAGCTCCTATGGTCAGGACTCCTCCTCCTCCTCTTATAGATTGTAAGCTCCTATGGTCAGGACTCTTCCTCCTCTTATAGATTGTAAGCTCCTATGGTCAGGACTCTTCATCCTCCTCTTATAGATTGTAAGCTCCTATGGTCAGGACTCCTCCTCATATAGATTGTAAGCTCCTATGGTCAGGACTCTTCATCCTCCTCTTATAGATTGTAAGCTCCTATGGTCAGGACTCCCCATCCTCTTTTAGATTGTAAGCTCCTATGGTCAGGACTCCTCCTCCTCTTATAGATTGTAAGCTCCTATGGTCAGGACTCCTCCTCCTCTTATAGATTGTAAGCTCCTATGGTCAGGACTCTTCCTCCTCTTATAGATTGTAAGCTCCTATGGTCAGGACTCCTCCTCCTCTTATAGATTGTAAGCTCCTATGGTCAGGACTCCTCCTCCTCTTATAGATTTTAAGCTCCTATGGTCAGGACTCCTCCTTCTCTTATAGATTGTAAGCTCCTATGGTCAGGACTCTTCCTCCTCTTATAGATTGTAAGCTCCTATGGTCAGGACTCCTCCTTCTCTTATAGATTGTAAGCTCCTATGGTCAGGACTCTTCCTCCTCTTATAGATTGTAAGCTCCTATGGTCAGGACTCCTCCTTCTCTTATAGATTGTAAGCTCCTATGGTCAGGACTCCTCCTCCTCTTATAGATTTTAAGCTCCTATGGTCAGGACTCCTCCTCCTCTTATAGATTGTAAGCTCCTATGGTCAGGACTCTTCCTCCCCCGCCTATTATAGATTGTAAGATCCTATGGGCAGGACTCCTCCTCCTTCTCTTATAGATTGTAAGCTCCTATGGTCAGGACTCTTCCTCCTCTTATAGATTGTAAGCTCCTATGGTCAGGACTCCTCCTCCTCTTATAGATTGTAAGCTCCTATGGTCAGGACTCATCCTCCTTCTCTTATAGATTGTAAGCTCCTATGGTCAGGACTCTTCCTCCTCTTAAAGATTGTAAGCTCCTATGGTCAGGACTCCCCATCCTCTTATAGATTGTAAGCTCCTATGGTCAGGACTCTTCCGTCTCTTATAGATTGTAAGCTCCTATGGTCAGGACTCTTCCTCCTCTTATAGATTGTAAGCTCCTATGGTCAGGACTCTTCCTCCTCTTATAGATTGTATGCTCCTATGGTCAGGACTCCTCCTCCTCTTATAGATTGTAAGCTCCTATGGTCAGGATTCCTCCTCCTCTTATAGATTGTAAGCTCCTATGGTCAGGACTCTTCCTCCTCTTATAGATTGTAAGCTCCTATGGTCAGGACTCTTCCTCCTCTTATAGATTGTAAGCTCCTATGGTCAGGACTCCTCCTCCTCTTATAGATTGTAAGCTCCTATGGTCAGGACTCTTCCTCCTCTTATAGATTGTAAGCTCCTATGGTCAGGACTCTTCCTCCTCTTATAGATTGTAAGCTCCTATGGTCAGGACTCTTCCTCCTCTTATAGATTGTAAGCTCCTATGGTCAGGACTCTTCCTCCTCTTATAGATTGTAAGCTCCTATGGTCAGGACTCTTCCTCCTCTTATAGATTGTAAGCTCCTATGGTCAGGACTCCTCCTCCTCTTATAGATTGTAAGCTCCTGAGGTCAGGCCTCCTCCTCCTCTTATAGATTGTAAGCTCCTATGGTCAGGACTCCTCCTCCTCTTATAGATTGTAAGCTCCTTGTCACGGTGGGGAGTGGGGGGAAACTCCACACCGTACAATGTAGGTTGGCAGGATGTGCCATTAGGCCTGGAAACAGGAATAAAGGGAGCAGGTCACCTTCTAACACATCCCTAAATCCTTGCCCTGACCTCCTAACTGTCTGAGAGAACCCTAATGGTGGGAGGGCTCATACCCGGAACCTCGGGCCCTACTAACCCTAGAGATCCCTGGTAATAATGTCAGGGCTAGGAGACGACCTGCTCATCCACGAGCCAATAAACGTGCGGGGCAGTACTGGCACTCACTGTAATGCCGTGGCCATGTTAGTTACTGGCATTACAGTGATTGGCTGGCTGGAACGCGTCATTGGATACTATATAGCACCCGATGACACGTGTTCTGCTCAGTCTTAGGGAGAGCTTAGTCAAGGACAGATAGTGTTCGGACAGGATTTTTTTTTTTAGGCAGGGTTTAGTGTTGAAAGGTGTTAGTGACACAACCTCTGCTACATCTGTTGTGTTACATTAGCGCATCCTATCTATCTGTGACATTCAGCGCAATTGTTTGGCTGCTGGTGGCAGTGACATTACCTGCGCTACACCTCCTGTATAACGTGTGCGCATCCTAAATATCTGTGACATTCTGTGTACTTTATTTGCACATACACTTACAAAACCTGCCCTATTGTACGTGTGACAGACTTTCAAGCATATATACCATTTAATATGCTCAAGGCGAGCAGTAAGGGACGGGGAAGTGGCCGTGCTGCTGATGGTGCACGCAGAGGCCGTGGCCCTGGGCGCAGTGAAACTGGGCCTGCTGCCAGAGCACAAGAAAAACAATCATCCATGATACCTAGCTTCATGTCCCAGTCTGCAGGGCGGCGCAGGACAACGCTCTCAAAGTCAGACCAGTGCGACCAGGTGGTGGGTTGGATTACAGTAGATAATGCTTCCAGTCGGTTAAGCACCACCCTGTCTTCCACAAAGTCCAGTCTCAATAGCCAAGAGTCTGGTCAACAGAATCCTCACCTTGATCTTACTTCCTCCCACTATGGAGCGTCTTGCCAAACAAGTGATCCCACACTCGGATATTCCGAAAAGCTCTTTTCATCGCCATTCCTTAATTTGGGCCTCTTGCCAAGCACGCTTGAAGAGGGACATGAGGAGATCTTGGGCACTGATTCCCAAACTCGAGCATCCACAATCAGAAGAAGATGGTGGTGGGAAACGGCAATTAGTGTTTAATGAGGTGGATGATGAGACACAGTTGCCTATAAGTCAACCGCAATTAGTATCTCAAGAGGTTGATGAAGAGGATGAGACACAGTTGTCAATAACTGAGGTTCTTGTTAGATCAACAAG
Source organism: Bufo bufo (assembly GCF_905171765.1). Lineage (NCBI taxonomy): Eukaryota > Metazoa > Chordata > Amphibia > Anura > Bufonidae > Bufo > Bufo bufo. The sequence goes on along the minus strand of NC_053389.1, from coordinate 839,616,497 downwards.
TCAGAAGGATGACCAGAGAGAGGATGTGGAAGAGGAGGTGGTGGACAATGAAGTCACTGACCCACCCTGGGAAGGTGGAAAGCCGAGCGAGGAAAGCAGTACAGAGGGGGAGGGATCTGCTGCACCGCAACAGGCTGGAAGAGGCAGTGGGGTGGCAAAAGGGAGAAGGTGGACACTGAGGCTTTCCACAGCCTGATGGCGACAGCTGTCCCGCGTTACTCTGTCCCCTGCCGCCAATATTTTTCCCGTTGTGCCGTCCCAGCCTTACACCAGCATGGGTCCCGTAACATCACCTGTGCCCTGACCAACGCAGTTATTGGGAAGGTCCACTTAACGACTGACACATGGACAAGTGCTTTTGGCCAAGAACGCTATAGGGATGCTTGTGGAGGCCAGGAGCGAGTCGCACCCTGGGATGGCACAGGTGATACCGATGACAAGGTTTGCGGGCTTGTTGTGCTTTTTCATAAGTGTAAACAGTTATATCTACTTATTTTAGTTATAATGGGTATTCATTGCCTTTAAGAGCAATGTTGATTTATATTCACTGTTTTGTATGGATTTTCATGTAGGCCAAAGTAAGTCCATGAGAAGATTACTGTGCTGTTCAAAAGCTAGTGTTATAGTAACAATATATTATACATTTAGAAAGTTAGAAGATACACCGCACCTGCAGATTCTGAGGCTTCATTGTTTTTCATATCTGAACATGAATTCCACAGTGTGAGAATTGTCTAGATGTTCCTCAAAGTATACATTCATATATCAAAGATTGTCCCTCGGCCCTGAGACAAGGCCTCCAGACGTCAGAGGTGTAGTAGTGAAAATATTAGGAATGTATGAGTTAACCCTTAATGGTATGATGCCTATTGCTTAGACAACAGTGCCACCTAGATATGAGCAGTTAATACTACATCAGTAGCAAAAGTGCATTCTGGGTAGTATTATGACGTCATGATCCTTATCAATGCACACACCCATCCAACAATGATTGAAAAGTTCCAAACTCGGAGGGTGTGTTCATCTGATAAGTTTTGGGTTAAGAAACCAGTTACCAGGAGAAAAAAAAAAGAGAGAAAAAACAAAAACAAAGAAACATTTGGATTATGGATCTCTGGAGAATCATTTGGATTATCGGGAAAAACTCTTGAGAGCTGGCTACCCCAAGACTCTGCACATCACTTGACCCTTGGGTAATGTATATTTTGTTTTATGTAGTATTGATCTAAATTAATTGGCTTGATACTTAGTCAGATCCCCGCTCATTTGCGGATGTGTAACGTTAGTAGCTACATCAGTATTGTCTCTGATTTCAGTTACAATGCATATAACTGAATAAAGGGGATAATATTGGAGAAACTCTCTGTTGGGAATCTTAGTATTCCCTAGTTTGACATCAAGCCAATAATTTATAAGTTTTGTTGCAATACTACGATTATCTGAGTTTGGTCATCAATTTTGGGCGGAGCAAGGGCTCGTATCTGTCATCTTCTTGATTGAGTTTTCCGCATAATCCATTGATTGTATATCTCTCACAAATTTAAAGCTGTATTGCATAATATTCTTGTGTTGGTTAGGTATTGTTTTGTTGGCATCATATAGTGGTGAATTCTGGGTACTGTATATCATTGTATGTTATTGAAATTGATGTTGATTTATTTTTGATTGTATTGTAAACTATTGTATAATAAACCATTTATATTCTTGCATAGACGCTTGTACCCCGTTTTACTGATTGCACAAAATAATCAGGTTCTTGATCGAACTCTTTCTGAGATGTTTATGTCCATCTCACGGGTCAATATCGTTTGCATAATTTTTCTTTTGATCCGTTATTTTTTTTAATCTTTATATAAAGCATTTGCTTCATGTAACGGACCGTTTCAGCAGACAAGGGGTTAAAATCCGTTTAGGCGATATGCCCCTTTCTGAGAGACAGGCCCAGCTACTGCAGGACACCAACCTCCCGAACTGGATACAAAGTAGCACTCCAAACTGGAACCTCACGAATAGCTGCTAGCAGACGAACAGGAATCAGCTTACACTCCTGGCAATCAGTCTCTAACAGCATACAGCGGATCCCCCCAATAACGAGACAAGTCTCCGTGTTGAGGGTCAAGCAGTGGTCTGAGGTCCTGGCACACCCAGCCTGGTTTTTATTACAGTTGTTTGCAAATACAGGTCCGCCCACAGGGAGGTATAAAACAACCAAGCCCATCTGGTGTACACGCCCCTAGGGGACCAGAATGAAGACTGTGACATAGGACAGATATGCAGCACTGTAGGATACACAGAGACAATTCATCCCCACAATGCATCATGGTTTCCTCCTCTCTGCCCTGGAGACACCCGAGGCGTAATCCAATTATCTCTCAAGACAAAGAGAAATCACCAATACACATGTGCAGACAATAGGACAGACATCACCATTTAAACACACAATGGGACAATGGCACAATAGAAACACACCCAGCATATTCCTCCCAAGCTGACAAGTTACACTTATTATAAATTGTTACAACTTTGTGAGTTTACATTGGCCATACATATAACTTACATCAATTTAAACAGTATAACTTGGGGACAAACCTATCCAAAATTCACTTGAATAGGTTCAGGGGTTTAAAAGTTAGTATGGGCCATAATCCTGAGGCAAGAGGCTGATAAACAGGCCTCTCCAAAACCCAGTGGCGAGGTTGGTTTCGCCACACATCTCCCCCCCCCCCAGGGAAGACTAACCAGATACCGGACCTCACGCCGGTCGGTACCTGAGTTAGTCTGGCAGCCCACCCACAACCCAATACTGGACCTGTTGCATTTGGTAGCCTGTCTCTGTCCAGTGAGTCCACCAAGGTTATGTTGGAAGCTGGCACTCCCGGTCTCTGTGTTGCTCCCTGGCTTAGAGTCTGGTTGTTGGAGGGGGAGACCGACTGTCTCTACCCCCTGTGCTGTAAGTGCAGAGACCACGGTCCCATCTGCACTGTTGTGGGGGTTACTGTCTCCCCCTGGTGTGTTAAGCTGCCGCTGGGGAGAGGGGGTAACGAGCTCCTCTCCCATACATACTTCCAGCCGCTGGGGAGGGCGACCGACCGTCTCCACTCCCAATACAGTGTCCTGCTGCTTGGGAAAGGAGACTGGGCTCTCTATTCCCTGCTGGACACTCTGCCGCTGGGGAATGGAGACTGGGCTCCCAATTCCCAAAAAATCACTCTGCTGCTGGGGGGCAGGAACAACTACCTCTGCCCCCTGTAACTCAGCCTGCCACTGGGGAGGGAGGACGCTGCTCTCCTCTCCCTGCATTTCACACTGCCTTCCCGGCATATCACTCTGCTGCTGGGGGGCAGGAACAACTACCTCTGCCCCCTGTAACTCAGCCTGCCGCTGGAGAGGGAGGACGCTGCTCTCCTCTCCCTGCACTTCACACTGCCTTCCCGGCATATGACTCTGCTGCTGGGGGGCAGGAACAACTACCTCTGCCCCCTGTAACTCAGCCTGCCGCTGGGGAGGGAGGACGCTGCTCTCCTCTCCCTGCACTTCACACTGCCGCTGGGGAATGGAGACTGGGCTCCCGATTCCCTGCTGGACACTCTGCCGCTGGGGAGAGGAGACTGAGCTCTCTCTGTCCCGCAACTGTAATTTCCGATGGAGGTCCACCCAACGTGGCAGCTGACCGTCACCTTCTGCCCGGTATAGTAGGGTCTTGAACACTAGACTCCTCACGAACTTCACGTATTTCTCAGCTGGATTGGGTCCGAAGAAGTTCAGCCGCAACCACATCATACGGTCAAATTCCTCCACAGAGTATCTGTACTCCACTGCTGGTTCCATCCTGGTGCTTTTAGGGTCGCTGTACTGAGACATGCGTTGCCCTTAAGTTGTAAAATCCAAAGAAATGGTGTCTCCTGTAGCTGTCCTTCTGGCTGTAGGAACGATCCCGCTGCTTGCCACCAATGTAATGGACCGTTTCAGCAGACAAGGGGTTAAAATCCGTTTAGGCGATATGCCCCTTTCTGAGAGACAGGCACAGCTACTGCAGAACACCAAACTCCCGAACTGGATACAAAATAGCACTCCGAACTGGAACCTCACGAATAGCTGCTAGCAGACGAACAGGAATCAGCTTACACTCCTGGCAATCAGTCTCTAACAGCATACAGTGGATCCCCCCAATAACGAGACAAGGCTCCGTGTTGAGGGTCAAGCAGTGGTCTGAGGTGCTGGCACACCCAGCCTGGTTTTTATTACAGTTGTTTGCAAATACAGGTCCGCCCACAGGGAGGTATAAAACCACCAAGCCCATCTGGTGTACACGCCCCTAGGGGACCAGAATGAAGACTGTGACATAGGACAGATATGCAGCACTGTAGGATACACAGAGACAATACATCCCCACAATGCATCATGGTTTCCTCCTCTCTGCCCTGGAGACACCCGAGGCGTAATCCAATTATCTCTCAAGACAAAGAGAAATCGCCAATACACATGTGGATATAACAGGACAGACATCACCATTTAAACACACAATGGGACAATGGCACAATAGAAACACACCCAGCATATTCCTCCCAAGCCGACAAGTTACACTTATTATAAATTGTTACAACTTTGTGAGTTTACATTGGCCATACATATAACTTACATCAATTTAAACAGTATAACTTGGGGACAAACCTATCCAAAATTTACTTGAATAGGTTCAGGGGTTTAAAAGTTAGTATGGGCCATAATCCTGAGGCAAGAGGCTGATAAACAGGCCTCTTCAAAACCCAGTGGCGAGGTTGGTTTCGCCACACTTCATATACCCGACAGGCTTTACTTCCATCAGGATTTCCGCCACCACCTACATTAGTGGCTGCAACTCCCCCTTCTCCTCCTCCGCCTACTCCTCCTCTTGCGGCACCAGTCAGCCATCGGTCAGTAGCTGAAAGCCGTGTAGCACTGGAGTGGGGAAGCGGCACCAGGCCGTGCTGAAGCTGATCTGCTTAGATGACAAACAGCACACCACCGCAGAGTTGTGGCAGGGGATAAGAGTCCAAACTGAGCTGTGGCTCTCGCCACTCAACCTAGAACCAGGCATGGTTGTGTCTGATAATGGCCGTAACTTGGTGGCGGCTTTGGAGCTCGGCAAGCTCACACACATCCCATGTCTAGCCCATGTGTTCAACCTAGTGGTTCAGCGGTTTCTCAAAACCTACCCCAATTTGCCTGAGCTACTGGTGAAGGTGCGCTGCGTGTGTGCTCATTTCCGAAAGTCATCGACAGCTGCTGCCGTTCTGGCAACTCTGCAGCAGCGCTTGCAATTGCCAGCTCACCAACTGCTGTGCGCCATGAGCACGCTCTGGAACGCCACGTTCCACATGTTGGCCAGGCTTTGTGAGCAGCAGAGGGCAGTAGTGGAATACGAGCTGCAACATGGTCGTCGCCTTTCCAGTCAGCTTCCGCTTTTCACAAGCGAGGAGTGGGCATGGATGTCTGACCTCTGTGAGGTTTTGAGAAACTTTGAGGAATCAACACAGATGGTGAGCGGCGATAACGCTATTATCAGCGTCACCATCCCACTTCTGTGTCTACTCAAACGCTCGCTGCTCACAATGTAGGAGGACGCTTTGCATGTGGAAGAGGTGGAAATGGGGGAGGACATTACACAGGGTGATAGCCAGACCACCCTCCGTCCGTCTTCTCAGCGCGAAATGGATGATGATGAGGAGGAGCAGGAGACGGTTGCCTCCACTACAGAGGGTAGTACCCATAGCAGGTTTATTCCATCTGTTGGGCAGAAGAGGAGGAAGAAGATGAGGAGATCAAGAGTGATCCTCCTGAGGAGGACAGCGAAGTCTTGCCTGTTGGGACTCTGGCACATATGGCTGACTTCATGTTAGGTGCCTTTCCCACGACCCGCGCGTTATACGCATTTTAGACAACACGGATTACTGGTTGTTCACCCTTCTCGACCCCCACTACAAAGAGAACTTCTCATCTCTAATTACTCTGGTGGAGAGGACGAGCAAAACGGTGCAATACCAGAAGGTCCTTGTTGAAAAATTGCTCCAAAAATTTCCAGCTGACAACGCTGGCGGCAGAGTCCGTAGTTCCTTGGGCAACCAAGGAGGGGAGACGAGGGGAACACACAGCAGTTCCAACAGAGGCAGGGCAACACTCTCCAAAGACTGGGACAGTTTCATGATACCCCGCCAGCACCCTCACCCTGATGCGCGGCCTAGTGGTGCAAGGAGGGAAAAGTTTTGGAAGATGGTGAAGGAGTACGTAGCAGACCGTGTCAGCGTCCTCAGTGATCCCTCTGTGTCTTACAACTACTGGGTGTCCAAGGTGGACACGTGGCACGAACTGGCGCTCTACGCCTTGGAGGTACTGGCCTGCCCGCCACCAGTGTTTTATCTGAGCGGGTATTTAGTGCTGCTGGGGGCATTATAACAGATAATGCTAACATGTTGACTCTTATCAAAATGAACAAGGCCTGGATTGCCATTGACTTCTCGACTCCACCAGAGGAAAGCTGATGCACAAAGGCTCTTTACATGTATTATTTATAATGTACTGAATAGACTGTATTCCCTGCACCCCTTCCACCACAAAAAGGGTATATGGTTCATTCTTCCTGTTGTCGTCCTCCTCCTCCTCCATCATATCAACATGCTTATTAGGCTGCCCTCGCTCCTGTTTTAGATGGTCAGATCAGCAGCAGGCCCTCGCTCCTAATGTTTTAGAGGGTCAGATCAGCAGCAGACCCTCACCCATAATGTTTTAGAGGGTCACCAGCAGACCCTCACCCATAATGTTTTAGATGGTCAGATCAGCAGCAGACCCTCACTCCTAATGTTTTAGAGGGTCAGATCTGCAGCAGGCCCTCGCCCATAATGTTTTTGAGGGTCACCAGCAGGCCATCAATCATAAATTTTCAAAGGTGTGTATGATGCCCTCCTTTATGTGTAATAAAGGGTGTATTGGAGCGCCGGTTCCTTGTGATGTTTGGCAACCCTTTCCCTTAGTCCATAGTCTTTATGAGTGTAGAAGTTCCACTACCTGAACCATTGTACCATAATGTGAATGAGGCCCTCCTTTATGCGATATACAGGTTGTATCGGAGGCCTCTTCCTTGTAATTTTTGGCAGCACTTACACTTTATATACAAGTAAATATACAGGAAAGAATGTTTCCTAACAATTTTTCCTCTAAAATCGATTTTATCTAAGGTTTGGTGCGTATTATTGTCAGTCTGTAAAAGTGGCGTACTACTCGCACAACATCGTTCCCTGCAGCGACCTGGGAGTCCAAGATGCATCCAGACATCCCCCCCATGTGTTCCCGAACCATTTCGGTGGTGTTTCCATCAATTTCTGACCTTTTCATGTGAACCAGACACCCTCCCCTCTTCAACACTACTACGGACTAGTGGTTCCCCCTCTGGGAAACTCTGGAGTCCACTTCCGCAGGCAGGTGGTCAATGCGGTTCCCCCTTCGAGGAACCCAGGAGCCCCCTCAGTGGAGGCACAACACACAGGGAAACACCTTGCATACATGCTGGACGAACAACACCAAAAGACCAGATATGAAACCACAAGACGTACACCACACACTGAACATAAACCCACACCAAACATCAACACAGGTAAGGTAGGGAACATGGAAGATACATAAGGGTACTTTTACACTTGCGTTGTTGGATTCCGTCAATCTGTATGCAAACGGATACCATTTGTAGACAGATCGGGATGCGGATCCATCTCACAAATGCATTGCAATACCGGATCCGTCTCTCCGGTGGTCATCCCACCTAGCAGTAGCTGAGACGCCATTTCTCAGCCAGGGTACACCTGCCATATTTGCAGCTGCCCTTCACCCCTCGTTGGCACAAGATACCATTCTTCTTCACTGGCCTCTGTGGACCGTACTCTGGGAGATGGTGAGGGCCTTGCCCACCAGATCGGACATAGAGGCATACTACAATGCCCTTTTAAGGCCAAGGGGACTTTAAATGCTGCAGGCGTTATTATGAATTTGGTAATAAGTGCAGCAGAACTGTAGCGAGGGCATTACGTGGAACCTGGGTACTCACCTGTTCCTCGCATCTTGGGTTCCCAAGGTCAGCGCCTAACCTGACCCTGGCAGATAACTGAAGCTTTCCTGCCATCACCCATTATATAATCTGTAACACCCCAGAGTGCTGTTACCACTCCTGCACCCTGCTACTGTCTTTATCGGGCTAACACCATGTCATCTATGTATTCTGTTCCAGGTTCACCACAATGTGCATCTATAATATTGTTATGTAACTGTTATAAATGTAATTTACCTGGTTAACCAGCAGGTGGCAGCAAATATGGCAGATCTATCCTTAGACGGAATGGAACTCACCATTCCATTGTCCCCCCTCTTTGGTCAGAAGTGGGCCAGTCCTGCTTGCTACCAGAAGGAGGTGGGCAGTTCTGGTTTGTTCTGGTTGAGACTCCATGTTGGAGCAGCCAGGATTCTAACCTATTCCTTGGCTGAAGATAAGTCCGACTACAAAGTGAAGTGCAGTGTAAAGAAGAAGTCAAGTTATCCAGTCAGCTTGGCAGTACAGCAAAATGAGAGAAAGATATAGCAGAGTTGAGTTTGCCTGCCAGTTTCATGCTAAAGCCTGCTGGAACTAAGACAAAGCCTGAAAACTGTTTGAAGAAATGTTTATTCAAAGTAAAGCTGCCATTCAGCTTCATCTCAAGGTCTGGACTCAAGTTATTCTTTCCAATCCCTCAATTATTCCCCCTATTATTTGCTTCGGAGCCAAAGCCTGGGGTCCAGCAGTATCCAGGTAGGAGCACCATGACACAGATATAGACACATTTAGGCCACACTACACCACTCTGCATTTCCTACACTTGGGACGCGATAGAGGGCCCTGGGAGGCACCCATTGCAAATCTACAACCCTCTTCAGCTCCTGTCCCTTGAAACTATTCTCCAAGATTCTGGTGGCTCGTCTGACTCAGGCCGGCCTCTGAGAGACGCGCGGGATGACACTACCAGGGCGATTAATATGACCCATCAGGCGATTGTTTCTAAACTCCCTGTTTTTCTTCTCTCCCCTGACTCCAATAAGGCATTTCTGAAGGTTCTGGGGTACAGAGTTACGCGCCTCTACACTGCGACTCAGCCGTTCCCTAATGATGTGACCTCGATAAGCTGGAGCATTGTCCTCCATGAAGATGACATTAGGCCGGTGTTGTTCCTGCAGAGGCACCATGACTGGAGCATGGATGTTCTTCAGGTAGTCTGGGCTGTCACTGGACCATTCACACAGTGTAGGGCAGTTCTGTACGGACTAGACACTCCTGCCCACACTGTGACACCACCACCACCACAGGCTCGTCTGGTGACAACAGTGGATGATGCCGATCGTTGGCGGCCATTATTTCTGCTCAGCGTGAATCGCCTTTCATCAGTGAACAGCACTGAGGCCACTGTTCCCTCGTCCAGCGGAGATCCTCCCTGGCCCATACAAGATGATGACACCTGTGCCTGGTGGCGTGGTCAGGTACCTGGCAGGTCGTCTACCACGCAGACCACGCTGATGTAAACGGTTTCCAATGGTCGGACGTGACAATAAAGCGGTCATTATTGTGGGATGTGGTGCAAAAACCCTGGCGTGAACAGTCCATAAAGTATCAAATGATTATATTATTTTCACAGATGAGCACATATACATGAAGTAACAACGCGTTTTGGGGAATCTAAGGTCCCCTTCATCAGGTTACAAGATCCTAGGAACGGGACACGTGACGTTACATCCCGCTGGCACAAGGCCTTTGCATGCAATGTTCTTCTCTTCCGGCGTTCAACAGTTGGTCACGTGACCTCTATAAATGCGATCATGTGACCACACAGTGTCACTTTCCTTCATTTATGTTTTTATTTAAGATACACCTCGTTTTAAAGTAGGGTTATGTATTCACAACCTATTTAGGACTACCGATAATGTGGGCTAAATCTAAATGCATTTAAATAATATTGTACATTTATGCTAATGAGGAAGCACCTGAAGGCTGCCCCATCCCTATAGGACAGCCCACAGATGCAGTTTTTTAGGGTTTAAAACCCACATGTATACTGTTTACACTATAGATCTTGTAACCTGATGAAGGGGACCTTAGATTCCCCGAAACGCGTTGTTACTTCATGTATATGTGCTCATCTGTGAAAATAAAGGAGATCATTTGATACTTTATGGACCGTCCACGCCAGTGTTTTTGCACCGAAGTAGAATCTTCCTCACCGTAAGCATCTCTTTGTGGTATTGGGCATCCCATTTCAAAGATGCTACCCCTGCGGCTGCATACCTGGTAACCAAAGGTCTTTTTCGGTAAAGCCTACAATAGGGTTTTGCCGATCTTTAGCTTTCATTCTCATTAATTGCTGATTACATACATTTTGTCGAACATACTACCCTATTGTGCGCCCCCTTTATTTCCCTCTATTACTGAGCGAAATTCAGATGTAAGGGTGTAAGCAATGTTCATTAATGCTGCTGAATGTAATTTTTATTATTCCTGTAATGTCTCTCTTCTGCCAGTAGATGGCGACAAAGTACATATAAAGTTACAATGGAGTTGTTCAGTATAGAAAAGTTATATTCAGTTTTACCTTTCAAAGTTCAAATAATGCTAATGTAGGGGCTTAGTAGGACCCTCAGAAGGGTGATAGTGAACTGTAAATGCAGGTTTGAGGCTCACAGTGGAGTCTGGCATCAGCACCAAGGGAATATTCGCAGCGACGACTCCGGGAATCACGTGACTGTACGGTCCAGTTCGGGAGTGGGCCAGTGGTTCCGGGAGAGAACACCAAGAGTCCACCTAAGTATCCAAGGAACTGTAAGTGCGGCTTCGCCGCGTCACATCACATTGCACTGTTGCAGTGACACTTTGGGACATATATGAAAGCTGCAGGATACAGACTTCATCTTCTTTGATTTAGAAATAGTACTGCGCAATACTTAGGGTGCACCCCAACGATAAAGCTTGCTCAGGAACATTCAGGTGCAGCCAGGCTGCTATATGGACATTGGGGAAAATTATGCAAGTACAGGGTTAGTGTTAGGCAGTATTATCCTTAGCGTGCGTTTAGATACTCTCAGCTACTTGTTCACTATAACTGTTCAGTAAACGCAAGTGTTGTAAAAGAACCGCTGTCTGTGCGGCATGGTGTACCCAGCCCTCGGTCCTCTTTCACAGACAGGGCTGCATCTAGAATTATTGTGGGATGTGGCCACTTCTCTGCCTTTCTGTGACTCTTCCAGTCTCTGTATCTCTGATACAACCTGCTGATGACACTCTGTGGCACTATAAGCTCAGGGGCCGCTTACATCTGAGAACATCCTGCTTGAAGCCTAACAATGGCGAGGTCTTGGTCTCATGATGTTAGAATGTGAGCAGCATGATGAGGAGGACTGTTTAATACCAATTCTAATTGAACAGGAAAGTTATTGGGGGATTCATGGATCAAACACCTGTTGTGAATTTTGCTGTTAAGCTCCTTGTTAAAGAACAGCAAGTTGTGCAAAAAGTCCTGAAACATTGAACAGTTAGACGTGCATTCAGAAGGTCAAAGGTCACATTAGGTTCTCCTGTAAAGGTTAGAGGGCATTTTAGGGTCATCCGGAAATTTCACACACAAACCAAATATCCCAAACTTTTTGTGAGTAGTGTAGATTGTAATCTCCTATGGTCAGGACTCTTACTCCTCCATAAAGAATATCCAGCCTCTGTATGACCTCCCACCACAGGAGGATATCCAGCCTCTGTATGACCGCCACCACCACAGGAGGATATCCAGCCTCTGTATGACCGCCACCACCACAGGAGGATATCCAGCCTCTGTATGACCACCACCACAGGAGGATATCCAGCCTCTGTATGACCGCCACCACCACAGGAGGATATCCAGCCTCTGTATGACCACCACCACAGGAGGATATCCAGCCTCTGTATGACCGCCACCACCACAGGAGGATATCCAGCCTCTGTATGACCGCCACCACCACAGGAGGATATCCAGCCTCTGTATGACCGCCACCACCACAGGAGGATATCCAGCCTCTGTATGACCGCCACCACCACAGGAGGATATCCAGCCTCTGTATGACCGCCACCACCACAGGAGGATATCCAGCCTCTGTATGACCGCCACCACCACAGGAGGATATCCAGCCTCTGTATGACCGCCACCACCACAGGAGGATATCCAGCCTCTGTATGACCGCCACCACCACAGGAGGATATCCAGCCTCTGTATGACCGCCACCATCACAGGAGGATATCCAGCCTCTGTATGACCACCACCACAGGAGGATATCCAGCCTCTGTATGACCACCACCACAGGAGGATATCCAGCCTCTGTATGACCGCCACCACAGGAGGATATCCAGCATCTGTATGACCACCACCACAGGACGATATCCAGCATCTGTATGACCACCACCACAGGATATCCAGCTTATGTATGACCACTACCACGGGAGGATATCCAGTATCTGTATGACCGCCACCACAGGATATCCAGCCTCTGTATGACCACCACCATGCCAGAGTGACAGCCTGTATGGCAGTAAAAGGAGGTGCCACCCAGTATTGATATGACCTCCACATATACCCTGCTGCAGAATTCAAAATAAAGGGGGCGCCACCCTGTGTGACCAGTGACCGATCCCCCCTGGCAGATTATACTGTGTCTGTTGTAAAAATGTTCTATTGTTTAATATTAAAATGTGATATAAACATATTTTTAAATAATTTTTAATTATTTATCTTTCTAGGTCACTACCTGCACTAAGACAAGACGATCAAGTCCTGCACAAGGCCTAATAACAGGCGTCACTCAGTGGTCCATACAGACCAGTCATCTCATTATCACCACAGGAAGGATAACAACGACTGCTATCATTAGATATGGATAGCACTGAATCCACCATTCACAATAAGTCCTGGGGACCCGATAACCCAGAACAGGATGGTGATTGGTGGTGTATTATCACACCACCAATCACCATCCTGCGATCCTGAGAGGTGATGGTGACATCACCTCTCAGGATCGGCTCCGATTGGTCGGCTGCGGTGGGCGCGCCCTTCAAATTATTGCGGCGCTCCTCTCCTCCTCCTTTTGTGTCCGGACCTCCAGAGCCAGCACCCCCATCTGTGCCCAGCACCCCCTTCACTAAAAAGGTATTTAGGGAAAGGTTAGGTTGGTCAGGGATATTCAGGGAAAGGTTAGTTGAAAAAACTGTGGCCGGCACTCTTAGCGTCCGGCCACTGTTAGCGCATCGCACACACCACCGCTGATCAGCAAGTTAGAATTTTTTTTATTTTTCTTATTTCACATTTTTTGGCCTTTTAATTTTATTTTTATTTTATTTTTTCTTAGGTTTAGGGTAAGTTTGCGAACACCCGTCCCACACACACACGCACACTGAATAAAGTTTTCCATGCACGAGAGCACGCACACACACACACACGCACGCACTCCCCTATGGCCCGCCGGATGTTCTCGGCCGAGGAGGCATACGCCCTCCTTGCCTCCGAGTCTGAGAGCCCCAATGAGGACGAGGAGGACCCTACTTTCCTCTGGTCATACGCGTCCTCCTCATCATCTAGAGATGATGATGAGCCGCCAGGCGGACCAAGGGACCGCCGTGCTAGGGACCCTGTGGCCCACACAAGTACGAGAAGCTCTGGGGCTCGTACTAGTTTTCTGGCCCACCAGTTAAGTCCACCGGAGCCCCCTGCCGGTGACCTTGTCTGATATACCCCAGAGCGTTATGAGCCCGTGATTCCTGATTTTGTAGGCCAACCAGGAATCCAGATTCCCACAGTGGGCTTCTCTGGATACAACTATTTTAGTCTTTTTTTCAGTGACCACTTTGTACATCTAATGGTGGAGCAGACGAACCTGTACGCCCAACAGTTCACTGCTCAACACCCGGGCTCCTTTTTGGCCAGGCCCGGTGGCTGGACTCCGGTCTGTGCAGCCGAGATGAGGACGTTTTGGGGCCTCGTGCTGCACATGGGCCTAGTCAAGAAACCTAGGGTCAGGCATTACTGGAGTGGGGACGTCCTCTACCAGACCCCACTCCACAGTATGGCCATGACAGGCTCCCGGTTTGAGACTATCCGGAAATGCCTGCATTATGCAGATAATGCAGCATGTCCCCCCGAGGTGATCCTGCCTATGACCGGCTGTACAAAATCAGGCCGGTCATCGATCACTTTGGGGCCAAATTTGTACAGGCCGATGTACCTGGAAGGGAGGTCGCGGTTGATGAGTCTCTCATTGCGTTCAAGGGGAGACTCCTTTTCCGCCAGTATGTTCCCTCTAAGCGGGCGAGGTATGGCGTGAAGCTATACAAACTTTGTGAGAGTACCTCAGGGTACACTTACAAGTTTCGTGTGTACGAGGGGCGAGATTCCCGTATTCAACCCCCAGAATGTCCCCCCACTCTGGGTGTTACCGGGAAACTTGTGTGGGACCTTGTGTACCCACTGCTAGATAAGGGTTAACACCTGTACATGGATAACTTTTATACCAGTATCCCCTTGTTCCAGTCCCTCGCTGCCAGATCCACTTCCGCTTGTGGGACCGTGCGGAAAAATCAACGCGGCCTCCCTGCCCACCCCCTCCAGGTACCAATCCCCAGGGGTGAGACCCGTGCCCTTACCAGTGGAAACCTGTTGCTGGTCAGATATAAGGACAAGAGGGATGTCCTTGTACTGTCCACAATCCACGGTAACTGCACCACCCCTGTCCCTGTGCGAGGTACCACGGCAACGGTCCTCAAGTCCGATTGTATTGTCGACTACAATCAGTATATGGGAGGAGTGGATCTCTCTGATCAAGTCCTCAAGCCATATAACGCCATGCGCAAAACCCGGGCATGGTACAAAATAGCTGCGGTCTACTTGGAGCAGGTTGCCATGTACAACTCTTTTGTACTATCCCGAAGCGCTGGCAGCACAGGGACATTCCTCCAGTTCTATGAGGCAGTCCTCAAGGACCTGATCTTTTCTGACCAGGAAAGAGCAGGCCGGAGTACCTCGGGAACTGGAGGCGCCCGGATCGTCCCTGGCCAACACTGTCCAGGTGTGGTCCCCCATACTGGAAAGAAGGGACGGACCCAAAAAAGTGCAGAGTGTGTGACAGGAGGGGGATACGGAAGGACACGACTACTCAGTGCGACACGTGCCCCGATCATCCGGGCCTCTTATTGATTGCTTCAGGGAGTATCACACTTCCATGGAGTACTAAATTTATAAACCCCTTCCCAAATTTAGCCACTGACTATCGAAAAAATCTATGGTTCTCAGACTTGAGACACTAAAACAAAAAAAAAATAAAAAATTCAACAAATATTATTTTGTAAAATTAAAATTAATTAAAACAAAAGTAGACATATTAGGTATCGCCGCGTCTGTAAGAATCTGCTCTATAAAAATAAACCATGACCTAACCCCCCCCTAAAAACTGTGCCAAAACAGCTATTTTTTGGCAAATTTTCTGTTTTTAAACCGTTTTTTCCAGTAACAAAGCAACGGTTAACAGCCAAACAAAACTTAATATTTATTACCCTGATTCTGCAGTTTACAGAAACACCCCATATGTGGTTGTAAACCGCTGTACGGGCACACGGCAGGGCGCAGAAGGGAAAGGAACGCCGTATGGTTTCTGGAAGGCAGATTTTGATGGCCTTTTTTTTGACACCATGTCCCATTTGAAGCCCCCTGATGCACCCCTAGAGTAGAAACTCCAAAAAAGTGACCCCATCTAAGAAACTACACCCCTCAAGGTATTCAAAACTGATTTTACAAACTTTATTAACCCTTTAGGTGTTCCTCAACAGTTTATGACAAATGGAGAAGAAATTTCTGAATTTCTCTTTTTGGTAACTTTGCCTCACAAAAATGTAATATAGATAAACCAAAAATCATATGTACCCTAAAAATAGTCCCAACAAAACTGCCACCTTATCCCGTAGTTTCTAAAATTGGGTCACATTATGGAGTTTCTACTCTAGGGGTGCATCAGGGGGGCTTCAAATGGGACATGGTGTCAAAAAAAACAGTCCAGAAAAATCTGCCTTCCAAAAACCACACGGCGCACCTTTCCCTCTACGCCCTACTGTGTGCCCGTACAGCAGTTTGCGGCCACATATGGGGCGTCCCTGCAAACTACAGAATCGGGGCAATAAATATAGCATTTTGTTTGGCTGTTAACCCTTGCTTTGTTACTGGAAAAAATGGATTAAAATGGAAAATTAGCCCAAAAATTTTAATTCAGAAATTTTATCTCCATTTGCAAATAACTCTTGTGGAACACCTAAAGGGTTAACAAAGTTTGTAAAAATCAGTTTTGAATACCTTGAGGGGTGTAGTTTCTAGAATGGGGTCATTTTTGGGGGGTTTCTATTATGTAAGCCTCGCAAAGTGACTTCAGACCTGAACTGGTCCTTAAAAAGTGAGTTTTTGAAAATTTCTGAAAAAATTCAAAATTTGCTTATAAACCTCTAAGCCTTATAACATCCCCCAAAAATAAAATATAATTCCCAAAATGATCAAAACATGAAGTAGACATATGGGGAATGTAAAGTAATAGCTATTTTTGGAGGTTTTACTATGTATTATAGAAGTAGAGAAATTGAAACTTAAATTTTTTGGGTAAATTTGGTATTTCTTTATAAATAAAAAGGAATTTTTTGACTCCATTTTACCAGTGTCATGAAGTACAGTCTCAGAATAGCCTGGATAAGTCAAAGCGTTTTAAAGTTATTCACACATAAAGTGACACTGGTCAGATTTGAAAAAAAAAGGCCTGGTCCTTAAGGGGTTAAAACTACTGAGCCGTTCGGTCACAAAGGGTTAACGGTTAGCGGTGTGACAGGTCCTTTCACAGGAGTAAGATCAGGACGGAGCAGTAATGTGTAGAATGTCAGAGACGCTCCGGACTCCAGATATGGAATAAAGGCCAATGGGAAAAATGTGTAAAGTGCAATCATAAAGAAAAGATGTGCAGAGCCTTTAAGAAGGGGTCAGGCAAGATGGCCGCCGAATCATCACATCCAGGAAATACAAGAAAGAAAAAAAAGGCAAATTGTTCTCCAGGTGTTTTCTCATCTTCCGCCAGTTTACACGTATTACATGTGTGATATTACACTGTGCGGCCTCTGTATTACATGTGTGATATTACACTGTGCGGCCTCTGTATTACATGTGTGATATTACACTGTGCGGGGTCTGTATTACATGTGTGATATTACACTGTGCGGTCTCTGTATTACATGTGTGATATTACACTGTGCGGCCTCTGTATTACATGTGTGATATTACACTGTGCGGTCTCTGTATTACATGTGTGATATTACACTGTGCGGCCTCTGTATTACATGTGTGATATTACACTGTGCGGCCTCTGTATTACATGTGTGATATTACACTGTGCGGCCTCTGTATTACATGTGTGATATTACACTGTGCGGCCTCTGTATTACATGTGTGATATCACACTGCGCGGCCTCTGTATTACATGTGTGATATTACACTGTGCGGTGTCTGTATTACATGTGTGATATTACACTGTGCGGCCTCTGTATTACATGTGTGATATTACACTGTGCGGTGTCTGTATTACATGTGTGATATTACACTGTGCGGCCTCTGTATTACATGTGTGATATTACACTGTGCGGCCTCTGTATTACATGTGTGATATCACACTGCGCGGCCTCTGTATTACATGTGTGATATTACACTGTGCGGTGTCTGTATTACATGTGTGATATCACACTGTGCGGCCTCTGTATTACATGTGTGATATTACACTGTGCGGCCTCTGTATTACATGTGTGATATTACACTGTGCGGCCTCTGTATTACATGTGTGATATTACACTGGGCGGCCTCTGTATTACATGTGTGATATTACGCTGTCCGGCCTCTGTATTACATGTGTGATATTACGCTGTGCGGCCTCTGTATTACATGTGTGATATTACACTGTGCGGCCTCTGTATTACATGTGTGATATTACACTGTCCGGCCTCTGTATTACATGTGTGATATTACGCTGTGCGGTCTCTGTATTACATGTGTGATATTACACTGCGCGGCCTCTGTATTACATGTGTGATATTACACTGTGCGGCCTCTGTATTACATGTGTGATATTACACTGTGCGGCCTCTGTATTACATGTGTGATATTACACTGTGCGGCCTCTGTATTACATGTGTGATATAAATCAGGACCAGGCCGGTCTTGCCATTATTTATTTGCATACAGTAGGTTAGTAGGTAGGTGGCTCTTCCTGTACAGGGTATGGTTAGTGTGTATACATACATGTGTGGATACAAGGCGACCATTTGCAGTATATACTGTGCATGGATGCAGCAGGACGGTTTTCTGGCTTCCTGAGATGCAGACCAGGCGTCTGTCCCTTTAAGTGGTCCTCGAGCGGTCCTACTGCCACCTCAGATGCAGCATGGCGGGTCCTTCAGATCCATTGTTAGAGGTCCTAGAAGACGACCCTGCCCGTCTCATCTGTCACCAGACGCCCTCTCACTGCTGGTCAGTACTTAGTGCAGTCTCGCTCATCGGGCCCCTCGGAGCCGAGCACTTGGTTTTGGCGTCAGTCTTCTGTTGGGGGACACTTTGATGACATCATGGAGAGACGGCTCCTTGTAGAGAGCGACTGCAGGACAGGACATAGGGTTCAGTGGTCATAGGTCACCCGCCTATACACACCCCAACCCCACCCCCATGAGTCCATTCCTTACCTTCACTCAGTTTGGGGAGGAAGTGAGCGGCCGGTCGGTGCTTCTTCACTCGGTTACCCTCCATGGCCCGTCCATCTTTGTTAATGCCCAGGTACCATCCTCGGCCAGAGCTGCGCTGACGATAGAGCGTTGAGGAGTAGGTGACAAAATAATTGTCAAAGACGCTCTCCTTGAAGCGACACTCGGCTGTGAAATAACCCTGGAAGTGAAAGAGGAGGGGAGCACTTTACGGACAGGTCCGATGCAGCAGAGCTGAGGTTGTCACAATGTATTATCTGTGGCATTAGCATCCCTGAGCCGTTTAGAGACAATCTGCACTCTGCTACATCAGGAGGTATTGAGCCTGTAGTGGACACTGAGCATTACATGGGATTCAGTGTAGATGCTCATACTGAATGGGTTACTGTGCCGTAATAAAGATCAGTAAAGACCACTAAAGTACTTCACTGCTAGACCAGTAAAAAGGACATGCAACCAGTCTAGAAGACGAGAAACAAAAAAAACAAGACATCTCAATCACATATGGACTCCTTCAAACCAACAAAGGGAATGTTCCTTCAGATTAGGGCTGCCTCCTGGAGACCTATCCTCATAACTTCTGGGGCCAAATTAAAACAGCATTGTCTGAACTTACACTGACGACCTCATCAAGTTCTCATTAAGACATTCCACAGGAGCCTTCTCCAAGACACTGAGCCCACATTCCAGACAAGGCATTCCACAGGAGCCTTCTCCAAGACAGTGATCCCACATTCCAGACAAGGCATTCCACAGGAGCCTTTTCCAAGACAGTAATCCCACATTCCAGACAAGGCATTCCACAGGAGCTTTCTCCAAGACAGTGATGCCACATTCCAGACAAGGCATTCCACAGAAGCTTTCTCCAAGACAGTGATCCCACATTCCAGACAAGGCATTCCACAGAAGCCTTCTCCAAGACAGTGATCCCACATTCCAGACAAGGCATTCCACAGGAGCCTCATCCAAGACAGTGATCCCACATTCCAGACAAGGCATTCCACAGAAGCCTTCTCCAAGACAGTGAGGCCACATTCCATACAAGGGATTCCACAGAAGTCTTCTCCAAGACAGTGATCCCACATTCCAGACAAGGCATTCCACAGGAGCCTTATCCGAGACAGTGATCCCACATTCCAGACAAGGCATTCCACAGAAGCCTTCTCCAAGACAGTGATCCAACATTCCAGGCAAGGCATTCCACAGGAGCCTCATCCAAGACAGTGATCCCACATTCCAGACAAGGCATTTCACAGGAGCCTCATCAAAGACAGTGATCCAACATTCCAGACAAGGCATTCCACAGGAGCCTTCTCCAAGACACTGAGCCCATATTCCAGACAAGGCATTCCACAGAAGCCTTCTCCAAGACAGTGATCCCACATTCCAGACAAGGCATTCCACAGGAGCCTTTTCCAAGGCATTCCACAGGAGCCTTCTCCAAGACACTGAGCCCACATTCCAGACAAGGCATTTCACAGGAGCCTTCTCCAAGACAGTGATCCAACATTCCAGACAAGGCATTCCACAGGAGCTTTCTCTAAGACAGTGATACCACATTCCAGACAAGGCATTCCACAGAAGCTTTCTCTGAGACAGTAATCCCACATTCCAGACAAGGCATTCCACAGGAGCTTTCTCCAAGACAGTGATCCCACATTCCAGACAAGGCATTCCACAGAAGCCTTCTCCAAGACAGTGATCCCACATTCCAGACAAGGCATTCCACAGAAGCCTTCTCCAAGACAGTGATCCCACATTCCAGACAAGGCATTCCACAGGAGCCTCATCCAAGACACTGAGCCCAAGGCATTCCACAGAAGCCTTCTCCAAGACAGTGATCCCACATTCCAGACAAGGCATTCCACAGAAGCCTTCTCCAAGACAGTGAGGCCACATTCCAGACAAGGGATTCCACAGAAGCCTTCTCCAAGACAGTGATCCCAAGACACTGAGCCCAAGGCATTCCACAGGAGCCTTCTCCAAGACACTGAGCCCACATTCCAGACAAGGCATTTCACAGGAGCCTTCTCCAAGACAGTGATCCAACATTCCAGACAATGCATTCCACAGGAGCCTTCTCCAAGACACTAAGCCCATATTCCAGACAAGGCATTCCACAGGAGCCTTTTCCAAGACACTGAGCCCAAGGCATTCCACAGGAGCCTTCTCCAAGACACTGAGCCCACATCCTAGACAAGGCATTCCACAGGAGCCTTATCCAAGACCGTGATCCAACATTTCAGACAAGGCATTCCACAGGAGCCTTCTCCAAGACAGTGATCCCACATTCCAGACAAGGCATTCCACAGGAGCCTTCTCCAAGACAGTGATCCCACATTCCAGACAAGGCATTCCACAGGAGCTTTCTCCAAGACAGTGATCCCACATTCCAGACAAGACATTCCACAGGAGGCTCATCCAAGACAGTGATCCCACATTCCAGACAAGGCATTCCACAGAAGCCTTCTCCAAGACAGTGAGCCCACATTCCAGACAAGGGATTCCACAGAAGCCTTATCCAAGACAGTGATCCCACATTCCAGACAAGGCATTCCACAGAAGCCTCCTCCAAGATGGTGATCCAACATTCCAGACAAGGCATTCCACAGGAGCCTCATCCAAGACAGTGATCCAACATTCCAGACAAGGCATTCCACAGGAGCCTTTTCCAAGACACTGAGCCCAAGGCATTCCACAGGAGCCTCATCCAAGACAGTGATCCCACATTCCAGACAAGGCATTCCACAGGAGCCTTCTCCAAGACAGTGATCCAACATTCCAGACAAGGCATTCCACAGGAGCCTTCTCCAAGACAGTGATCTCACATTCCAGACGGGGCATTCCACAGGAGCCTTCTCCGAGACAGTGATCCCACATTCCAGACAAGGCATTCCACAGAAGTCTTCTCCAAGATACTGATCCCACAATCCAGACAAGACATTCCACAGGAGCCTTCTCCAAGACACTGAGCCACAATCCAGATAAGATATTCCATAGGAACCTTCTCCAAGATACTGGGGGTCATTTATCAAACTGGTGTAAAGTAGAACTGCCTTATTTGTCCACAGCAACCAATCAGATTCCTCCCTTTTATTTTGGCTCCTGTGGAAAATAAAGGTGTAAACTGATTGGTTGCTGTGGGCAAATAAGCCAGTTCTACTTTACACCAGTTTGATAAATGACCCCTAGTTATTCCACATTCTAGACAAGACATTCTATAGGAACCTTCCCCAAGACACTGATCCCACATTTCAGACAAGACATTCCATTGGAGCATTCGCCAAGACAGTAAGGCTAGGTCTACACGACAACATTTGTCGAGCGACATTTTGTTGCGACAATTTTTATAATGGCAGTCTATGGTGTCGCACTGCAACACGATTCGACTGTCGCAGAAAATCTATTCGAGATGGATTTTCCTGCGACTGACGCGTCGCAGCATGTCGCATGTTGCAGTGCGACACCATAGACTGCCATTATAAAAATTGTAGCGCGACATTGGTGCAACCAAATGTCGTGCAACAAATGTTGCAGTGTAGTAGTGTGCCCTGTCACGCGGCCTTACTGTTGTTGTGTAGACCTAGCCTAAGTCACATCCCAGACAACATGTTCAACAGAAGCCTTCTCCAAGGCAAGACATTCATCAGAAGACAGAACATTCCACTGTAGCCTTCACCAAGACCTTGAGACCAAGACTTTCAACAGGAGCTTACCAAGGCGGTCTACACCGCTATCCTGTGTAAGCTAATACTATGTCCCCCAATGACCATACTACAACACAAAAGGACGACAAGAGTTTATAACAAGAGCCTCCACTGAGACACTCCAAGGAGAATTTCCTCATATCTGTCAAGGTTACAAGAAGGATCTATCCCATCAGGATATCTAGCAGTAGCAGACGATGTAGTAAGAAATTAGAAGTGGAAGGGGCAATAAGCTACTCACTGACTTGTAGAGACGACCCTCTGAATTCATGGCCACATACTGACCACATTCTGAGCTCTGTATGGCGACAACCCGTAGACCAACAGGGATGACATTAAAGAGAGCTGGAGACAGGAGGAGACAAAGTACAGAGTTCAGATGAATGGGCATCAAGATCCTACTGGAAGACAGTCCCCAGAATCCCAGAGATGAAGCCATAGATCAGAGACCTCCATGGGCCACTACCAGGAACCTTTTCAAGTGTCTGATACCCAAGCTGGTGCCCTGCCCTCCAGTGTCCTCCTTTCAACCAATGTAGTGGAGCTCCAGGACTAAAAACTCATGTTCCCTTCAGTAATCCAGAGCTTCTTTCTATTAAGATGCATCTCAAGATTGTGGCCTCCTAACAGCTCCTGCCATTATCATCACGTCAGTCTTCTTGGCACATCAGCCAATCATAATGCTGGAGGTCCACGTGTCGAGACCATGCCCACAATCCCAAGTTCTATATGTGGTCCACAGTCATCTCTCTCACTGCTACATGAGGTGAAGCCTCAATGATGACCAGTCTAGTGATAAACCCCAAGGGACTACATGTAGGACAACGGGACCTCTGGGGAAGGTCACAGTTTACCAGCTGGTGGGAAGAGGATCACAGCTTAGACTTCTGAAGTTTAGCTCTAGATCTATAATATCTGAAGAGGTTTAGATTCAGGACCAGGAAGTCGGAATAGCGAACGGTCTATGGTTCCAACTTAACGCGAGATAAACATTTGGACACAAGAAAACATTGTAATAAAAGACGTACACGCCGTCCAAAAAAAATGAGCTCGAGAGGTCCTCTCCACCCTATAGTGTCTGATCTGTTCCCGTGTTCTCCACCGTGTCGTCTATACTCACAGTACGGGCTCAGCTCTTCTTGGTTTCTGATATTGTTCCATCATGGAGAAACTGCAGATAAAATCCCATCCTGGAGAACAACCGGGTGACGATGCCTCTCAACCGAGGTTCTAGACGAGATGAGAACCTGATCAGAGACCTAGAACATCCCAACCACCCCCCACCGCAAAACTGTAGTAGATACAGGAGGAGGTGTAGTGTAGAGGAGTAGTGTGTGAGGACGGTACAGGAATAGTAGATACAGGAGGAGGTGTAGTGTAGAGGAGTGTGTGTGAGGACGGGACAGGAATAGTAGATACAGGAGGAGGTGTAGTGTAGAGGAGTGTGTGTGAGGACGGTACAGGAATAGTAGATACAGGAGGAGGTGTACTGTAGAGGAGTGTGTGAGGACGGTACAGGAATAGTAGATACAGGAGGAGGTGTAGTGTAGAGGAGTGTGTGTGAGGACAGTACAGGAATAGTAGATACAGGAGGTGTAGTGTAGAGGAGTGTGTGAGGACGGTACAGGAATAGTAGATACAGGAGGAGGTGTAGTGTAGAGGAGTGTGTGTGAGGACGGTACAGGAATAGTAGATACAGGAGGAGGTGTAGTGTAGAGCGTGTGTGTGAGGACAGTACAGGAATAGTAGATACAGGAGGAGGTGTAGTGTAGAGGAGTGTGTGTGAGGACGGTACAGGAATAGTAGATACAGGAGGAGGTGTAGTGTAGAGGAGTGTGTGTGAGGACGGTACAGGAATAGTAGATACAGGAGGAGGTGTAGTGTAGAGGAGTGTGTGTGAGGACAGTACAGGAATAGTAGATACAGGAGGAGGGGTAGTGTAGAGGAGTGTGTGTGAGGACGGTACAGGAATAGTAGATACAGGAGGAGGTGTAGTGTAGAGGAGTGTGTGTGAGGACGGTACAGGATAGTAGATACAGGAGGAGGTGTAGTGTAGAGGAGTGTGTGTGAGGACGGTACAGGAATAGTAGATACAGGAGGAGGTGTAGTGTAGAGGAGTGTGTGTGAGGACGGTACAGGAATAGTAGATACAGGAGGAGGTGTAGTGTAGAGGAGTGTGTGTGAGGACGGTACAGGAATAGTAGATACAGGAGGAGGTGTAGTGTAGAGGAGTGTGTGTGAGGACGGTACAGGAATAGTAGATACAGGAGGAGGTGTAGTGTAGAGGAGTGTGTGTGAGGACGGTACAGGAATAGTAGATACAGGAGGAGGTGTAGTGTAGAGGAGTGTGTGTGAGGACGGTACAGGAATAGTAGATACAGGAGGAGGTGTAGTGTAGAGGAGTGTGTGTGAGGACGGTACAGGAATAGTAGATACAGGAGGTGTAGTGTAGAGGAGTGTGTGTGAGGACGGTACAGGAATAGTAGATACAGAGGTGTAGTGTAGAGGAGTGTGTGTGAGGACGGTACAGGAATAGTAGATACAGGAGGTGTAGTGTAGAGGAGTGTGTGTGAGGACCGTACAGGAATAGTAGATACAGCAGGAGGTGTAGTGTAGAGGAGTGTGTGTGAGGACAGTACAGGAATAGTAGATACAGGAGGAGGTGTAGTGTAGAGGAGTGTGTGTGAGGACGGTACAGGAATAGTAGATACAGGAGGAGGTATAGTGTAGAGCAGTGTGTGTGAGGACAGTACAGGAATAGTAGATACAGGAGGAGGTGTAGTGTAGAGGAGTGTGTGTGAGGACGGTACAGGAATAGTAGATACAGGAGGAGGTGTAGTGTAGAGGAGTGTGTGTGAGGACGGTACAGGAATAGTAGATACAGGCGGAGGTGTAGTGTAGAGGAGTGTGTGTGAGGACGGTACAGGAATAGTAGATACAGGAGGAGGTGTAGTGTAGAGGAGTGTGTGTGAGGACGGTACAGGAATAGTAGATACAGGAGGAGGTGTAGTGTAGAGGAGTGTGTGTGAGGACGGTACAGGAATAGTAGATACAGGAGGAGGTGTAGTGTAGAGGAGTGTGTGTGAGGACAGTACAGGAATAGTAGATACAGGAGGGAGGTGTAGTGTAGAGGAGTGTGTGTGAGGACGGTACAGGAATAGTAGATACAGGAGGTGTAGTGTAGAGGAGTGTGTGTGAGGACAGTACAGGATAGTAGATACAGGAGGAGGTGTAGTGTAGAGGAGTGTGTGTGAGGACGGTACAGGATAGTAGATACAGGAGGAGGTGTAGTGTAGAGGAGTGTGTGTGAGGACAGTACAGGAATAGTAGATACAGGAGGTGGTGTAGTGTAGAGGAGTGTGTGTGAGGACGGTACAGGAATAGTAGATACAGGAGGTGTAGTGTAGAGGAGTGTGTGTGAGGACAGTACAGGAATAGTAGATACAGGAGGAGGTGTAGTGTAGAGGAGTGTGTGTGAGGACAGTACAGGAATAGTAGATACAGGAGGAGGTGTAGTGTAGAGGAGTGTGTGTGAGGACGGTACAGGAATAGTAGATACAGGAGGAGGTGTAGTGTAGAGGAGTGTGTGTGAGACGGTACAGGAATAGTAGATACAGGAGGAGGTGTAGTGTAGAGGAGTGTGTGTGAGGACGGTACAGGATAGTAGATACAGGAGGAGGTGTAGTGTAGAGGAGTGTGTGTGAGGACGGTACAGGAATAGTAGATACAGGAGGAGGTGTAGTGTAGAGGAGTGTGTGTGAGGACGGTACAGGAATAGTAGATACAGGAGGAGGTGTAGTGTAGAGGAGTGTGTGTGAGGACGGTACAGGAATAGTAGATACAGGAGGAGGTGTAGTGTAGAGGAGTGTGTAGTGTAGAGGAGTGTGTGTGAGGACGGTACAGGAATAGTAGATACAGGAGGAGGTGTAGTGTAGAGGAGTGTGTGTGAGGACGGTACAGGAATAGTAGATAGAGGAGGTGTAGTGTAGAGGAGTGTGTGTGAGGACGGTACAGGAATAGTAGATACAGAGGTGTAGTGTAGAGGAGTGTGTGTGAGGACGGTACAGGAATAGTAGATACAGGAGGTGTAGTGTAGAGGAGTGTGTGTGAGGACAGAGGTGTAGTGTAGAGGAGTGTGTGTGAGGACGGTACAGGAATAGTAGATACAGGAGGTGTAGTGTAGAGGAGTGTGTGTGAGGACGGTACAGGAATAGTAGATACAGGAGGAGGTGTAGTGTAGAGGAGTGTGTGTGAGGACGGTACAGGAATAGTAGATACAGGAGGTGTAGTGTAGAGGAGTGTGTGTGAGGACAGTACAGGAATAGTAGATACAGAGGAGGTGTAGTGTAGAGGAGTGTGTGTGAGGACAGTACAGGAATAGTAGATACAGGAGGAGGTGTAGTGTAGAGGAGTGTGTGTGAGGAAGGTACAGGAATAGTAGATACAGGAGGAGGTGTAGTGTAGAGGAGTGTGTGTGAGGACGGTACAGGAATAGTAGATACAGGAGGAGGTGTAGTGTAGAGGAGTGTGTGTGAGGACGGTACAGGAATAGTAGATACAGGAGGAGGTGTAGTGTAGAGGAGTGTGTGTGAGGACGGTTACAGGAATAGTAGATACAGGAGGTGTAGTGTAGAGGAGTGTGTGTGAGGACGGTACAGGAATAGTAGATACAGGAGGTGTAGTGTAGAGGATTGTGTGTGAGGACGGTACAGGAATAGTAGATACAGGAGGAGGTGTAGTGTGAGAGGAGTGTGTGTGAGGACAGTACAGGAATAGTAGATACAGGAGGAGGTTGTAGTGTAGGAGGAGTGTGTGTGAGGACGGTACAGGAATAGTAGATACAGGAGGAGGTGTAGTGTAGAGGAGTGTGTGTGAGGACGGTACAGGATAGTAGATACAGGAGGAGGTTGTAGTGTAGAGGAGTGTGTGTGAGGACGGTACAGGAATAGTAGATACAGGAGGTGTAGTGTAGAGGAGTGTGTGTGAGGACGGTATAGGAATAGTAGATTCAGGAGGAGGTGTAGTTAGAGGAGTGTGTGAGAGGACAGTACAGGAATAGTAGATACAGGAGGTGTAGTGTAGAGGAGTGTGTGTGAGGACGGTACAGGAATAGTAGATACAGGAGGAGGTGTAGTGTAGAGGAGTGTGTGTGAGGACGGTACAGGAATAGTAGATACAGGAGGAGGTGCAGTGTAGAGGAGTGTGTGTGAGGACAGTACAGGAATAGTAGATACAGGAGGAGGTGTAGTGTAGAGGAGTGTGTGTGAGGACGGTACAGGAATAGTAGATACAGGAGGAGGTGTAGTGTAGAGGAGTGTGTGTGAGGACGGTACAGGAATAGTAGATACAGGAGGAGTGGTGTAGAGGAGTGTGTGTGAGGACGGTACAGGAATAGTAGGTACAGGAGGTGTAGTGTAGTGGAGTGTGTGTGAGGACAGTACAGGAATAGTAGATACAGGAGGAGGTGTAGTGTAGAGGAGTGTGTGTGAGGACGGTACAGGAATAGTAGGTACAGGAGGTGTAGTGTAGAGGAGTGTGTGTGAGGACGGTATAGGAATAGTAGATACAGGAGGAGGTGTAGTGTAGAGGAGTGTGTGTGAGGACGGTACAGGAATAGTAGATACAGGTGGAGGTGTAGTGTAGAGGAGTGTGTGTGAGGACAGACAGGAATAGTAGATACAGGAGGTGTAGTGTAGAGGAGTGTGTGTGAGGACGGTACAGGAATAGTAGATACAGGAGGAGGTTGTAGTGTAGAGGGTGTGTGTGAGGACAGTACAGGAATAGTAGATACAGGAGGTTGTAGCGGTGTGGAGTGTGTGTGAGGACGGTACAGGAATAGTAGATACAGGAGGTGTAGTGTAGAGGAGTGTGTGTGAGGACGGTACAGGAATAGTAGATACAGGAGGAGGTGTAGTGTAGAGGAGTGTGTGTGAGGACGTACAGGAATAGTAGGTACAGGAGGAGGTGTAGTGTAGAGGAGTGTGTGTGAGGACGGTACAGGAATAGTAGATACAGGAGGAGGTGTAGTGTAGAGGAGTGTGTGTGAGGACGGTACAGGAATAGTAGATACAGGAGGAAGGTGTAGTGTAGAGGAGTGTGTGTGAGGACGGTACCGGAATAGTAGATACAGGAGGAGGTGTAGTGTAGAGGAGTGTGTGTGAGGACGGTACAGGAATAGTATATACAGGAGGGGGTGTAGTGTAGAGGAGTGTGTGTGAGGACGGTACAGGAATAGTAGATACAGGAGGTGTAGTGTAGAGGGTGTGTGTGAGACGGTACAGGAATAGTAGATACAGGAGGAGGTTTAGTTTAGAGGAGTGGTGTGTGAGGACGGTACAGGAATAGTAGATACAGGAGGAGTGTAGTGTAGAGGAGTGTGTGTGAGGACGGTACAGGAATAGTAGATACAGGAGGTGTAGTGTAGAGGAGTGTGTGTGAGGACAGTACAGGAATAGTAGATACAGGAGGAGGTGTAGTGTAGAGGAGGGTGTGTGAGGAAGGTACAGGAATAGTAGATACCGGAGGAGGTGTAGTGTAGAGGAGTGTGTGTGAGGACGGTACAGGAATAGTAGATACAGGAGGTGTAGTGTAGAGGAGGGTGTGTGAGGACAGTACAGGAATAGTAGATACAGGAGGTGTAGTGTAGAGGAGTGTGTGTGAGGACTGTACAGGAATAGTAGATACAGGAGGAGGTGTAGTGTAGAGGAGTGTGTGTGAGGACGGTACAGGAATAGTAGATACAGGAGGAGGTGTTAGTGTAGAGGAGTGTGTGTGAGGACGGTTACAGGAATAGTAGATACAGGCGGAGGTGTAGTGTAGAGGAGTGTGTGTGAGGACGGTACAGGAATATAGATACAGGAGGAGGTGTAGTGTAGAGGATTGTGTGTGAGGACGGTACAGGAATAGTAGATCAGGAGGAGGTGTAGTGTAGAGGAGTGTGTGTGAGGACGGTACAGGAATA
The DNA here is from genome assembly GCF_905171765.1 of Bufo bufo. Taxonomy (NCBI): domain Eukaryota; kingdom Metazoa; phylum Chordata; class Amphibia; order Anura; family Bufonidae; genus Bufo; species Bufo bufo. The sequence continues at coordinate 839,587,003 of NC_053389.1, read as the reverse complement.
GTAGATACAGAGGAGGTGTAGTGTAGGAGAGTGTGTGTGAGGACAGTACAGGAATAGTAGATACAGGAGGAGGTGTAGTGTAGAGGAGTGTGTGTGAGGACGGTACAGGAATAGTAGATACAGGAGGTGTAGTGTAGAGGAGTGTGTGTGAGGACAGTACAGAAATAGTAGATACAGGAGGAGGTGTAGTGTAGAGGAGTGTGTGTGAGGACGGTACAGGAATAGTAGATACAGGAGGAGGTGTAGTGTAGAGGAGTGTGTGTGAGGACAGTACAGGAATAGTAGATACAGGAGGTGGTGTATTGTAGAGGAGTGTGTGTGAGGACGGTACAGGAATAGTAGATACAGGAGGTGTAGTGTAGAGGAGTGTGTGTGAGGACAGTACAGGAATAGTAGATACAGGAGGAGGTGTAGTGTAGAGAGTGTGTGTGAGGACGGTACAGGAATAGTAGATACAGGAGGAGGTGTAGTGTAGAGGAGTGTGTTGTGAGGACGGTACAGGATAGTAGATACAGGAGGAGGTGTAGTGTAGAGGAGTGTGTGTGAGGACGGTACAGGAATAGTAGATACAGGAGGAGGTGTAGTGTAGAGGAGTGTGTGTGAGGACGGTACAGGAATAGTAGATACAGGAGGAGGTGTAGTGTAGAGGAGTGTGTGTGAGGACGGTACAGAAATAGTAGATACAGGAGGAGGTGTAGTGTAGAGGAGTGTGTGTGAGGACGGTACAGGAATAGTAGATACAGGAGGAGGTGTAGTGTAGAGGAGTGTGTGTGAGGACGGTACAGGAATAGTAGATACAGGAGGAGGTGTAGTGTAGAGGAGTGTGTGTGAGGACGGTACAGGAATAGTAGATACAGGAGGAGGTGTAGTGTAGAGGATGTGTGTGAGGACGGTACAGGAATAGTAGATACAGGAGGTGTAGTGTAGAGGAGTGTGTGTGAGGACGGTACAGGAATAGTAGATACAGGAGGTGTAGTGTAGAGGAGTGTGTGTGAGGACGGGACAGGAATAGTAGATACAGGAGGAGGTGTGTGTGTAGAGGAGTGTGTGTGAGGACGGTACAGGAATAGTAGATACAGGAGGTGTAGGTGTAGAGGAGTGTGTGTGAGGACGGTACAGGAATGGTAGATAAAGGAGGAGGTGTAGTGTAGAGGAGTGTGTTGTGAGGACGGTACAGGAATAGTAGATACCAGGAGGTGTAGTGTAGAGGAGTGTGTGTGAGGACAGTACAGGAATAGTAGATACAGGAGGAGGTGTGTGTAGAGGAGTGTGTGTGAGGACAGTACAGGAATAGTAGATACAGGAGGAGGTGTAGTGTAGAGGAGTGTGTGTGAGGAAGGTACAGGAATAGTAGATACAGGAGGAGGTGTAGTGTAGAGGAGTGTGTGTGAGGACGGTACAGGGAATAGTAGATACAGGAGAGGTGTAGTGTAGAGGAGTGTGTGTGAGGACGGTACAGGAATAGTAGATACAGGAGGAGGTGTAGTGTAGAGGAGTGTGTGTGAGGACGGTACAGGAATAGTAGATACAGGAGGTGTAGTGTAGAGGAGTGTGTGTGAGGACGGTACAGGAATAGTAGATACAGGAGGTGTAGTGTAGAGGAGTGTGTGTGAGGACGGTACAGGAATAGTAGATACAGGAGGAGGTGTAGTGTAGAGGAGTGTGTGTGAGGACAGTACAGGAATAGTAGATACAGGAGGAGGTGTAGTGTAGAGGAGTGTGTGTGAGGACGGTACAGGAATAGTAGATACAGGAGGAGGTGTAGTGTAGAGGAGTGTGTGTGAGGACGGTACAGGAATAGTAGATACAGGAGGAGGTGTAGTGTAGAGGAGTGTGTGTGAGGACGGTACAGGAATAGTAGGTACAGGAGGTGTAGTGTAGAGGAGTGTGTGTGAGGACGGTATAGGAATAGTAGATACAGGAGGAGGTGTAGTGTAGAGGAGTGTGTGTGAGGACAGTACAGGAATAGTAGATACAGGAGGTGTAGTGTAGAGGAGTGTGTGTGAGGACGGTACAGGAATAGTAGATACAGGAGGAGGTGTAGTGTAGAGGAGTGTGTGTGAGGACGGTACAGGAATAGTAGATACAGGAGGAGGTGCAGTGTAGAGGAGTGTGTGTGAGGACAGTACAGGAATAGTAGATACAGGAGGAGGTGTAGTGTAGAGGAGTGTGTGTGAGGACGGTACAGGAATAGTAGATACAGGAGGAGGTGTAGTGTAGAGGAGTGTGTGTGAGGACGGTACAGGAATAGTAGATACAGGAGGAGGTGTAGTGTAGAGGAGTGTGTGTGAGGACGGTACAGGAATAGTAGGTACAGGAGGTGTAGTGTAGAGGAGTGTGTGTGAGGACAGTACAGGAATAGTAGATACAGGAGGAGGTGTAGTGTAGAGGAGTGTGTGTGAGGACGGTACAGGAATAGTAGGTACAGGAGGTGTAGTGTAGAGGAGTGTGTGTGAGGACGGTATAGGAATAGTAGATACAGGAGGAGGTGTAGTGTAGAGGAGTGTGTGTGAGGACGGTACAGGAATAGTAGATACAGGTGGAGGTGTAGTGTAGAGGAGTGTGTGTGAGGACAGTACAGGAATAGTAGATACAGGAGGTGTAGTGTAGAGGAGTGTGTGTGAGGACGGTACAGGAATAGTAGATACAGGAGGAGGTGTAGTGTAGAGGAGTGTGTGTGAGGACAGTACAGGAATAGTAGATACAGGAGGTGTAGCGGTGTGGAGTGTGTGTGAGGACGGTACAGGAATAGTAGATACAGGAGGTGTAGTGTAGAGGAGTGTGTGTGAGGACGGTACAGGAATAGTAGATACAGGAGGAGGTGTAGTGTAGAGGAGTGTGTGTGAGGACGGTACAGGAATAGTAGGTACAGGAGGAGGTGTAGTGTAGAGGAGTGTGTGTGAGGACGGTACAGGAATAGTAGATACAGGAGGAGGTGTAGTGTAGAGGAGTGTGTGTGAGGACGGTACAGGAATAGTAGATACAGGAGGAGGTGTAGTGTAGAGGAGTGTGTGTGAGGACGGTACAGGAATAGTAGATACAGGAGGAGGTGTAGTGTAGAGGAGTGTGTGTGAGGACGGTACAGGAATAGTATATACAGGAGGTGTAGTGTAGAGGAGTGTGTGTGAGGACGGTACAGGAATAGTAGATACAGGAGGTGTAGTGTAGAGGAGTGTGTGTGAGGACGGTACAGGAATAGTAGATACAGGAGGAGGTGTAGTGTAGAGGAGTGTGTGTGAGGACGGTACAGGAATAGTAGATACAGGAGGAGGTGTAGTGTAGAGGAGTGTGTGTGAGGACGGTACAGGAATAGTAGATACAGGAGGTGTAGTGTAGAGGAGTGTGTGTGAGGACAGTACAGGAATAGTAGATACAGGAGGAGGTGTAGTGTAGAGGAGTGTGTGTGAGGAAGGTACAGGAATAGTAGATACAGGAGGAGGTGTAGTGTAGAGGAGTGTGTGTGAGGACGGTACAGGAATAGTAGATACAGGAGGTGTAGTGTAGAGGAGTGTGTGTGAGGACTGTACAGGAATAGTAGATACAGGAGGTGTAGTGTAGAGGAGTGTGTGTGAGGACGGTACAGGAATAGTAGATACAGGAGGTGTAGTGTAGAGGAGTGTGTGTGAGGACGGTACAGGAATAGTAGATACAGGAGGAGGTGTAGTGTAGGAGGAGTGTGTGTGAGGACAGTACAGGAATAGTAGATACAGGAGGAGGTGTAGTGTAGAGGAGTGTGTGTGAGGACGGTACAGGAATAGTAGATACAGGAGGAGGTGTAGTGTAGAGGAGTGTGTGTGAGGACGGTACAGGAATAGTAGATACTGGAGGAGGTGTAGTGTAGAGGAGTGTGTGTGAGGACAGTACAGGAATAGTAGATACAGGAGGTGTAGTGTAGAGGAGTGTGTGTGAGGACGGTACAGGAATAGTAGATACAGGAGGTGTAGTGTAGAGGAGTGTGTGTGAGGACGGTACAGGAATAGTAGATACAGGAGGAGGTGTAGTGTAGAGGAGTGTGTGTGAGGACGGTACAGGAATAGTAGATACAGGAGGAGGTGTAGTGTAGAGGAGTGTGTGTGAGGACGGTACAGGAATAGTATATACAGGAGGTGTAGTGTAGAGGAGTGTGTGTGAGGACGGTACAGGAATAGTAGATACAGGAGGTGTAGTGTAGAGGAGTGTGTGTGAGGACGGTACAGGAATAGTAGATACAGGAGGAGGTGTAGTGTAGAGGAGTGTGTGTGAGGACGGTACAGGAATAGTAGATACAGGAGGAGGTGTAGTGTAGAGGAGTGTGTGTGAGGACGGTACAGGAATAGTAGATACAGGAGGAGGTGTAGTGTAGAGGAGTGTGTGTGAGGACGGTACAGGAATAGTAGATACAGGAGGAGGTGTAGTGTAGAGGAGTGTGTGTGAGGACGGTACAGGAATAGTAGATACAGGAGGTGTAGTGTAGAGGAGTGTGTGTGAGGACGGTACAGGAATAGTAGATACAGGAGGTGTAGTGTAGAGGAGTGTGTGTGAGGACGGTACAGGAATAGTAGATACAGGAGGTGTAGTGTAGAGGAGTGTGTGTGAGGACGGTACAGGAATAGTAGATACAGGAGGAGGTGTAGTGTAGAGGAGTGTGTGTGAGGACGGTACAGGAATAGTAGGTACAGGAGGAGGTGTAGTGTAGAGGAGTGTGTGTGAGGACGGTACAGGAATAGTAGATACAGGAGGAGGTGTAGTGTAGAGGAGTGTGTGTGAGGACGGTACAGGAATAGTAGATACAGGAGGAGGTGTAGTGTAGAGGAGTGTGTGTGAGGACGGTACAGGAATAGTAGATACAGGAGGAGGTGTAGTGTAGAGGAGTGTGTGTGAGGACGGTACAGGAATAGTATATACAGGAGGTGTAGTGTAGAGGAGTGTGTGTGAGGACGGTACAGGAATAGTAGATACAGGAGGTGTAGTGTAGAGGAGTGTGTGTGAGGACGGTACAGGAATAGTAGATACAGGAGGAGGTGTAGTGTAGAGGAGTGTGTGTGAGGACGGTACAGGAATAGTAGATACAGGAGGAGGTGTAGTGTAGAGGAGTGTGTGTGAGGACGGTACAGGAATAGTAGATACAGGAGGAGGTGTAGTGTAGAGGAGTGTGTGTGAGGACGGTACAGGAATAGTAGATACAGGAGGAGGTGTAGTGTAGAGGAGTGTGTGTGAGGACGGTACAGGAATAGTAGATACAGGAGGTGTAGTGTAGAGGAGTGTGTGTGAGGACGGTACAGGAATAGTAGATACAGGAGGTGTAGTGTAGAGGAGTGTGTGTGAGGACGGTACAGGAATAGTAGATACAGGAGGAGGTGTAGTGTAGAGGAGTGTGTGTGAGGACAGTACAGGAATAGTAGATACAGGAGGAGGTGTAGTGTAGAGGAGTGTGTGTGAGGACGGTACAGGAATAGTAGATACAGGAGGAGGTGTAGTGTAGAGGAGTGTGTGTGAGGACGGTACAGGAATAGTAGATACAGGAGGAGGTGTAGTGTAGAGGAGTGTGTGTGAGGACGGTACAGGAATAGTAGGTACAGGAGGTGTAGTGTAGAGGAGTGTGTGTGAGGACGGTATAGGAATAGTAGATACAGGAGGAGGTGTAGTGTAGAGGAGTGTGTGTGAGGACAGTACAGGAATAGTAGATACAGGAGGTGTAGTGTAGAGGAGTGTGTGTGAGGACGGTACAGGAATAGTAGATACAGGAGGAGGTGTAGTGTAGAGGAGTGTGTGTGAGGACGGTACAGGAATAGTAGATACAGGAGGAGGTGCAGTGTAGAGGAGTGTGTGTGAGGACAGTACAGGAATAGTAGATACAGGAGGAGGTGTAGTGTAGAGGAGTGTGTGTGAGGACGGTACAGGAATAGTAGATACAGGAGGAGGTGTAGTGTAGAGGAGTGTGTGTGAGGACGGTACAGGAATAGTAGATACAGGAGGAGGTGTAGTGTAGAGGAGTGTGTGTGAGGACGGTACAGGAATAGTAGGTACAGGAGGTGTAGTGTAGAGGAGTGTGTGTGAGGACAGTACAGGAATAGTAGATACAGGAGGAGGTGTAGTGTAGAGGAGTGTGTGTGAGGACGGTACAGGAATAGTAGGTACAGGAGGTGTAGTGTAGAGGAGTGTGTGTGAGGACGGTATAGGAATAGTAGATACAGGAGGAGGTGTAGTGTAGAGGAGTGTGTGTGAGGACGGTACAGGAATAGTAGATACAGGTGGAGGTGTAGTGTAGAGGAGTGTGTGTGAGGACAGTACAGGAATAGTAGATACAGGAGGTGTAGTGTAGAGGAGTGTGTGTGAGGACGGTACAGGAATAGTAGATACAGGAGGTGTAGTGTAGAGGAGTGTGTGTGAGGACGGTACAGGAATAGTAGATACAGGAGGAGGTGTAGTGTAGAGGAGTGTGTGTGAGGACAGTACAGGAATAGTAGATACAGGAGGTGTAGCGGTGTGGAGTGTGTGTGAGGACGGTACAGGAATAGTAGATACAGGAGGTGTAGTGTAGAGGAGTGTGTGTGAGGACGGTACAGGAATAGTAGATACAGGAGGAGGTGTAGTGTAGAGGAGTGTGTGTGAGGACGGTACAGGAATAGTAGGTACAGGAGGAGGTGTAGTGTAGAGGAGTGTGTGTGAGGACGGTACAGGAATAGTAGATACAGGAGGAGGTGTAGTGTAGAGGAGTGTGTGTGAGGACGGTACAGGAATAGTAGATACAGGAGGAGGTGTAGTGTAGAGGAGTGTGTGTGAGGACGGTACAGGAATAGTAGATACAGGAGGAGGTGTAGTGTAGAGGAGTGTGTGTGAGGACGGTACAGGAATAGTATATACAGGAGGTGTAGTGTAGAGGAGTGTGTGTGAGGACGGTACAGGAATAGTAGATACAGGAGGTGTAGTGTAGAGGAGTGTGTGTGAGGACGGTACAGGAATAGTAGATACAGGAGGAGGTGTAGTGTAGAGGAGTGTGTGTGAGGACGGTACAGGAATAGTAGATACAGGAGGTGTAGTGTAGAGGAGTGTGTGTGAGGACAGTACAGGAATAGTAGATACAGGAGGAGGTGTAGTGTAGAGGAGTGTGTGTGAGGACGGTACAGGAATAGTAGATACAGGAGGAGGTGTAGTGTAGAGGAGTGTGTGTGAGGAAGGTACAGGAATAGTAGATACAGGAGGAGGTGTAGTGTAGAGGAGTGTGTGTGAGGACAGTACAGGAATAGTAGATACAGGAGGTGTAGTGTAGAGGAGTGTGTGTGAGGACAGTACAGGAATAGTAGATACAGGAGGTGTAGTGTAGAGGAGTGTGTGTGAGGACTGTACAGGAATAGTAGATACAGGAGGTGTAGTGTAGAGGAGTGTGTGTGAGGACGGTACAGGAATAGTAGATACAGGAGGTGTAGTGTAGAGGAGTGTGTGTGAGGACGGTACAGGAATAGTAGATACAGGAGGAGGTGTAGTGTAGAGGAGTGTGTGTGAGGACAGTACAGGAATAGTAGATACAGGAGGAGGTGTAGTGTAGAGGAGTGTGTGTGAGGACGGTACAGGAATAGTAGATACAGGAGGAGGTGTAGTGTAGAGGAGTGTGTGTGAGGACGGTACAGGAATAGTAGATACTGGAGGAGGTGTAGTGTAGAGGAGTGTGTGTGAGGACAGTACAGGAATAGTAGATACAGGAGGTGTAGTGTAGAGGAGTGTGTGTGAGGACAGTACAGGAATAGTAGATACAGGAGGAGGTGTAGTGTAGAGGAGTGTGTGTGAGGACGGTACAGGAATAGTAGATACAGGAGGAGGTGTAGTGTAGAGGAGTGTGTGTGAGGAAGGTACAGGAATAGTAGATACAGGAGGAGGTGTAGTGTAGAGGAGTGTGTGTGAGGACAGTACAGGAATAGTAGATACAGGAGGTGTAGTGTAGAGGAGTGTGTGTGAGGACAGTACAGGAATAGTAGATACAGGAGGTGTAGTGTAGAGGAGTGTGTGTGAGGACTGTACAGGAATAGTAGATACAGGAGGTGTAGTGTAGAGGAGTGTGTGTGAGGACGGTACAGGAATAGTAGATACAGGAGGTGTAGTGTAGAGGAGTGTGTGTGAGGACGGTACAGGAATAGTAGATACAGGAGGAGGTGTAGTGTAGAGGAGTGTGTGTGAGGACAGTACAGGAATAGTAGATACAGGAGGAGGTGTAGTGTAGAGGAGTGTGTGTGAGGACGGTACAGGAATAGTAGATACAGGAGGAGGTGTAGTGTAGAGGAGTGTGTGTGAGGACAGTACAGGAATAGTAGATACAGGAGGTGTAGTGTAGAGGAGTGTGTGTGAGGACAGTACAGGAATAGTAGATACAGGAGGTGTAGTGTAGAGGAGTGTGTGTGAGGACGGTACAGGAATAGTAGATACAGGAGGTGTAGTGTAGAGGAGTGTGTGTGAGGACGGTACAGGAATAGTAGATACAGGAGGAGGTGTAGTGTAGAGGAGTGTGTGTGAGGACAGTACAGGAATAGTAGATACAGGAGGAGGTGTAGTGTAGAGGAGTGTGTGTGAGGACGGTACAGGAATAGTAGATACAGGAGGAGGTGTAGTGTAGAGGAGTGTGTGTGAGGACGGTACAGGAATAGTAGGTACAGGAGGTGTAGTGTAGAGGAGTGTGTGTGAGGACGGTACAGGAATGGTAGATACAGGAGGAGGTGTAGTGTAGAGGAGTGTGTGTGAGGACGGTACAGGAATAGTAGATACAGGAGGTGTAGTGTAGAGGAGTGTGTGTGAGGACAGTACAGGAATAGTAGATACAGGAGGAGGTGTAGTGTAGAGGAGTGTGTGTGAGGACGGTACAGGAATAGTAGGTACAGGAGGAGGTGTAGTGTAGAGGAGTGTGTGTGAGGACGGTACAGGAATAGTAGATACAGGAGGAGGTGTAGTGTAGAGGAGTGTGTGTGAGGACGGTACAGGAATAGTAGATACAGGAGGAGGTGTAGTGTAGAGGAGTGTGTGTGAGGACGGTACAGGAATAGTAGATACAGGAGGAGGTGTAGTGTAGAGGAGTGTGTGTGAGGACGGTACAGGAATAGTAGATACAGGAGGAGGTGTAGTGTAGAGGAGTGTGTGTGAGGACAGTACAGGAATAGTAGATACAGGAGGAGGTGTAGTGTAGAGGAGTGTGTGTGAGGACGGTACAGGAATAGTAGATACAGGAGGAGGTGTAGTGTAGAGGAGTGTGTGTGAGGACGGTACAGGAATAGTAGGTACAGGAGGTGTAGCGGTGTGGAGTGTGTGAGGTTGCGGTGTAGTGTCGGCTCTTACCTGGGCTCCGTTTCTTACCGGACTCTTTCTCCTCTGACCCCCGTTGCTGTCCGCACTGTCGGACCTTGGAGACGATGCTCAGCAGCTGCTTCTGGCAGAGGGACTTGGTTCCGGGGGGACAGACCTTCCTCTGGGGGGGCAGCGGCCGCGCGGCTCCCGGGTCCTTAGTCTCCCGCTTCTGTCGGATGAGAGAACTAGCGAGAGCCGCCATTACTGACCGAGGAGAGACAGAGAGCTGGCGGCCTGCCCGGCCCCTCCTCACACACAGCCCGCTCTGCTACATGCCGTCCGCCTATTCCTGTACCGTCCTCACACACACTTCTCTACACTACACCTCCTGTATCTACTATTCCTGTACCGTCCTCACACACACTCCTCTACACTACACCTCCTGTATCTACTATTCCTGTACCGTCCTCACACACACTCCTCTACACTACACCTCCTGTATCTACTATTCCTGTACCGTCCTCACACACACTCCTCTACACTACACCTCCTCCTGTATCTACTATTCCTGTACCGTCCTCACACACACTCCTCTACACTACACCTCCTCCTGTATCTACTATTCCTGTACCGTCCTCACACACACTCCTCTACACTACACCACCTCCTGTATCTACTATTCCTGTACCGTCCTCACACACACTCCTCTACACTACACCTCCTCCTGTATCTACTATTCCTGTACTGTCCTCACACACACTCCTCTACACTACACCTCCTGTATCTACTATTCCTGTACCGTCCTCACACACACTCCTCTACACTACACCTCCTCCTGTATCTACTATTCCTGTACCGTCCTCACACACACTCCTCTACACTACACCTCCTCCTCTATCTACTATTCCTGTACCGTCCTCACACACACTCCTGTATCTACTATTCCTGTACCGTCCTCACACACACTCCTCTACACTACACCTCCTCCTGTATCTACTATTCCTGTACTGTCCTCACACACACTCCTCTACACTACACCTCCTCCTGTATCTACTATTCCTGTACCGTCCTCACACACACTCCTCTACACTACACCTCCATCGTGTATCTACTATTCCTGTACCGTCCTCACACACACTCCTCAACACTACACCTCCTCCTGTATCTACTATTCCTGTACTGTCCTCACACACACTTCTCTACACTACACCACCTCCTGTATCTACTATTCCTGTACCCTCCTCACACACACTCCTCTACACTACACCTCCTGTATCTACTATTCCTGTACCGTCCTCACACACACTCCTCTACACTACACCTCCTCCTGTATCTGCTATTCCTGTACCGTCCTCACACACACTCCTCTACACTACACCTCCTCCTGTATCTACTATTCCTGTACTGTCCTCACACACACTCCTCAACACTACACCTCCTCCTGTATCTACTATTCCTGTACTGTCCTCACACACACTCCTCTACACTACACCTCCTGTATCTACTATTCCTGTACTGTCCTCACACACACTCCTCTACACTACACCTCCTCCTGTATCTACTATTCCTGTACCGTCCTCACACACACTCCTCTACACTACACCTCCTCCTGTATCTACTATTCCTGTACCGTCCTCACACACACTCCTCTACACTACACCTCCTCCTGTATCTACTATTCCTGTACTGTCCTCACACACACTCCTCTACACTACACCTCCTCCTGTATCTACTATTCCTGTACCGTCCTCACACACACTTCTCTACACTACACCTCCTCCTGTATCTACTATTCCTGTACCGTCCTCACACACACTCCTCTACACTACACCTCCTCCTGTATCTACTATTCCTGTACCGTCCTCACACACACTCCTCTACACTACACCTCCTGTATCTACTATTCCTGTACCGTCCTCACACACACTCCTCTACACTACACCTCCTGTATCTACTATTCCTGTACCGTCCTCACACACACTCCTCTACACTACACCTCCTCCTGTATCTACTATTCCTGTACCGTCCTCACACACACTCCTCTACACTACACCTCCTCCTGTATCTACTATTCCTGTACCGTCCTCACACACACTCCTCTACACTTCACCTCCTGTATCTACTATTCCTGTACCGTCCTCACACACACTCCTCTACACTACACCTCCTCCTGTATCTACTATTCCTGTACAGTCCTCACACACACTCCTCTACACTACACCTCCTGTATCTACTATTCCTGTACCGTCCTCACACACACTCCTCTACACTACACCTCCTCCTGTATCTACTATTCCTGTACCGTCCTCACACACACTCCTCTACACTACACCTCCATCGTGTATCTACTATTCCTGTACCGTCCTCACACACACTCCTCAACACTACACCTCCTCCTGTATCTACTATTCCTGTACCGTCCTCACACACACTCCTCTACACTACACCTCCTGTATCTACTATTCCTGTACCGTCCTCACACACACTCCTCTACACTACACCTCCTCCTGTATCTACTATTCCTGTACCCTCCTCACACACACTCCTCTACACTACACCTCCTGTATCTACTATTCCTGTACCGTCCTCACACACACTCCTCTACACTACACCTCCTCCTGTATCTACTATTCCTGTACCGTCCTCACACACACTCCTCTACACTACACCTCCTGTATCTACTATTCCTGTACCGTCCTCACACACACTCCTCTACACTACACCTCCTCCTGTATCTACTATTCCTGTACCGTCCTCACACACACTCCTCTACACTACACCTCCTCCTGTATCTACTATTCCTGTACTGTCCTCACACACACTCCTCAACACTACACCTCCTCCTGTATCTACTATTCCTGTACCGTCCTCACACACACTTCTCTACACTACACCTCCTCCTGTATCTACTATTCCTGTACCGTCCTCACACACACTCCTCTACACTACACCTCCTCCTGTATCTACTATTCCTGTACCGTCCTCACACACACTCCTCTACACTACACCTCCTGTATCTACTATTCCTGTACCGTCCTCACACACACTCCTCTACACTACACCTCCTCCTGTATCTACTATTCCTGTACCGTCCTCACACACACTCCTCTACACTACACCTCCTCCTGTATCTACTATTCCTGTACCGTCCTCACACACACTCCTCTACACTTCACCTCCTGTATCTACTATTCCTGTACCGTCCTCACACACACTCCTCTACACTACACCTCCTCCTGTATCTACTATTCCTGTACCGTCCTCACACACACTCCTCTACACTACACCTCCTGTATCTACTATTCCTGTACTGTCCTCACACACACTCCTCTACACTACACCTCCTCCTGTATCTACTATTCCTGTACCGTCCTCACACACACTCCTCTACACTACACCTCCTCCTGTATCTACTACTCCTGTACCGTCCTCACACACACTCCTCTACACTACACCTCCTGTATCTACTATTCCTGTACCGTCCTCACACACACTCCTCTACACTACACCTCCTCCTGTATCTACTATTCCTGTACCGTCCTCACACACACTCCTCTACACTACACCTCCTGTATCTACTATTCCTGTACCGTCCTCACACACACTCCTCTACACTACACCTCCTCCTGTATCTACTATTCCTGTACCGTCCTCACACACACTCCTCTACACTACACCTCCTCCTGTATCTACTATTCCTGTACCGTCCTCACACACACTCCTCTACACTTCACCTCCTGTATCTACTATTCCTGTACCGTCCTCACACACACTCCTCTACACTACACCTCCTCCTGTATCTACTATTCCTGTACCGTCCTCACACACACTCCTCTACACTACACCTCCTCCTGTATCTACTATTCCTGTACCGTCCTCACACACACTCCTCTACACTACACCTCCTCCTGTATCTACTATTCCTGTACCGTCCTCACACACACTCCTCTACACTACACCTCCTCCTGTATCTACTATTCCTGTACCGTCCTCACACACACTCCTCTACACTACACCTCCTCCTGTATCTACTATTCCTGTACCGTCCTCACACACACTCCTCTACACTACACCTCCTGTATCTACTATTCCTGTACTGTCCTCACACACACTCCTCTACACTACACCTCCTCCTGTATCTACTATTCCTGTACCGTCCTCACACACACTCCTCTACACTACACCTCCTCCTGTATCTACTATTCCTGTACCGTCCTCACACACACTCCTCTACACTACACCTCCTCCTGTATCTACTATTCCTGTACCGTCCTCACACACACTCCTCTACACTACACCTCCTCCTGTATCTACTATTCCTGTACCGTCCTCACACACACTCCTCTACACTACACCTCCTCCTGTATCTACTATTCCTGTACCGTCCTCACACACACTCCTCTACACTACACCTCCTCCTGTATCTACTATTCCTGTACTGTCCTCACACACACTCCTCTACACTACACCTCCTCCTGTATCTACTATTCCTGTACAGTCCTCACACACACTCCTCTACACTACACCTCCTCCTGTATCTACTATTCCTGTACCGTCCTCACACACACTCCTCTACACTACACTACCCCTCCTCCTGTATCTACTATTCCTGTACCGTCCTCACACACACTCCTCTACACTACACCTCCTCCTGTATCTACTATTCCTGTACAGTCCTCACACACACTCCTCTACACTACACCTCCTCCTGTATCTACTATTCCTGTACCGTCCTCACACACACTCCTCTACACTACACCTCCTCCTGTATCTACTATTCCTGTACCGTCCTCACACACACTCCTCTACACTACACCTCCTCCTGTATCTACTATTCCTGTACCGTCCTCACACACACTCCTCTACACTACACTACACCTCCTCCTGTATCTACTATTCCTGTACTGTCCTCACACACACTCCTCTACACTACACCTCCTCCTGTATCTACTATTCCTGTACCGTCCTCACACACACTCCTCTACACTACACCTCCTCCTGTATCTACTATTCCTGTACGTCCTCACACACACTCCTCTACACTACACCTCCTCCTGTATCTACTATTCCTGTACCGTCCTCACACACACTCCTCTACACTACACCTCCTCCTGTATCTACTATTCCTGTACCGTCCTCACACACACTCCTCTACACTACACCTCCTCCTGTATCTACTATTCCTGTACCGTCCTCACACACACTCCTCTACACTACACCTCCTCCTGTATCTACTATTCCTGTACCGTCCTCACACACACTCCTCTACACTACACCATCTGGCTCCCCTGCGCACTCTGGCACTGCTGTATCGTCACCACATTGCGCCGTCTCCTCGGTGACACATTTATTATATTGTACTTTCAGGTTGGGCCGGGGCCAGTTTGGCAGAGCTGAGCCGCGCAGAAGGACAGCAGGGAGTGATGTCTGTGCCAGCGTCTTCCTCATGTCTGGGGTCACAGTCAGGTGAGGGACATCTCGGGGCCCAGTCCTTATCCACAGCCATGTGAGGGACATTTCGGGGCCCCTCTTCCATGTTGGGGGCCCAGTCCTTATCCACAGGCAGGTGAGGGACATCTCGGGGCCCCTCTTCCATGTTGGGGGCCCAGTCCTTATCCACAGGCAGGTGAGGGACATCTCGGGGCCCCTCTTCCATGTTGGGGGCCCAGTCCTTATCCACAGGCAGGTGAGGGACATCTCGGGGCCCCTCTTCCATGTTGGGGGCCCAGTCCTTATCCACAGGCAGGTGAGGGACATTTCGGGGCCCCTTTTCCATGTTGGGGGCCCAGTCCTTATCCACAGGCAGGTGAGGGACATTTCGGGGCTCCTTTTCCATGTTTGGGGCCCAGTCCTTATCCACAGGCATGTGAGGGACATCTCGGGGCCCCTTTTCCATGTTGGGGGCCCAGTCCTTATCCACAGGCAGGTTAGAGACGTCTCGGGCCCCTTTTCCATGTTGGGGGCCCAGTCCTTATCCACAGGCAGGTTAGAGACGTCTCTGGGCCCCTTTTCCATGTTGGGGCCCAGTCCTTATCCACAGGCATGTGATGGACGTCTCGGGGCCCCTTTTCCATGTTGGGGGCCCGGTCCTTATCTACAGGCAGGTGAGGGACGTCTCGGGGCCCCTTTTCCATGTTGGGGGCCCAGTCCTTATCCACAGGCAGGTTAGAGACGTCTCGGGGGCCCCTTTTCCATGTTGGGGGCCCAGTCCTTATCCACAGGCATGTGATAGACGTCTCGGGCCCCTTTTCCATGTTGGGACCCCAGTCCTTATCTACAGGCAGGTGAGGGACGTCTCGGGGCCCCTCTTCCATCTTGGGGGCCCGTCCCATCGGCAGTCTCTGTGTATGGCGGTGCATCTGTTGTGTACATCTGCTGGATCTCCTGTGTGCACGGGGCTTATAGAGGAAGAGCCCCACCCGTACAGCAGGAGATCTATAGGTCAGATCTGTACTGGGGGTGGATAGACAGTCCTATAGCCACGAGATCCGCTGCCTGTAGATCCACACAGTCCAGGCTGAGGCTCTATGGTTAGAGAGGTCCTCTCTCCGCTCCCCTCCCCTGGAGACTCTACTCCTATGGCTCTATGCTGCTCTAGCAGTCTGCAGTAAGGGCACAGAGGGGGCGGTAACCAGGTGGGGGCGTGTCCTTGCACAGTCTGAAAGTGGCAGCACTGATTGGATCGAGTCAGACTGTGCAGGGACACGCCCCCACCTGGTTACCGCCCCTCTGTGCCCTTACTGCAGACTGCTAGCCATTCATTCATAACTTCTAGCAGGAATAATAACGGCAGAACATAGAGCCGTAAGACTAGAGGCTCCGGGATGGGCATTACATGGGGATGCACGGAGCTATTAAACCTGGCAGGAGCGGGGAAGGGTCCTCTTATATACAGGATTTATAAGTGGATCTCTTTGACGTGGAGATCTAGATGTACGTATGTGATCTAGAGCCTGGGATTTGTAGTTAGACTGGATCTACAGGCTGGCTCCGGATCTACTATGGTAATAGAAGCCGGTGATCTACAGGCAGGCTCAGGATCTACTACGGTAATAGAAGCTGTGATCTACAGGCAGGCTCAGGATCTACTATGGTAATAGAAGCTGTGATCTACAGGCAGGCTCAGGATCTACTACGGTAATAGAAGCTGTGATCTACAGGCAGGCTCAGGATCTACTATGGTAATAGAAGCCGGTGATCTACAGGCTGGCTCCGGATCTACTACGGTAATAGAAGCTGGTGATCTACAGACAGGCTCAGGATCTACTATGGTAATAGAAGCTGGTGATCTACAGGCAGGCTCAGGATCTACTATGGTAATAGAAGCTGGTGATCTACAGGCAGGCTCAGGATCTACTACGGTAATAGAAGCTGGTGATCTACAGGCAGGCTCAGGATCTACTACGGTAATAGAAGCTGGTGATCTACAGACAGGCTCAGGATCTACTACGGTAATAGAAGCTGTGATCTACAGGCAGGCTCAGGATCTACTACGGTAATAGAAGCTGGTGATCTACAGGCAGGCTCAGGATCTACTATGGTAATAGAAGCCGGTGATCTACAGGCAGGCTCAGGATCTACTACGGTAATAGAAGCTGGTGATCTACAGGCAGGCTCAGGATCTACTACGGTAATAGAAGCTGGTGATCTACAGACAGGCTCAGGATCTACTACGGTAATAGAAGCTGTGATCTACAGGCAGGCTCAGGATCTACTACGGTAATAGAAGCTGGTGATCTACAGGCAGGCTCAGGATCTACTATGGTAATAGAAGCCGGTGATCTACAGGCAGGCTCAGGATCTACTATGGTAATAGAAGCTGGTGATCTACAGGCAGGCTCAGGATCTACTATGGTAATAGATGCCGGAGACCTACAGGCAGGCTCAGGATCTACTATGGTAATAGAAGCTCGTGATCTACAGGCAGGCTCAGGATCTACTATGGTAATAGAAGCTGGTGATCTATAAGCAAGCTCAGGATCTATAATGGGAATAAAGGCTGGTGATCTACAGGCAGGCTCAGGATCTATAACAGGAGTAGAGTCTGGTGATTTCCAGGCAGGCTCAGGATATATATGAGACTGGTGATCTACAGGCAGGCTCAGGATCTATAACAGGAGTAGAGTCTGGCGATCTCCAGGCAGGCTCAGGATATATATGAGACTGGTGATCTCCAGGCAGGCTCAGGATCTTTAATGAGAATAGAGGCTGGTGATCTATAGGCAAGCTCGGGATTTACTATATACTGGAAATGTGTGTAATGAATAGTTAAGGATCTTTTCCTGGATAGGAGATCAAAGGGATTCCCAGTATCTATACTAGAGATCCATTAGACATTACAGATTTGTGTGTGTTCTGTATCCAACATCTGCAGATACTGGAAAGCCATTGGTACACATGGGATAATGGAGATCTGTACACATGGGACCTTAAAGCAAGCCCATGATCTACAATGAGACCCAAGGACCCTGAAATGCCTGGACTCCACAGTGGGATCTATACACACAGATCTATAAGGAGGGTGAGATCTATACTTACATCCATCTTCATGGAAGATCTACTTATATACATTTTCTATAATGGGGGTTTTGTAGACCTATGAAATTGTAGTAGGACAGGGATCTATAATGGTATCCCCGGACACTGGAGATCTGTTGGAATGTTCGGAATCTATCATGTGGATCGGTGGACACGAGATCTATAGGAAGGGTTGGATCTACAATGGAATCCATCTACACTGGAGATAGACAGGCAAGTTCAGCTTCTGTAAATGGTGGCTCTGTGGACAGGAGATCCATCAATAAAGGGGATCTGTTACTGGGAGACTTTGTAGGCAGGATCTGTAAGCCACTAGCAAAATAGGCGGGTCCACCCCTATAGACGCTACCTGCCCAAGGCGGGTCCACCCCTATAGACGGTACCTGCCCAGGGCGGGTCCACCCCTATAGACGGTACCTACCCAAGGCGGGTCCACCCCTATAGACGGTACCTGCCCAAGGCGGGTCCACCCCTATAGACGCTACCTGCCCAAGGCGGGTCCACCCCTATAGACGCTACCTGCCCAAGGCGGGTCCACCCCTATAGACGCTACCTGCCCAAGGCGAGTCCACCCCTATAGACGCTACCTGCCCAAGGCGAGTCCACCCCTATAGACGCTACCTGCCCAAGGCGAGTCCACCCCTATAGACGGTGCCTGCCCAAGGCGAGTCCACCCCTATAGACGGTGCCTGCCCAAGGCGGGTCCACCCCTATAGACGGTACCTGCCCAGGGCGGGTCCACCCCTATAGACGGTACCTGCCCAGAGCGGGTCCACCCCTATAGACGGTACCTGCCCAAGGCGAGTCCACCCCTATAGACGGTGCCTGCCCAAGGCGGGTCCACCCCTATAGACGGTGCCTGCCCAAGGCGAGTCCACCCCTATAGACGGTGCCTGCCCAAGGCGAGTCCACCCCTATAGACGGTACCTGCCCAAGGCGAGCCCACCCCTATAGACGGTACCTGCCCATGGCGAGTCCACCCCTATAGACGGTACCTGCCCAAGGCGAGTCCACCCCTATAGACGCTACCTGCCCAAGGCGGGTCCACCCCTATAGACGCTACCTGCCCAAGGCGAGTCCACCCCTATAGACGGTACCTGCTCAAGGTGAGTCCACCCCTATACACAGTACCTGCCCAAGGAGAGTCCACCCCTATACACGGTACCTGCCCAAAGAGTCCACCCTATATACTTTGTAGCTTGTATGTAAATTGGGCGTGTCCTCAAAATACCTCCACACACCGCCATTAATGTCTAAACTGCTGGCAACCAAAGTGCCCATATTCTGTGTCAGCCATTATTGTCCAGCACGGCCTTACCGCTCTTGGGCATGGAGATCACTGGATCTTCACAGGTTCCACTGCGATCCTCTTCCATCCTCCAAGATGGTGGATGGTAGAGACCTTGGTGTCTATAGACAGGCCCAGGATCTATAGCAGGGATCTGTATATCCCGGGGGGGGTCTATAGACAGGCCTTATGATCTATAGCAGGGATCTGTATATCCCGGAGGTCTGTAGACAGGCCCAGGATCTATAGCAGGGATCTGTATATCCCGGAGGTCTATAGACAGGCCCAGGATCTATAGCAGGGATCTGTATATCCCGGGGGGTCTATAGACAGGCCCAGGATCTATAGCAGGGATCTGTATATCCCGGGGGGTCTATAGACAGGCCTTATGATCTATAGCAGGGATCTGTATATCCCGGGGGGGTCTATAGACAGGCCCAGGATCTATAGCAGGGATCTGTATATCCCGGAGGTCTATAGACAGGCCCAGGATCTATAGCAGGGATCTGTATATCCCGGGGGGTCTATAGACAGGCCTTATGATCTATAGCAGGGATCTGTATATCCCGGGGGGGGTCTATAGACAGGCCCAGGATCTATAGCAGGGATCTGTATATCCCGGAGGTCTGTAGACAGGCCCAGGATCTATAGCAGGGATCTGTATATCCCGGGGGGTCTATAGACAGGCCCAGGATCTATAGCAGGGATCTGTATATCCCGGAGGTCTATAGACAGGCCCAGGATCTATAGCAGGGATCTGTATATCCCGGAGGTCTATAGACAGGCCCAGGATCTATAGCAGGGATCTTTATATCCCGGGGGGTCTATAGACAACCCCAGGATCTATAGCAGGGATCTGTATATCCCGGGGGGTCTATAGACAACCCCAGGATCTATAGCAGGGATCTGTATATCCCAGGGGGTCTATAGACAGGCCCAGGATCTATAGCAGGGATTTGTAAACAGTGCAAATTTATAGGAAAGCCCTGGAATCGCTAATAGGGGATCGGTGCTGGACTGGAGATCTATAGACAGGTCTAGGATCTACAGTAGGGACACAGACACTGAAGATTTATGGGCAAGCTAAGAATCTATTTTGGGGGGGGGGGGGGGGGGGGGGGGGAAATCTGTAGACCGAGATCTTTAGGCAGGACCAAGATCTATAACAAGAATCAGTTGAGGCTGGAGCAGTGTACAAGAGTGGGATCTTTAACAAGATCTGTAGATAATGGAGATCTACTGTATAGCCAAGCTCAGTATTTAATATGGACATTTGAGAGCTATAGGCAGGGTGACATAATTGGATCTGTAGATATGGAAGATCTATAGGCACTCATGGCAGAGAGTGGGATCTATAGACACTGGAGATGTATAGGCAGAGTGGGCTCTGTAGCGGAATCCATGGACCGATACCATTGGTAAACTCGGGATCTATAATGGCGATTTCTATACGTGTAATCTTAATGTGGAGTTCTAGACACCAGATCTATAGCCAGGGTGGGATCTATAAGGACATTATAGAAACTGCACCTTAAATTGGTCTTTAAAGGGGTTTTGTAGACCTATGAAATGAAAGCAGGAATAGTATCTATAATGGGATCTACTGTATGTGTGGCATCTACATTGGGATCTGTAGACACCAGGGATCTATGTGTGGCATCTACATTGGGATGTGTAGACACCAGGGATCTATGTGTGGCATCTACATTGGGATCTGTAGACACCAGGGATCTATGTGTGGCATCTACATTGGGATCTGTAGACACCAGGGATCTATGTGTGGCATCTACATTGGGATGTGTAGACACCGGGGATCTATGTGTGGCATCTATATTGGGATCTGTAGACACCAGGGATCTATGTGTGGCATCTACATTGGGATGTGTAGACACCAGGGATCTATGTGTGGCATCTGCATTGGGATCTGTAGACACCGGGGATCTATGTGTGGCATCTACATTGGGATGTGTAGACACCGGGGATCTATGTGTGGCATCTATATTGGGATCTGTAGACACCAGGGATCTATGTGTGGCATCTACATTGGGATGTGTAGACACCAGGGATCTATGTGTGGCATCTGCATTGGGATCTGTAGACACCGGGGATCTATGTGTGGCATCTACATTGGGATCTGTAGACACCGGGGATCTATGTGTGGCATCTACATTGGGATCTGTAGACACCAGGGATCTATGTGTGGCATCTACATTGGGAATCAGACACCAGGGATCTATGTGTGGCATCTACATTAGGATCTGTAGACACCGGGGATCTATGTGTGGCATCTACATTGGGATCTGTAGACACCAGGGATCCATGTGTGGCATCTACATTGGGATCTGTAGACACCAGGGATCCATGTGTGGCATCTACATTGGGATCTGTAGACACCAGGGATCTATAGACAGGGTGAGGTCTTTGTGTGGCATCTACATCGGGATCTATAGGCAGGGTGGGATCTGTGTCTGGGACCTATAGAAGACATGACGTCTCATCAAGGATCCGGTGTCCTTGGGCCGCTCCACACATCTCCATCCTGTGAGATCTGCAGATTACGGGCGTGTCCCCTGTAGATATAATATATACGCCCCGCCGCCAGCACCGAGCTAATCACAGAATTGATCAGCGTGTGCCGGACGTGAGGGGAATCCATCACACGAGCCCCTCTGCAGGACTTCAGCACAGCAGGGGTTAATGACGCAATGCTCTGCTGCAGACAACATGTCCACACATAATACTGGTGCATAAGCAGACATGACGTGCAGAGCATCGCAGCACCAACCCCTCACTCTGCAGAGCATTCAACACATCATAACCGGCTCCAGGTTGTTGTAGCAGAGCTGAATTTAATTCCTGAAGATAATATGTACAGCGGGACAACTCCTCCAGTACAGAGAGCGGCAGTCCCATGTAACACCACAGATAACCGAGTACAGGTAATGTAGCTGATGTCACCGGCAGTCCCATGTAACACCACAGATAACAGAGTACAGGTAATGTAGCTGATGTCACCGGCAGTCCCATGTAACACCACAGATAACAGAGTACAGGTAATGTAGTAGATGTCACCGGCAGTCCCATGTAACACCACAGATAACCGAGTACAGGTAATGTAGTAGATGTCACCGGCAGTCCCATGTAACACCACAGATAACCGAGTACAGGTAATGTAGTAGATGTCACCGGCAGTCCCATGTAACACCCAGATAACAGAGTACAGGTAATGTAGTAGATGTCACCAGCAGTCCCATGTAACACCCAGATAACAGAGTACAGGTAATGTAGCTGATGTCACCTGCAGTCCCATGTAACAGGTGACTTCGGCTCTGCTACACAGGACGATGCACTAGCTGGGGTAGCACCCCGATCCTCTCTCCTCCTCGGCCTCCTCCTTCTCCCCCTTGTCGCCCCCTTTCACCACCTCCTTGGCCTCTCTGATCGCTGCCCGCAGGTATCTGGCTGGGTGGGCCCTGACCTCGGAGATGCGTCGTGCCAGGCGGGGCCCCTGGGTGCCTCCCAGGAGGTCACATCCAGGCAGGAAGGGGTTAGGACAGGACCCCCTGAGGAACAAGCGGGACAGCTCCTCCAGGAGCCCCAGAAAGCACAAGGCTGCATTGTGGCCCTGACTCAAGTAGCCCCGCGGCAGCCTCTGACAGGCCTGCAGGATGGTCACCCACACCACATAGGGCCCCGGGGCCCCATCCTCCTGCAGGATGTCCTCCAGGACAGCGTTACAGCCTCTGAGGGTCCGGGAGAGGGCAGGGTGCAGGAGCCTCCTCATGTTCAGCTCCACACCAGGGAAGCCCACCCTCCACTGCCCACCAGGACCCCAGGGGAAGAGGTGGAAGACCTTAGGTAGTCCATCCTCCACTCCCCAGTCATCCAGGTACTGGGCCCCTGGGGGCCAACCCTGGACCTCGACCACAGGGACAAGGTCAAAGCGAATGAACAGAGTGGGGGTGGACAGGAGGACGGAGAGGCCGTTACCCCAGGGCTCGGCCCGCTCCAAGGACAGGGGCAGAGGAGACTCCCAGAGGCTGGACACCACCGACAGGAGGGCCCCACTGAACCACAGGGCCACCTCATGGGGGGAGATATGTGAGGCGGAGGGGGCCAGCGCCCAGGTGGAGGAGGGCAGGAGACAGCAGCATGGCCTGGATTGTTCAAGGAGGCTGGCGGATGGGAGGCGGATAACGGGCACCAGGAGGGTGTAAGAAACGGAGGGGCAGACAAAGGGCGAGGGGGACCCCAAATCTGTGGGAGAGACGTCCAGGGATCCGGAGCACAGGCCGCCCGCCAGGAGGAGGAACGTGCTGGGGGACGGCAGGGGATGGACCTCCGCTGCAAGAGAAAGAGGAGAAGTAATAACCCCCATCATGTGAGCGGGGTATACTAAGCGGCTACAGAAGCCCCCCCCCCCCCCCCATTAAAGCTAGGGTGGTGGGGAGACGCTGGAGCGGGGGTCAGTGTGTGGTCCAGGGGGGCTCTGGAGGGTTATCGGGGTCTCTGAGGTCCACCACTGCATCCGACCCTGGCGCCTCCCACCATCCCCATGTAACGATGAGAGTTATACCTAATCCCTCATCCAGGGGAATTCTCCCATCACCTCGTCCAGTAGCCATGGCTCCGCCCCCACTCCCTCCTCGGGGGAGGTCTTCTCCTGGTACCCACCTATGAGGGAGAAGACGAGGTCCTTGGCCTGCACACAGCTCTGGACGACCTCCTTCCCCTGCAGAGCGAGGCTCCCCCGCCGCTCCAGCTCCTCCAGCAGTTTATTCAGCTCCTCAATGCGGCACCCGGAGCCGAAGTCCAGGTCAGTCAGAGGCCGAGCAGGAGACGCCATCCTGAGGAAAAGAGCAATGCTCTGCATGTCTACAGGTGTAATCATCTGCAGGATATATCACTATGTACCTGTCAGAAGGTAGAGAGGACAGAGCGATGTTCTGCAGATCGCTAGAGAGGTCAGAGGTGTAATGATCTGCAGGATATATCACTATGCATCTGTCAGGAGGTAGAGAGGACAGAGCAATGTTCTGCAGATCGCTAGAGAGGTCAGAGGTGTAATAATCTGCAGGATATTTCACTATGTACCTGTCAGGAGGTAGAGAGGACAGTGCAATGTTCTGCATATCGCTAGAGAGGTCAGAGGTGTAATAATCTGCAGGATATATCACTATGTACCTGTCAGAAGGGTTAGAGGACAGAGCAATGTTCTGCAGATCTCTGCAGGGGTCAGAGGCGTAATAATCTGCAGGATATATCACTATGTACCTGTCAGGAGGTAGAGAGGACAGAGCGATGTTCTGCAGATCTACAGGTGTAATCATCTTCAGGATACAGTACTATGTATGAGGGTGAGAGGACAGAGCAATGTTCTGCAGTTTGCTAGAGAGGTTAGAGGTGTAATGATCTGCAGGATATATCACTATGTATCTGTCAGGAGGGTGAGCGGACAGAGCAATGTTCTGCAGATCTCTGGGAGGGTCAGAGGTGTAATAATCTGCAGGATATATCACTATGTACTTGTAGAAGGTAGAGAGGACAGAGCAATGTTCTGCAGATCTCTGGAGGGGTCAGAGGTGTAATAATCTGCAGGATATATCACTATGTACCTGTCAGGAGGTAGAGAGGACAGAGCGATGTTCTGCAGATCTCTGGAGGGGTCAGAGGTGTAATAATCTGCAGGATATATCACTATGTACCTGTCAGGAGGTAGAGAGGACAGAGCGATGTTCTGCAGATCTCTGGAGGGGTCAGAGGTGTAATAATCTGCAGGATATATCACTATGTACCTGTCAGGAGGTAGAGAGGACAGAGCGATGTGCTGCAGATCTCTAGAGAGGTCAGAGGTGTAATAATCTGCAGGATATATCACTATGTACCTGTCAGGAGGTAGAGAGGACAGAGCGATGTTCTGCAGATCTCTGGAGGGGTCAGAGGTGTAATAATCTGCAGGATATATCACTATGTACCTGTCAGGAGGTAGAGAGGACAGAGCGATGTGCTGCAGATCTCTAGAGAGGTCAGAGGTGTAATAATCTGCAGGATATATCACTATGTACCTGTCAGGAGGTAGAGTAGATAGAGCGATGTTCTGCAGATCTCTGGGAGGGTCAGAGGTGTAATAATCTGCAGGATATATCACTATGTACCTGTCAGGAGGTAGAGAGGACAGAGCAATGTGCTGCAGATCTCTGGGAGGGTCAGAGGTGTAATAATCTGCAGGATATATTACTATGTACCTGTCAGGAGGGTGAGAGGACAGAGCAATGTGCTGCAGATCTCTGGGAGGGTCAGAGGTGTAATAATCTGCAGGATATATCACTATGTACCTGTCAGGAGGTAGAGAGGATGGAGCGATGTTCTGCAGATCTCTGGAGGGGTCAGAGGTGTAATAATCTGCAGGGTATCACCGCTGGATGTCGTTACAATGTGTCCTTCTCACCTTTGCCCTTTCTCCAGGCTTCACATCCTCTTCTTCAGATTGCAGGAAAACAGACCGACCAGCAGAGCTTACACTCTACTGCACCCCCGCTCCCCTACCTGATATCAGGGCAGTCACTTCCTGGGTGTCACACGCTCACCTGTCTGAGCAGCCCCGCCCACACAGCTGTGCACACCTGAGTGCCTCAGCCCCGCCCACACACCTGTGCACACCTGAGTGCCTCAGCCCCGCCCCCTGCAACCACTGCTCCTGTGTGAGGCGCTGGGAATAATCTCATCATCTGACAGGATGCGGGGGCCCCAATACCTCATCGCCCCCTCATAAAGAACACAACAGTGACTGCAGCTCTGGATGTGACTGGAGCATAGGGCATGGGGGAACAGCAGAACTATGGCTGCAGCTCCGGATGTGACTGGAGCATAGGGCATGAGGGAACAGCAGAACTATGGCTGCAGCTCTGGATGTGACTGGAGCATAGGGCATGGGGGAACAGCAGAACTATGGCTGCAGCTCCGGATGTGACTGGAGCATAAGGCATGGGGAAACAGCAGAACTATGGCTGCAGCTCCGGATGTGACTGGAGAATAGGGCATGGGGGAACAGCAAAACGATGGCTGCAGCCCTGGATGTGACTGGAGTAGAGGGCATAGGGGAACAGCAGAACTATGGCTGCAGCTCTGGATGTGGCTGGAGCATATGGCATGGGGGAACAGCAGAACTATCACTGCAGCTCTGGGTGTGACTGGAGGATAGGGCATGGGGAAACAGCAGAACTATGGCTTCAGCTCTGGATGTGACTGGAGCATAGGGGAACAGCAGAACTATGGCTTCAGCTCTGGATGTGACTGGAGCATAGGGCATGGGGGAACAGCAGAACTCTGGCTGCAGCTCCGGATGTGAGTGGAGAATAGGGCATGAGGGAACAGCTGAACAATGGCTGCAGCTCTGGATGTGACTGGAGCATAGGACATGGGGGAACAGCAAAACGATGGCTGCAGCCCTGGATGTGACTGGAGTAGAGGGCATGGGGGAATAGCAGAACTATGGCTGGAGCTCTGGGTGTGACTGGAGCATAAGGGATGGGGGAACAGTAGAACGATGGCTGCAGCCCTGGATGTGACTGGAGTAGAGGGCATGGGGGAACAGCAGAACTATGGCTGCAGCTCTGGATGTGACTGGAGCATACTGCATGGGGAACAGCAGAACAATGGCTGCAGCTCCGGATGTGACTGAAGAATAGGGCATAGGAAACAGCAGAACTATGGCTGCAGCTCTGGATGTGACTGGAGAAAAGGGCATGGGGGAACAGCAGAACAATGGCTGCAGCTCCGGATGTGACTGGAGCATAGGGCATGGGGGAACAGCGGAACTATGGCTGTAGCTCCGGATGTGACTGGAGCATAGGGGATGGGGGAACAACGGAACTATGTCTGCAGCTCTGGATGTGACTAGAGAATAGGGCATGGGAAACAGCAGAACTATGGCTGAAGCTCGGGATGTGACTGGAGAATAGGGCATTGGGGAACAGCAGAACAATGGCTGCAGCTCCGGTTGTGACTGGAGAATAGGGCATGGGGGAACACCAGAACTATGGCTGCAGCCCTGGATGTGACTGGAGAATAGGGCATGGGAAACAGCAGAACTATGGCTGCAGCTCTGGATGTGACTGGAGCATACGGCATGGGGAACAGTAGAACTATGGCTGCAGCTCTGGGTGTGACTGATCCTGGTAATAGACTGATGCTGGTAGTGGACTGACCTGATCCTAGTAATAGACTGACCTGGTTTGGGTGATGGACTGATCCTGGTAATGGGCTGATCCTGTAGTGGACTAACCTGATTTTCGTGATAGACTGATCCTGATAATGGACTGATCCTGGTAGTGGACTGATCCTGGTAATAGACTGATGCTGGTAGTGGACTGACCTGATCCTAGTAATGGACTGACCTGATTTTGGTGATGGACTGATGCTGGGAATGGACTAATCCTGGTAATGGGCTGATCCTGTACTGGACTGACCTGATTTTCGTGATAGACTGATCCTGATAATGGACTGATCCTGGTATTGGGCTGATTCTGGTTAGTAGAATGACCTGATTTTGGTGATGGACTGATTCTGGGAATGAACTGATCCTCGTAATGGACTGATCCTGGTGATGGGCTGATTCTAGTAATGGACTGATCCTGGGAATGGACTGGCTTGATCTTGTTGATGGACTGATCTTGGTAATGGGCTGATCCTGGTAGTGGACGGACCTGATTTTAGTGATGGACTGATCCTTGTAATGGACTGATCCTGGTAGTGGACTGATCCTGGTAGTGGACTGATCCTGGGAATGGACTGATCCTGGGAATAGACTGATCCTGGGAATGGACTGGCTTGATCTTGGTGATAGACTGATCCTGGTAATGGGCTGATCCTGGTAGTGGACGGACCTGATTTTGGTGATGGACTGATCCTTGTAATGGACTTATCCTGGTAGTGGACTGATCCTGGTAGTGGACTGATCCTGGGAATGGACTGATCCTGGGAATAGACTGATCCTGGGAATGGACTGGCTTGATCTTGGTGATAGACTGATCCTGGTAATGGGCTGATCCTGGTAGTGGACGGACCTGATTTTCGTGATGGACTGATCCTTGTAATGGACTGATCCTGGTAGTGGACTAATCCTGATTTTGGTGATAGACTGATCCTGGGAATGGACTGGCTTGATCTTGGTAATGGACTGATCCTGGTAATGGGCTGATCCTGGTGATCAGTCACTGATCCTGGTGATGGACTAATGCTGGTAGTGGACTGATCCTGATTTTGGTGATGGACTGATCCTTTCTAATGGACTTATCCTGGTAGTGGACTGATCCTGGTAGTGGACTGATCCTGGGAATGGAGTGATCCTGGGAATGGACTGGCTTGGTCTTGGTGATGGACTGATCCTTGTAATGGACTGATCCTGGTAGTGGCCTGATCCTGGTAGTGGACTGATCCTGGGAATGGACTGGCTTGATTCTAGTGGTGGACTAATCCTGGTAATTGGCTGATCCTGGTAGTGGACTGACCTGATTTTGGTCATGGACTGATCCAGGTAGGTGGATTGATCCTGTAGTGGACTGACCTGATTTTGGTAATGGACTGATCCTGATAATGGACTGATCCTGGTATTGGGCTGATCCTGGTAGTGGACTGACATGATTTTGGTGATGGACCGATTGTGGGAATGAACTGATCCTCTTAATGGACTGATCCTGGTAGTGGACTGACATGATTTTGGTGATGGACTGATCCTGGTAATGGACTGATCCTGGTAATGGACTGATCCTGATAATGGACTGATCCTGGTAGTAGACTGATCCTGGTAGTAGACTGATCCTGGGAATGGACTGGCTTGATCTTGGTGATGGACTGATTCTGGTAATGGACTGATTCTGGTAATGGACTGATTCTGGTAATGGACTGATCCTGGTAATGGACTGATGCTGGTAGTGGACTGACCTGATTTTGGTAATGGACTGATCCTGGTAATGGACTGATCCTCGTAGTGTCCTGACCCGTTTTTGGTGATGGACTGATCCTGGTAGTGGACTGATCCTGGTAATGGGCTGATCCTAGTAATGGGCTGATAGTGGTAGTGGACTAACCTGATCCTGGTAGTGGACTGATCCTGGTAATAGACTGATCCTGGTATTGGACTAATGCTGGTAGTGGACTGATCGTGGTAATGGGCTGATCCTGTACTGGACTGACCTGATTTTGGTGATGGACTGATCCTGATAATGGACTGATCCTTGTAATGGACTGATCCTGGTAGTGGACTGATCCTGGTAGTAGACTGACCTGATTTTGGTGATGGACTGATCCTGGGAATGGACCGGCTTGATCATAGTGATGGACTGATCCTGGTAGTAGACTGTTCCTGGTAATAGACTGATCCTGGTAATGGGCTGAGAGTGGTAGTTAACTGACCTGATCCTGGTAATGGACTGATGCTCGTAGTAGACTGACCTGATTTTTGTGATGGACTGATCCTTGTAGTAGACTGATCCTGTAATGGGCTGATCCTGTAGTGGACTGACCAAAATTTGGTGATGGACTGATCCTGGTAATGGACTAATCCTGGTAGTGGACTGATCCTGGTAGTGGACTGACCTGATTTTGGTGATGTACTGATCCTGATAATGGACTGATCCTGGTAATGGACTGATCCTGATAATGGACTGATCCTGGTAGTGGACTGATCCTGGTAGTAGACTGACCTGATTTTGGTGATGGACTGATCCTGGGAATGGACCGGCTTGATCATAGTGATGGACTGATCCTGGTAGTAAACTGTTCCTGGTAATAGACTGATCCTGGTAATGGTCTGAGAGTGGTAGTTAACTGACCTGATCCTGGTAATGGACTGATGCTCGTAGTAGACTGACCTGATTTTTGTGATGGACTGATCCTTGTAGTAGACTGATCCTGTAATGGGCTGATCCTGTAGTGGACTGACCTAAATTTGGTGATGGACTGATCCTGGTAATGGACTAATCCTGGTAGTGGACTGATCCTGGTAGTGGACTGACCTGATTTTGGTGATGGACTGATCCTGATAATGGACTTATCTTGGTAGTGGGCTGATCCTGTTAGTGGACTGACCTGATTTTGGTGATCGACTGATTCTGGGAATTAACTGTTCCTCCTCGTAATGGACTGATCCTGGTAATGGCTTGATCGTAGTGATGGACTGATCCTGGTAATGGACTGATCCTGGTAATGGACTGATCCTGGTAATGGACTGATCCTGATAATGGACTGATCCTGGTAGTGGACTGATCTTGGTAGTGGACTGATCCTGATTTTGGTGATGGACTGATCCTAAGAATGGACTGGCGTTATCCTAGTGATGGACTGATCCTGGTAATGGGCTGATCCTGGTAGGGGACTGACCTGATCCTGGTAATGGACTGATCCTGGGAATGGACTGGCTTGATCTTGGTGATGGACTGATCCTGGTAATGCGCTGATCAGGGTTGTGGATTGACCCGATTTTGGTGATGGACTGATCCTGGTAGTGGACTGACCTGATTTTGATAATGGACTGATCCTGGTAATGGACTGATCCCGGTAGTGTCCTGACCCGTTTTTGGTGATGGATTGATCCTGGTAGTGGACTGATCCTGGTAATGGGCTGATCCTGGTAATGGGCTGATAGTGGTAGTGGACTGACCTGATCCTGGTAATGGACTGTTCCTGGTAATGGGCTGATCCTGTACTGGACGGACCTGATTTTGGTGATAGACTGATCCTGATAATGGACTGATCCTGGTATTGGGCTGATCCTTGTAGCGGACTGACCTGATTTTGGTGATCAACTGATTCTGGGAATTAACTGATCCTCCTCGTAATGGACTGATCCTGGTAATGGCTTGATCGTATTGATGGACTGATCCTGGTAATGGACTGATCCTGGTTTTAGACTTTTCCTGGTAATAGACTGATCCTGGTAATAGACTGATCCTGGTAGGGGATTGATCCTGATTTTGGTGATGGACTGATCCTAAGAATGGACTGGCTTTATCCTAGTGATGGACTTATCCTGGTAATGGGCTGATCCTGGTAGTGGACTGACCTGATCCTTGTAATGGACTGATCCTAGTAGGTGGACTGATCCTGGGAATGGACTGGCTTGATCTTGGTGATGGACTGATCCTCGTAATGGACTGATCCTGGTAATGCGCTGATCCTGGTTGTGGATTGACCCGATTTTGGTGATGGACTGATCCTGGTAGTGGACTGATCCTAATTTTGATGATGGACTGATTCTAGTAATGGACTGATCCTGGTAGTGGACTGATCCTGGTAGTAGACTGACCTGATTTTGGTGATGGACTGATCCTGGGAATGGACCGGCTTGATCATAGTGATGGACTGATCCTGGTAGTAGACTGTTCCTGGTAATAGACTGATCCTGGTAATGGGCTGAGAGTGGTAGTTAACTGACCTGATCCTGGTAATGGACTGATGCTCGTAGTAGACTGACCTGATTTTTGTGATGGACTGATCCTTGTAGTAGACTGATCCTGTAATGGGCTGATCCTGTAGTGGACTGACCAAAATTTGGTGATGGACTGATCCTGGTAATGGACTAATCCTGGTAGTGGACTGATCCTGGTAGTGGACTGACCTGATTTTGGTGATGTACTGATCCTGATAATGGACTGATCCTGGTAATGGACTGATCCTGATAATGGACTGATCCTTGTAGTGGACTGATCCTGGTAGTGGACTGATCCTGGTAGTAGACTGACCTGATTTTGGTGATGGACTGATCCTGGGAATGGACCGGCTTGATCATAGTGATGGACTGATCCTGGTAGTAAACTGTTCCTGGTAATAGACTGATCCTGGTAATGGGCTGAGAGTGGTAGTTAACTGACCTGATCCTGGTAATGGACTGATGCTCGTAGTAGACTGACCTGATTTTTGTGATGGACTTATCCTTGTAGTAGACTGATCCTGTAATAGGCTGATCCTGTAGTGGACTGACCTAAATTTGGTGATGGACTGATCCTGGTAATGGACTAATCCTGGTAGTGGACTGATCCTGGTAGTGGACTGACCTGATTTTGGTGATGGACTGATCCTGATAATGGACTTATCTTGGTAGTGGGCTAATCCTGTTAGTGGACTGACCTGATTTTGGTGATCGACTGATTCTGGGAATTAACTGTTCCTCCTCGTAATGGACTGATCCTGGTAATGGCTTGATCGTAGTGATGGACTGATCCTGGTAATGGACTGATCCTGGTAATGGACTGATCCTGGTAATGGACTGGTCCTGATAATGGACTGATCCTGGTAGTGGACTGATCTTGGTAGTGGACTGATCCTGATTTTGGTGATGGACTGATCCTAAGAATGGACTGGCGTTATCCTAGTGATGGACTGATCCTGGTAATGGGCTGATCCTGGTAGGGGACTGACCTGATCCTGGTAATGGACTGATCCTGGGAATGGACTGGCTTGATCTTGGTGATGGACTGATCCTGGTAATGCGCTGATCAGGGTTGTGGATTGACCCGATTTTGGTGATGGACTGATCCTGGTAGTGGACTGACCTGATTTTGATAATGGACTGATCCTGGTAATGGACTGATCCCGGTAGTGTCCTGACCCGTTTTTGGTGATGGATTGATCCTGGTAGTGGACTGATCCTGGTAGTGGACTGATCCTGGTAATGGGCTGATCCTGGTAATGGGCTGATCCTGGTAATGGGCTGATAGTGGTAGTGGACTGACCTGATCCTGGTAATGGACTGATCCTGGTATTGGACTAATGCTGGTAGTGGACTGTTCCTGGTAATGGGCTGATCCTGTACTGGACGGACCTGATTTTGGTGATAGACTGATCCTGATAATGGACTGATCCTGGTATTGGGCTGATCCTTGTAGCGGACTGACCTAATTTTGGTGATCAACTGATTCTGGGAATTAACTGATCCTCCTCGTAATGGACTGATCCTGGTAATGGCTTGATCGTATTGATGGACTGATCCTGGTAATGGACTGATCCTGGTTTTAGACTTTTCCTGGTAATAGACTGATCCTGGTAATAGACTGATCCTGGTAGGGGATTGATCCTGATTTTGGTGATGGACTGATCCTAAGAATGGACTGGCTTTATCCTAGTGATGGACTTATCCTGGTAATGGGCTGATCCTGGTAGTGGACTGACCTGATCCTTGTAATGGACTGATCCTAGTAGGTGGACTGATCCTGGGAATGGACTGGCTTGATCTTGGTGATGGACTGATCCTCGTAATGGACTGATCCTGGTAATGCGCTGATCCTGGTTGTGGATTGACCCGATTTTGGTGATGGACTGATCCTGGTAGTGGACTGATCCTAATTTTGATGATGGACTGATTCTGGTAATGGGCTGATCCTGGTAGTGGACTGACCTGATCCTGGTAATGGACTGATCCTGGTAGGTGGACTTATCCTGGGAATGGACTGGCTTGATCTTGGTGATGGACTGATCCTGGTAATGGACTGATCCTGGTTATGCGCTGATCCTGGTTGTGGATTGACCCGTTTTTGGTGATGGACTGATCCTGGTAGTGGACTGATCCTGGTAATGGGCTGATCCTGGTAATGGGCTGGTAATGAGCGGATCCTTGTAATGTTCTGATAGTGGTAGTGGACTGACCTGATCCTGGTAGTGGACTGATCCTGGTAATAGACTGATCCTGGTATTGGATTAATGCTGGTAGTGGACTGATCCTGGTAATGGGCTGATCCTGTACTGGACTGACCTGATTTTGGTGATGGACTGATCCTGATAATGGACTTATCTTGGTATTGGGCTGATCCTGTTAGTGGACTGACCTGATTTTCGTGATCGACTGATTCTGGGAATTAAATGTTCCTCCTCGTAAATGGACTAATCCTGGTAATGGCTTGATCGTAGTGATGGACTGATCCTGGTAATGGACTGATCCTGGTAATGGACTGATCCTGGTTATGGACTGATCCTGGTTTTAGACTGATCCTGGTAATAGACTGATCCTGGTAATAGACTGATCCTGGTAGTGGTCTGATCCTGGTAGTGGACTGATACTCGTAATGGTCTGATAGTGTTAGTGGACTGACCTGGTCCTGGTAGTGTACTGATTCTGGTAATGGGCTGATCCTGGTAATGGACTGATCCTGGTAGGTGGACTGGCTTGATCTTGGTGATGGACTAATCCTGGTAATTGGCTGATCCTGGTTGTGGATTGACCTGATTTTGGTGATGGACTGATCCTGGGAATGGACTAGCTTGATCCTAGTGATGGACTGATCCTGGTAATGGGCTGATCCTGGTGGTGGACTGACCTGATTTTGGTCATGGACTGATCCTGGTAATGGACTGATCCTTGGAATGGACTGGCTTGATCTTGGTGATGGACTGATCCTCGTAATGGACTGATCCTAGTAATGGGCTGATCCTGGTTGTGGATTGACCCGATTTTGGTGATGGACTGATCCTGGTAATGGACTGATGCTGGTAGTGGACTGACCTGATTTTGGTGATGGGCTGATCCTGGTAATGGGCTGATAGTGGTAGTGGACTGACCTGATCCTGGTAGTGGACTGATCCTGGTATTGGGCTGATCCTGGTAATGGACTGACCTGATTTTGGTGATCGACTGATTCTGGGAATTAACTGATCCTCCTCGTAATGGACTGATCCTGGTAATGGCTTGATCGTAGTGATGGACTGATCCTGGTAATGGACTGATCCGGGTTTAAGACAGATTGTGGTAATGGACTGTTCCGGGTTTAAGACTGTTCCTGGTAATAGACTGATCCTGGCAGTGGACTGATCCTGATTTTGGTGATGGACTGATCCTAAGAATGGACTGGCTTTATCCTAGTGATGGACTGATCCTGGTAATGGGCTGATCCTGGTAGTGGACTGCCTGTCACGACCATGGTCATGGTCGCGACTCCTTGAGCCGCATGCAGTTGCCCGCGGTCTGCTCTTGTTCTCAACCACAGGTGAGGGCTGTTAGTATGTTGCCTCACGTGTGGTTGCCGTTGGCAACATGAGGTTGTGGGCAGTGGAGCAGCCTGAGCTGGTGGCTAGGCGGTCCGCTGTCTATGCATGTGGTTGCATCAGGCAACTTGTGTTTGTATGTGTGCACTTTCTTTGTTTGGTATGCACGGGATTAAGTTTTAGGTGCACTTCCCCTTTAAGTGGCTACCTTACCTTGTCTGGTGTTGGAAGGGTTAACTCCCTTCCTAGTGTGTGTCTGTGTGGGTGTGGCTACTTGGGCTATTTAGCTTCTGCTGGATGCCTGAAGCAGAGGGGTACTCCAGCCATGCTGTATGCTGGAGTCATCCTCCTGGTCTTCTTATGCCATCTATCCAGTGAGGGCCACCCTTGTGGTCATAGACGTTAAGATGTTAAGAAGATAGTAGATGTTTTTGTGGTATCTCACGTTATTGCAGCTATGGTGTCCTGGGTCCCTGTGTGGTTTGTGGTGGGTGCTGTGTCCTTTTATGTTGGTGTGGACATCAGCACTTGTGCACAGGTTCCAGTCAGTGTGTCTGTGGCAGGTAAGTGTGTTACTGGTCTCACTTACCTGCCATCTCCATATACTGTATGTGTTCCCCTCTCCTTGCAGCCTGGCCTCAGATAGAGACTCCTGTTCCTCCATTACTGGGATGAACAGGTCGTCTCTTCCCTGCTCCTTGGTGAGGGATTACCAGGGCGACTTAGGGTCTTTAGGAATCCTGAGTATGAGTCGTCCTACCATTGGGGTCCGCTCATACGGTGAGGAGTCAGGGAGAGGATTACGGATGTTGTAGGAGGTGACCTGCTCTCCTTTTGGCCAGGCTGATCCCCTTTACCCTTTGACACCGCACGGTGGGGGGTTTCCCCCACTCCCCGCCGTGACACTGACCTGATCCTGGGAATGGACTGATCCTGGGAATGGACTGATCCTGGGAATGGACTGGCTTGATCTTGATGATGGACTGATCCTCGTAATTGACTGATCCTGGTAATGCGCTGATCCTGGTTGTGGATTGACCCGATTTTGGTGATGGACTGATCCTGGTAGTGGACTGATCCTAATTTTGATGATGGACTGATCCTTGTAATGGACTGATCTTGGTAATAAACTGATCCTGGTAATGGATTGAAGCTGGAAGTGGACTGACCTGATTTTGGTAATGGACTGATCCTGGTAATGGACTGATACCGGTAGTGTCCTGACCCGTTTTTGGTGATGGACTGATCCTGGTAATGGGCTGATCCTGGCAATGGGCTGATCCTGGTAATGGGCTGATCCTGGTAATGGGCTGACCTGATCCTGGTAATGGGCTGATCCTGGCAATGGGCTGATCCTGGTAATGGGCTGATCCTGGTAATGGGCTGATCCTGGTAATGGGCTGACCTGATCCTGGTAATGGGCTGATCCTGGTAATGGGCTGACCTGATCCTGGTAGTGGACTGATCCTGGTAATGGGCTGATCCTGGTAATGGGCTGATCCTGTACTGGACTGACCTGATCCTGATAATGGACTGATCCTGATAATGGACTGATCCTGGTATTGGGCTGATCCTGGTAGTGGACTGATCCTAATTTTGGGAATTAACTGATCCTGGTAATGGGCTGATCCTGGTAATGGGCTGATAGTGGGAGTGGACTGACCTGATCCTGGTAATGGACTGACCTGATTTTTGTGATGGACTGATCCTGGTAATGGCACTCCCAAAAATCTTTGCTGGTGGTGATAGCTTTATTGGTCACTCATATGACGCGCGGCGTTTCGGCACTCACAGGTGCCTTTTTCAAACAAGAAGTGAGCAGCAGTATGAGTGGAAGAACATACAAACAAAACAGGTTTAAATAACCCGCCCCAGGTCATGTGATGGTGACATCACGTTGCCGGGGAGACACATAAACAACAATGTGAGTGGACGCCTCCTGTAGAGTCTTCACAGAGGTCACACCCTGGAAAGTAAATTTCAGTTGCACTGTGAAGAGAAACATTGTTGCAAGTAAGTGACACAAATTGTGCATATGAAGATATCCTAATAGCAACATTCATTAATTGCTACATATTGCAACAGTGTGCAACCAACAGAGAGAGAGGCAAAAAGAGGACTAAGGCTACTTTCACACTTGCGTTCGGGGCTCCGCTTGTCAGCTCCGTTTGAAGGGTCTCACAAGCGGCTCCGAACGCATCCGTACTGCCCTAATGCATTCTGAGTGGATGCGGATCCGCTCAGAATGCCTCAGTCTGGCTCCGCTTGGCCTCCGTTCCGCTCAGCAGGCGGACACCCGAACGCAGCTTGCAGCGTTCGGATGTCCGCCTGGCCGTGCGGAGGCAAACGGATCCGTCCAGACTTACAATGTAAGTCAATGGGGACGGATCCATTTGAAGTTTACACAATATGGTGCAATTTTCAAACGGATCAGTCCCCCATTGACTTTCAATGTGAAGTCTGGACGGATCCGTCTGACTAACTTTCACACTTAGATTTTTTTGTGAAATATAATGCAGACGGATCCGTTCTGAACGGATACCATCGTTTGCATTATAGGAGCGGATCCGTCTGTGCAGATACCAGACGGATCCGCTCCGAACGCAAGTGTGAAAGTAGCCTTAGCGGTCTTATAAAAAATCTTATAAGAAGCTGTTAATCGCATAGTCCCGGTTTAACCCTTTAGGAGCCAGTGTCTGTAGCCGATGGACCCAAAAAGCCTCGCGTCTGAGTAACACTTCTATGCGGTTCCCATCCCGTCTAGGTAAAGTGACTTCTTCAAAGATCTGAAACCGAAGTTGTGAGGCATTGTGTCGCTGCTGGTCTGAATTGCGTCCACTGCTCAAGTGTCATTAAAGGGGCATGTATCTCACATCCCCACACAGGTGAGCAGATCCCAGTGAGGGGACACTTCACATGTGACAGCTCCTTTGTTGTCTACCTGCTGAAGTGCCCCTGCGGTCTGTGTTATGCGGGTGAGACCAGCATGCGCATGAAGGAACGCTTTGGTAAACACAAATCTACCATACGCAATGAGAATTTATTACTCCCCATTCCTCAACACTTTCACCAGCAGCGACACAATGCCTCACAACTCCGGTTTCAGATCATTGAAGAAGTCACTTTACCTAGACGGGGTGGGAACCGCATAGAAGTATTACTCAGACGCGAGGCTTTTTGGATCCATCGGCTACAGACACTGGCTCCTAAAGGGTTAAACCGGGACTATGCGATTAACAGCTTCTTATAAGATTTTTTATAAGACCGATTAGTCCTCTTTTTGCCTCTCTCTCTGTTGGTTGCACACTGTTGCAATATATAGCAATTAATGAATGTTGCTACCAGGATATGTTTATATGCACAATTTGTGTCACTTATTTGCAACAATGTTTCTCTTCACAGTGCAACTGAAATTTACTTTCCAGGGTGTGACCTCTGTGAAGACTCAACAGGAGGCGTCCACTCACATTGTTGATTATGTGTCTCCCCGGCAACGTGATGTCATCATCACATGACCAGGGGGGTTATTTAAACCTGTTTTGTTTGTATGTTCTTCCGCTACTTTCACACCTGCGTTAGGTGCGGATCCGTCTGGTGTCTGTACAGACGGATCCGCTCCTATAATGCAAACGCTTGCATCCGTTCAGAACGGATCCGTCTGCATAACTGTTTTTTTCAGATCTGACTTTTCACTTCGTGAAAACTCGGATCCGACAGTATATTCTAACACAGAGGCGTTCCCATGGTGATGGGGACGCTTCAAGTTAGAATATACTAAAAGAACTGTGTACAGTCGTGGCCAAAAGTTTTGAGAATTACATAAATATTGGAAATTGGAAAAGTTGCTGCTTAAGTTTTTATAATAGCAATTTGCATCCAGAATGTTATGAAGAGTGATCAGATGAATTGCATTGTCCTTTGCCATGAAAATTAACTTAATCCCAAAAAAAACTTTCCACTGCATTTCATTGCTGTCATTAAAGGACCTGCTGAGATCATTTCAGTAATCGTCTTGTTAACTCAGGTGAGAATGTTGACGAGCACAAGGCTGGAGATCATTATGTCCGGCTGATTGGGTTAAATGGCAGACTTGACCTGTTAAAAGGAGAGTGATGCTTGAAATCATTGTTCTTCCATTGTTAACCATGGTGACTAGAGTTGAGCGAGCAGCTGGATGTTCGGGTTCGAGAAGTTCGGCCGGAACTTCCCGGAAATGTTCGGGTTCGGGAACTTCGTCCCGAACCCCATTGAAGTCAATGGGGACCCAAACTTTTTGGCACTAAAAAGGCTGTAAAACAGCCCAGGAAAGAGCTAGAGGGCTGCAAAAGGCAGCAACATGTAGGTAAATCCCCTGCAAACAAATGTGGATAGGGAAATGAATCAAAATAAAAATAAAAAAAATAAAAATTAGCCAATATCAATTGGACAGAGGTCCCATAGCAGAGAATCAGTCTTCATGTCATAGCAGAGAATCAAGCTTCACGTCACCCACCACTGGAACAGGCCACTGTCACATATTTAGGCCCCGGCACCCAGACAGAGGAGAGAGGTCCTGTAACAGAGAATCAGGCTTCACGTCACCCACCACTGGAACAGGCCACTGTCACACATTTAGGCCCAGGCACCCAGGCAGAGGAGAGAGGTCCCGTAACAGAGAATCTGGCCTTATGTCAGCACAGAATCAGTCTTCATGTCATAGCAGAGAATCAGGCTTCACGTCACCCACCACTGGAACAGGCCACTGTCACATATTTAGGCCCAGGCACCCAGACAGAGGAGAGAGGTCCCGTAACAGAGAATCAGTCTTCATGTCATAGCAGAGAATCAGGCTTCACGTCACCCACCACTGGAACAGGACACTGTCACACATTTAGGCCCCGGCACCCAGACAGAGGAGAGGTTCATTCAACTTTGGGTTGCCCTGCAATATAATGGTAAAATGAAAATAAAAATAGTATTGAATGAGGAAGTGCCCTGGAGTAGAATAATATATTGTTAAGGGGAGGTAGTTAATGTCTAATCTGCACAAGGGATGGACAGGTCCTGTGGGATCCATGCCTGGTACATTTTTATGAAGCTTGTCCACATTGGCTGTAGACAGGCGGCTGCGTTTGTCTGTAATGACGCCCCCTGCCGTGCTGAATACACGTTCAGACAAAACGCTGGCCGCCGGGCAGGCCAGCACCTCCAAGGCATAAAAGGCTAGCTCTGGCCACGTGGACAATTTGGAGACCCAGAAGTTGAATGGGGCCGAACCATCAGTCAGTACGTGGAGGGGTGTGCACAGGTACTGTTCCACCATGTTAGTGAAATGTTTCCTCCTGCTAACACGTTCCGTATCAGGTGGTGGTGCAGTTAGCTGTGGCGTGGTGACAAAACTTTTCCACATCTCTGCCATGCTAACCCTGCCCTCAGAGGAGCTGGCCGTGACACAGCTGCGTTGGCGACCTCTTGCTCCTCCTCTGCCTTCGCCTTGGGCTTCCACTGGTTCCCCTGTGACATTTGGGAATGCTCTCAGTAGTGCGTCTACCAACGTGCGCTTGTACTCGCGCATCTTACTATCACGCTCCAGTGTAGGAAGTAAGGTGGGCACATTGTCTTTGTACCAGGGATCCAGCAGGGTGGCAACCCAGTAGTCCGCACACGTTAAAATGTGGGCAACTCTGCTGTTGTTGCGCAGGCACTGCAGCATGTAGTCGCTCATGTGTGCCAGGCTGCCCAGAGGTAAGGACAAGCTGTCCTCTGTGGGAGGCGTATCGTCATCGTCCTGTGTTTCCCCCCAGCCACGCACCAGTGATGGGCCCGAGCTGCTTTGGGTGCCACCCCGCTGTGAACCTGCTTCATCCTCATCCTCCTCCACCTCCTCCTCATCCTCGTCCTCCTCGTCCTCCAGTAGTGGGCCCTGTCTGGCCACATTTGTACCTGGCCTCTGCTGTTGCAAAAAACCTTCCTCTGAGTCACTTCGAAGAGACTGGCCTGAAAGTGCTAAAAATGACCCCTCTTCCTCCTCCTCCACCTGGGCCACCTCCTCTTCCATCATCGCCCTAAGTGTTTTCTCAAGGAGACATAGAAGTGGTATTGTAACGCTGATAACGGCGTCATCGCCACTGGCCATGTTGGTGGAGTACTCGAAACAGCGCAACAGGGCACAAAGGTCTCGCATGGAGGCCCAGTCATTGGTGGTGAAGTGGTGCTGTTCCGCAGTGCGACTGACCCGTGCGTGCTGCAGCTGAAACTCCACTATGGCCTGCTGCTGCTCGCACAGTCTGTCCAGCATGTGGAAGGTGGAGTTCCACCTGGTGGGTACGTCGCATATGAGGCGGTGAGCGGGAAGGCCGAAGTTACGCTGTAGCGCAGACAGGCGAGCAGCGGCAGGGTGTGAACGCCGGAAGCGCGAACAGACGGCCCGCACTTTATGCAGGAGCTCTGACTTGTCGGGGTAGTTGCGAATGAACTTCTGCACCACCAAATTCAGCACATGCGCCAGGCAAGGGATGTGCGTCAAACCGGCTAGTCCCAGAGCTGCAACGAGATTTCGCCCATTATCGCACACCACCAGGCCGGGCTTGAGGCTCACCGGCAGCAACCACTCGTCGGTCTGTTGTTCTATACCCCGCCACAACTCCTGTGCGGTGTGGGGCCTGTCCCCCAAACATATGAGTTTCAGAATGGCCTGCTGACGTTTACCCCGTGCTGTGCTGAAGTTGGTGGTGAAGGTGTGTGGCTGACTGGATGAGCAGGTGGAAGAAGAGGAGGAGGAAGCTGAGTAGGAGGAGGAGGAGACAGGAGGCAAAGAATGTTGCCCTGCGATCCTTGGCGGCGGAAGGACGTGCGCCAAACAGCTCTCCGCCTGGGGCCCAGCCGCCACTACATTTACCCAGTGTGCAGTTAGGGAGATATAGCGTCCCTGGCCGTGCTTACTGGTCCACGTATCTGTGGTTAGGTGGACCTTGCCACAGATGGCGTTGCGCAGTGCACACTTGATTTTATCGGACACTTGTTTGTGCAGGGAAGGCACGGCTCTCTTAGAGAAGTAGTGCCGGCTGGAAACAACATACTGTGGGACAGCAAGCGACATGAGCTGTTTGAAGCTGTCTGTGTCCACCAGCCTGAATGACAGCATTTCATAGGCCAGTAGTTTAGAAATGCTGGCATTCAGGGCCAGGGATCGAGGGTGGCTAGGTGGGAATTTACGCTTTCTCTCAAATGTTTGTGAGATGGAGAGCTGAACGCTGCCGTGTGACATGGTTGAGATGCTTGGTGACGCAGGTGGTGGTGTTGGTGGTACATCCCATGTTTGCTGGGCGGCAGGTGCCAACGTCCCTCCAGAGGCGGAGGAAGAGGCCGAGGCGGCGGCAGCAGCAGAAGAGGCCGAGGCGGCAGCAGAAGAAGAGGTAGCAGCAGAAGAGGCAGCAGGGGAGCCTGAGTGAGTTCCTTGTTTTTAAGGTGTTTACTCCACTGCAGTTCATGCTTTGCATGCAGGTGCCTGGTCATGCAGGTTGTGCTAAGGTTCAGAACGTTAATGCCTCGCTTCAGGCTCTGATGGCACAGCGTGCAAACCACTCGGGTCTTTTTGTCAGCACATTGTTTGAAGAAGTGCCATGCCAGGGAACTCCTTGAAGCTGCCTTTGGGGTGCTCAGTCCCAGATGGCGGCGGTCAGTAGCAGGCGGAGTCTCTTGGCGGCGGGTGTTCTGATTTTTCCCACTGCTCCCTCTTTTGCTACGCTGTTGGCTCGGTCTCACCACTGCCTCTTCCTCCGAACTGTGAAAGTCAGTGGCACGACCTTAATTCCATGTGGGGTCTAGGACCTCATCATCCCCTGAATCGTCTTCCACCCAGTCTTGATCCCTGACCTCCTGTTCAGTCTGCACACTGCAGAAAGACGCAGCAGTTGGCACCTGTGTTTCGTCATCATCAGAGACGTGCTGAGGTGGTATTCCCATGTCCTCATCATCAGGAAACATAAGTGGTTGTGCGTTAGTGCATTCTATCTCTTCCACCCCTGGGGAAGGGCTAGGTGGATGCCCTTGGGAAACCCTGCCAGCAGAGTCTTCAAACAGCATAAGAGACTGCTGCATAACTTGAAGCTCAGACAGTTTCCCTGATATGCATGGGGGTGATGTGACAGACCGATTAGTTTTCAGGCGCCATCTGTGCGCTTTCTGCAGAAGACTGGGTGGGAGATAATGTGAACG
The DNA here is from genome assembly GCF_905171765.1 of Bufo bufo. Lineage (NCBI taxonomy): Eukaryota > Metazoa > Chordata > Amphibia > Anura > Bufonidae > Bufo > Bufo bufo. The sequence goes on along the minus strand of NC_053389.1, from coordinate 839,543,763 downwards.
TGCTGGATGCACTGTCGGCCACCCAATTGACTAATGCCTGTACCTGCTCAGGCCTTACCATCCTTAGAACGGCATTGGGCCCCACCAAATATCCCTGTAAATTCTGGCGGCTACTGGGACCTGAGGTAGTTGGTTCACTAGGACGTGTGGCTGTGGCAGAACGGCCACGTCCTCTCCCAGCACCAGAGGGTCCACTAACACCACCACGACCATGTCCACGTCCCTTACTAGATGTTTTCCTCATTGTTACCGTTCACCACAATAAGAAAAATATTATTCGGGCCAATGTATTGAATTTAAATTCAGGCCTTTTTTTTACAGACACCTAACACTATCTGGCTATCTATTTAGGTACCGTATTACACTAATACAGGCACACAAGTAATGACAGATTTGGATGAATATAAATGTCAGGCCTATTTTTTACGCGCTGGGTGACAGGTATACGTTTACGGACAGAATTAGACTTGTATCTGCACTGTAGCGTGTGTGTGAAGTTTTTCAGAATTACCCTATCAGCACCTTGAATCTAAGATATCCTTTTTGGGATAGATTTAATATAGGCCTGATACAGCAGAAACCACTAATTTTGAGAATGGCAAATTTGGGAATTGTTTTTCAACCCAGAACAAAAACTGTGCTTTTATGGTCACTAGAAATAACTTGACCAGCTAAAACAGTACTGATTTGGAGGAATATAAATGTCAGGCCTATTTTTTAGGCGCTGAGTGACAGGCTCAGCCTGCAGCTGATGTAGTATATGGCCAAAAAATAACCACACTATTGATGGTTAAATGCACTTGGTGATAGCTTGTGCTGGCGCACCACAAGACACAAAATGGCCGCCGATCACCCCAGAAAAAAGTGATATAAAAACGCTCTGGGCAGCCTAAAAACAGTGAGCAATTCAATATCAGCACTTCAATGATCCACAGCTGTAGATCGATCACAGAATGAAGTCTTTTGGAGGAGTTAATCTGCCTAATCTCGCCCTAACGTCGCAGCTGCAACCTTATATAGAGGCTGGGTCACATGCTGCAGTTGGCCAATCACAGCCATGCCAATAGTAGGCAAGGCTGTGACGACCTCTTGGGGCAAGTAGTATGACGCTTGTTGATTGGCTGCTTTGCAGACTTTCAAAAAGCGCCAAGAAAGCGCCGAACACCGAACCCGGACTTTTACGAAAATGTTCAGGTTCGGGTCCGTGTCAAGGACACCCCAAAATATACAGTTCGGGTTCGCTCATCCCTAATGGTGACCTGCAAAGAAACGCGTGCAGCCATCATTGCGTTGCATAAAAATGGCTTCACAGGCAAGGATATTGTGGCTACTAAGATTGCACCTCAATAAACAATTTATAGGATCATCAAGAACTTCAAGGAAAGAGGTTCAATTCTTGTTAAGAAGACTTCAGGGCGTCCAAGAAAGTCCAGCAAGCGCCAGGATGGTCTCCTAAAGAGGCTTCAGCTGCGGGATCGGAGTGCCGCCAGTGCAGCGCTTGCTCAGGAATGGCAGCAGGCAGGTGTGAGCGCATCTGCACGCACAGTGAGGCCAAGACTTCTGGAAGATGGCCTGGTGTCAAGAAGGGCAGCAAAGAAGCCACTTCTCTCCAAAAAAACCATCAGGGACAGATTGATCTTCTGCAGAAAGTATGGTGGATGGACGGCTGAGGACTGCGGCAAAGTCATATTCTCCGATGAAGCCTCTTTCCGATTGTTTGGGGCATCTGGAAAAAGGCTTGTCCGGAGAAGAAAAGGTGAGCGCTACCATCAGTCCTGTGTCATGCCAACAGTAAAGCATCCTGAGACCATTCATGTGTGGGGTTGCTTCTCATCCAAGGGAGTGGGCTCACTCACAATTTTGCCCAAAAACACAGCCATGAATAAAGAATGGCACCAAAACACCCTCCAACAGCAACTTCTTCCAACAATCCAACAACAGTTTGGTGAAGAACAATGCATTTTCCAGCACGATGGAGCACCGTGCCATAAGGCAAAAGTGATAACTAAGTGGCTCGGGGACTAAAACGTTGACATTTTGGGTCCATGGCCTGGAAACTCCCCAGATCTTAATCCCATTGAGAACTTGTGGTCAATCCTGAAGAGGCGGGTGGACAAACAAAAACCCACTAATTCTGACAAACTCCAAGAAGTGATGATGAAAGAATGGGTTGTATCATCAGGAATTGGCCCAGAAGGTGATTGAGAGCATGCGCAGTCGGATTGCAGAGGTCCTGAAAAAGAAGGGCCAACACTGCAAATACTGACTCTGTGCATCAATGTCATGGAATTGTCGATAAAAGCCTTTGAAACGTATGAAGTGCGTGTAATTATATTTCACTACATCACAGAAACAACTGAAACAAAGATCTAAAAGCAGTTTAGCAGCAAACTTTGTAAAAACTAATATTTGTGTCATTCTCAAAACTTTTGGCCACGACTGTACATGACTTCCCCCTCCCTCCTCTGTATTTAACTCATTGGTGGCCAGTGCGGCCCCCCTCCCTCCCTCCCCTGTATTTAACTCATTGGTGGCCAGTGCGGCCCCCCCCCCCCCCCTGTTTTTAACTCATTGGTGGCCAGTGCGGCCGGCCCCCCCTCCCTCCCCCCTGTTTTTAACTCATTGGTGGCCAGTGCGGCCGGCCCCCCCTCCCTCCCCCCCCTGTTTTTAACTCATTGGTGGCCAGTGCGGCCGGCACCCTCTCCCTCCCCTTATTAAAATGACCGACCCCCCATCATTGGTGGCAGCGGAGAGTTCCGCAATTTTAGAAGCATTATACTTACCTGCGATGTCTGTGGCCGGCCGGCGCTCCTCCTACTGGTAAGTGACAGGTCTGTGCTATAAGCAATGCGCCACACAGACCTTTCACTTACCAGTAGGAGGAGCGACCGGTTGGTCACAGACAGCGCAGGTAAGTATAATGCTTCTAAAATTGCTAAGTAACCATGGCAGCCAGGAATGCAGTAGGGTCCTGGTTACCGATCGGAGGCCCAGCGATTAAACTAGGACTCCGATCGGAACTCTCCGCTGCCACCAATGATGGGGGGGTCGGCCGCACTGGCCACCAATGAGTTAAAAACAGGGGGGGAGGGAGGGGGCCGGCCGCACTGGCCACCAATGAGTTAAAAACAGGGAGGGAGGGGGGGCTGGCTGCACTGGCCACCAATGAGTTAAAAACAGGGGAGGGAGGGGGGGCCGGCCGCACTGGCCACCAATGAGTTAAAAACAGGGGGGGGGGGGGCGCACTGGCCACCAATGAGTTAAATACAAGGGAGGGGGGGCCGCCACACTGGCCACCAATGAGTTAAATACAGGGGGGGGAGGGGGGGGCAGTCATGTACACAAATCTTTTAGTATATTCTAACTTAAAGCGTCCCCATCACCATGGGAACGGCTCTGTGTTAGAATACACTGTCGGATCTGAGTTTCACGATCTAACTCAAATCCGATGGTATATTAATCACATGGTGATGGGGACGCTTCAAGTTAAAATATACCATCGGATTGGAGAAAACTCCGATCCGATGGTATATTAATAGGGACTCCTGACTTTACATTGAAAGTCAATGGGGACGGATCCGTTTGCAATTGCACCAATATTGTGTCAACGTCAAACGGATCCGTCCCCATTGACTTGCATTGTAAGTCTGGACGGATCCGTTTGCCTCCGCACGGCCAGGCGGACACGTAAACGCTGCAAGCTGCGTTCGGGTGTCCTTCTGCTGAGCAGAACGGAGGCCAAGCGGAGCCAGACTGAGGCATTGTGAGCGGATCCGCATCCACTCAGAATGAATTGGGGCGCTTGTGAGAGCCTTCAAACGGAACTCACAAGCGGAGCCCCGAACGCAAGTGTGAACATAGCCTTAGTCCTCTTTTTGCCTCTCTCTCTGTTGGTTGCTCACTGTTGCAATATGTAGCAATTAATGAATGTTGCTACCAGGATATCTTCATATGCACAATTTGTGTCACTTACTTGCAACAATGTTTCTCTTCACAGTGCAACTGAAATTTACTTTCCAGGGTGTGACCTCTGTGAAGACTCTACAGGAGGCGTCCACTCACATTGTTGTTTATGTGTCTCCCCGGCAACGTGATGTCATCATCACATGACCTGGGGCGGGTTATTTAAACCTGTTTTGTTTGCATGTTCTTCCACTCATACTGCTGCTCACTTCTTGTTTGAAAAAGGCACCTGTGAGTGCCGAAACGCCGCGCGTCATATGAGTGACCAATAAAGCTATCACCAGTTAAGAATTTTGGGAGTGCCGGTTTTCTTTCATTCTTCTGATCCTGGGAATGGACTGATCCTTTTAATGGGCTGATCCTATAGTTGACTGACCTTATTTTGCTGAAGGACTGATCCTGGGAATGAACGGATCCTCGTAATGGACTGATCCTGGTAATGGGCTGATCCTGGTAGTGGACTGACCTGATTTGGGTCATGGACTAATCCTGGTAATGGACTGATCGGGACTGACCTGATTTTGCTGATGGACTGATCCTGGTAATGGACTAATCCTGATAAAGGACTGATCCTGGTAGTGGACTGACCTGATTTTGCTGATGGACTGATCCTGGTAATGGATTGATCCTGGTAGTGGACTGATCCTGATTGTGGACTGACCTGATTTTAGTGATGGACTGCTCCTAATAATGAACTGATCCTGGTAATGGACTGATCCTGGTAATGGACTGATTCTGGAAATGGGCTGATTCTGGTAATGGACTGATTCTGGTAGTGGACTGACATGACTTTGGTGATGGACTGATCCTGGTAATGGACTGATCCTTGTAGTGGACTGACCTGATTTTGGTGATGGACTTATCCTGATAATGGACTGATCCTGGTAGTGGACTGATCCTGGTAGTGGACTGATCCTGGTAGTGGACTGATCCTGGTAGTGGACTGATCCTGGTAGTGGACTGATTTTGGTAGTGGACTGATTCTGGTAGTGGACTGATTCTGGTAGTGGACTGATCCTGGTAGTGGCCTGATCCTGATTTTGGTGTTGGACTGATCCTGGGAATGGACTGGCTTGATCCTAGTGATGGACTGATGCTGGTAGTGGACTGACATGATTTTGGTGATGGACTGATCCTGGTAGTGGATTGGCTTTATCCTGCTGATGGACTGATCCTGATAATGGATTGACCTGTTCTTAGTGATAGACTTTCCCAATTGTGGTGCTGGCGTCCCTTTCCCAATGCTGCCCCGCTCATCCTTGCTTCTTTGCTACTCACCCAGAAGGCCCCTCCATTATACTGGCGGTCTGGTCCTGACCTCTTCCCTCCTGGAGCCAGCAGCAGTCCCAGCCGCTGCAGGTAGCAGCCTGCATGCTCGGGTTAAAGGCCTCCAAGCCACGCACTCGCACTTGACCTTTTAAACGGCCTGCACATTTGCATCCAAATTCTTCCCCAGCCTATGGCTGGCCATCCCCAGCTATAAAAGACACTTTCCCAGTGGGTGTCTGTGCTTTAGGGTCCTAGGTTTTTAGTTCAGCAGTGAATGTTTGATAGTCTGTCTGACTCCTCATGTACCATACCTCTGCCTGTTATTGACTCTGATTCTCCACTGCCTGCCCTGACCTTAGTCTGCCATGACACTGGACTGTTTTTTTGGATACACTTGAACTCTGCCTGCCCTGACCTTTCACCTAAGACTATTGCCTATTGTTGGCAAACACGTAGCCAAAATTAGATATAAAAGAGGGTAATGTCTTAGTGGTTAAAAAAGAAAAAGACGTATTCAGACAATTGTCACTGCAATAATCACCCCAATCCAGAATCTGTCTCGCTGGCCAATCTATAGTTGGATTCTGCTTGCTTAACCACGGTAAACCCAGAACCACTGGTGCAGGGAGACCCTTCAACACAAAAGACGAGATTAATTCTTGATGGAAGTCACCAATTCTTAATCTGATGTCAGGCACCATCTGAGACAAACACTTCTGAGTTAGAGGTGCAGAATCAATAGCAAAAACTGATTTATTTTTTCTAATGCACTCAGTGACAACCCGTGCATACGTACAAACGGAGCATCAATCAGGTTCACCCCGGACCCGCTGCCGATAAACACCTCAATACCCACAGTCTTAAACTCTAGCGCCACCTCAGCAGTCAGGAGAAATCGGGTACTACCAGTCAAAGACAAATGAACTGTCACTGGTAGAGTCAAGGGTATCAAGATAGAGCGGAGGTGCACCCCCTGAGCTGCCACCCGGTCCCCTGTCCCTGCCTACTTGCACCACCCGCCCTAGGTGACGGAGCATAACTGGGCGACAGTCCCTAACCTACTAAGTGCAAGCAGAGAGAAAGAGACAGCAGGGAAGAGGACAGCCACAGAGAAGTTACAATAAGCGGACAAGAGGTAGAACAAAAACGGAAGGCGAGGCGGGTCAACTAGCCGAGGTCAGTCCAGGAGGTCACGTCAGAACAAGGGAAGAGGCAAGACAAATCCGTAAACAAGCCGAGGTCAAAATCCGAGAGGTAGCGTCAAGGTCCAGGGAGCAGGCAGAAGAGGTGTCAAGAGGCGGATCGAGGTTCAATTCCAGAGGTAGCTTAATAACAATAAAGTACACAGCCTAATGGACGAAGATCATAGGCAACCTGTGGCCAGCAGGCCGCCTGTATTTATAGTGGGGAGTGAGGGTCATGTGACGTGGCCAGCGTCACATGAACGACAGACAGACAAGTCGAGCACCGAGTGATCAGCTCGGCGCTCAAGGCAGACCTAGGAGCAGGGAGCCTCCCAGCTAGCAAAGCCGCCCTGGGAATGAGGTCAAACACAGATCCTCGCTCCCGAAGCTAAGCAGCAGGTCTGCGGCTAATGGGGGACCGAGTGCGCCTTCGGCGTCCCGTTACATGAACATTTTCTGACTGTCTAGAGTCAGATGGGAATAAAAATGTCCCTCTTTTCTTCTTTTTGCCGTTGAATGCATGGACATACTCTGATAAAATGTCCCTTCTGTCCGCAAAAAAAACACACTGTAATGGATCTCCTAGCACCCCGACTGGGTACCTTCGCTGATGGCTGCTCCTAGTGCTTCCCGAGGGCTCCAAGCACTCCACTTGACATCATAACCACCACAGACCCCACGAACCGCCGCATCTTGGTTGGGGTCTCGTCGTCCTCCACCCACGCTGGACCCAAGACCGGGCTTCAGCTTCCAGTGGGTGAACCTCTCCTAAATCCAGAGAGCAGGAACCAGTAACAAGCTTATACTCAGGGCAGTATTGTGATATAGCAGTCCCCAAGAGTGTAGTTATCCCATCCCCCAAACATGAGCCAAGACTTAATGAAGGGGTAAAGCAGGCTTCTCCAACTCCCAGTGACAAAGGTGCTTTGGTCAGACATCTTCCCTCCCAGGTCTCCCTAAGGTCAGCTATTGTTTTGTTTGAGTAGTCTCCAAGGCATTGCTCCCGGATAGCCAGAATCCTACTTCACACTGATGAGGGGCAACACCCCGAAACAGCTGTCTGTGGATGGATAACTGGCTTAGGTCTTCCCCGTCACATCCTTAAAGCTTGTAAAAGAGCGGGATCTTGACATAGGGGCCACTTAATATGATGGATTTGGTGATCTCTTTGCTTGGTTTTCCTTCCTTTGAGGGATATCTGGATTTCACTGTGTTGAAGACCCATAACTGGGGCTCCACGGTTATTTTGCATATTACATCTTCCCTCCCAGGCGGAGACTAACCAGGTACCTAACCTCCTGTCGGTCAGTAGTTGAGAAGCCCCCCCACAACCAAGTACTGCACCTGTAGTTCTCGGGTGTCCAGCTTTGTTCGGTCTGTCCTAGGCTGCAGAGGGTACGTCTGCTGCCCCGTATCTCCCTTGTGTTCCCAGGCATGGAGCTGTAGGTACGTGGTGGGCAGAGGCCAACTGTGCTCCGCCCTGGTGCCGGCGCATCAGCTACGGTAGCCTGTGGGGAGTCAGGCTCTGGACAAGAGGATAGGGGAGAGCAGAGGCCAACTGCGCTCTGCCCAGATGCCAGCTCTTCCGCTGAGATGTGGTCAGGGAATCCTACCCCCAGGACCTGGTTGCGGATCGGCTGTGGGGAGGAGGGATCGCTTATTTTATCCTCCTGCCATTCCTGCGGAGTTGGTTGGGGATCTGTACCGGCTGTCCAGCATCCCGGTAGGCCTGGTGCAGAGACCGCGGTCCCATCTGCACCATGGGAGTTAGGGGTGCTGTCCTTACAATGAGGATTACACCCAGTATACAGGACAGGAGAAGTGGTGGGAGGAGTTGCTGTTTCTGTTTCCTGTTGTGTGTGAGGTCCGGGAGGCTTACCAGCCCTTTGTTTGCCGGGGGAATTGCTACCCTTTCCCCAGGGGGTGGCGGTTTCTCCCGGTATGGATCCCCGGACCTCCGGCGTTCATCACTACGTGCCGGCAGCCGCGGCGGAGATGCGCGAGTGGAGAGGAGGGCCTCCAGGACTGGAGACCTGGGCTTAGATACCTCGGTGCTACTGGAGGTGGACAACGATGCGGATATGAAGACTCCGCAGCAAGCGGCCGCAAGGTCGCAAGTAATGGAGGGCAGCCCCGCAAGTGCCGCGGGCAGGAGGGGCCCCGCTACTAGGATCGGCTGTGATCCCTGCAGTGAGCCCAATGGAGTACCAGGTGAGGTCCGGAGGGGTCCCAGGAGAGCAGCCAGCTTGGGATCCTCTCTGGACAATTTGAGTCGTCACCCGAGAAAGCAGGATGCTGTGAAAAAATGAAAAGCACAGTGGCTGGACAAGCTGCCGGACAGACCGTGGGACGGGATACAGGGAAGGCCGTGGAGAAGGTGACGAGGCCAGAGGCTGAGGTAGGTGATTCAGCATGTGGTATGTATGTGTCGGTGCCTCAGCCCGGCGACAAAGTTACTGTAAAGAAGCCTGGTGTCGGGGGTTCTTCCTGCCCTGCGGTTGAGAGACTGCTTAATTGGGGTATTTTGGGCCCTAAGGAGTCTTCAAAAACCTTTTCCTCCCGAGTAGCATATTTTCTGAACATGCATGAGGAGGTCAAGAGGGAATTAAAAAGACTGAATGTGGAATATAAAAATGTAAAAATGCAAGTGAAAATGGCGCCTAAGACAAAGAAGGCAATCCTCTCCTCCAGACTGGTGAAGTTGGAGGAGGTAATCGCGGTTTTGGAGGAGAAGAGGGCCGCCATTGAGGAAAATGGCGGCCCATTCTTGGAAAAATTCAGGAATGACTGCAGGTTTGAGGGCATGTCTGGACTGTCCGGTACGCCTGGCCCCGTCAGGGCAGCAGGCTGGGAGCCAGGGGAAGGTGGTACCTGGAACACAGGATTCGGAGGGGGGCCCCTCAGACCTGATTGCGGCTGTCTCCGGGGATAAAAGCGGGTCTGGGGGAAGGCTAATGCTGGAGGCGGCTGGAGTCCCCGGTGGGCAGACTGTATTTTGGGGATGAGGAGGTCCCTGAGGAGGAGTTGGTGAAAATCAGAAAGGAGAAAAAAAAAACTGTAATGGAAGAAGTGCTTCGATTTGTGCCTTTTGAATCCGCTGCTGTGCCCAGCCCGGTTCCTGTAGTGGAATCGGGTCAAACAGTGCGGGAGATTAATTCTAAGATGGTGACAGGTGGTCCCCCCCTTCCTGTAGTGGTAGGGTGGTCACAAAAAGCGCAGGGTGTAAAACCCCAAACAGTGTGGCGGACAAGGAAGTGAGGAGGGCGGACAAGGAAGTGAGGAGGGCGGACAAGGTTCAAGGTGGTGGTGCTGAGAGAGAGGAAAAGAAAGCATTAGAAACGGATAAAACTGTCAAAATTGGGAAAAGACCATTAGAATCAGTGGAAGGTGTAAAGACTTTGGAACCTGGGGAGAACACTATGGTCGAGTATCCCAGGACTGTGCGAGCCATGGAGGCAGTGGGGGGTGCGGGAGGTGGAGAGTCCCCTGCAGGTTTTGCGGGGGGCTCCTCAGGGCCCGCCCCAGTGATACTGCGGTCTCTTTAGGGAACCCGACCAGTCCAGGGGGAGTGAAAGGTGATGCAAATATGGTTGTGAATGGGATTGTGGGTAATGATGTGCAGGTGGCTGTGGGGGTGAATGAGAACGTGAACGTGGTTATAAATGAGGATACAAATGAACTGGTGAATGGGATTGTGGATGAGGGAGAAATTGAGATGGTGGATGAGGAAGCTTTGATTGAGGAGTATATTGCGGATACGGAAGTGGATGAAGAGGAGGAAGTTATGCGGAAGGAAGCAATGAGGAAGGATGTGAGAGAGAGGATGGCAAAAACAAAGACGTATGCGGGTGTTGTTTCGGGTGACTCTTTGCCCAAGGTTTCGGGCGGGGGTGACTTGCAACGGCGCCTCCTGGAGGCCCTAAAAAAAGGACCGGGGACTTCCATACAGGTAGAGGGAGGGTCGGTTGACCTGGCTTTTTGGACAGAAAGGCATGGTTTTAGGGCCTTCCGAGAACAAAGGAGGGGTGAGATCGTATGGACACACCCCACACCGGGGAGGGACCGTAGGAATGTGACCCGTCTCTATTGGAGGAGTAAGGAAGCAGCAGTTCCTTCTAGGAAGACTGTTGTGGAACTTCTCCTGGGGGCGGGGTTTGTCGCGAATGATATCTTTGCGCTCATACATCCCTACGGCACCGCTTTGTTCGACGTCAGCTTTGTTAGGCTGGAGGGTTTGGAGCTCTTCTGGTCTAAATATGAGCTGATAAAGAACACCCTGGAGTGGCGGGGTTTTGCCGTCGAGGCCATCACCCGCCAATCGACTGTGAAGACAGTGACCGTTTTGAACTGTAATGAATCACTGTCTAGTGTAGACATCATGACTTGGCTCAGTCGATATGGTAGGGTGGGGCAGTTCCCCGCCAAGGTGCTCGATGAGCATGGCATCTGGTCAGGTGCCTGGACCGTCAGCGTGGAGCTGTTTGATCGGGGCAATTCTGTTGCTCATATTCCCTCCTCTGCCTTTATAGGAAGGGATAGGATTATGGTGTTCTATAGGGGCCAGCCAAAGGTCTGTCACAAGTGTGTCAGTCCCACCCACTTCAGCGCACAATGTGATGTTCGCATGTGTGCGAAGTGTGGGGACACTGGTCATCTTGCCGCATCTTGTAGGTGGATCCGGTGCAACCTCTGTGGGGATCTAGGTCACCCGTTTAGTCGCTGTCCGCTTGCCTTCGCCAACAGGGTTCAGGGCCGGGCTCAAGATCAGGCAGGCACTAGGCGCGAGGCTGGGTCTGTGGTTGGGGAGGAGCCTGCTGCCGGCACTGAATCAGTTGGTGAGGGGACGAGCGCTGGAACTACTAGCGCTGGAAAACTTCAAGTTGTCCCTTACATACAGCTTCCCGTGAAAGCAGCGCCAAGCCAAGTCCCAAAACTTCAAGGGGATCCTTGCCGAATTTAACAACTGTAACCCCTTGTCTAGATCCCGGCTTGGGCAATCCTTAAGGGCCAGGGGCTTCCGGAAGTGGGTCAACAAGACCCTCTCGTCAAGGGATCTCCTTGACTGGGTCTTGAGTTCCCTCACTCCCAAAAACCCCACTGGCGGATCACCTTCAGAATCGGGGTGACATAAGCCGGAAGATATCTGTGAGGTGTACGCAAATCCTTCACTTGCCCTCCTGTCTCCCACTCCTGGAAGAAAGGCCGAAACCAACCCCTGCAAGAGACTACCCACGGAGGAGCCCTTTCTTTCCAGAGGTTTGCCAGGTTGATCTTAACAAAGGTGTTCACAAGGAACACCACTGGGTTGACCATACCCAACCCCCCTAATCTCCTCGTACGGTATGTCACCTCTCTCTTGACTAGGTTTAGCCTATTCACCCATAACAGTTGAAAGAACAGACTGTAAACCCGAGTCCAGAAAGGTTCTGGCAAGACACATACACTGGCCAAATAGATAAGCAAAGGGAGAAGGTAAGTCTTGATCAGGTTCACCCTTTCCCTGAGGGTCAAAGACCAACCCTTCCACTGGTCAACCTTCTGAGCGGCGATCGTGAGCCTGCTGTCCCAATTTTGGGTGGGATAATCCCCATGGCCAAATTGAACGCCTAGGACTTTGGCTGACGACTGGGGCTCTGGGAGGGTGTCCGGGAGACCGAAAGATGGATCACCCCCTCCCAGCCAGAGACTCTCACACTTATCCCGGTTCAGTGGCGTACACACAATTCATGGGGCCCCGGTGCGAAACTGATCCATGGCCCCCCCCCCGGTCTCGGGAGGGGCATTTTCCCGGGCAATAGGAGATTATGGGGCCCCTGTGTCCCCACCCGCCCTCAAACCACACACACACACAGCCCCACCCATAAATCGCGCCCGTACCACTTACATCCAGTGACGTCTCCTTCGATGTAGATGTTCTCTGTCCTCGTCTTCTCCTTTCAGACCAGACCACCATTTTTATGTCGTTTTAATCTCTGCAGTTTGACAAAAAAAAAATCTTAGTTTACTACTTTTCCATCATCCTACCATCTTCTGGAAAAAACATCCTACTACCCCAATACTGTGCCCTGTGGTCCCCAATAGTGCCCCTAATATTGTGCCAGTATCAAGTGCCAACCGTCCCGTGTGCCAGTATCAAGTGCCAACTCCCCCCCCCCCTCATTTTCCAGTATCAAGTAGTGCCAGTGGCGGTAACTATCGGGGAAGCAGCTGTTTCGGGGCCCGGCGTCCCGGCAGCGTGTGTGACAGTTTATTTTCAAGTTCGTTAAATATCGATGTCTTACTGTTCAGGCCCCTTCACAGCAGCTGACCAGGCCCCTTCACAGCAGCTGACCAGGCCCCCTCGCTAATATGATCTAATCTTTCTGTCTCCTGATGTGTCTGGGATTCGAACCCACAACCTCCAATGTCTGAGTGTATCAGAGGCAAAGCATTTACCCTCACAACCATAAAGGCTGCATTACAACTGACTGAAAAAAAATGAGACTTCTACTGTTATAGCTGGCTAAGTGTACAGCTATACACATGACAGCTGCCCCAACACACCCAGCACTGCTATATCTCTATATGAGCAGCTGTCATGTGTATAGATGTACACTTAGCCAGCTATAACAGTAGAAGTCTCTAATTTTTTCAGTCAGCAGCAAGGTGTCTCTTATGGTCTTGTGGTTAGATGCTTTGCCTCTGATGCAGAAGGTCATGGCTTCAAATCCCAGCAGAAACCTTTTCTGAAATATAAGCACTGACTCCATATATGGACATACAGGGCGGGACACAGGAAGAGGCTGCATGGCATCGCTGACATGGAGGTAAGTAGAAGTGTTTCTTTTTTTTTTTTTTTTTTTAATACCCGAGAAGTGGTACTGTGCAGTGTATATATATACAGAATAAGAGCAGATACTGAGGATTACACCCAGTATACAGGACAGGAGAAGTGGTACTGTGCAGTGTATATATATATATATACAGAATAAGAACAGATCCTGAGGATTACACCAAGTATACAGGACAGGAGAAGTGGTACTGTGCAGTGTATATATATATATATATATATATACAGAATAAGAGCAGATTCTACATAGTAATATAGTTTATACGGTTGTCCATCCAGTTCAGTCTGTTATCCGGCAAGTTCTGGCAATTACTCCCAGTTTCCAGGGTCGGAGGAATGTCTATATATATATATATATATATATATATATATATATATATATATATACATACACTGCTCAAAAAAATAAAGGGAACACTTAAACAACACAATGTAACTCCAAGTCAATCCCACTTCTGTGAAATCAAACTGTCCACTTAGGAAGCAACACTGAGTGACAATCAATTTCACATGCTGTTGTGCAAATGGGATAGACAACAGGTGGAAATTATAGGCAATTAGCAAGACACCCCCAATAAAGGAGTGGTTCTGCAGGTGGTGACCACAGACCACTTCTCAGTTCCTATGCTTCCTGGCTGATGTTTTGGTCACTTTTGAATGCTGGCGGTGCTTTCACTCTAGTGGTAGCATGAGACGGAGTCTACAACCCACACAAGTGGCTCAGGTAGTGCAGCTTATCCAGGATGGCACATCAATGCGAGCTGTGGCAAGAAGGTTTGCTGTGTCTGTCAGCGTAGTGTCCAGAGCATGGAGGCGCTACCAGGAGACAGGCCAGTACATGAGGAGACGTGGAGGAGGCCGTAGGAGGGCAACAACCCAGCAGCAGGACCGCTACCTCCGCCTTTGTGCAAGGAGGAACACTGCCAGAACCCTGCAAAATGGCCTCCAGCAGGCCACAAATGTGCATGTGTCTGCTCAAATGGTCAGAAACAGACTCCATGAGGGTGATATGAGGGCCCGATGTCCACAGGTGGGGGTTGTGCTTACAGCCCAACACCGTGCAGGACGTTTGGCATTTGCCAGAGAACACCAAGATTGGCAAATTCGCCACTGGCGCCCTGTGCTCTTCACAGATGAAAGCAGGTTCACACTGAGCACATGTGACAGACGTGACAGAGTCTGGAGACGCCGTGGAGAACGTTCTGCTGCCTGCAACATCCTCCAGCATGACCGGTTTGGCATTGGGTCAGTAATGGTGTGGGGTGGCATTTCTTTGGAGGGCCGCACAGTCCTCCATGTGCTCGCCAGAGGTAGCCTGACTGCCATTAGGTACCGAGATGAGATCCTCAGACCCCTTGTGAGACCATATGCTGGTGCGGTTGGCCCTGGGTTCCTCCTAATGCAAGACAATGCTAGACCTCATGTGGCTGGAGTGTGTCAGCAGTTCCTGCAAGACGAAGGCATTGTTGCTATGGACTGGCCCGCCCGTTCCCCAGACCTGAATCCAATTGAGCACATCTGGGACATCATGTCTCGCTCTATCCACCAACGTCACGTTGCACCACAGACTGTCCAGTAGTTGGCAGATGCTTTAGTCCAGGTCTGGGAGGAGATCCCTCAGGAGACCGTCCGCCACCTCATCAGGAGCATGCACAGGCGTTGTAGGGAGGTCATACAGGCACGTGGAGGCCACACACACTACTGAGCCTCATTTTGACTTGTTTTAAGGACATTACATCAAAGTTGGATCAGCCTGTAGTGTGTTTTTCCACTTTAATTTTGAGGGTGACTCCAAATCCAGACCTCCATGGGTTAAAAAATTTGATTTCCATTTTTTTTATTTTTGTGTGATTTTGTTGTCAGCGCATTCAACTATGTAAAGAACAAAGTATTTCAGAAGAAAATTTAATTAACTCCGATCTAGGATGTGTTATTTTTGTGTTCCCTTTATTTTTTTGAGCAGTGTATTATATCGTTTTTGGTGTTTTTTTCCTTCTTTCCTCCCAGAATAATACAATAATCGTTGTGTTTGTTCACGACAGACACTCACGTCTTACAGACTGTATCTGGGAGTGTTCACATTGTTTTACACCAAATTCTTTTGGAGAGCTGAACAGGTTGGAGCAGTTGTCAGATATAAACCTGAGAGTACAGCCGCCCGGTCAGTGAGCAGGTGCCCAGCAGCAGAGACAGGTACATCCTTTTTATTTCTATCCTCTCTACATTTATCTTATAAATCTTTAAACTATATGATGTCACCTCCTGTATAATATAACTGATATCTGGAGAGCGGTGATGTCACCTCCTGTATAATATAACTGATATCTGGAGAGCGGTGATGTCACCTCCTGTATAATATAACTGATATCTGGAGAGCGGTGATGTCACCTCCTGTATAATATAACTGATATCTGGAGAGCGGTGATGTCACCTCCTGTATAATATAACTGATATCTGGAGAGCGGTGATGTCACCTCCTGTATAATATAACTGATATCTGGAGGGCGGTGATGTCACCTCTTGCATAATATAACTGATATCTGGAGAGCGGTGATGTCACCTCCTGTATAATATAACTGATATCTGCAGAGCGGTTGTCACCTCCTGTATAATA
The DNA here is from genome assembly GCF_905171765.1 of Bufo bufo. Classification (NCBI taxonomy): domain Eukaryota; kingdom Metazoa; phylum Chordata; class Amphibia; order Anura; family Bufonidae; genus Bufo; species Bufo bufo. Next base: position 839,527,904 of record NC_053389.1, on the reverse strand, counting down.
TAACTGATATCTGGAGAGCGGTGATGTCACCTCCTGTATGATATAACTGATATCTGGGGAGCGGTGATGTCACCTCCTGTATAATATAACTGATATCTGGAGAGCGGTGATGTCACCTCCTGTATAATATAACTGATAGCTGGAGAGCGGTGATGTCACCTCCTGTATAATATAACTGATATCTGGAGAGCGGTGATGTCACCTCCTGTATGATATAACTGATATCTGGGGAGCGGTGATGTCACCTTCTGTATAATATAAGTTATATCTGGAGGGCGGTGATGTCACCTTCTGTATAATATAACTGATATCTGGGGAGCGGTGATGTCACCTCCTGTATAATATAACTGATATCAGGAGAGCGGTGATGTCACCTTCTGTATAATATAACTGATATCTGCAGAGCGGTGATGTCACCTCCTGTATAATATAACTGATATCTGGAGGGCGGTGATGTCACCTCGTGTATAATATAACTGATAGCTGGAGAGCGGTGATGTCACCTCCTGTATAATATAACTGATATCTGGAGAGCGGTGATGTCACCTCCTGTATAATATAACTGATATCTGGAGAGCGGTGATGTCACCTCCTGTATGATATAACTGATATCTGGGGAGCGGTGATGTCACCTCCTGTATAATATAACTGATATCTGGAGAGCGGTGATGTCACCTCCTGTATAATATAATTGATATCTGGAGAGCGGTGATGTCACCTCCTGTATAATATAACTGATATCTGGAGAGCAGTGATGTCACCTCTTGTATAATATAACTGATATCTGGAGAGCGGTGATGTCACCTCCTGTATGATATAACTGATATCTGGGGAGCGGTGATGTCACCTTCTGTATAATATAAGTTATATCTGGAGGGCGGTGATGTCACCTTCTGTATAATATAACTGATATCTGGGGAGCGGTGATGTCACCTCCTGTATAATATAACTGATATCTGCAGAGCGGTGATGTCACCTCCTGTATAATATAACTGATATCTGGGGAGCGGTGATGTCACCTCCTGTATAATATAACTGATATCTGGAGGGCGGTGATGTCACCTCCTGTATAATATAACTGATATCTGGGGAGCGGTGATGTCACCTCCTGTATAATATAACTGATATCTGGAGAGCGGTGATGTCACCTCCTGTATAATATAATTGATATCTGGAGAGCGGTGATGTCACCTCCTGTATAATATAACTGATATCTGGAGAGCGGTGATGTCACCTCCTGTATGATATAACTGATATCTGGGGAGCGGTGATGTCACCTTCTGTATAATATAAGTTATATCTGGAGGGCGGTGATGTCACCTTCTGTATAATATAACTGATATCTGGGGAGCGGTGATGTCACCTCCTGTATAATATAACTGATATCTGCAGAGCGGTGATGTCACCTTCTGTATAATATAACTGATATCTGGAGAGCAGTGATGTCACCTCCTGTATAATATAACTGATATCTGGAGAGCAGTGATGTCACCTCCTGTATAATATAACTGATATCTGGAGAGCGGTGATGTCACCTCCTGTATAATATAACTGATATCTGGGGAGCGGTGATGTCACCTCCTGTATAATATAACTGATATCTGCAGAGCGGTGATGTCACCTCCTGTATAATATAACTGATATCTGGGGAGCGGTGATGTCACCTCCTGTATAATATAACTGATATCTGGAGGGCGGTGATGTCACCTCCTGTATAATATAACTGATATCTGGGGAGCGGTGATGTCACCTCCTGTATAATATAAGTTATATCTGGAGGGCGGTGATGTCACCTTCTGTATAATATAACTGATATCTGGAGGGCGGTGATGTCACCTCCTGTATGATATAACTGATATCTGGGGAGCGGTGATGTCACCTTCTGTATAATATAAGTTATATCTGGAGGGCGGTGATGTCACCTTCTGTATAATATAACTGATATCTGGATTTTATTACATTTTATGAGTGTTTTTGTTTTTCAAAGACTTATTACAGCCAGGTAGTTAGTCAAAATCAAATAGAGTACTACAGGCATCAAATATCAATGCAACAAACAAGGGTAAAGAAATACAAATTTAAAGACAGAGAACTTCAGTCCACAACTATAATGATAGTAGCAGTAGACGTGTGTCCCAGGTCCACCATGCCCCGCTGGAGGGCAACTAGATATTCTGAGGAACGTATGTCCTGTATCCAAGCACAGAGATCAGATCTAGAGGAAGGAATTGAACGTGTCTGAACAGAGCAATGAGGCATTTTGCGGCTGTTAATATGCGGAGGAGCAGCTTGGCACTCCGACCCCCGAGCCTCCCAGGCACCACATTCAGAAGGTCTCTCGGTATATGTATATTTAGTGTTTCCTGGGCCACCCGTATAACCTGCATCCAGTAGGGTTTTATCTCCGGCCATGACCAGAAAATATGGTACAAGGAAGGTATGGCACCAGTGTCGATATAGAAAGTCAAATTGCAGCACTCACCTGCGTATCGAGTTGAAGGCACGGATGTGGCCAGGACAAAGCCAACGTAAGCTGCATAAAAAGTAGAAAGGTCCAGCTTCCGATAAAACGATATCCTTTATATGATGCGGTAAAATCCATATAAAACAAGACGGGTGCAAGTGTGTGAGAATCTCTAGCGGGGTTTCCCTAGAATGTGGCCTCTTCCAGACACAACGCCAGGTCTCCTCACTGGGAGCTCCTTTTGCAACCAGTCCTCTCGTGTCCGCATGCAGGAGTGTTTAAAATCTGCAGGAAATTCAAAGGAAATCAAAATCTGATATATATCAGAGATAAGACCCCTAGATGATGGAACACGGGTACATACTCGTTCAAAAGGGGAGAGGGTCGGGACATCCAGGATTCTGCGATATTGAAATGCCATTGTATTTGGTAGAGAGAATTTGGCCTGGAAATCTTCAAAAGATAGAATCCTGGCCGAGAAGGGGTCCTTCCGGGTCGGCAAAGTGGTACAATCCTGCAGCAGTCCACGGTCTAACCATCTCCGCTCCTGAGCGGTCCGGGAGGAGTAAAGAGGAATAGGCCCTAATTCTGCTTCTGTACCGAATCTCCCTAGTGAATGCCATTGGGATAGGTGGGGGGACCCCAAATTTGGGTCCGCTCAACCTCAGTCGAGTGAAGTGTAGACCAAGAGGTAACATGCCTGAGGTGAGTTGTTAAGTAGTATACTTGTATGTTGGGAAGTGCAAGCCCCCCTTGGAGGTCGGCTCCGGCAGTGTCTACTTTGCGAATTGGTGGTGCCTATAATTCCAGACAAAGTTGACTAATGTAGACAGGGTTGAGCGAAGAATCGCAGCCGCCACCCTCACCGGGAGTGTTTCAAACGAATACCGAAATTTAGGGAGAATAGAACATTTTGATTGCCGCTATGCGGCCCATGAGGGAAATTGGTAGGGCTTTCCATTTGGCCAATAATGTTGACATTTCCGATAACATAGGGGGAAAGTTAGCGGTGAGGAGTACACGAGGTATGGACAACTAAACCATGAGGGGCACACCTAAAAAAGATTTGTATATCAAACGGAGTGCAGGCCTGGTATCAAGAAGAAACACTAAAGAAAGCAATACCATAGTACAGCCGCACCTCCAAAAATAAAGCATCGTTTTATTGAAACAGAGAAGTTACAAGTTAAAAACATGAATGGACAAGGCAAACCCCACACATGGGGAAAGATTTAAAGTGCTACAGTGCATGAATGACCATGTAATCGCAAAACCATGACAGGAAACAGTAAAGTATCTGCAAATCCTAGGAGAAATACTCATCATGAAGCACATGGAATAGCAGTAACCCGTCAGTGAGGGGAGCCGAGCAATCCGAACGCGTATCGCTAGTGTAATACTGGCCTCCTCAGAGATCCGTGTTAGTACAAGTGACTGTTAAAACATTTATAGTTCACATAATTAAGACATAGTTACATAAACCTGTGGTAGAGACTAATCAAGGAGCGGTCGTCTGCAGAGGGGGAGGAGGAGGCAAGGTATGAAAGTTACCTGGATCCTCCCCGGTGCATGGTCGCGCGCAGCTATCAGTGCCGGAACAAGCCGGCGTGGTGGAAGAACAAGTGCGCAAAATGGCGACCAGACCGGAAGTCGACGCCGTGATGTGTTCCAAAGACCGGAAACGCAGTCCGGCGTCGTCGTCACAACCGGTCACCAGTCCGCGCCGTGACACCATAGGTCCGCAAACAAACAGGGGGCACTAACAAGCGATGCGTATGACGATCTGTCAGCCATCAATATGTACCTTATAAGATCGGGCCAATGAGATGTTCACAGATTATAGTGAAATATATATGAAACGGGTCAATAGGTTACTTACAAGGTGTGATTAAAGATATATATATATACAATAACATGATTATATTCCAACATAATAATAAATAAATAATGAATCAATAAATCAGTGATTACATAAAAATGATACACATATATTAATATTACAGATTACAAAATCACAACACAATTATTTAATCATGATATAAGCAAACCCTTCAATCCGTGGTTAACACCTCCAAAGACCCACATTATTTATTAATCAATCAAAAGATACTTTATGTTATAATACAATAAAGACATAAAAAGAGAAAATTCATAAGGGCACCCGACCCTAAAAGTAATAATCCTCATTGGCTCCAATAACAGAATTATACATACCGAAAAACGTCCCGCACCCACAACCCCCGTCTCCCTGAGTATCTATATATTGTGCATATACATTTTATGCTCCAATAAACAATGTCAATGCTCTCAGGGTAAAGAACGAGCCCAGTAGTGGCAGACCATGCTACGTTTAGAACCGGACAGTTTACTTTAACGGTCCAGGACTGCGTAGAGGTTGGGTAAGGAGAGAAACTGGGTCGTCAGGGTAAGTAGAAGAGGGAGATGGAGAATGATTTATCTCTCATTGGGATTCCATGGATGTCTGGGATATGACATATGAGGGCAGCCAGGGGTTCGATACTAAGCATGTAGAGGAGGGGGGAGGGAGGGCACCCCTGGCGGGTTCCTGGGGAGGAGTAGAGTCCCCGCAAAGTGGTCACAAAGGGACCCCTGAAGCCATAATGGTGCAGGGTTCGGAACATAAAGTCCCAGTTTAGGTGAACAAAGGCCTTTTCTGCGTCGAGGATCAGTAATAGGGCCCCCACCCCTCCCCTGCCCGCCACGTCTATGAGGTCAATGGCCTTTCTGGTATTGTCCCCTGCCTGGCGGAACCGGAGGAATCCAACTTGGTATTTCTGGATTAAGTGCTGTAGCGTTCAGGCGATTCGCTAAGAGTTTTGTAAATATCTTCAAGTCCGGATTTAACAGGCTGATAGGGAGCGGTAACTAGAGCACTCCGCCAGGTCCTTGCCTGGTTTGGGAACAACAGTTATGTGTAAATTTAACATGGTGTCGGGGATCTTTTCACCCACTAAAAATCCATTAAACAGATCGGCCATGTGCGGGGTCAGTAAGTCCTCAAAGGTTTTGAAATATTTATTAGCGCATCTGGGCCTGGCGATTTACCATTAGGAAACTCAGTGATGATGTCCCCAACTTCCTCCACCGTAATGGTCTGGTTCAGCTAAGGCCTCGGACCGAGAGGGCAGGCGACTGCCAAAAACTCCTCCAGTAGCTTGAAGAGGGCAGAGTATAGAGCCGATTAATAGGTGTGGAACAAATCGGCAATCACCTTAGGGTGGTATTGGAGCGTACCGTGCTGAACAATGATTGCCTGGGGGGGGGGTGGACTCGGCTGAGCCATCCTTCAGCTGTCGAGCTAAGAGGGATCTGCGTCCTCCTTGTCCACCTGAAATGGTCAGGATCAGGATATCAAAATCGCAACTCCTGCTGATTTTGAGCTGGTCCGGAGCTGCATAGGCTCTAGGGAACCAGTGCTTTGCAAAAGTGAAGGCCCCCGAGGAGGTCAGATGAGTCTCCCGTAGAAACACAATATCAGCATTATCTCTGCGGAGTTCCAGTCGGGTAGTGCGCCTTCTCACATTGGAGTTGAGGCCCTTAACATTTAGAGACATAATCTTAGCCATAGCTGAGAAAGGGAGAAGACCGTAGATCGTTATGGCCAAAGTTTCCAATCAGAGGCCTCCCCTCAGAGAGCGCCAAGCTGCCCCTACTAGCAAAACCCCTCGTGACACCAGTTGCATTGAAGCAACAAGGGACAGAGTCCTCTTAAGTAGATGGTGATGGTGGTACCCAGGTGTAGAAATGCCAGAGTGGTGTAAGGGTTGCCTATAATGTCCCTTGAGATGTGGCTGTGCACGTGTCACGGTGCTCCTACATGGATATCCTGGAACTCCAGGCGTTGTCGTCTGAAGCAGAGGAAGGGATAGTTGATGAAGGGGATGATGAAATGAATTGAGTCCAGACTTGTGTTAAAGTTGATAACAGCTTTATTTAAATAAACTTTCATCAGGGAACAATCTTCCAACTTTATCCTGGTTGCCAGCAGGCTTTGGCATAAATTCTGGCAGGCAAACACACTCGGCTCTGCTACATCGGCTACTCTTTTTAGCTCTGCTGTGCTGACAGGATTAAATAGAAACTTTTCCTTTCTGCTGAACTTAGCTTTCTGTAGTCTGACTCTGTCTTTATCTGTATTTTATTCCATATCTTTATCCAAGGAACTTTTCCTTTGCTGGATGAGGCTCTATGCTTTTTCCTCCAGACCCAGCATAGCCGATGGTACTCTGGCTGGCCTTGGCAGGGCTCGTCCAGCAGGGACGAGGACTTACTTCTTTCCCCAAGCAGGGACTCCTCTGAACTGAACTTCACTAACTAAAACTCCTCCCTCTCTAGAGGGGGCTACAATGGAATAGAAGGTTCCACTCTAGGTAGCATAGCTCTGCCAAGCTTGCTGCCACCTGCTGGTGGACCAGGTACATAACATGTTTAACAGTCACAAAATCAGAAATACAAATACACATTATGCAGGACCTGGAAAAAATTACACATGATGACGTTACATCAACCATAAAAGAAAGTAAAGGGGTGTAAAAGGTGGCAATGCATCTCTGGGGCGTTACAGAAGCCCCATCTGTATTTCTTTCTCGCGGAGGGGGTCCAGCAAGGGTTTCACTGCTCTCCTCTTTTGGAGAGTGATACAAGATAAGTCCTGATATAGGGAGTTACCTGATAGTCCATATGCGGGGCTGAACGTTCCTTACCCATAATCTCCTCTTTCAAGTGGAAGTCATTCACGTAACATATGATGTCCCTTGGGCCCCATCCAGGGACTTCTATCGAAGGGCTCTGTGAGCGCAGTCCATCAGGATAGGTTGAGCTAATAGACAATTCAAGATAGTGTTGAAAATTGAGGTAAGAGTGGCAAGGACATCTTCTTCCCCTTGTGTTCCTGGTACTCCTCAGACCCATATGTTATGGCGACGGCCTCTGTTATCCAAATCTTCAACGTGGTTTTGTAAATCACGAAGTTGAAGGGTATGGGTGGATGTTTGAGCTTAAAGGGAACGAATCACCGTTCTAGAGGCATTGTGGTCTTCTTCCAGTTGGTGAAGGCGGTGGCCCACATTTAGCACATATCGGCCCGTCTGGAGATGCGCTGTGCTTCCCATGCCTCTGTGGCTAAGGAGGCAGTTTTCTGGCCGATATAGTGGTGGGGGGAGCTTTCCTCGGGTGGGAGTGCGGCCAGGGATGGCTGGATAAGGGCAACCCCCTCATATGGCAGAGAGTCCTTTACTGAGACGGCAGAATCCCTCAGCAGCAAGGGGAGAGTGGTAGGGCTGGTGGGGCGATGGCTGCATAAGCTCCCCAGAGAGAGCATCCTCTGTCAGCCGGCTGGTGAGTGGCCTGAAGGGCCTCAGAGTGGCCTGCTGTCTTTCTCTGTCATCCATCTCCTCTCCCTCTGCCACAACAGCGTCATGTGGTGAGGTGGCAGGTGGGTTGGCCTGCAGGGAGCTGAGGGAGAGTACATGGGCCCTGATGGAGAGGGCTGGTGGCACGGCCTTGTATTCTGAGCCAGCGGGCTAGTCGCCGCTATGCAGGAGGGAGAGGGAGGAGGTACCTCTTAATCTTCCTCCCTGGTCTGTCGTGACGGCACCATCTTTGATCCCTCATGGTTGGCGCCCCGTTCCAGGAAGGCGTCCAGTGTGGGCCTATGGGGTCCCCGGGGTCTCGGACACAGATTTAGAGGCTTTCCCTACTCTCTTCTTCTCCATAATGTGGAGGGGTAAGTGCTTATTCAGCTAAGTGGAGCCAGGGAGGCATGGAGCGCAGAGCCTATGTGACCTTCCTCATCGGCGTCCGGCCACGTCCCTATCTTTAGCCGCTTAGAGATGTCTTCCAGCATCTTGTCTTCTCCAGCTGAGCCTCCTGGACAGTAGAAATCTCCTCCTGATATCCCCCATGTAGATGTCATGCATGTCCCTCTCTCTAATGGTCATCTCTTGTGACCTCAGTAGTGCTGAGAACTTCCTTTAGGTATAAGATGAAGTTCTGGCTTCTTAGAAACATCTTCCAGCATCTTATGTTCTAGAGATAATCCTTCTTGACAGTGGTGGTCTCCTCCTGACATCCTCTATGTACAGTAGATTTCATGTGTGTCCCTCTGTCTAATAGTCGCTTCCTGCACTGTGACCTCAGTAGTGATTAGAGCTTCCTTTATGTCCTGGAATGAAGTTCTTCTTTAGAGACATCTTCCAGCATCTCATGTTCCAGTCCTCTTGAGACAATGGTGGTCGCCTTCTGACATCTCCCATGTAAATGTCATGTGTGCCCTTCTCTCTAATGGTTGTCTCCTACACTGTGACCTTGTAAGCCGTGTACCGGGTTGGGCTCCCCAGGATACAGCGAAATCATGAATGAGGAAGACAACTCCACCACCAGCTTTTGCAAAAACGAAATTTTACTAACACGTGATAATAAACACAACCACAAAAGCTGAGAACATAAAATAGATTTACATACACCCAGCCCGAAGGCTGAGACCCCTGTGTTGCACAGCATGGCGCCCCTGGTGGATGCCAGTGGAAGTTTTGCGGTAATTTACCTACTGGCGCAACTAAAACTGCCTCGCCGTACCTATTATTACCCTGAAACAAACACGAACAATTGGTTGGGTGCTTAGTACGTGTTAGCCTGCGGTGCAACACAACAGTTTACAATCTTACTGTGCTCTGTATTCCCCCTCCAATAACTAGTCCGGTAGCACGTGCCTGATTATTACTCCAGAGCAAAATGCTGAACTGGATAGGTTTCGTGGGGGTGTTTATCAAATCTCAAATGTGCAGTGTCCCTTTTAGTAATGGAGTCCTTGTAGTACCAGTAGCAACGCTTTAGACCTGACACAAAGCAGAAACAATAACCATCTAACTACAGGCCTGGTCTCAGTCTCTAGGCGCCAACACTGCAGTGAGGTGCGTGCACGATCTTACCAACCCGGGTCTGCTCTTTATCTACTGACAACTCAGAACCGAACAACCAGTCTCTCCAGCAAACATGAATTTCCGCAGGGTGCAGCTTTGTTCCTCAGCTCTTATCAGCCTTCCTGGAAACACTCTTCCTTTCCCTGGACAGGATCTGGGTCTTGGACAACGATAAGCTTCACTCAGCTGCAGCTGTGGTCACTGAGGAGTCCTCTCCTGGATCCATCGGATTCTCTGCTCACACACAGCTCCTCAGTCTCAGCTAGCTTCTAAGATGGAAGCTGCTGCTTCTTCTAACAAGTGTTCAAAACCCCACCTCCTTTGAATATTTAAATATCTGCAGTCTTTAGCTGTGTTTAAGAAACAGCAGCATCTTGTGGCCAAACAGCAGAATGTCAGTCCTGATCATTTAACTTAATCCACACACAGTGTTCAAGCAGTGAGAGCTTCCTCTAGGTCTCAGATGAAGTTCTGGCTTTTTACAGATGTCTTCCAGCATCTTATGTCCTCCAGTTGACCTTCCTGGGACAGCCTGATCTGGAGTCTTTCCCACCTGTAGAGGTTCTTCTTGAATGTGGAAGGACTGATCTCTGTGGATCCAGGAGAGACCACACATCTCACCAATAGACAGTAAACCAGAAATAAGGTTCCAAGGTTCTCATCACCGTATCTATTGTTTATTTCACAACAGGAATTGGTGGATCTGTGAATTTTGTGAGGAGGAAATGATGATGCACATGCCAGAAAAATGTCCATACTTTACGGGATGGGGAGGGGGCACTTACTTTTCTAGACGACTGTGCTACAGATTCCAGTAACATTTGCTGGTGTTTGCTGACAGGGGGCAGCACTGAGCTCCCGCCTCATACATATATATTCTATCTTTACAGATCATGCAGAGCGTGTCCATCCAGCCAGCGCCGGTCCCCCATATGGTGACAACAGTCACTCAAATGTCCAGAAATGACTGGAGCTCAGGAATCTGTGACTGCTGTGAGGACATGGGGATATGTAAGTGATGGCTTAAAGGGGAACATCAGACACAGTGTATACCCCTCCCCCATACAGCATCATAAGCCATGATATTACCTGTGCCAGACGTGACAATCAGACATGAGGTCCACACCCCTTATACTACAGGAACATCTATTACTACTGACAACCTGCCTGTATATCCTGTCTGAGAGGTTGTCACAGCCCCGCCCCCTGCTGATGACATCACTGATATAATGACATGTGATCAGACATGAGGTCCACACCTTATACTACAGGAACATCTATTACTGCTGACAACCTGCCTGTATATCCTGTCTGAGAGGTAGTCACAGCCCCGCCCCCTGCTGATGACATTACTGATATAATGACATGTGATCAGACATGAGATCACACACCTTATACTACAGGAACATCTATTACTGCTGACAACCTGCCTGTATATCCTGTCTGAGAGGTAGTCACAGCCCCGCCCCCTGCTGATGACATCATTGATATAATGACATGTGATCAGACATGAGATCACACACCTTATACTACAGGAACATCTATTACTGCTGACAACCTGCCTGTATATCCTGTCTGAGAGGTAGTCACAGCCCCGCCCCCTGCTGATGACATCACTGATATAATGACATGTGATCAGACATGAGATCCACACACCTTATACTACAGGAACATCTATTACTGCTGACAACCTGCCTGTATATCCTGTCTGAGAGGTTGTCACAGCCCCGCCCCCTGCTGATGACATCACTGATATAATGACCTGTGATCAGACATGAGATCACACACCTTATACTACAGGATCATCTATTACTGCTGACAACCTGCCTGTATATCCTGTCTGAGAGGTAGTCACAGTCCCGCCCCCTGCTGATGACATCACTGATATAATGACATGTGATCAGACACGAGATCACACACCTTATACTACAGGAACATCTATTACTGCTGACAACCTGCCTGTATATCCTGTCTGAGAGGTAGTCACAGCCCTGCCCCCTGCTGATGACATCACTGATATAATGACATGTGATCAGACACGAGATCACACACCTTATACTACAGGAACATCTATTACTGCTGACAACCTGCCTGTATATCCTGTCTGAGAGGTAGTCACAGCCCCGCCCCCTGCTGATGACATCACTGATATAATGACATGTGATCAGACATGAGATCACACACCTTATACTACAGGAACATCTATTACTGCTGACAACCTGCCTGTATATCATGTCTGAGAGGTAGTCACAGCCCCGCCCCCTGCTGATGACATCACTGATATAATGACATGTGATCAGACATGAGATCACACACCTTATACTACAGGAACATCTATTACTGCTGACAACCTGCCTGTATATCCTGTGTGAGAGGTAGTCACAGCCCCGCCCCCTGCTGATGACATCACTGATATAATGACATGTGATCAGACACGAGATCACACACCTTATACTACAGGAACATCTATTACTGCTGACAACCTGCCTGTATATCCTGTCTGAGAGGTAGTCACAGCCCCGCCCCCTGCTGATGACATCACTGATATAATGACATGTGATCAGACATGAGATCACACACCTTATACTACAGGAACATCTATTACTGCTGACAACCTGCCTGTATATCATGTCTGAGAGGTAGTCACAGCCCCGCCCCCTGCTGATGACATCACTGATATAATGACATGTGATCAGACATGAGATCACACACCTTATACTACAGGAACATCTATTACTGCTGACAACCTGCCTGTGTATCCTGTCTGAGAGGTAGTCACAGCCCCGCCCCCTGCTGATGACATCACTGATATAATGACATGTGATCAGACATGAGATCACACACCTTATACTACAGGAACATCTATTACTACTGACAACCTGCCTGTATATCCTGTCTGAGAGGTTGTCACAGCCCCGCCCCCTGCTGATGACATCACTGATATAATGACATGTGATCAGACATGAGATCACACACCTTATACTACAGGAACATCTATTACTGCTGACAACCTGCCTGTGTATCATGTCTGAGAGGTAGTCACAGCCCCGCCCCCTGCTGATGACATCACTGATATAATGACATGTGATCAGACATGAGATCACACACCTTATACTACAGGAACATCTATTACTGCTGACAACCTGCCTGTATATCCTGTCTGAGAGGTAGTCACAGCCCCGCCCCCTGCTGATGACATCACTGATATAATGACATGTGATCAGACATGAGATCACACACCTTATACTACAGGAACATCTATTACTGCTGACAACCTGCCTGTATATCCTGTCTGAGAGGTAGTCACAGCCCCGCCCCCTGCTGATGACATCACTGATATAATGACATGTGATCAGACATGAGATCACACCCCTTATACTACAGGAACATCTATTACTGCTGACAACCTGCCTGTGTATCCTGTCTGAGAGGTAGTCACAGCCCCGCCCCCTGCTGATGACATCACTGATATAATGACATGTGATCAGACATGAGATCACACCCCTTATACTACAGGAACATCTATTACTGCTGACAACCTGCCTGTATATCCTGTCTGAGAGGTAGTCACAGCCCCGCCCCCTGCTGATGACATCACTGATATAATGACATGTGATCAGACATGAGATCACACCCCTTATACTACAGGAACATCTATTACTGCTGACAACCTGCCTGTATATCCTGTCTGAGAGGTAGTCACAGCCCCGCCCCCTGCTGATGACATCACTGATATAATGTCATGTGATCAGACATGAGATCACACACCTTATACTACAGGAACATCTATTACTGCTGACAACCTGCCTGTATATCCTGTCTGAGAGGTAGTCACAGCCCCGCCCCCTGCTGATGACATCACTGATATAATGACATGTGATCAGACATGAGATCACACACCTTATACTACAGAAACATCTATTACTGCTGACAACCTGCCTGTATATCCTGTCTGAGAGGTAGTCACAGCCCCGCCCCCTGCTGATGACATCACTGATATAATGACATGTGATCAGACATGAGATCACACACCTTATACTACAGGAACATCTATTACTGCTGACAACCTGCCTGTATATCCTGTCTGAGAGGTAGTCACAGCCCCGCCCCCTGCTGATGACATCACTGATATAATGACATGTGATCAGACATGAGATCCACACACCTTATACTACAGGAACATCTATTACTGCTGACAACCTGCCTGTATATCCTGTCTGAGAGGTTGTCACAGCCCCGCCCCCTGCTGATGACATCACTGATATAATGACATGTGATCAGACATGAGATCACACACCTTATACTACAGGAACATCTAATACTGCTGACAACCTGCCTGTATATCCTGTCTGAGAGGTAGTCACAGCCCCGCCCCCTGCTGATGACATCACTGATATAATGACATGTGATCAGACATGAGATCACACACCTTATACTACAGGAACATCTATTACTGCTGACAACCTGCCTGTGTATCATGCTGAGAGGTAGTCACAGCCCCGCCCCTTGTTGATGATGGTGGTGTTGTAGATGTAGTATAACCCCTGTCCTCCTCCTGTCTACAGGCTGCTTAGCGTTCTGGTGCTTCCCCTGCTTCCAGTGTTCCACGGTGAATGATTTCGGGGAGTGCCTGTGCCTCCCGCTCCTCGAGCACATGAGCAGTGACTTCCCCATTATCTCCCTCGCAATGAGGACGGCCGTCCGAGAGCGCCATAAGATCCCGGTATGTATCCGCATGTCCTGGTTGGGAGTTTGTGACCATTAAAGGGATCCTCTCACCTCAGCAGGCGGTAACACCAGGCCCTTCCTAATGTCTTGTGATTCTCCATATTGCCTCCTTCGCTGGCTGGATTCATCACATTAAAGGCTCATTCAGACGGTCGTAGCGTTTTGCGGAGCGCACACGGCCGGCACTATGACGGAGATGACTATTCTTGTCTGCGGACTCGCTCTATCTTCCTTGCGGGGCCCCGGAACGGAACATGAAGTGCTGTCCACATCTTTTGTGCCCCCATTGAAACATTGAATGGGTCCGCTCCCGTTCTGCAAAATTGTGGACCCAATCATACGGTCATCTGAATGAGCCCTTAACACTGCTCGTTTCCATGGTTACGACCACCCTGTAATCCATCAGTGGTGGTCGTGCTTGCACAATATAGGGGAAAGTCTGGTGGCCCGGACCGTGGGAGCGCACATAGGACGGCGCTTTATTCTAAATTGTGCAAGCACGTCCACCACTGATGGATTGCAGGGTGGTCGTAACTAGAGGTGAGCGAATTTCAGCTTTGTTTACTGGTAAAAGGTGAATTGCGCTCTGGATTCCGTTACCACGGACCAGAATGTATAACGGAACGCCTTTAGAGGACTCCAGCATAGCGGAAACAGGACGGATCCGTTTTGCAGCCCATAGACTTCTATTATGACGGAATGGATAACGGAATGCATAACGCAATTCACCTTTTACCAGTAAACGAAGCGCGAACGAATTTCAAAATATGAAATTTGCTCATCTCTAGTCGTAACCATGGAAACAAGCAGTGTATAATGTGATGGAAAAAATGAATCCAGCCAGCAAAGGAGGCAACATGGAGAATCCCAATACACTAGTAAGTGCCGGGTATTAACTGCATCTGAAGTGAGAGGACCCCTTTAAGTCAGGTGACCCTTCGGTGCCCAGTGGCAGCCGCCACCCGGCCTGTCTGAGGGCAGTGTGTACTGTACAGTAAGACGAGCCCCTCCTCCGCTCATCTACTGGACGCAGGGTGACCAGTGACTTCTCCTCTCCACACAGGGCTCCATCTTCAGTGACTGCTGCACGGTCTGCTGGTGCTTGTCCTGCTCCTGGTGCCAGATGGCTCGTGAGATCAAGACACGCAGGAAGCTGGTCACCTTCATGACAGCCCACACCACGCCTGCCCCCATGATGTACACGAACAAACCATAGGATGTACCCCCCATGTAGAGCCGTAGGATGTACCCCCCATATGTAGAGCCGTAGGATGTACCCCCCATATGTAGAGCCGTAGGATGTACCCCCCGTATGTAGAGCCGTAGGCTGTACCCCCCATATGTAGAGCTGTAGGATGTACCCCCCATATGTAGAGCTGTAGGATGTACCCTCCATATGTAGAGCTGTAGGATGTACCCCTCATATGTAGAGCTGTAGGATGTACCCCTCATATGTAGAGCTGTAGGATGTACCCCCCATATGTAGAGCTGTAGGATGTACCCTCCATATGTAGAGCTGTAGGATGTACCCCTCATATGTAGAGCTGTAGGATGTACCCCTCATATGTAGAGCTGTAGGATGTACCCCTCATATGTAGAGCTGTAGGATGTACCCCCCATATGTAGAGCTGTAGGATGTACCCCCCGTATGTAGAGCCGTAGGCTGTACCCCCCATATGTAGAGCCGTAGGCTGTACCCCCCATATGTAGAGCCGTAGGATGTACCCCCCATATGTAGAGCTGTAGGATGTACCCCCCATATGTAGAGCTGTAGGATGTACCCCTCATATGTAGAGCTGTAGGATGTACCCCTCATATGTAGAGCTGTAGGATGTACCCCTCATATGTAGAGCTGTAGGATGTAGCCCTCAGATGTAGAGCTGTAGGATGTACCCCTCATATGTAGAGCTGTAGGATGTACCCCTCATATGTAGAGCCGTAGGATGTACCCCCCATATGTAGAGCCGTAGGATGTACCCTCCATATGTAGAGCCGTAGGATGTACCCCCCATATGTAGAGCCGTAGGATGTACCCCCCATATGTAGAGCTGTAGGATGTACCCCTCATATGTAGAGCTGTAGGATGTACCCTCCATATGTAGAGCTGTAGGATGTACCCCTCATATGTAGAGCTGTAGGATGTACCCCTCATATGTAGAGCTGTAGGATGTACCCCTCATATGTAGAGCCGTAGGATGTACCCCCCATATGTAGAGCTGTAGGATGTACCCCTTATATGTAGAGCTGTAGGATGTACCCCTCATATGTAGAGCTGTAGGATGTACCCCTCATATGTAGAGCCGTAGGATGTACCCCCCATATGTAGAGCCGTAGGATGTACCCTCCATATGTAGAGCCGTAGGATGTACCCCCCATATGTAGAGCTGTAGGATGTACCCCCCATATGTAGAGCTGTAGGATGTACCCCCCATATGTAGAGCTGTAGGATGTACCCCCCATATGTAGAGCTGTAGGATGTACCCCTCAGATGTAGAGCTGTAGGATGTACCCCCCATATGTAGAGCTGTAGGATGTACCCCCCATATGTAGAGCTGTAGGATGTACCCTCCATATGTAGAGCTGTAGGATGTAACCCCCATATGTAGAGCTGTAGGATGTACCCCCCATATGTAGAGCTGTAGGATGTACCCCCCATATGTAGAGCTGTAGGATGTACCCCCCATATGTAGAGCTGTAGGATGTACCCTCCATATGTAGAGCCGTAGGATGTACCCCCCATATGTAGAGCCGTAGGATGTACCCCCCATATGTAGAGCCGTAGGATGTACCCCCCAAATGTAGAGCCGTAGGATGTACCCCCCATATGTAGAGCTGTAGGATGTACCCCCCATATGTAGAGCTGTAGGATGTACCCCACATATGTAGAGCTGTAGGATGTACCCCCCATATGTAGAGCTGTAGGATGTACCCCCCATATGTAGAGCCGTAGGATGTACCCCCCATATGTAGAGCTGTAGGACTGCACTATATACATATATATATACATCCAGGTGGGATCTTCCTGTACAAATAAAGTGAGGTGGTTTTCTCAGTGTGATTTGATTCCATGATCTGCAGGAGTTCAGTCTCCAAAATCTCAGCCTGTCCAATGACGACCCAAGACCAAACCAACAAAGATAAGATGGTGATGGACACGTTACGTTCTAGATACATCTACCACCGGCTGGGAATTCCACCATACACCTTGGGTTCCTCCGTCGTCCAGTCTCGGGTCTGTTCTGGCTTCTCCATGGTTCTTGGATTTGCTCTCCTATCTTTAGCCCATCGTCTTTTTTATCTCTTCCACCATTACTGCCCTTCCCTACCATGTGTAACGCCCCAGAGAGACATTACCACCTTTCACACCTCACCACTATCTTCTATGGTTGATTTAATGCAGGGCCGTCCTTAATATTGATTGGACCCTGGGCGAGAATTTACTTGGGCCCCCTGGATCCCCCCCCCCCCCCCCCCCCGCACTTTGCAGTACTTGCTATACAGCAGCACTTACCTGTCACGTCCAGAGCCTCCAGGTGACGTCTCCTCTCTGTCATCGACTTCTCTCAGCTGCCTCGTCTTTGCAGAGTGTGACACACGGACATCTTAGCCTCCTCACATTCTATCATTATCCCCCAACTGGAGTCCCCACAGTGTTATCCTGCTGCTCGCTGTGCCCCCCCCCCCCCTCCCCAGGGGTGTAGCTATAGGGGGTGCAGAGGTAGCAGTCGCTACCGGGCCCAGGAGCATGAAGGGGCCCAAAGACACTTGTGCCGCATAAGACACACAAAGCACTGAGGGAAGGGGGGCCCCAAGCTGAACTCTTGCACCGGAGCCCATGAGCCTTTAGTTACGCCCCTGCCCCCCCCCCCCCAATACCCCCAAATACTATCCTGAAGAAACATTACTGCCCCCCATAGTAATAGTGCTCCTCATAGTCCCACCAATAGTAATTCCCTTCTAGAATGCCCTCATTAGTAACACTGCCCCAACCGTGATAATGCTCCTCAACAATGCCCCCATTATTAGAAGAGCCCTCCCATATTAATAATACCCTCACAGAGCCCCCCCCCCCAGTAGAAATAAGGCCCCCTATTGTTCCCCCAGTGGTAATAAAGCTCCCTACAGACCCCTCAGTAGTAATAAGGCCCCCATAGAGCGCTTAGCAGAAATATGGCGGATCTATAAGACCCTCCTATAGAGCCCCCAGTAGTAATAAGACCACCTATAATGTCCCCTGGATCTGCAGTGCCCCCTGCAGTTATAATCCTCCCTCCGCCATACAGTCCCATGTAAATAACATCACCTCCTCCCCAGCCACCTCCAACGCACAGTCCCATGTAAACATCACCCCCTAAGGCTTCTTTCACACTTGCGTTCGTGCGGATCTGTCGTGTACTTGTACCGATAATACAAATGAATGCATCCGTTCAGGACCGATCCGTTTGTATTAGATTTGAATTTCTAAGTCCCAATACGGATCCGTCCTGACTTACATTGAAAGTCAATGGGGGACGGATCCGTATTTTGTGTCAATGCAAAGGGATCCGTCCCCATTTACTTACATTGTAAGTCAGGACGGATCCGTTTGGCTCCGCAAGGCCATGCGGACACAAAAACGCTGCTTGCAGCATTTTGGGGTCCGCCTCCAAAACGGAACGGGGGGCCGTACAGAGCCGAACGAATGCATTCTGAATGGATCCGCATCCATTCAGAAAGCATTGGGGTTAAACTGATGCATTTGGGGCTGCTTGCGACTGAGAGCCTTGAAACGGACCTCACAAGCGGATCCCCAAACGCAAGTGTGAACGTAACCTAAACATTAAGTCCCATGTACATAAACACCGTCCACTTTCAACATACAGTCCCATGTAAATAACATCTCTCCCTCCCCCAGCCACCTCAAGCACACAGTTCCATGTCAATAACATCCCTCCCTTCAGCCCTAACATACATCCTAGTTAAATAACTACAACTCCCAGCATTGCTCTGCCTCTCCCTTCACTTACCTCTCCTCATATACAGACATCAGCATTAGGCTCCTTCTCCTCTTCACTCCGGTCCAATCCTGCACTGGTCACATGATGGTGACATCATCCAGGTCATCCTATCACAGCCTGTTTTGCTGATCACATGACCTTCACCTCTTCCCAGACAGTGTATATTAGATTCAATTGTATTGCCGTTCTGTGTACGGCAATACAGTTGTATCTAGCAGGCAGGCAGGACATTCGGGGCCTGGGACAAAACATCAGGGGCCCAGGCCCCGAATGTTTTAACCTAGTGACGCAGTCACTAATGAATGGGAGTCGGGAAACGGAGCTCCCTTGGGCCCCCAGGAGCAACTGGGCCCGGGGCAGCTGCCCCTTTTGCCCTGCGGCAAAGACGGCCCTGATTTAATGTCATCAGGTGTATTTATTTCCAGGTCCTGCACATTGTGTATTTGTACTTCTGATTTTGTGACTGTTAACATGTAATGTACCTGGTTCACCAGCAGATGGCGGCAACAATGGCAGAGCTATCCTACCTAGAGTGGAACCCTTCTTCCATTCTAGCTCTCTCTCTAGAGAGGGAGGAGTTTAGTTAGTGAGGAGTTAGTACCCCCTCTAAAGGGAAGGAAGCAGGTCCTCGTCCCTGCTGGACGAGCCCTGCCAGAGCCAGTCAGGGTACCTTCAGCTCTGCTGGACAGAGAGGCCAAAGCTGCAAACCTCACAAGCCAGGAGTAAAGTGCCCTGGTACACAATCTAAAGACAGACCAGACTACAGAAAGTAAAGTTCATCAGAAAGGAAAAGTTTATATTTAAAGAGCAAACGATGTAGCAGAGCTGAGTGTGTTTGCCTGCCAGAATTTATGCTAAAGCCTGCTGGTAACCAAGACCAAGCCTGTGAATCGTTTTAAAGAAAGTGTATTCAAGTAAAGTTCCTGTTCAACTAAATACAAGGTCTGGACTCAATTCATTTCATCGTCCCCTTCATCAACTATCCCTTGCTCTGTTTCGCACAGCAACACCTGGGGTTCCAGCGTATCCAGGTAGGAGCACCGTGACACGAGCAACACCATTAAGGAACATTATAGGCCACCCTACACCACTCTGGCATTCCTACACTGGGTACCACCATCTACAGTATTACTAAAAGGGGCCCTGTGTCCTTGTTGCTTCAATGCAACTTGCGTCACGACAAAACCATAGACTTTATTTTCCCTCTTAAAGGGACCCCAACTGGCGGCGTTCCCCCGCCCTTGGGCTGCACATGGAAGCAGGGGAAGTGACTGCTATGGGGTCCAAACTCAGGAAGGGGCCCAGGAGGAAGACAAATGGATTTATCTTCAGAGCGCAGGGAGCGGTGAGTATGGTGCTGCTAGTCATCACACTGGTATTACTCACCACTCCCTGATCTTCTTCTCCTGGCAGCGCACAACTTCAGGACGTAGTGTTTGGAGGAGTGAGTGCACTATGACCAGATGCTGCGCCATATCACGTCACAGCTCCGTGAAGAGCGGAGGCGTCCGCAGGAGAAGAGAGTTATTTATTTTTTTTTGGGTCCAGCCTGAGGTCTGCATAAGGGGGATGGAGGGAGGGCCCCATTCAAATATTTGCTGTGGGGCCCAGTCAGTTCTAGTCACACCACTGTCTACAAGAATCCTCTAAGCAGCTCCTGAGAGGAGTAGTAGTTCTCTGCGGCTGTACATTGTGCTTCCATCATCTGCAGGTGTTCCGGTCCCTCACATTGTTGTCACTATGTATAGACCTGTCTACGGTCGGCGGTAGAACCTGTCACACGACTTGTCTTTGCTGTGGCTTATGAACTTATGAACTCGAGCTCAGAAATTCCCATGATGTAGTTTCATTTCCTTGTGTAAGATGCCTTAGGGCACATCTCATAGAACAGGATGAGTGGAGGGCACAGGGTCACCCATCAGAGAGGCCCCATAGAGGACTGGGATGGTCAGCGATGGTGGTGCTCCATGTGTCCACTGGATCGATGACATCACACCCTCGGACGCACTGCACAAGCCCCTACACCCTGGCTGTGGTGACGCCCACCTTGGGTAAATGCTGGATGAAACCTCCGAGGTGAGGGTCACGGAGGAGGAAGTGGCGACCTTTCTATTACAAGTGACATCACACTATACAGCCCCACACAACAGGATTACATCATAGTGACCATAGGGTCACTACACAAAGGTCACCCCCTGCCCCCCGCAGACTGGGTGAGAACTGGCCTGTAGTGGCTGACGTCATGGAGGGCAGAACATCAAATACCCAGAAGACAAACGGAGCGGCCACACCTGTGGCACAGGGAGCGGCAGACCAAAGACAGGACCGGGTTGGGGACGCCCCAGGGCACCTATGTGTGTGAGAGAAGAAGGGGAGCAGCTAATGACACTGCCACGTGTATGGGTGACAGAGGGGGTCCGAGCAGTGATGGTTGGGGTCCAGGACAATGAGACGCCGACACTCGGGGTGCGGGATGATGACGCCGACACTCGGGGTGCGGGATGATGACGCCGACACTCGGGGTGCAGGATGATGACGCCGACACTCGGGGTGCAGGATGATGACGCCGACACTCGGGGTGCAGGATGATGACGCCGACACTCGGGGTGCAGGATGATGACGCCGACACTCGGGGTACAGGATGATGACGCCGACACTCGGGGTACAGGATGATGACGCCGACACTCGGGGTACAGGATGATGACGCCGACACTCGGGGTACAGGATAATGACAATGACACTCGGGGTACAGGATAAAGACACTGACACTTGGGGTACAGGATAAAGACACTGACACTTGGGGTACTGGATAATGACACTGACACTTGGGGTACTGGATAATGACACTGACACTCGGGGTACAGGATAATGACACTGACACTTGGGGTACAGGATAATGACACTGACACTTGGCGTACAGGATGATGACGCTGACACTCGGGGTACAGGATAATGACAATGACACTCGGGGTACAGGATAATGACACTGACACTTGGGGTACAGGATAATGACACTGACACTTGGGGTACAGGATAATGACACTGACACTCGGGGTACAGGATAATGACAATGACACTCGGGGTACAGGATAATGACACTGACACTGGGGGTATAGGATGGTGGCGCTGACACTCGGGGTACAGGATGATGACGCTGAATTTGGGGTACAGGATGATGACGCTGACACTTGGATACAGGATAATGACACTCGGGGTACAGGATAATGATGCTGACACTCGGGGTACAGGATAAAGACACTGACACTCGGGGTACAGGATACTGACACTTGGGGTACTGGATGATGACACTGACACTTGGGGTACAGGATAATGACACTGACACTTGGGGTACAGGATGATGACGCTGACACTCGGGGTACAGGATAAAGACACTGACACTCGGGGTACAGGATACTGACACTTGGGGTACTGGATGATGACACTGACACTTGGGGTACAGGATAATGACACTGACACTTGGGGTACAGGATAATGACACTGACACTTGGGGTACAGGATAATGACACTGACACTTGGGGTACAGGATAATGACACTGACACTTGGGGTACAGGATAATGACGCCGACACTCGAGGTACAGGATAATGACGCCGACACTCGGGGTACAGGATAATGACACTGACACTTGGGGTACAGGATAAAGACACTGACACTTGGGGTACAGGATAATGACACTGACACTTGGGGTACTGGATGATGACACTGACACTTGGGGTACAGGATAAAGACACTGACACTTGGGGTACTGGATAATGACACTGACACTTGGGGTACAGGATAAAGACACTGACACTTGGGGTACTGGATAATGACACTGACACTTGGGGTACAGGATAATGACACTGACACTCGGGGTACAGGATGATGACACTGACACTTGGGGTACAGGATAATGACACTGACACTTGGGGTACAGGATGATGACGCTGACACTTGGGGTACAGGATAATGACACTGACACTTGGGGTACAGGATAATGACACTGACACTTGGGGTATAGGATGGTGGCGCTGGCACTCGGGGTACAGGATGATGACGCTGAATTTGGGGTACAGGATGATGACGCTGACACTTGGATACAGGATAATGACACTCGGGGTACAGGATAATGATGCTGACACTCGGGGTACAGGATACTGACACTTGGGGTACTGGATGATGACACTGACACTTGGGGTACAGGATAATGACACTGACACTTGGGGTACAGGATGATGACGCTGACACTCGGGGTACAGGATAAAGACACTGACACTCGGGGTACAGGATACTGACACTTGGGGTACTGGATGATGACACTGACACTTGGGGTACAGGATAATGACACTGACACTTGGGGTACTGGATGATGACACTGACACTTGGGGTACTGGATGATGACACTGACACTTGGGGTACAGGATAAAGACACTGACACTTGGGGTACAGGATAAAGACACTGACACTAAGGGTACAGGATAATGACACTGACACTCAGGGTACAGGATAATGACACTGACACTCAGGGAACAGGATAATGACACTGACACTTGGGGTACAGGATAATGACACTGACACTTGGGGTACAGGATAATGACACTGACACTTGGGGTACAGGATAATGACACTGACACTTGGGGTACAGGATAATGACACTGACACTCGGGGTACAGGATAATGACGCTGACACTCGGGGTACAGGATAATGACAATGACACTCGGGGTACAGGATAATGACACTGACACTGGGGGTATAGGATGGTGGCGCTGACACTCGGGGTACAGGATGATGACGCTGAATTTGGGGTACAGGATGATGACGCTGACACTTGGATACAGGATAATGACACTCGGGGTACAGGATAATGATGCTGACACTCGGGATACAGGATGATGACGCTGACACTCAGGGTACAGGATGATGACGCTGACACTCAGGGTACAGGATGATGACGCTGACACTCGGGTTACAGGATAATGACACTCGGGGTACAAGATGATGACACTTGGGGTACAGGATGATGACGCTGACACTCGGGGTACAGGATAATGACGCTGACACTCGGGGTACAGGATGATGACACTGACACTCGGGGTACAGGATAATGACGCTGACACTCGGGGTACAGGATGATGACGCTGACACTCGGGGTACAGGATGATGACGCTTACACTCGGGGTACAGGATAATGACACTGACACTCGGGGTACAGGATAATGACACTGTAACGGACCGTTTCAGCAGACAAGGGGTTAAAATCAGTTTAGGCGATAAGCCCCTTTCTGAGAGACAGGCACAGTTACTGCAGGATACACCAAACTCCCGAACTGGATACAAAATAGCACTCCAAACTGGAACCTCACGAATAGCTGCTAGCAGACGAACAGGAATCAGCTTACACTCCTGGCAATCAGTCCCTAACAGCATACAGCGGATCCCCCAATAACGAGACAAGGCTCCGTGTTGAGGGTCAAGCAGTGGTCTCAGGTGCTGGCACACCCAGCCTGGTTTTTATTACAGTCTTTTCAAATACAGGACCGCCCACAGGGAGGTATAAAACAACCAATCACATATCAGTTACATCCCACATATTCCCTCCCCTTATCCTGAGAGCAAACTCAATTACACATACAGTTAAAACATACTTTCTACCTAACTTTCATAACTCTAAAACCATACATCACATTCACATAAAAATTACATATTCACAATCAATCCATTCAGGGGAACAACATATTACAAAATGGCATGAATCAGACCAGGGGTTGAAAAGTTAGTAAAAGTATATTTTGGGCCCTGGCTGGCAGCATGGCAATCTGGCTCAAGCAGGTTTTACAGAGACAATACATCCCCACAATGCATCATGGTTTCCTCCTCTCTGCCCTGGAGACACCCGAGGCGTAATCCAATTATCTCTCAAGACAAAGAGAAATCACCAATACACACGTGGGGACAATGGAACAGACATCACTTACTCAAACATACAATGTCCCACCCTTTACAATACACATAGACATTTAACACATTCCCAGACAGCTCAAGTCTGAGTGCATATTATTAGGTGAATGGCACTCAGACAACATGAATACAATAAAATGAGCTAACTGGGTACCCTCACATAACATACAATACAATTACACAGACAGATGGTTCTGTCACACATCTCAAAACCCCACATGTCCCCATACGGCTTGGATCTGAGCGCTCAGATGCCACAAACACAGTCAAATCGCCATGGGGTTTAAGTTTTGCATGGGCTGATGATAGGGCCCATAATCCTGGGGCAAGAGGCTGATAAACAGGCCTCTCCAAAACCCAGTGGCGAGGTTGGTTTCGCCACACATCTCCCCCCCCCCCAGGGAAGACTAACCAGATACCGGACCTCACGCCGGTCGGTACCTGAGTTAGTCTGGCAGCCCACCCACAACCCAATACTGGACCTCTTGCATTTGGTAGCCTGTCTCTGTCCAGTGAGTCCACCAAGGTTATGCTGGAAGCTGGCACTCCCGGTCTCTGTGTTGCTCCCTGGCTTAGAGTCTGGCTGTTGGAGGGGGAGACCGACTGTCTCTACCCCCTGTGCCGTATGTGCAGAGACCACGGTCCCATCTGCACTGTTGTGGGGGTTACTGTCTCCCCCTGGTGCGTTAAGCTGCCGCTGGGGAGAGGGGGTAACGAGCTCCTCTCCCATACATACTTCCAGCCGCTGGGGAGGGCGACCGACCGTCTCCGCTCCCAATACAGTGTCCTGCTGCTGGGGAAAGGAGACTGGGCTCTCTATTTCCTGCTGGACACTCTGCCGCTGGGGAATGGAGACTGGGCTCCCAATTCCCAAAAAATCACTCTGCTGTTGGGGGGCAGGAACAACTACCTCTGCCCCCTGTAACTCAGCCTGCCGCTGGGGAGGGAGGACGCTGCTCTCCTCTCCCTGCACTTCACACTGCCTTCCCGGCATATCACTCTGCTGCTGGGGGGCAGGAACAACTACCTCTGCCCCCTGTAACTCAGCCTGCCGCTGGGAGGGAGGACGCTGCTCTCCTCTCCCTGCATTTCACACTGCCTTCCCGGCATATCACTCTGCTGCTGGGGGGCAGGAACAACTACCTCTGCCCCCTGTAACTCAGCCTGCCGCTGGGGAGGGAGGACGCTGCTCTCCTCTCCCTGCATTTCACACTGCCTTCCCGGCATATCACTCTGCTGCTGGGGGGCAGGAACAACTACCTCTGCCCCCTGTAACTCAGCCTGCCGCTGGGGAGGGAGGACGCTGCTCTCCTCTCCCTGCACTTCACACTGCCGCTGGGGAATGAAGACTGGGCTCCCAATTCCCTGCAGGACCGGTGGAGAGACCTCAGTCTTATCTCTACCGGCCACCTGGGGTCCTTCCCAGTAACACTCTACAATATCTGCCCAGCTGAATGGGTCTGGATCTGGGTCTGTCACCTTACCGTCCTGCTGAGCCTTCTCAATGGAGTGGAAGAGATCTCGGTAGTCCTGTCCAGTTCCCACTCCAGGGTTGCTAGGTGAGCCAGTTCTTGCTCTACCTCATGGGGGTCATCCCACTCATGCCTAGCCTGCCTCTCATAGAAAATGTCCTGAAGTCTGGACTGTGCAGGGCTCCCGAAGTCAGGCTCTGCAAAGGACTCCCATAACAAGCCAGGACCATCAAACGCCTCTCCCTCTGGCTTGTCATGTTCGGCTGTCCAGGGTATATACTGTGCCATATACCACCAAAGCGCCTGGTAGGCATCCTCCAGCCATAGCTCCTGCCATACCCGGTGCCCTAGATTCTTCACCCATTCCTCCAGGGGCTGCTCTCCCAGGAAGGGCATCCGCAGGGCCACTTGCTTCTGCAACCGCTGCTCTTCACTGGGGAGACTCTCACCCCGCTGGTATTGTATACTATCCAGGGCCTGGTACCAGATGCCTTTCCTTAATGCATCCCGGCCATCCAGGTCCTCATCCTCGTATAACACTGCTGGTTCCATCCTGTTGCTTTTAGGGTCGCTGTACTGGGACATGCGTTGCCTTTAAATTGTAGAATCCAAAGAAATGGTGTCTCCTGTAGCTGTCCTTCTGGCTGTAGGAACGATCCCGCTGCTTGCCACCAATGTAACAGACCGTTTCAGCAGACAAGGGGTTAAAATCCGTTTAGGCGATAAGCCCCTTTCTGAGAGACAGGCACAGCTACTGCAGGATACACCAAACTCCCGAACTGGATACAAAATAGCACTCCAAACTGGAACCTCACGAATAGCTGCTAGCAGACGAACAGGAATCAGCTTACACTCCTGGCAATCAGTCCCTAACAGCATACAGCGGATCCCCCCAATAAAGAGACAAGGCTCCGTGTTGAGGGTCAAGCAGTGGTCTGAGGTGCTGGCACACCCAGCCTGGTTTTTATTACAGTCTTTTCAAATACAGGACCGCCCACAGGGAGGTATAAAACAACCAATCACATATCAGTTACATCCCACATATTCCCTCCCCTTATCCTGAGAGCAAACTCAATTACACATACAGTTAAAACATACTTTCTACCTAACTTTCATAACTCTAAAACCATACATCACATTCACATAAAAATTACATATTCACAATCAATCCATTCAGGGGAACAACATATTACAAAATGGCATGAATCAGACCAGGGGTTGAAAAGTCAGTAAAAGTATATTTTGGGCCCTGGCTGGCAGCATGGCAATCTGGCTCAAGCAGGTTTTACAGAGACAATACATCCCCACAATGCATCATGGTTTCCTCCTCTCTGCCCTGGAGACACCCGAGGCGTAATCCAATTATCTCTCAAGACAAAGAGAAATCACCAATACACACGTGGGGACAATGGAACAGACATCACTTACTCAAACATACAATGTCCCACCCTTTACAATACACATAGACATTTAACACATTCCCAGACAGCTCAAGTCTGAGTGCATATTATTAGGTGAATGGCACTCAGACAACATGAATACAATAAAATGAGCTAACTGGGTACCCTCACATAACATACAATACAATTACACAGACAGATGGTTCTGTCACACATCTCAAAACCCCACATGTCCCCATACGGCTTGGATCTGAGCGCTCAGATGCCACAAACACAGTCAAATCGCCATGGGGTTTAAGTTTTGCATGGGCTGATGATAGGGCCCATAATCCTGGGGCAAGAGGCTGATAAACAGGCCTCTCCAAAACCCAGTGGCGAGGTTGGTTTCGCCACACATCTCCCCCCCCCCCCGGGAAGACTAACCAGATACCGGACCTCACGCCGGTCGGTACCTGAGTTAGTCTGGCAGCCCACCCACAACCCAATACTGGACCTCTTGCATTTGGTAGCCTGTCTCTGTCCAGTGAGTCCACCAAGGTTATGCTGGAAGCTGGCACTCCCGGTCTCTGTGTTGCTCCCTGGCTTAGAGTCTGGCTGTTGGAGGGGGAGACCGACTGTCTCTACCCCCTGTGCCGTATGTGCAGAGACCACGGTCCCATCTGCACTGTTGTGGGGGTTACTGTCTCCCCCTGGTGCGTTAAGCTGCCGCTGGGGAGAGGGGGTAACGAGCTCCTCTCCCATACATACTTCCAGCCGCTGGGGAGGGCGACCGACCGTCTCCGCTCCCAATACAGTGTCCTGCTGCTGGGGAAAGGAGACTGGGCTCTCTATTCCCTGCTGGACACTCTGCCGCTGGGGAATGGAGACTGGGCTCCCAATTCCCAAAAAATCACTCTGCTGCTGGGGGGCAGGAACAACTACCTCTGCCCCCTGTAACTCAGCCTGCCGCTGGGGAGGGAGGACGCTGCTCTCCTCTCCCTGCACTTCACACTGCCTTCCCGGCATATCACTCTGCTGCTGGGGGGCAGGAACAACTACCTCTGCCCCCTGTAACTCAGCCTGCCGCTGGGAGGGAGGACGCTGCTCTCCTCTCCCTGCATTTCACACTGCCTTCCCGGCATATCACTCTGCTGCTGGGGGGCAGGAACAACTACCTCTGCCCCCTGTAACTCAGCCTGCCGCTGGGGAGGGAGGACGCTGCTCTCCTCTCCCTGCATTTCACACTGCCTTCCCGGCATATCACTCTGCTGCTGGGGGGCAGGAACAACTACCTCTGCCCCCTGTAACTCAGCCTGCCGCTAGGGAGGGAGGACGCTGCTCTCCTCTCCCTGCACTTCACACTGCCGCTGGGGAATGAAGACTGGGCTCCCAATTCCCTGCAGGACCGGTGGAGAGACCTCAGTCTCATCTCTACCGGCCACCTGGGGTCCTTCCCAGTAACACTCTACAATATCTGCCCAGCTGAATGGGTCTGGATCTGGGTCTGTCACCTTACCGTCCTGCTGAGCCTTCTCAATGGAGTGGAAGAGATCTCGGTAGTCCTGTCCAGTTCCCACTCCAGGGTTGCTAGGTGAGCCAGTTCTTGCTCTACCTCATGGGGGTCATCCCACTCATGCCTAGCCTCCCTCTCATAGAAAATGTCCTGAAGTCTGGACTGTGCAGGGCTCCCGAAGTCAGGCTCTGCAAAGGACTCCCATAACAAGCCAGGACCATCAAACGCCTCTCCCTCTGGCTTGTCATGTTCGGCTGTCCAGGGTATATACTGTGCCATATACCACCAAAGTGCCTGGTTGGCATCCTCCAGCCATAGCTCCTGCCATACCCGGTGCCCTAGATTCTTCACCCATTCCTCCAGGGGCTGCTCTCCCAGGAAGGGCATCCGCAGGGCCACTTGCTTCTGCAACCGCTGCTCTTCACTGGGGAGACTCTCACCCCGCTGGTATTGTACACTATCCAGGGCCTGGTACCAGATGCCTTTCCTTAATGCATCCCGGCCATCCAGGTCCTCATCCTCGTATAACACTGCTGGTTCCATCCTGTTGCTTTTAGGGTCGCTGTACTGGGACATGCGTTGCCTTTAAATTGTAGAATCCAAAGAAATGGTGTCTCCTGTAGCTGTCCTTCTGGCTGTAGGAACGATCCCGCTGCTTGCCACCAATGTAACGGACCGTTTCAGCAGACAAGGGGTTAAAATCCGTTTAGGCGATAAGCCCCTTTCTGAGAGACAGGCACAGCTACTGCAGGATACACCAAACTCCCGAACTGGATACAAAATAGCACTCCAAACTGGAACCTCACGAATAGCTGCTAGCAGACGAACAGGAATCAGCTTACACTCCTGGCAATCAGTCCCTAACAGCATACAGCGGATCCCCCCAATAAAGAGACAAGGCTCCGTGTTGAGGGTCAAGCAGTGGTCTGAGGTGCTGGCACACCCAGCCTGGTTTTTATTACAGTCTTTTCAAATACAGGACCGCCCACAGGGAGGTATAAAACAACCAATCACATATCAGTTACATCCCACATATTCCCTCCCCTTATCCTGAGAGGAAACTCAATTACACATACAGTTAAAACATACTTTCTACCTAACTTTCATAACTCTAAAACCATACATCACATTCACATAAAAATTACATATTCACAATCAATCCATTCAGGGGAACAACATATTACAAAATGGCATGAATCAGACCAGGGGTTGAAAAGTTAGTAAAAGTATATTTTGGGCCCTGGCTGGCAGCATGGCAATCTGGCTCAAGCAGGTTTTACAGAGACAATACATCCCCACAATGCATCATGGTTTCCTCCTCTCTGCCCTGGAGACACCCGAGGCGTAATCCAATTATCTCTCAAGACAAAGAGAAATCACCAATACACACGTGGGGACAATGGAACAGACATCACTTACTCAAACATACAATGTCCCACCCTTTACAATACACATAGACATTTAACACATTCCCAGACAGCTCAAGTCTGAGTGCATATTATTAGGTGAATGGCACTCAGACATCATGAATACAATAAAATTAGCTAACTGGGTACCCTCACATAACATACAATACAATTACACAGACAGATGGTTCTGTCACACATCTCAAAACCCCACATGTCCCCATATGGCTTGGATCTGAGCGCTCAGATGCCACAAACACAGTCAAATCGCCATGGGGTTTAAGTTTTGCATGAGCTGATGAGAGGGCCCATAATCCTGGGGCAAGAGGCTGATAAACAGGCCTCTCCAAAACCCAGTGGCGAGGTTGGTTTCGCCACAGACACTGACACTTGGGGTACAGGATAATGACACTCGGGGTACAGGATAATGACACTGAAACTCGGGGTACAGGATAATGACGCTGACACTCGGGGTACAGGATAATGACACTGACACTCGGGGTACAGGATAATGACACTGACACTCGGGGTACAGGATAATGACACTGACACTCGGGGCACAGGATAATGACACTGACACTCGGGGTACAGGACAATGACGCTGACACTCGGGGTACAGGATAATGACGCTGACACTCGGGGTACAGGATAATGACGCTGACACTCGGGGTACAGGATAATGACACTGACACTCGGGGTACAGGATAATGACACTGACACTCGGGGTACAGGACGATGACGCTGACACTCGGGGTACAGGACGATGGCGCTGACACTCGGGGTACAGGACGATGACGCTGACACTCGGGGTACAGGACGATGACGCTGACACTCGGGGTACAGGACGATGACGCTGACACTCGGGGTACAGGATAATGACGCTGACACTCGGGGTACAGGATGATGACACTGACACTCGGGGTACAGGATAATGACGCTGACACTCGTGGTACAGGATGATGACGCTGACACTTGGGGTACAGGATGATGACGCTGACACTCGGGGTACAGGATGATGACGCTGACACTCGGGGTACAGGATAATGACACGCTGACACTCGTGGTACAGGATGATGACGCTGACACTTGGGGTACAGGATGATGACGCTGACACTCGGGGTACAGGATGATGACGCTGACACTCGGGGTACAGGATAATGACACTGACACACGGTGAGGGCCACGGAGGAGGAAGTGGCGACCTTTCCATTACAAGTGACGTCACACTATACAGCCCCGCACAACCTGATTACATCATAGTGACCTAAGGGTCACTAGTACACAAAGGTCACCCCCTGCCCCGCAGACTGGGTGAGAACTGGCCTGTAGTGGAGGGCAGAACATCAAATACCAAGAAGAGAAAAGGAGCGGCCACACCTGTGGCACAGTGACGCCTTACACAGGGAGCGGCAGACCAAAGACAGGACCGGGCTGGGGACGCCTCAGGGCACCTCTGTGTGTGAGAGAAGAAGGGGAGCAGCTAATGACACTGTTTTGTGTATGGGTGACAGAACACCAGAGGGGGTCCGAGCAGTGATGGTTGGGGTCCATGACAAAGAGACGCCGACACTCGGGGTACAGGATAATAGAAACATACATAGAAGCATAGAATGTGTCGGCAGATAAGAACCATTTGGCCCATCTAGTCTGCCCAATATACTGAATCCTATGGATAGCCCCCGGCCCTATCTTATATGAAGGATGGCCTTATGCCTATCCCATGCATGCTTAACCCCTTCACTGTATTTGCAGCTACCACTTCTGCAGGAAGGCTATTCCATGCATCCACTACTCTCTCAGTAAAGTAATACTTCCTGATATTACTGTTAACCCTTTGCCCCTCTAATTTAACACTATGTCCTCTTGTGGTAGTTTTTCTTCTTGTAAATCTTCTCTCCTCTTTTACCTTGTTGATTCCCTTTATGTATTTAGCAGTTTCTCTCATCTCCCCTCTGTCTCGTCTTTCTTCCAAGCTCTACATGTTAAGGTCCTTTAACCTTTCCTGGTAAGTTTTATCCTGCAATCCATGGACCAGTTTAGTAGCTCTTCTCTGAACTCTCTCCAAAGTATCAGTATCCTTCTGGAGATATGGTCTCCAGTATTGAGCACAATACTCCAGATGAGGTCTCACTAGTGCTCTGAAGAGCGGCATGAGCGCCCCCCTCTGTCTACTGGTAATGCCTCTCCCTATACACCCCAGCATTCTGCTAGCATCTCCTGCTGCTCTATGACATGGTCTGCCTACCTTTAAGTCTTCTGAAATAATGACCCCTAAATCCCTTTCCTCAGATACTGAGGTCAGGACTGTATCACTGATTCTATATTCTGCTCTTGGGTTTTTACGCCCCAGGTACATTATCTTGCCCTTATCAACATTACATTTTAGTTGCCAGATTTTTGACCATTCCTCCAGTTTTCCTAAATCCTTTTCCATTTGGTGTATCCCTCCAGGAATGATGCAGACACTCGGGGTACAGGATAATGACGCTGACACTCGGGGTACAGGATGATGACACTGACACTCGGAGTACAGGATGATGACACTGACACTCGGGGTACAGGATGATGACACTGACACTCGGGGTACAGGATAATGACACTGACACTTGGGGTACAGGATGATGACACTGACACTCGGGGTACAGGATGATGACACTGACACTCGGGGTACAGGATGATGACACTGACACTTGGGGTACAGGATGATGACACTGACACTCGGAGTACAGGATGATGACACTGACACTCGGGGTACAGGATGATGACACTGACACTCGGGGTACAGGATAATGACACTGACACTCGGGGTACAGGATAATGACGCTGACACTCGGGGTACAGGATAATGACACTGACACTCGGGGTACAGGATAATAACACTGACACTCGGGGTACAGGATAATGACGCTGACACTCGGGGTACAGGATAATGACGCTGACACTCGGGTTACAGGATAATGATGCTGACACTCGGGGTACAGGATGATGACACTGACACTCGGGGTACAGGATGATGACACTGACACCTGGGGTACAGGATAATGACACTGACACTTGGGGTACAGGATGATGACACTGACACTCGGAGTACAGGATAATGACACTGACACTCGGGGTAAAGGATAATGACACTGACACTCGGGGTACAGGATGATGACACTGACACTTGGGGTACAGGATAATGACACTGACACTCGGGGTAAAGGATAATGACACTGACACTCGGGGTACAGGATGATGACACTGACACTCGGAGTACAGGATGATGACACTGACACTCGGGGTACAGGATGATGACACTGACACTTGGGGTACAGGATAATGACGCTGACACTCGGGGTACAGGATAATGACGCTGACACTTGGGGTACAGGATAATGACACTGACACTCGGGGTGTAGCTGGCCAGCTAAGACCTGTCCTAGGTTGCTAATATAGCTTACATACAGTTCCTATGTTTGTGTGTTAGAGACAGAAGCAGAGTTATTTACATTGACTTCATGTTTGGATGTCATGTAACTGTTATATATTGTGTTCACAGAAGCAGAAAAAGATAATATGCCTTTAAGATTCATTATATGGATGTAATGTAAGCTCAATCACACAGCAGAAACAACAGAAAGCATAGAGTTAGGATCCATTCACACGTCCGTGTGTGTTTTTCGGATCCACGGATCCGCAAAACACGGACATCGGCAATGTGCGTTCCGCATTTTGCGGACCGCACATCGCCGGCAATAATAGAATATGCCTATTCTTGTCCGCAATTGCGGACAAGAATAGGGCATGTTCTATTTTTTTCGGAAAAGGAAATGCGGACCCGGAAGTGCGGCCCCATAGAAATAAATGGGTCCGCAATTCCGTTTCGCAAAATGCGGAACAGAATTGCGGACGTGTAAATGGACTCTTAAACTGTTGTTGCTGGGCAGGAGTCTTGACCAATCACAGCCAGCCTCACACACAGCAGGAGTTTTGACCAATCACAGCAAGCCTCACACACAGTCTGTGTGGGAAATCCTCCTAGCAGGAGCTGCTGGAATCATTACACCAGAGGAGAGAAGCTGAACAGACATTCACTCCACTAAGAGCTGTGTTTTTTGGAAGCAGAGAGGCCAAAATAGGTATTTAAAACAGTTATATAAGTTCTTATTGTTAATATAGTGATTAGAACTGTATACTGAACCAGTTATATGTGTGTTTACTTACAGTTCCACCATACAAACTACTGAGCCATACAATCATACAATCCAAACAAATTGCATACAAATGCGAACTGCTCATACCAGATCATAAGCAATTTGTCACACCTTGCCCTGTGAATGTGGGGAGGTCTGTCAGACTGGCTGCACAGGTCTGACTTCTCTGTTTTGATTTGGGTTTAAGCGGGATCCACCTTCCCTCAGGTGTACTGGGTTTCATTGTTAGTGAGGCTATTTATCCCTCCTTCCCCCAGTGGCCTGTGCGGGTTATAGTTCTTTCCTGTGAGCTCTTGATGTGTGGTGGATCGTCTGCTCCAGCTCTGCTCAAGATAAGTCCTCTCTGTTATTTCCCATTGTGTCTTTTATCTAGGCCTCTAGGGAGACAATTGCTTCCTCCGGGTTTGAAGAAGCAGTGTAACGGTCACATGCACACACACACACAGGGGGAGGATAGTGACCACTGCGCTCCACCCTCACTCCTGGCCCTGCCTACTTGCCTCGCAAGTCCTGATGACAGGGGACAACTGGACGGCAGTCCCTAGCTTAGAATACGTGCTGGGAGGACAGACAAGACAAACAACCGATAGTGAACGGACCGAGTCAATACCAGGAGAGCAACGAAGTACAAATAGAGTAAGCAGAGAATAGTCAGGAGAAGCCGGGGTCAAATACCAGGAGAGTAATAAAGTACCACAGGAGTCTGCAGAGAATCGTCAGGTGGAAGCCAGGGTTGGAATATCAGGAGAGCAGCGCAGTTCAGGAGGAGCAGGAAGAGGATCGTCAGGGAACACAGGAACAGGCGAGTATGCCAGATAACAGAATCGCAAATGAACCTAATTAACAGGCAACCTGTGGCCAGCAGGCTGCCTGTTAAATACTGACTAGCTGGGGTCATGTGACGTGGCCAGGGTCACATGACCCTGAATACAGCTGAGCACCGAGTGTCCAGCTCGGTGCTCAGACCTCCCCTAGTTGCCGGGGAAACTGAGGACGCCGGCCGCGCTGAGGAGACCTGCGCGGCTAGTCCATCCCGCCCCCTATCACCTAGAGGCGGGACGCTGACGGCGCTGAGGAGAGTGAGCGCCTCATCGGCGTCCCGTGACAAGCAGGTTGCCTTTTCCCTACAGCTTACAGTTTTCCCAGGGTTTATAGATTTAGGCACGAGGGCATGTGCATATCCACCATTAAGGTTTGCACATGGGCACAGTAGTTTAGGGAAAACTTTTAGGGATCGCTAGGAGGTGACCCTTTTCTCCCTAGCTTTTGGGCCTAGTCATTTGTTCTGTTTGTTTTCCTGTTTTTGATTATTTCCCCGCTTACCTACCTATCGTGACACAATTGTATAGAGCAAACTTCAAACCAAGTAGAGCAAGTGAACTATTAGTTAGACCTCAGATATACCTCTCAGAGAGATCATAAAGTGCTTAAATAACTTAAAGTGAGAGTACAGATACTCAAGAGAGAAATATATCCACCATTTTATGTTAAATGACAAGATTAAACAGTTGAACCACCATCTTATGCATACCGCCATTTTGTGATATCTTTTCAACACGTGTTATGTACATGGACTATCTGCTGCGGAGGCGGCAGTGTTATATATGAAGAAAAGTTGAAGTTAATAAAGAAGTTTTTTCAAGCATTTGGTGTGCTCTTTAACCACCTCAGCCCCCAGTGCTTAAACCCCCTTAATGACCAGGCCACTTTTTACACTTCTGACCTACACTACTTTCACCGTTTATTGCTCGGTCATGCAACTTACCACCCAAATGAATTTTACCTCCTTTTCTTCTCACTAATAGAGCTTTCATTTGGTGGTATTTCATTGCTGCTGACATTTTTACTTTTTTTGTTATTAATCGAAATTTAACGATTTTTTTGCAAAAAAATGACATTTTTCACTTTCAGTTGTAAAATTTTGCAAAAAAAAACGAGATCCATATATAAATTTTGCTCTAAATTTATTGTTCTACATGTCTTTGATAAAAAAAAAATGTTTGGGTAAAAAAAAAATGGTTTGGGTAAAAGTTATAGCGTTTACAAACTATGGTACAAAAATGTGAATTTCCGCTTTTTGAAGCAGCTCTGACTTTCTGAGCACCTGTCATGTTTCCTGAGGTTCTACAATGGCCTGACAGTACAAACACCCCACAAATGACCCCATTTCGGAAAGTACACACCCTAAGGTATTCGCTGATGGGCATAGTGAGTTCATAGAACTTTTTATTTTTTGTCACAAGTTAGTGGAAAATGATGATTTTTTTTTTTTTTCTTTCCTTACAAAGTCTCATATTCCACTAACTTGTGACAAAAAATAAAAACTTCTATGAACTCACTATGCCCATCAGCAAATACCTTGGGGTCTCTTCTTTCCAAAATGGGGTCACTTGTGGGGTGGTTATACTGCCCTGGCATTCTAGGGGCCCAAATGTGTGGTAAGGAGTTTGAAATCAAATTCTGTAAAAAATGACCTGTGAAATCCGAAAGGTGCTCTTTGGAATGTGGGCCCCTTTGCCCACCTAGGCTGCAAAAAAGTGTCACACATCTGGTATCTCCGTACTCAGGAGAAGGTGGGGAATGTGTTTTGGGGTGTCATTTTATATATACCCATGCTGGGTGAGAGAAATATCTTGGTCAAATGCCAACTTTGTATAAAAAAAATGGGAAAAGTTGTCTTTTGCCAAGATATTTCTCTCACCCAGCATGGGTATATGTAAAATGACACCCCAAAACACATTCCCCAACTTCTCCTGAGTACGGAGATACCAGATGTGTGACACTTTTTTGCAGCCTAGGTGGGCAAAGGGGCCCATATTCCAAAGAGCACCTTTCGGATTTCACAGGTCATTTTTTACAGAATTTGATTTCAAACTCCTTACCACACATTTGGGCCCCTAGAATGCCAGGGCAGTATAACTACCCCACAAGTGACCCCATTTTGGAAAGAAGACACCCCAAGGTATTCCGTGAGGGGCATGGCAAGTTCCTAGAATTTTTTATTTTTTGTCACAAGTTAGTGGAAAATGATGATTTTTTTTTTTGATTTTTTTTTCATACAAAGTCTCATATTCCACTAACTTGTGACAAAAAATAAAAACTTCCATGAACTCACTATGCCCATCAGCGAATACCTTGGGGTCTCTTCTTTCCAAAATGGGGTCACTTGTGGGGTAGTTATACTGCCCTGGCATTCTAGGGGCCCAAATGTGTGGTAAGGAGTTTGAAATCAAATTCTCTAAAAAATGACCTGTGAAATCCGAAAGGTGCTCTTTGGAATATGGGCCCCTTTGCCCACCTAGGCTGCAAAAAAGTGTCACACATCTGGTATCTCCGTACTCAGGAGAAGTTGAGGAATGTGTTTTGGGGTGTCTTTTTACATATACCCATGCTGGGTGAGATAAATATCTTGGTCAAATGCCAACTTTGTATAAAAAAAATGGGAAAAGTTGTCTTTTGCCAAGATATTTCTCTCACCCAGCATGGGTATATGTAAAATGACACCCCAAAACACATTCCCCAACTTCTCCTGAGTACGGAGATACCAGATGTGTGACACTTTTTTGCAGCCTAGGTGGGCAAAGGGGCCCATATTCCAAAGAGCACCTTTCGGATTTCACCGGTCATTTTTTACAGAATTTGATTTCAAACTCCTTACCACACATTTGGGCCCCTAGAATGCCAGGGAAGTATAACTACCCCACAAGTGACCCCATTTTGGAAAGAAGAGACCCCAAGGTATTCGCTGATGGGCATAGTGAGTTTATGGAAGTTTTTATTTTTTGTCACAAGTTAGTGGAATATGAGACTTTGTATGAAAAAAAAAAAAAAAAAAAAGCAGCATTTTCCACTAACTTGTGACAAAAAATAAAAAATTCTAGGAACTCGCCATGCCCCTCACGGAATACCTTGGGGTGTCTTCTTTCCAAAATGGGGTCACATGTGGGGTAGTTATACTGCCCTGGCATTCTAGGGGCCCAAATGTGTGGTAAGGAGTTTGAAATCAAAATCTGTAAAAAATGACCTGTGAAATCCGAAAGGTGCTCTTTGGAATGTGGGCCCCTTTGCCCACCTAGGCTGCAAAAAAGTGTCACACATCTGGTATCTCCGTACTCAGGAGAAGGTGGGGAATGTGTTTTGGGGTGTCATTTTATATATACCCATGCTGGGTGAGAGAAATATCTTGGTCAAATGCCAACTTTGTATAAAAAAAATGGGAAAAGTTG
The DNA here is from genome assembly GCF_905171765.1 of Bufo bufo. Lineage (NCBI taxonomy): Eukaryota > Metazoa > Chordata > Amphibia > Anura > Bufonidae > Bufo > Bufo bufo. The sequence continues at coordinate 839,488,624 of NC_053389.1, read as the reverse complement.
TCTTTTGCCAAGATATTTCTCTCACCCAGCATGGGTATATGTAAAATGACACCCCAAAACACATTCCCCAACTTCTCCTGAGTACGGAGATACCAGATGTGTGACACTTTTTTGCAGCCTAGGTGGGCAAAGGGGCCCATATTCCAAAGAGCACCTTTCGGATTTCACAGGTCATTTTTTACAGAATTTGATTTCAAACTCCTTACCACACATTTGGGCCCCTAGAATGCCAGGGCAGTATAACTACCCCACAAGTGACCCCATTTTGGAAAGAAGACACCCCAAGGTATTCCGTGAGGGGCATGGCAAGTTCCTAGAATTTTTTATTTTTTGTCACAAGTTAGTGGAAAATGATGATTTTTTTTTTTGATTTTTTTTTCATACAAAGTCTCATATTCCACTAACTTGTGACAAAAAATAAAAACTTCCATGAACTCACTATGCCCATCAGCGAATACCTTGGGGTCTCTTCTTTCCAAAATGGGGTCACTTGTGGGGTAGTTATACTGCCCTGGCATTCTAGGGGCCCAAATGTGTGGTAAGGAGTTTGAAATCAAATTCTCTAAAAAATGACCTGTGAAATCCGAAAGGTGCTCTTTGGAATATGGGCCCCTTTGCCCACCTAGGCTGCAAAAAAGTGTCACACATCTGGTATCTCCGTACTCAGGAGAAGTTGAGGAATGTGTTTTGGGGTGTCTTTTTACATATACCCATGCTGGGTGAGATAAATATCTTGGTCAAATGCCAACTTTGTATAAAAAAAATGGGAAAAGTTGTCTTTTGCCAAGATATTTCTCTCACCCAGCATGGGTATATGTAAAATGACACCCCAAAACACATTCCCCAACTTCTCCTGAGTACGGAGATACCAGATGTGTGACACTTTTTTGCAGCCTAGGTGGGCAAAGGGGCCCATATTCCAAAGAGCACCTTTCGGATTTCACCGGTCATTTTTTACAGAATTTGATTTCAAACTCCTTACCACACATTTGGGCCCCTAGAATGCCAGGGAAGTATAACTACCCCACAAGTGACCCCATTTTGGAAAGAAGAGACCCCAAGGTATTCGCTGATGGGCATAGTGAGTTTATGGAAGTTTTTATTTTTTGTCACAAGTTAGTGGAATATGAGACTTTGTATGAAAAAAAAAAAAAAAAAAAGCAGCATTTTCCACTAACTTGTGACAAAAAATAAAAAATTCTAGGAACTCGCCATGCCCCTCACGGAATACCTTGGGGTGTCTTCTTTCCAAAATGGGGTCACTTGTGGGGTAGTTATACTGCCCTGGCATTTTCCAGGGGCCCTAATGTGTGGTAAGTAGGTAAATGACCTGTGAAATCCTAAAGGTGCTCTTTGGAATATGGGCCCCTTTGCCCACCTAGGCTGCAAAAAAGTGTCACACATGTGGTATCACCGTATTCAGGAGAAGTTGGGGAATGTGTTTTGGGGTGTCATTTTACATATACCCTTGCTGGGTGAGAGAAATATCTTGACAAAAGACAACTTTTCCCATTTTTTTATACAAAGTTGGCATTTGACCAAGATATTTCTCTCACCCAGCATGGGTATATGTAAAATGACACCCCAAAACACATTCCCCACCTTCTTCTGAGTACGGCGATACCAGATGTGTGACACTTTTTTGCAGCCTAGATGCGCAAAGGTGCCCAAATTCCTTTTAGGAGGGCATTTTTAGACATTTGGATACCAGACTTCTTCTCACGCTTTGGGGCCCCTAGAATGCCAGGGCAGTATAAATACCCCACATGTGACCCCATTTTGGAAAGAAGACACCCCAAGGTATTCAATGAGGGGCATGGCGAGTTCATAGAAATTTTTTTTTTTTGGCACAAGTTAGCGGGAATTGATATTTTTAATTTTTTTCTCACAAAGTCTCCCGTTCCGCTAACTTGGGACAAAAATTTCAATCTTTCATGGACTCAATATGCCCCTCACGGAATACCTGGGGGTGTCTTCTTTCCGAAATGGGGTCACATGTGGGGTATTTATACTGCCCTGGCATTCTAGGGGCCCTAAAGCGTGAGAAGAAGTCTGGAATATAAATGTCTAAAAAATTTTACGCATTTGGATTCCGTGAGGGGCATGGTGAGTTCATGTGAGATTTAATTTTTTGACACAAGTTAGTGGAATATGAGACTTTGTAAGAAAAAAAATAATAATTCCGCTAACTTGGGCCAAAAAAATGTCTGAATGGAGCCTTACAGAGGGGTGATAAATGACAGGGGGGTGATCAATGACAGGGGGGGTGATCAATGACAGGGGGGTGATCAATGACAGGGGGGTGATCAATGACAGGGGGGTGATCAATGACAGGGGGGTGATCAATGACAGGGGGGGTGATCAATGACAGGGGGGGTGATCAGGGAGTTTATATGGGGTGATCACCCCCCTGTCATTGATCACGCCCCTGTAAGGCTTCATTCAGACGTCCGTATGCGTTTTGCGGATCCGATCCATCTATCAGTGCATCCGTAAAAATCATGCGGACATCTGAATGGAGCTTTACAGGGGGGTGATCAATGACAGGGGGGTAATCAATGACAGGGGGGGTGATCAATGACAGGGGTGTAATCAATGACAGGGGGGGTGATCAATGACAGGGGGAGTGGGGTGGTGATCAATGACAGGGGGGTAATCAATGACAGGGGGGTGATCAGGGAGTCTATATGGGGTGATTACCACAGTCATTGATCACGCCCCTGTAAGGCTTCATTCAGACGTCCGGATGCGTTTTGCGGATTCGATCCATCTATCAGTGGATCCGTAAAAATCATGCGGACGTCTGAATGGAGCTTTACAGGGGGTTGATCAATGACAGGGGGGTGATCAATGACAGGGGGGTGATCAGGGAGTCTATATGGGGTGATCACCACAGTCATTGATCACGCCCCTGTAAGGCTTCATTCAGACGTCCGGATGCGTTTTGCGGATCCGATCCATCTATCAGTGCATCCGTAAAAATCATGCGGACATCTGAATGGAGCTTTACAGGGGGTTGATCAATGACAGGGGTGTAATCAATGACAGGGGGGTGATCAATGACAGGGGGGTGATCAATGACAGGGGGGTGATCAGGGAGTCTATATGGGGTGATTACCACAGTCATTGATCACGCCCCTGTAAGGCTTCATTCAGACGTCCGGATGCGTTTTGCGGATCCGATCCATCTATCAGTGCATCCGTAAAAATCATGCGGACATCTGAATGGAGCTTTACAGGGGGGTAATCAATGACAGGGGGGTGATCAGGGAGTCTATATGGAGTGATTACCACAGTCATTGATCACGCCCGTGTAAGGCTTCATTCAGACGTCCGGATGCGTTTTGCGGATTCGATCCATCTATCAGTGGATCCGTAAAAATCATGCGGACGTCTGAATGGAGCTTTACAGGGGGGTAATCAATGACAGGGGGGTGATCAGGGAGTCTATATGGGGTGATTACCACAGTCATTGATCACGCCCCTGTAAGGCTTCATTCAGACGTCCGTATGCGTTTTGCGGATCCGATCCATCTATCAGTGCATCCGTAAAAATCATGCGGACATCTGAATGGAGCTTTACAGGGGGTTGATCAATGACAGGGGTGTAATCAATGACAGGGGGGTGATCAGGGAGTCTATATGGGGTGATCACCACCGTCATTGATCATGCCCCTGTAAGGCTTCATTCAGACGTCCGGATGCGTTTTGCGGATCCGATCCATCTATCGGTGCATCCGTAAAAATCATGCGGACATCTGAATGGAGCTTTACAGGGGGGTGATCAATGACAGGGGTGTAATCAATGACAGGGGGGTGATCAGGGAGTCTATATGGGGTGATCACCACCGTCATTGATCATGCCCCTGTAAGGCTTCATTCAGACGTCCGGATGCGTTTTTCGGATCTGATCCATCTATCAGTGCATCCGTAAAAATCATGCGGACATCTGAATGGAGCTTTACAGGGGGGTGATCAGGGAGTCTATATGGGGTGATCACCACAGTCATTGATCACGCCCCTGTAAGGCTTCATTCAGACGTCCGGATGCGTTTTGCGGATCCGATCCATCTATCAGTGGATCCGTAAAAATCATGCGGACGTCTGAATGGAGCTTTACAGGGGGGTGATCAATGACAGGGGGGTGATCAATGACAGGGGGGTAATCAATGACAGGGGGGTGATGACGGAGTCTATATGGGGTGATCAGGGGCTAATAAGGGGTTAATAAGTGACAGGGGGGGTGTGTAGTGTAGTGGTGCTTGGTGCTACTTTACTGAGCTACCTGTGTCCTCTGGTGGTCGATCCAAACAAAGGGGACCACCAGAGGACCAGGTAGCAGGTATATTAGACGCTGTTATCAAAACAGCGTCTAATATACCTGTTAGGGGTTAAAAAAAACACATCTCCAGCCTGCCAGCGAACGATCGCCGCTGGCAGGCTGGAGATCAACTCTCTTACCTTCCGTTCCTGTGAGCGCGCGCGCCTGTGTGCGCGCGTTCACAGGAAATCTTGCGTCTCGCGAGAGGACGCGCCGGCGCGTCCAGGAGGAATGAATCAACCACCTCCAGGACGCGTCTGTGCGTACAGCGGTCCGGAGGTGGTTAAACCTATAGTTTTTCTATAGAACGGCGCTAGAGGAATTACAGAGTAATAGACAGTCTGGTTAGACTAAAAGTCAGAGATACCAAAATTCTTCAAATGCCACAGCGCAAAAGGCACTTCATAGCGCTGCGCCTGCCACAGTGGAGCTATTACCCTCAGAGGGCGAAGTGATAGCGCTCCTCAACTTGCACAGTAAAGAACGCCTTAGAGCAGTGGAGCGCCAACATATACCACCACACAGCAACTGTTCCCTGAGTGAGCAAACAAAGAGACCTCAGCGGAGCTACCATAAAGGCCATAGAACGTGTGCATTAGTCAAACTGCAGCCGACTCTAAGCGTACTTTCACACTAGCGTTATTCTTTTCCGGCATTGAGTTCCGTCCTAGGGGCTCAATACCGGAAAAGAACTGATCAGTTTTATCCTAATGCATTCTGAATCGAGAGCAATCCGTTCAGGATGCATCAGGTTGTCTTCAGTTCAGCCTTTTTGCCTTTTCAGGACGGAGATAATACCGAGGCATGCTGCGGTTTTATCTCCTGCCAAAATTCCGGAACACTTGCTGGAATGCCAGATCGGGTATTTTTCCCATTGAAATGCATTAATGCCAGATTCGGCCCCGAGTGTTCTGGCAAAACGGATCCGGCATTGTGGTCTGCGTATGCTCAGACCGCAAAAAAATTTAAAAAAATAAGTGCCAGATCCGTTTTTCCGGATGACACCGGAGAGTCGGATCCAACAGTTCAATGAATTTGTCAGGCGAATCAGGATCCTGATCTGTCTGACAAATGCCATCAGTTTGCATACGTTTTGACGGATCTGGCAGGCAGTTCCGGTGACGGAACTGCCTGCCGGAATCCTCTGCCGCAAATGTGAAAGTACCCTTAAAGTGGCAGAACGGCAAAGGCAAAATAGTCAGAGAAAGAGCGCCAACCCTCCTGTGATCCCTGGTGGAAGGCCAACGTCCAGAGCTAGAATGCCCGCCCCGCTATCCTCGAAGTGGCCATGTACTGCAGCCAGCTAGTTTCCCGCCACTAGGCCCAAAGCCTGCAGCAGCATATCCAAGCCATTGCATCGCAAGTCTGCACAGAGCATCGCAAGTCATCACAAAGCATCCCAAGTCTGCACAGAGCATCGCAAGTCATCACAAAGCATCGCAAGTCTGCACAGAGCATCGCAAGTCTGCACAGAGCATTGCAAGTCAGCGCAAGCATCGCAACACATCAAGAAAAGACACGTCTCCCTTAAGACAGACATTTGTTCCTGCTCTTTAGAATAAGGTCAGAGCTTTCCTTTTATTACTTATCATTGCATATAGGCTTTGGCATAAAGAGACATTTTTGTGTTCAGAAATAAGAGACTTTAAAGTAAAAACAAAGGACAGTTTGTAGTTTATGGACTCTAAAGCATTTAAAGTGAAAGTCAATTATTTCTGCATTTTGTCAGTATTGCATTTAAAGTGAAAGTCATTTATTTCTGCATTTTGTCAGTATTGCATTTAAAGTGAAAGTCATTTATTTCTGCATTTGTCAGTATTGCATTTAAAGTGAAAGGCATCTTATTATTTGTATTGATTGTGATAGCATTGAAAGTAAAATGTCTGAACCTAGTATTACCATGCCACTGTTAGAGGATGCAAAGATAGATAGAGTAGAAGTTGAAGAGCAAGGGAACCTGTCTGAGGTAGAAGAGTCTGATGCAGCATTAGTCTTGCCTCAAACAAATATAGCCCAAGCAGATGAACTAAGATGTTCATCACGTGCCAGAAAACAGACCCCAAAGATGCTGGAAAATTTGGAGCAAGAGGCAGCACTGAAAGGAAAAAAGTTCACCAGAATGTATGATAAGTGAAAATTATACATTAAAGACATTCGTAAAAAGCTAAAGCAAGAAAGTATAAAAGGGAACTTGAGTGATATGGTAGAGACGGTAGAAGAATCTGAATCAGAGCTTATGGCAGCATATGTCAACCTGCGGTCGCTTACGACACCTTCCCAGGACATTGTAAGGAACATAGACACGTACTGCGGTCACTAAAGATTTGGTAAAGCTAATGAGAGAACTATCATCTGCAGAAAACTATGATGAAGTTAAAGCAAGAAGTAGAATGAATGAGCTTTTTATGAGAGACTATGCTAGGTCCTTAGGGGGAACCACAATCTCAAGTGTGACTTCCTTCGCAGAAGTGCCATCCACATATCAGAGTCCTCAGAGTCCAGCAGAAATTGAGATGGAAGCTGCCATCGAGGCACAGCGCTGTCAAATGGAGGCACAGCGCCATCAAATGGAAGCTGAAATGGAGGCACGGCGCCATCAAATGGAAGCTGAATTGAAAAGTCTGGAAAGGCAAAAAGAAGTTAAGATCATAGAAGCCAGACTCAGAGTACACGAAGGGGACATGAGTCAGAGTCACTGGCGCTCATCTCCATAGTCATCTGTATCGCCGTCCTCAGGACAGAGATACAGATGACTGTGCTGGGAGAGCGAAAGGACAGGGGAGGGAGAGGCGTGTCCCTTCCCCTTCCTCTGACAGGCTGCAGGCACTAGGCCAGCAGCCTAACAGAGGCCGGTGCAGGCGACGTGATGACGTAATCGTGCCGCCTGAGCCGTACAGCGCGGGACACAGGCCGGAAGAGGCCTGCATCGCATCACTGACATGGAGGTAAGTATAAGTGGTTTTTTTTTGTTTTTTTTTATATATGCAATAGTTTTACTGACTCATTAGGGGGGCCCCTTTTGTTACTGGCACATTAGGGGGTCCCTCTTGTTACTGGCACATTAGGGGGGCCCCTCTTGTTACTGGCACATTAGGGGGGGCCCTCTTGTTACTGGCACATTAGGGGGGGGCCTCTTGTTACTGGCACATTAGGGGGGGCCCTCTTGTTACTGGCACATTAGGGGGGGCCCTCTTGTTACTGGCACATTAGGGGGGCCCTCTTGTTACTGGCACATTAGGGGGGGGGCCTCTTGTTACTGGCACATTAGGGGGGGCCCTCTTGTTACTGGCACATTTGGGGGGCCCCTCTTGTTACTGGCACATTAGGGGGGGCCCTCTTGTTACTGGCACATTAGGGGGGCCCCTCTTGTTACTGGCACATAAGGGGGGCCCCTCTTGTTACTGGCACATAAGGGGGGGCCCTCTTGTTACTGGCACATAAGGGGGGGCCCTCTTGTTACTGGCATATAAGGGGGCCCCTTTTGTTACTGGCACATAAGGGGGCCCCCTCTTGTTACTGGCACATAAGGGGGCCCCCTCTTGTTACTGGCACATGATTGGGGCGGCTCTTGTTACTGGCACATGATTGGGGCGGCTCTTGTTACTGGCACATGATTGGGGGGGCTCTTGTTACTGGCACATGATTGGTGGGGCTCTTGTTACTGGCACATGATTGGGGGGGCTCTTGTTACTGGCACATGATTGGGGGGCCCTCTTGTTACTGGCACATGATTGGGGGGGCCCTCTTGTTACTGGCACATGATTGGGGGGGCCCTCCTGTTACTGGCACATGATTGGGGGGCCCTCTTGTTACTGGCACATGATTGGGGGGGCTCTTGTTACTGGCACATGATTGGGGGGGCTCTTGTTACTGGCACATGATTGGGGGGGCTCTTGTTACTGGCACATGATTGGGGGGGCTCTTGTTACTGGCACATGATTGGGGGAGCTCTTGTTACTGGCACATGATTGGGGGGGCTCTTGTTACTGGCACATGATTGGGGGGCTCTTGTTACTGGCACATGATTGGGGGGGCCTTCTTGTTACTGGCACATGATTGGGGGGGCTCTTGTTACTGGCACATGATTGGGGGGCTCTTGTTACTGGCACATGATTGGGGGGCTCTTGTTACTGGCACATGGTAGTGCTTGTGATGTCACAGGGTATGAGGGTCGGTTAATCGGCCACTTCTGGCTGCTTAGCTGCGATGTCCTGTGGTTGCCGAACCCTGGTCCCGATAAGTTCACTGGGGGTACAAGCAGTAAACCATTCTGATTACAAGGGCTTCGGTCTATGAAAAAACGCTTAAGCCGATGGTGAAAAAATAGACAGACCAGGATGCGGTATAAATGGATAGTAATTGCGGCCAGTATCGGGGGCGTCCCACCCGACGTGTGTGTACTGGCCTCGGTTACCTGACTCGGTGTCCGCTCTGTGTCTGGTTAGTAGCCGGTCTTCTTTCTCTGTGGCCGATACTAAAGTGAATCTTCCCGTACTGCTGCTGAGTCGGACGGGCCTTCCTCTAGTCGGCGTCCCACGTGTAGCGCTGGATTGTCACTACCAGAGCTTTGAGACGTTCTCACAGCTCTGTTTCTCCGACCCTGTGATGATGTCACTACTAGAGCTTGGAGGAGTTCTCACTGCTCTGTTTCTCCGCCCCCGTGATGAGGTCTTTACTTTCTGTTTCCTTCCTCCCAGCTGTTCCTCCTGTGTTTGATTTCTCTGCCTTTAAAAATCACCCCTCCTCCTTTGTAGGGAGCGGATTATATTTCTCATTTGAGTTGTATCTCTTGCTTGAGTATCTTCACTTGTGTGCTATCCTTTCACTGGACCTGTGTTCTGCTGCAGCAAGTACTCCGGATATTGCCAGCTGTCTTTGGATCTGTCTGGACTGCTGCTGCAGCTCCTTCAGCTAAGTGTGCAGACATTGTAGTGTTTCTGTTTGTTTTCTGACTGGATCCGAGGCGACCCCGGGGCCGTCCATATACTGAGCAGGGCACCGGTGGCCGTGCCCCTTCCACTATTGTAGGGGTTACAGTGGTCATCAGTCTTAGGTACGCGGGCATGCCTCGTTCCACCATTTGGATCCGGGCATGTGCTTAGCAGCATAGGGAGAGCTTTGAGGGTCTGACAGGGGTCACCCTTTATCCTCCCTAGTTTGGGTCCGGTCAGTAGCTCTATTTACTGTGTATGCTCTTGTTGCTCACATACAGCCGTGACATTATAATCCGCCAAAACCGTCCTTTTTGACATGGATCCGCTTTCTGGCCTGGTTGACCGAGAGCAGGGCACCGGTGGCCGTGCCCCTTCCACTATTGTAGGGGTTACAGTGGTCATCAGTCTTAGGTACGCGGGCATGCCTCGTTCCACCATTTGGATCCGGGCATGTGCTTAGCAGCATAGGGAGAGCTTTGAGGGTCTGACAGGGGTCACCCTTTATCCTCCCTAGTTTGGGTCCGGTCAGTAGCTCTATTTACTGTGTATGCTCTTGTTGCTCACATACAGCCGTGACATTATAATCCGCCAAAACCGTCCTTTTTGACATGGATCCGCTTTCTGGCCTGGTTGACCGCATGCAGGGTCTTTCTTTGGAGGTAGCGGATCTCCGTCAATCTATGACTCAGCTTCATGCATTGGGCTATGTTCCGCCCCATGGAGTCTGTTGCGAGCCAAAGGTCTCACTTCCGGAAATGTTTTGTCACGGCGGGCGTGCACTCAGTATGACAGATAACGAACCAACCAGGCTCTGGGCGAGAGACAGGGAAGGGTCACCTCCTAGCTAATCCCTGACCTCTTTCTCTGCACTGCTCAGCCCATCTACAGATCTTGAAGGTAGATCTGAGATGTCCCCGTGCCTGGGCTGACAAAACCCTGAATTCCCTGAGATGGTGAAGTGGGAAATAGGAGCAGCCTGCTCGCACAGAACCTGGGTGGGAAAGATGACACAAAACAACCAACTAGAAACAACACTTATCTTCCTGAGCTGGAGCAGACAGCCAACCTTCCTTCCTAGCTTCCAAGATCACAATAATGAATATAATCCGCTCAGGGCACTGGGCAGAGGAGCTATTTAAACTAATGACTCCACCCAGTGCACCTGATGAGGGGCGGATCCAGCACGACTCCAAAACAAACACTAGACTCGTGCTGCAATCCTGGCCGACCTCCGCACATCGTCAGAGTGGGGCATGACAGTACCCCCCCTTCTACGGGTGACCTCCGGACACCCTGGACCAACCTTATCCGGATGGGACCTATGAAAGGCCCTCACCAGACGGCTGGCGTTGACATCTGACGCCGGAACCCACATCCTCTCCTCAGGACCGTATCCCCTCCAGTGAACCAGGTACTGGAGGGAACCCCGCAGAACTCTCGAGTCGAGAATCCTGGAGATCTCGAACTCCAAGTTTCCCTCGACCAGAACAGGAGGAGGAGGCAATGGCGATGGTACCACCGGTTTAACATATTTTTTTAGTAAAGACTTGTGGAAGACATCGTGGATCCTCCAAGTCTGCGGCAGATCAAGTCGAAATGCCACAGGATTGATCACAGCAGAAATCTTATATGGACCAACAAATCTTGGACCCAGTTTCCAAGATGGCATTCTCAACTTGATATTCCTAGTGTCCGAACAAAACTCGCTCCAACCAATGATTTGTTTCGCTTGCCAGTCTATAATTGGGTTATGTCTAACCAACCATGGCAACCCCAAAACTATAGGAGCTGGCAAATCCTTCATGACAAAACAAGAAGTAATTTCAGCATGTGAATCACCCACCCTTAAATGAATACCATGAACAATGGGAGTGAGACTCCTTTGAGAAAGAGGAGAAGAATCAATTGCAAAAACACGAATCTCGTTCTCTAACGTGCAAGTACTTAGTCCCAGGCCTTGAAGAAAAAGAAAGTCAATTAGGTTTACCCCAGCACCACAATCAAGGAATACATCAACAAACACATTTTTTGACTCTAGCGCCACCATAGCTGAAAGGAGAAATCAGGAACTGCAGGGAGCTTGCATACCTGTCTGCTCCACCACACCATTCATACTACCAAGTGTGAGGGAGGTTTTTTTTTCTTTTTTCCTTTTCTCTTCCACCTGTGATTTAACATGAGGACAAGAAAAAATAAAATTACCCCTCTTTCCACAAAAGTAACATAGTTTGTGCAATTTCCTAAAGTCTCTACTATCAGAATGGCAAGAAATCTGACCCAATTGCATGGGTTCCTCCGCTACTCCAGAGTTATAAGCAATATCACCCTGGGCAGAAGAAGAAACAAAACCACACGCAGGAGGGATCCCCTGCACGGAGGGACCCTTACCCCTCTCTCGGATACGTCTATCCAACCGTATAGCCAAAGACATAGCATTCTCTAGAGTATCCGGGTACTCATGAAAAGCCAGGGCATCCTTCAACCTTTCAGATAACCCCTGACAAAAATGACTACGTAACGCGGGGTCGTTCCACCCCGACTCAGTAGCCCACCTCCTAAACTCTATGCAGTAAACCTCTGCAGTATGTTCACCCTGCAGTAAGTTACGCAATTTCGATTCTGCCATCGAGACCCGATCTGGGTCATCGTAAATCAATCCCAGGGCTTGGAAAAATTCCTCCACTGACCGGAGAGCCAGAGAACCGGGCGGCAGAGAAAAAGCCCAGGATTGAGCGTCCCCTTTAAGCAGAGACATGATGATACCCACCCTCTGATCCTCATTACCTGACGAAAATGGACGCAGTCGAAAGTACAATTTGCATGACTCTTTAAAGCGGAAAAAATCATCCGTACTCCCTGTAAATCTGTCGGGAAGAGCGACTTTAGGCTCCCCACCAATTTGACCTGTACCTGATGCCAGAAACCTCTGACACTGTGTGACCGTACCACGCAGATCCGCAACCTCTAGGGATAAACCCTGCATGCGGTCAACCAGTGCATCAATTGACGCCATCACAAAACTGCTGAGTGATGGCAGTCACAGTATGGCGGATTATAATGTCACGACGGGCGTGCACTCAGTATGACAGATAACGAACCAACCAGGCTCTCGGCGAGAGACAGGGAAGGGTCACCTCCTAGCTAATCCCTGACCTCTTTCTCTGCACTGCTCAGCCCATCTACAGATCTTGAAGGTAGATCTGAGATGTCCCCGTGCCTGGGCTGACAAAACCCTGAATTCCCTGAGATGGTGAAGTGGGAAATAGGAGCAGCCTGCTCGCACAGAACCTGGATGGGAAAGATGACACAAAACAACCAACTAGAAACAACACTTATCTTCCTGAGCTGGAGCAGACAGCCAACCTTCCTTCCTAGCTTCCAAGATCACAATAATGAATATAATCCGCTCAGAGCACTGGGCTGAGGAGCTATTTAAACTAATGACTCCACCCAGTGCACCTGATGAGGGGCGGATCCAGCACAACTCCAAAACAAACACTAAACTCGTGCTGCAATCCTGGCTGACCTCCGCACATCGTCAGAGTGGGGCATGACACGTTCTCTGGGGGCAGTGAGAATTTTGTTCGCTTCAGAGAGGCATGCAAACTCCATTTTTGCTTGTGTCCACATTCCTCGGGTAATCAGGAGCAGAGGGTGAGGATTGTCATCTCCCTGCTCAGGGGTAATGCTCAGACTTGGGCTTTTTCGCTGCCATCAGGGGATCCCTCCCTTCGATCCGTGGAAAGATTTTTTGTGGCCCTGGGGCAGATATATGATGACCCGGATCGTGTTGCTCTGGCCGAATCTAACTTACGTTTTTTATGCCAGAACAAACTGTCTGCGGAGCTTTATTGTTCTGAATTTCGGAGATGGGCAGCTGATTCAGGTTGGAATGATGCTGCACTCCGGAGTCAGTTCTGTCATGGTCTCTCAGAGAGATTGAAAGATGCGTTTGCTTTTCATGAGAGACCAACGTCCTTAGAGTCTGCCATGTCATTGGCGGTACGCCTTGACAGGCGTCTAAGAGAAAGAAACGAGACCTCTCTGTCCAGCCATTGTCAGTCTAGGGGCAGTGGTGCGGACTCATTCAGTGTGCAGGGGCCTCATCCTGTCTCGCTCCCTTCTGAGGAGGAGCCCATGCAGCTAGGTCGACTTGCCCCTGATAAAAGAGGATTTAGTCCTCAGAGTATGGTCTGTTTTTGTTGTGGGGGCATAGGTCATTTGGCAAATGTTTGTCCGTCTAGGAGATTCTTGAACTGTACTAAGAGCGATAATAAGAGAAAAACCTCAAAAGGTAAATCATCAAACTCTGCTACATCTGCTACTTTGGGCAAAGTTGATGTAGGAATTGATGTTTTTCCTCTGACCTGCAGTTCCCGTTTTCTCCTGTCTGCCAGGGTGGTGCTAGAGAGCAAAGTCATTTCTTGTGAGATTTTTGTTGATAGTGGAGCGGCCGTCAATCTTATTGACACTCAATTTGTAGCCATGCATGGTTTTCAGGTTTGCACATTAGAAAAGGATATACCTGTTTTTGCTATTGACTCTGCTCCACTCTCACAGAGATCTCTGAAGGGCATTGTTCACAATATCCGGCTAGCTGTAGGTGACACTCATGTGGAGGATATTTCTTGTTTTGTCCTTAACGGATTGCCTTCTCCTCTAGTTTTGGGGTTACCCTGGCTCACTAGACATAACCCCACTATTGATTGGCAAGGAAGGCAAATAAATGAGTGGAGTGACTTTTGTAGAGAGAATTGTCTTACAGAGACTTTTGCAGAGGTGTCTACTAAAACTGTGCCATCATTTCTCTCTGATTTCTCGGACGTGTTTTCCGAGAGCGGTGTTCAGGAGTTACCTCCTCACCGGGAGTTTGACTGTCCCATTAACCTCATTCCCGGCGCCAAGCTGCCAAAAGCACGCCTCTACAATCTCTCACAACCGGAAAGCATCGCAATGCGAACTTATATCTCCGAGAGTCTCGATAAGGGGCATATTCGTCCCTCAAAATCACCTGTTGCCGCTGGGTTTTTTTTGTTAAAAAAAAAGATGGCTCTCTGAGACCTTGCCTAGATTTTAGGGAGCTGAACCGTATCACGATTCGCGATCCCTATCCCCTTCCTCTGATCCCGGACCTCTTCAACCAAATTGTTGGGGCCAAGGTGTTTTCCAAATTGGATTTGAGAGGCGCGTACAACCTGGTCAGGGTCAGAGAGGGGGATGAATGGAAAACGGCCTTTAATACCCCTAACGGGCATTTCGAGAATCTCGTTATGCCTTTCGGCCTGATGAATGCTCCGGCCGTCTTTCAGCATTTTGTTAACAGTATTTTCTACCATTTAATGGGGAAATTTGTATTGGTGTATCTTGATGATATTTTGATTTTTTCCCCTGATGTTCAGACCCATCAGGATCATCTTTTTCAGGTTCTGCGGATTCTGCGGGAAAATAAATTGTACGCCAAGCTGGAGAAATGTCTTTTTATGGTATCGGAGATTCAATTTCTGGGTTTTCTCCTCTCTGCTTCTGGTTTTCGCATGGATCCGGAGAAGGTCCGTGCTGTACTTGAGTGGGAGCTTCCTGAGAATCAGAAGACATTGATGCGCTTTCTGGGTTTTGCGAACTATTACAGAAAGTTCATTTTGAATTATTCCTCTGTTGTCAAACCCCTCACTGACATGACAAAAAAGGGGGCGGATTTTTCCTCTTGGTCGGAGGAGGCGCTTGCAGCTTTTTCTAAGATTAAAGAGAGTTTTGCGTCTGCTCCCGTCTTGGTGCATCCCGATGTTTCCTTACCTTTTATTGTTGAGGTGGATGCTTCCGAGGTAGGGGTGGGTGCGGTTTTGTCCCAGGGCCCTTCTCCTGCCAAATGGCGACCCTGTGCCTTTTTCTCTAAAAAACTCTCCCCGGCAGAGAAAAACTATGATGTGGGAGATAGGGAGTTGTTGGCCATCAAGTTGGCTTTCGAGGAATGGCGCCATTGGTTGGAGGGGGCCAGGCACCCTATCACCGTTTTTACCGACCATAAGAATCTGGCATACTTGGAGTCGGCCAGGCGTATGAATCCGAGACAGGCCAGATGGTCTCTGTTCTTCTCCAGATTCAATTTTGTCGTTACATTCCGCCCTGGGATCAAAAATATGAAGGCTGATGCTCTCTCTCGCTGTTTTCCGGGAGGAGGAAACTCTGAGGACCCGGGTCCCATTTTGGCGGAGGGGGAAGTTGTTTCTGCTCTATATTCTGATTTGGAGGCCGAGGTCCAGGCTGCCCAGACTGATGTACCTGCCCGTTGTCCTTCGGGGAAGTTGTTTGTGCCTCCTGAGCTACGTCACAAACTCTTCAAGGAGCATCATGATACTGTTCTTGCTGGTCACCCCGGGAGTAGAGCCACAGTAGATCTCATTGCTCTGAGATTTTGGTGGCCGGCTCTTCGTAAGTCGGTGGAGGGTTTTGTGGCTGCTTGTGAGACGTGCGCTCGCGCTAAGGTCCCTCGTTCACGGCCTTCAGGTTCCCTTCTCCCGTTACCCATACCTTCCCGTCCTTGGACAAACCTGTCCATGGACTTTATCACGGATCTTCCTCGTTCCTCAGGGAAGTCGGTGATCCTGGTGGTGGTGGACCGTTTTAGCAAGATGGCTCATTTCGTACCTTTCCCTGGTTTACCCAATGCTAAAACGTTGGCGCAAGCTTTTGTCGACCATTTTGTTAAATTGCATGGCATTCCCTCTGATATTGTTTCCGATAGAGGCACGCAGTTTGTGTCCAGATTCTGGAAGGCTTTCTGTTCTCGCCTGGGGGTTCGGCTGTCCTTCTCTTCTGCTTTTCACCCGCAGTCGAATGGTCAGACTGAACGCGTCAATCAGAATCTGGAGACATATTTGCGCTGTTTTGTGGCAGAGAACCAGGAGGATTGGTGTTCATTTCTTCCTCTTGCTGAGTTTGCTCTGAACAACCGTCGTCAGGAATCTTCTGATAAGTCACCATTCTTTGGTGCATATGGGTTCCATCCGCAGTTTTGGACATTCTCGGGAGGGGCTCCTTCTGGTTTACCTGAGGAGGAGAGATTTTCCTCGTCTTTGTCTACCATTTGGCAAAAGATTCAGAGTAATCTTAGAAAGATGAGTGAGAAGTATAAGCGTGTGGCTGATAAGAGACGTGTGCCTGGTCCGGACCTGAATGTGGGTGATCTGGTGTGGTTGTCTACAAGAAATATTAAACTGAAGGTTCCCTCCTGGAAATTGGGTCCCAAGTTTATTGGGCCTTATAAAATCTTGTCAGTCATCAATCCTGTTGCCTTCCGTCTTGATCTTCCACGGGTTTGGAAGATACATAATGTATTTCACAGATCTCTCTTAAAACCATATGTCCAGCCCACGGTACCCTCCTCTTTGCCTCCTCCTCCGATTTTGGTTGATGGCAATCTGGAGTTTGAGGTTTCCAGAATTGTGGACTCTCGCATTTTCCGCGGTTCTCTTCAGTACCTCGTTCATTGGAAGGGTTATGGTCCTGAGGAGAGGATGTGGGTTCCGGTGTCGGACATTAAAGCCACTCGCCTCATCAGGGCATTTCATAGGGCTCATCCTGAGAAGGTGGGTCCTGGGTGTCCAGAGTCCACCCGTAGAGGGGGGGGGGTACTGTCACTACCAGAGCTTTGAGACGTTCTCACAGCTCTGTTTCTCCACCCCTGTGATGATGTCACTACTAGAGCTTGGAGGAGTTCTCACTGCTCTGTTTCTCCGCCCCTGTGATGAGGTCTTTACTTTCTGTTTCCTTCCTCCCAGCTGTTCCTCCTGTGTTTGATTTCTCTGCCTTTAAAAATCACCCCTCCTCCTTTGTAGGGAGCGGATTATATTTCTCATTTGAGTTGTATCTCTTGCTTGAGTATCTTCACTTGTGTGCTATCATTTCACTGGACCTGTGTTCTGCTGCAGCAAGTACTCCGGTTATTGCCAGCTGACTTTGGATCTGTTTTCACTGCTGCTGCAGCTCCTTCAGCTAAGTGTGCAGACATTGTAGTGTTTCTGTTTGTTTTCTGACTGGATCCGAGGCGACCCCGGGGCCGTCCATATACTGAGCAGGGCACCGGTGGCCGTGCCCCTTCCACTATTGTAGGGGTTACAGTGGTCATCAGTCTTAGGTACGCGGGCATGCCTCGTTCCACCATTTGGATCCGGGCATGTGCTTAGCAGCATAGGGAGAGCTTTGAGGGTCTGACAGGGGTCACCCTTTATCCTCCCTAGTTTGGGTCCGGTCAGTAGCTCTATTTACTGTGTATGCTCTTGTTGCTCACATACAGCCGTGACATGGATACACTTCGGTATTGCGCGGGCTTCTGAAGTTCTGGGTCGAGGGAGTGATCCAGAGAGATCTGTCGTTGCTGGAAGCGCTTCCAAGACAGCAGTGAATCTTAGTCTATGTGCAGATGTCTGTACCCAAGTCTTCAGTGGTCATCTGCACGGATCCCCAGGATTCTTCTAGTCGCTCCCGACACCATCCAAGATCCGGGGGGGATTTTGTTCACAGTGCGTTTAAAAAAAAAAAAATTATGCTTTTTAAAAAAAACCCATTAAGAGCATTATAATAGGAAAAAAGTAAACCGTATAGTGTTGGTCTCGTGGTGCGCTTATCACTTCACTTCTATTCAGACCGCGTTAGTGTTGCGTTTTTTGGGGGATTCATAATTTTAGTGATTGAACGACATGTGAAGATCCCGCAAAAATTGGCAGTCTGGCAGAGTGCATTTTACTGAGGCATAGTTCAATCCGAAATATAAGACATAGTATTATTATCATATGAAAAATGTCAAAATATATCAAAAAATTTTATATCATAAAAAAAATATATATTGTCTGGAGTGGCAATAAAAATATAGTGATCAAGAGTTTGTGCCATAAAATGTTCTCCCGGTGTACAGAGGTATATGGAATATGGGTTTTGTGAGATACATCAATGTGGGGATAGGGTTAATGGAGGAGGTAGACATCACTGCATTCTCTCAGCTGCTGGTACTATAACCATGTGGGGGGGGGGGGGGAGATCTTATGTTAAATGGAGACTTACGTCTATGGGCAATAAACGGTGAACGATATCATGAATATATCAATATATTTGTATGATATATTATTTTATGACTTTTTAAATTAATTTTTTGATATATTTTGACATTTTTCATATGATAATAATACTATGTCTTATATTTCGGATTGAGCTATGCCTCAGTAACATGCACTCTGCCAGACTGACAATTGTTGCGGGATCTTCACATGTCGTTCAATCACAAAAACTATGAATCCCCAAAAAAACACAACACTAACGCGGTCTGAATAGAAGTGAAGTCATAAGCGCACCCCGAGACCAACACTATACGGTTTACTCTTTTCCTATTATAATGCTCTTAATGTTTTTTTTAAAAGCATTAAAAAAAAACGCACTGTGAACAATATCCCCCCGGATCTTGGATGGTGTCGGGAGCGACTAGAAGAATCCTGGGGGATCTGTGCAGATGACCGCTGAAGACTTGGGCACAGACATCTGCACATAGACTGAGATTCACTGCTGTCCTGGAAGCGCTTCCAGCAACGACAGATCTCTCTGGGTCACTCCCTCGACCCAGAACTTCAGAAGCCCGCGCAATACCGGAGCGCCTCCAGCGCTACACGTGGGACGCCGACTAGAGGAAGGCTCGTCCGACTCAGCAGCAGCAGCAGCACGGGAAGATTCACTTTAGTATCGGCCACAGAGAAAGAAGACCGGCTACTAACCAGACACAGAGCGGACACCGAGTCAGGTAACCGAGGCCAGTACACACACGGCGGGTGGGACGCCCCCGATACTGGCCGCAATCTCTATCCATTTATACCGCATCCTGGTCTGGCTATTTTTCCACCATCGGCTTAAGCGTTTTTTCATACACTGCGTGCAGAATTATTAGGCAAATGAGTATTTTGACCACATCATCCTCTTTATGCATGTTGTCTTACTCCAAGCTGTATAGGCTCGAAAGCCTACTACCAATTAAGCATATTAGGTGATGTGCATCTCTGTAATGAGAAGGGGTGTGGTCTAATGACATCAACACCCTATATCAGGTGTGCATAATTATTAGGAAACTTCCTTTCCTTTGGCAAAATGGGTCAAAAGAAGGACTTGACAGGCTCAGAAAAGTCAAAAATAGTGAGATTTCTTGCAGAGGGATGCAGCACTCTTAAAATTGCAAAGCTTCTGAAGCGTGATCATCGAACAATCAAGCGTTTCATTCAAAATAGTCAACAGGGTCGCAAGAAGCGTGTGGAAAAACCAAGGCGCAAAATAACTGCCCATGAACTGAGAAAAGTCAAGCGTGCAGCTGCCAAGATGCCACTTGCCACCAGTTTGGCCATATTTCAGAGCTGCAACATCACTGGAGTGCCCAAAAGCACAAGGTGTGCAATACTCAGAGACATGGCCAAGGTAAGAAAGGCTGAAAGACGACCACCACTGAACAAGACACACAAGCTGAAACGTCAAGACTGGGCCAAGAAATATCTCAAGACTGATTTTTCTAAGGTTTTATGGACTGATGAAATGAGAGTGAGTCTTGATGGGCCAGATGGATGGGCCCGTGGCTGGATTGGTAAAGGGCAGAGAGCTCCAGTCCGACTCAGACGCCAGCAAGGTGGAGGTGGAGTACTGGTTTGGGCTGGTATCATCAAAGATGAGCTTGTGGGGCCTTTTCGGGTTGAGGATGGAGTCAAGCTCAACTCCCAGTCCTACTGCCAGTTTCTGGAAGACACCTTCTTCAAGCAGTGGTACAGGAAGAAGTCTGCATCCTTCAAGAAAAACATGATTTTCATGCAGGACAATGCTCCATCACACGCGTCCAAGTACTCCACAGCGTGGCTGGCAAGAAAGGGTATAAAAGAAGAAAATCTAATGACATGGCCTCCTTGTTCACCTGATCTGAACCCCATTGAGAACCTGTGGTCCATCATCAAATGTGAGATTTACAAGGAGGGAAAACAGTACACCTCTCTGAACAGTGTCTGGGAGGCTGTGGTTGCTGCTGCACGCAATGTTGATGGTGAACAGATCAAAACACTGACAGAATCCATGGATGGCAGGCTTTTGAGTGTCCTTGCAAAGAAAGGTGGCTATATTGGTCACTGATTTGTTTTTGTTTTGTTTTTGAATGTCAGAAATGTATATTTGTGAATGTTGAGATGTTATATTGGTTTCACTGGTAAAAATAAATAATTGAAATGGGTATATATTTGTTTTTTGTTAAGTTGTCTAATAATTATGCACAGTAATAGTCACCTGCACACACAGATATCCCCCTAAAATAGCTAAAACTAAAAACAAACTAAAAACTACTTCCAAAAATATTCAGCTTTGATATTAATGAGTTTTTTGGGTTCATTGAGAACATGGTTGTTGTTCAATAATAAAATTAATCCTCAAAAATACAACTTGCCTAATAATTCTGCACTCCCTGTAGACCGAAGCCCTTGTAATCAGAATGGTTTACTGCTTGTACCCCGAGTGAACTTATCGGGACATCACAGCCAAGCAGCCAGAAGTGGCCGATTAACCGACCCTCATACCCTGTGACATTACAAGCATTTGCCCGATGTAAGCCCGATACCCTCAGAATCGCACTAAACCCATCCTACCCACCGTGTATCTGTTCACACGGATCGCTCCATACATGGTAGCACAGTGTTATGCCCCCTCTGCAGCGCTGCCACCCTCCACCCAGGGCGCACACATCCATCTGAAGCCGCTCCTCACCCACAGGATTCAGCAGCAACTCCTTGTTAACCTATTTTTTTATATATTTTTCTAGTTTGTACTAGTTTTTTTTATATATATATCTATTTTTATTGCTATTTAAGTACCTTGTATTGTTTCTCATATGGTTAATTACCATTTCTTTTAGCATCAATAAATCCGGCTGTTTCCCCATATCTGAGTGCCGGTCTATACGCTCATTTTCATTCTATTCCCTCTGACTGAGGGAGTCCGCCTAGACCTAGAGCACCACTCATATTGCAGCACTAGGTGAGCCGCCTCTTCCCCTCAGCCTTAATAAAGGAGGTATTGCAAGCATTTGCTGTGCTCTTTACACCTACGGCTTCCATAGAATTACAGAGTAACAGACAGTCTGGTGAGACTAAAAGTCAGAGATACCAAGACTCTTCTAATGCCACAGCGCAAAAGGCACTTCATAGCGCTGCGCCTGCCACATGAGGTACAAAAAAAGGGGGTTAGTCAGCACCTCCCAGTGCGCAGGTGCACGCCGCCATGGCAAAGACCTAGAGGGAAAAAAGAGACAATGCAGCAGCGCCCTGCAAATCAGATAAAGTACAACAATGCTTACAAGAATTATGGTGCTAATACTATGCTTATTTATAAAAACAAGACACTGACGCTTCAGTACTCAGAGGAATAATCAGAACCAGCAGTCGGACCGCATGCAGTTCAGTCAGCAGAGGAGCCGTATTTCACTGTTTGCATAAGTCTCCATTAAACAATTGATTCTGAATATCAGGAGCCGTCGTTGAGAGGGAAACAACACATGGACCAGGAGTGAAGATGGACAGAGGCTGAATCCTGGAAATACAGCAGGGTCATCCCCTCGATGACTGGGATAGTCCGCACCCTCCAAACCCGGAAAATGTTGGAAATGTGGCAAATCTCTTCACCATAGACTTGTATCATACATGGCACGGAATACGACTAAGGGCTCGTTCACACAAACGTTTTTGTTGTGTTCCGTATACGGGCCGTTTTTACATTCCGTATACGGAACCATTCATTTCAATGGGTCCGCAAAAGATGCGGACAGCACTCCATGTGTTGTCCGCATCCGTTGCTCCGTTCCGTGACCCCGCAAAAATTATGAGACATGTCCTATTCTTGTCAGTTATGTGGACAAGAATAGGCATCTCTATAATGGGCCTCCTGTTTCGTTCCGCAAATTGTGGAAGGCACACGGGCGGCATCCGTGTTTTGCGGATCCGGAATTTGCGGACCACAAAAACTGCACGGTCGTGTGAACGAGGCCTAATTCAGAGACACGTCTGCAGATATGGTCCACCAACTGACATGTGCAAGGTACTTCAGAGACACGTCTGCAGATATGGTCCACTGAGATGTGCAAGGTACTTAAGGGACATGTCTGCAGATATGGTCCACCAACTGAGATGTACAAGGTACTTCAGAGACACGTCTGCAGATATGGTCCACTGAGATGTGCAAGGTACTTCAGAGACATGTCTGCAGATATGGTCTACCAACCTAGATGTGCAAGGTACTTCAGAGACACGTCTGCAGATATGGTCCACTAACTGAGATGTGCAAGGTACTTAAGGGACACGTCTGCAGATATGGTCCACTAACTGAGATGTGCAAGGTACTTCAGAGACATGTCTGCAGATATGGTCCACTGAGATGTGCAAGGTACTTCAGAGACATGTCTGCAGATATGGTCTACCAACCTAGATGTGCAAGGTACTTCAGAGACAAGTCTGCAGATATGGTCTACCAACCTAGATGTGCAAGGTACTTCACAGACATGTCTGCAGATATGGTCCACCAACTGAGATGTGCAAGGTACTTCAGAGACACGTCTGCAGATATGGTCCACCAACCTAAATGTGCAAGGTACTTCAGAGACATGTCTGCAGATATGGTCCACCAACTGAGATGTACAAGGTACTTCAGAGACACGTCTGCAGATATGGTCCACTGAGATGTGCAAGGTACTTCAGAGACAGGTCTGCAGATATGGTCCACCAACTGAGATGTGCAAGGTACTTCAGAGACATGTCTGCAGATATGGTCTACCAACCTAGATGTGCAAGGTACTTCACAGACATGTCTGCAACTCACTAGACCTGGTATCAGCAGAATTGGGCCCCAACAGACAGTATTCCTAGTTCCGGCCTACATGAGACAAGGCCTAGATTTTCAGTGCTCCACAGCTGAAAGTCCAGGGGAGACAGCTTCAGCTGCCTTCACTCCACCATCCCTGGACTTGGATCGGCGGGCGGCTGCCTCCTCCCCCCCAGACAGGACACTGACCCTCACCCGACTTCACACTGGCCAGCTTCCCTTCAGACCCTTTGCTGCAACTAGATATGGTCCACCAACTGAGGTGTGCAAGGTACTTCAGAGACACGTCTGCAGATACTGCCCCTCATACCACTTAACACTGGCCAACTGCCCTTCAGACCTTTTGTTGCTCCTAATGTAATACCCCAGAGTGGCTTTACTACTTTTTGCGCCCCCCCACTATCTCCTATGGTTGATCCTCTGTCGTCTTATGCATATATTGCCATATCCTGCACAATATGTATGTATATTTCCTTGCAAAGGACTGTTAAAATGTAATGTGCCTGGTTCACCAGCAGATGGCGGCAGTTATGGCAGAGCTATCCTTCCTAGAGTGGAACCTTTCTATCCATTCTAGCCCTCTCTAGAGAGGGAGGAGTTTAGCCAGTGAAGGTCAGTCTAACCCCCTCCCCTCCGTGTCGGCCAGCGGAGCACTCTCTGCTCTGCTGGGCCCAGAGGCCTAAGCTCAGTGCCTCCTAAGCCAGGAAGAAAGGGGCCCTGGATAAAGACAGAAGATACACTTAAAGGGAAAGAGGAATAAAGATAAAGACGGAGTCAGACTACAGAAAGCTAAGTTGCAGCCTACAGCAGAGGGAAAAAGTTCCTATTTAATTTAGCCAGCATAGCAGAGCTGAAGATTACAGATGTAGCAGTGCCGATTGTGTTTGCCAGCCAAAACGTATGCCAAAATCTGCTGATGACCAAGACAAAGTTGGAAGATTCTTTTCTGATTAAACTTTATGCCAAGTAAAGCTGTTTCAACAGTAATAAAAGTCTGGACTCCATTTCTTCTACCGAATCCCTCAACTGTGCTGCGGACGACCACGCTTGGGGTTCCGGATATCCAGCTAGGAGCACCGTGACAAGTGCAAAAGCCGCATCTAAAGGGACACTATAGGCAACCCTTATACCACTCTGGCAGTCCTTCACCTGGGTCCCACCATCACCTTCTACATAGGTGCACCAAGTTCCTCGTTGCTGAAATGCAACTGGCGTCACGACAAAAACTCTCATAACACCTGTAGAAGAGACCCCATAGCGCTGGACGGGCCCGCTGCACTAACACATACCTCACAAGTGTCCCTCTTTTTGACCCAAGTCCCTTGGTCCCTCTTTGCTCCTTAAAGGGGTCCTCTCACTTCAGTAAGTGGCATTTATTATGTAGAGAAAGTTAATACACTTACTAATGTATTGGGATTCTCCATATTGCTTCCTTTGCTGGCTGGATTCATTTTTCTATCACATCATGGTTACGACCACCCTGCAATCCAGCAGCAGTGGTCGTGCTTGCACAGTATAGGAAAAAGTGTCCGTCTCTCTGGTGGCCGGGACCATAGGCTGGTGTTTTTTCCTATATTGTGCAAGCACGAGCACCACTGATGGATTGCAGGGTGGTCGTACCCATGAAAACGAGCCACATATAATGTGATGGAATAATGAATGTTGGGAGGTATGCTAACACATTGCAGGGGACACCTGGACTGGAGGACACGCTCTCCTGCTGCCCCCGCACACTGGCCCTACTGCTCTGTAGGGCCCAGGAGCTGCTCCCCTCCCTCCAAGGAATCTCTAAGATGATCTCCCTGACAGTTTCATACCTTCCAACCTTTTGGGCCACTTATGGTTCATTGCGTGAAAGTCTATTTTTCCTGTATATTTATACACTTTGATAGTTTTCTTAACGCACGATGCAAAAATTATCTAAAAATAGAGAACTTTCTAAAAATGTAAATGACATCAAATCATGAAATAATATACAAGTCGGGCTCTAATATACAGAGAAGAACCAGACAAACCTTTTCTGGATCAATATTGTAAAACTGCAAATCTATCCCTCAGATCACAAAGAGGGACATTTAAGGAGAAAAGAGGAACAGAGGAACTTGGGTAAAAAAAAAAAAAAGGGACTGGGAGGTCTGTAGTTTTCATTACCTGGATCCTCAGGCCTCTTCTCTGACTATATCACCATCTAGTGGATAAACCCACATCCTGCAGGTCACTACTTGATAAGCAGTCCTAACAGTCCCATACTGTATGCTCCATCTTCATGAGTCCACCATGGGCCACCATCTGCCAGAGACTCTAATCCTACAGCTAAATCCTCAGATACCAAAGGGGAACTAGATAAGTTTGTCCGCAAACGTCCCTCAACGGACTCCCTAACTAAGCACAAACAGCCCCAAAAGGACGCGTCTCCAGCAACAGAGCCTCTATCGACTTCAGCAGAAGATAGTCATGGACAAATAAAATTATCTCTGCTCAGAGTCCCACCTCTTAATCTCTAGAGACTCCTTAAGCCTTCTCTAAAGTGCTAGCCCACTGGCAACTGACCTTCAAGTCATTAAAACAGGAGATCAAACAAATGGGGCACAGACTAGAGTCCATAGAAAGTACTCAAGAAACGCTGTGTGACCAATCTCATTTATGGACTATCTGGAAGACCAAGGTAACAGGGGATTTCGTAACAATGTCTGTCTAAAAGCGTTCCAGAAACTATAGCCCTTAAATCCCTGCTCTTGACGGGTAGGCAGCTTACTATTGCTCTTCTGGGGGAAGACTACCCCAAGGTCATTGTAATAGAACAAGCACATAGGTCTCTGAGGGCCAAGCCGAAGCCTAACGATCTACAGAGTCAGAAGACGACCTGCTGCGCAGCCAGGACTTGGCCCCTACTCACTGGAAGATCGATCAGTCACTTGGTTCCAGGACTTGGCCCCTACTCACTGGAAGGCTGATCAGTCAGTTGGTTCCTGGACAAACAGCCCCTACTCACTGCAAGGCCGATCAGGCACTTGGTTCCAGGACTTGGCCCCTACTCACTGGAAGGCCGATCAGTCACTTGGTTCCAGGACTTGGCCCCTACTCACTGGAAGGCTGATCAGTCAGTTGGTTCCTGGACAAACAGCCCCTACTCACTGCAAGGCCGATCAGGCACTTGGTTCCAGGACTTGGCCCCTACTCACTGGAAGGCTGATCATTTACTTGCTTCCAGGACACACATCGCCTACTCACTGGAAGGCCGATCAGGCACTTGGTTCCAGGACTTGGCCCCTACTCACTGGAAGGCCGATCAGGCACTTGGTTCCAGGACTTGGCCCCTACTCACTGGACGGCCGATCAGTCACTTGGTTCCAGGACTTGGCCCCTACTCACTGGAAGGCCGATCAGTCACTTGGTTCCAGGACAAACAGCCCCTACTCACTGGAAGGCCAATCAGTCACTTGGTTCCAGGACACACAGCCCCTACTCACTGGAAGGCCAATCAGTCACTTGGTTCCAGGACTTGGCCCCTACTCACTGGAAGGCCGATCAGTCACTTGGTTCTTGGACTTGGCCCCTACTCACTGGAAGGCCGATCAGTCACTTGGTTCCAGGACTTGGCCCCTACTCACTGGAAGGCCGATCAGTCACTTGGTTCCTGGACACACAGCCCCTACTCACTGGAAGGCCGATCAGTCACTTGGTTCCAGGACTTGGCCCCTACTCACTGGAAGGCTGATCAGGCACTTGGTTCCAGGACTTGGCCCCTACTCACTGGAAGGCTGATTATTTACTTGCTTCCAGGACACATAGCCCCTACTCACTGGAAGGCCGATCAGTCACTTGGTTCCAGGACTTGGCCCCTACTCACTGGAAGGCTGATTATTTACTTGCTTCCAGGACACACAGCCCCTACTCACTGGAAGGCCGATCAGTCACTTGGTTCCAGGACACACGGCCCCTGCTCACTGGAAGGCTGATCAGTCACTTGGTTCCAAGACTTGGGCCCTACTCACTGGAAGGCCGATCAGTCACTTGGTTCCAGGACTTGGCCCCTACTCACTGGAAGGCTGATCAGTCACTTGGTTCCAGGACTTGGCCCCTACTCACTGGAAGGCCGATCAGGCACTTGGTTCCAGGACTTGGCCCCTACTCACTGGAAGGCTGATTATTTACTTGCTTCCAGGACACACAGCCCCTACTCACTGGAAGGCCGATCAGTCACTTGGTTCCTGGACACACAGCCCCTACTCACCGTAAGGCTGATCAGTCACTTGGTTCCAGGACTTGGCCCCTACTCACTGGAAGGCTGATCAGTCACTTGGTTCCAGGACTTGGCCCCTACTTACTGGAAGGCGGATCAGTCACTTGGTTCCAGGACTTGGCCCCTACTCACTGGAAGGCCGATCAGTCATTTGGTTCCTGGACTTGGCCCCTACTCACTGGAAGGCCGATCAGGCACTTGGTTCCAGGACTTGGCCCCTACTCACTGGAAGGCTGATTATTTACTTGCTTCCAGGACACACAGCCCCTACTCACTGGAAGGCCGATCAGTCACTTGGTTCCTGGACACACAGCCCCTACTCACTGTAAGGCTGATCAGTCACTTGGTTCCAGGACTTGGCCCCTACTCACTGGAAGGCCGATCAGTCACTTGGTTCCAGGACTTGGCCCCTACTCACTGGAAGGCTGATCAGTCACTTGGTTCCAGGACTTGGCCCCTACTCACTGGAAGGCTGATCAGTCACTTGGTTCCAGGACTTGACCCCTACTTACTGGAAGGCGGATCAGTCACTTGGTTCCAGGACTTGGCCCCTACTCACTGGAAGGCTGATCAGTCACTTGGTTCCTGGACACACAGCCCCTACTCACTGGAAGGCCGATCAGTCATTTGGTTCCTGGACTTGGCCCCTACTCACTGGAAGGCCGATCAGGCACTTGGTTCCAGGACTTGGCCCCTACTCACTGGAAGGCTGATCATTTACTTGCTTCCAAGACACACATCGCCTACTCACTGGAAGGCCGATCAGGCACTTGGTTCCAGGACTTGGCCCCTACTCAATGGAAGACCGATCAGTCACTTGGTTCCAGGACACACAGCCCCTACTCACTGGAAGGCCGATCAGGCACTTGGTTCCAGGACTTGGCCCCTACTCACTGGAAGGCCGATCAGTCACTTGGTTCCAGGACTTGGCCCCTACTCACTGGAAGGCCGATCAGTCACTAGGTTCCAGGACTTGGCCCCTACTCACTGGAAGGCTGATCAGTCACTTGGTTCCAGGACTTGGCCCCTACTTACTGGAAGGCGGATCAGTCACTTGGTTCCAGGACTTGGCCCCTTCTCACTGGAAGGCTGATCAGTCACTTGGTTCCTGGACACACAGCCCTTACTCACTGGAAGGCCGATCTGTCATTTGGTTCCTGGACTTGGCCCCTATTCACTTGAAGACTTGGTTCCAGGACTTGGCCCCTACTCACTGGAAGGCTGATCAGTCACTTGGTTCCAGGACACACAGCCCCTACTCACTGGAAGGCGAATCAGTCACTTGGTTCCAGGACTTGGCCCCTACTCACTGGAAGGCCGATCAGTCACTTGGTTCCTGGACTTGGCCCCTACTTACTGGAAGGCCGATCAGTCACTTGGTTCCGGGACTTGGCCCCTACTCACTGGAAGGCTGATCAGTCACTTGGTTCCTGGACACACAGCCCCTACTCACTGGAAGGCCGATCAGGCACTTGGTTCCAGGACACACGGCCCCTGCTCACTGTAAGGCTGATCAGTCACTTGGTTCCAGGACTTGGCCCCTACTCACTGGAAGGCCGATCAGTCACTTGGTTCCAGGACTTGGCCCCTATTCACTGGAAGGCTGATCAGTCACTTGGTTCCAGGACTTGGCCCCTACTCACTGGAAGGCTGATCAGTCACTTGGTTCCAGGACTTGGCCCCTACTTACTGGAAGGCGGATCAGTCACTTGGTTCCAGGACTTGGCCCCTACTCACTGGAAGGCCGATCAGTCATTTGGTTCCTGGACTTGGCCCCTACTCACTGGAAGGCTGATCAGGCACTTGGTTCCAGGACTTGGCCCCTACTCACTGGAAGGCTGATTATTTACTTGCTTCCAGGACACACAGCCCCTACTCACTGGAAGGCCGATCAGTCACTTGGTTCCTGGACACACAGCCCCTACTCACTGTAAGGCTGATCAGTCACTTGGTTCCAGGACTTGGCCCCTACTCACTGGAAGGCCGATCAGTCACTTGGTTCCAGGACTTGGCCCCTACTCACTGGAAGGCTGATCAGTCACTTGGTTCCAGGACTTGGCCCCTACTTACTGGAAGGCGGATCAGTCACTTGGTTCCGGGACTTGGCCCCTACTCACTGGAAGGCTGATCAGTCACTTGGTTCCTGGACACACAGCCCCTACTCACTGGAAGGCCGATCAGTCATTTGGTTCCTGGACTTGGCCCCTACTCACTGGAAGGCCGATCGGGCACTTGGTTCCAGGACTTGGCCCCTACTCACTGGAAGGCTGATCATTTACTTGCTTCCAAGACACACATCGCCTACTCACTGGAAGGCCGATCAGGCACTTGGTTCCAGGACTTGGCCCCTACTCAATGGAAGACCGATCAGTCACTTGGTTCCAGGACACACAGCCCCTACTCACTGGAAGGCCGATCAGGCACTTGGTTCCAGGACACACGGCCCCTGCTCACTGTAAGGCTGATCAGTCACTTGGTTCCAGGACTTGGCCCCTACTCACTGGAAGGCCGATCAGTCACTTGGTTCCAGGACTTGGCCCCTATTCACTGGAAGGCTGATCAGTCACTTGGTTCCAGGACTTGGCCCCTACTCACTGGAAGGCTGATCAGTCACTTGGTTCCAGGACTTGGCCCCTACTTACTGGAAGGCGGATCAGTCACTTGGTTCCAGGACTTGGCCCCTACTCACTGGAAGGCCGATCAGTCATTTGGTTCCTGGACTTGGCCCCTACTCACTGGAAGGCTGATCAGGCACTTGGTTCCAGGACTTGGCCCCTACTCACTGGAAGGCTGATTATTTACTTGCTTCCAGGACACACAGCCCCTACTCACTGGAAGGCCGATCAGTCACTTGGTTCCTGGACACACAGCCCCTACTCACTGTAAGGCTGATCAGTCACTTGGTTCCAGGACTTGGCCCCTACTCACTGGAAGGCCGATCAGTCACTTGGTTCCAGGACTTGGCCCCTACTCACTGGAAGGCTGATCAGTCACTTGGTTCCAGGACTTGGCCCCTACTTACTGGAAGGCGGATCAGTCACTTGGTTCCGGGACTTGGCCCCTACTCACTGGAAGGCTGATCAGTCACTTGGTTCCTGGACACACAGCCCCTACTCACTGGAAGGCCGATCAGTCATTTGGTTCCTGGACTTGGCCCCTACTCACTGGAAGGCCGATCAGGCACTTGGTTCCAGGACTTGGCCCCTACTCACTGGAAGGCTGATCATTTACTTGCTTCCAAGACACACATCGCCTACTCACTGGAAGGCCGATCAGGCACTTGGTTCCAGGACTTGGCCCCTACTCAATGGAAGACCGATCAGTCACTTGGTTCCAGGACACACAGCCCCTACTCACTGGAAGGCCGATCAGGCACTTGGTTCCAGGACTTGGCCCCTACTCACTGGAAGGCCGATCAGTCACTTGGTTCCAGGACTTGGCCCCTACTCACTGGAAGGCCGATCAGTCACTAGGTTCCAGGACTTGGCCCCTACTCACTGGAAGGCTGATCAGTCACTTGGTTCCAGGACTTGGCCCCTATTTACTGGAAGGCGGATCAGTCACTTGGTTCCAGGACTTGGCCCCTTCTCACTGGAAGGCTGATCAGTCACTTGGTTCCTGGACACACAGCCCTTACTCACTGCAAGGCCGATCAGTCATTTGGTGCCTGGACTTGGCCCCTATTCACTGGAAGACTTGGTTCCAGGACTTGGCCCCTACTCACTGGAAGGCTGATCAGTCACTTGGTTCCTGGACACACAGCCCCTACTCACTGGAAGGCGAATCAGTCACTTGGTTCCAGGACTTGCCCCCTACTCACTGGAAGGCTGATCAGTCACTTGGTTCCTGGACACACAGCCCCTACTCACTGGAAGGCCGATCAGGCACTTGGTTCCAGGACACACGGCCCCTGCTCACTGTAAGGCTGATCAGTCACTTGGTTCCAGGACTTGGCCCCTACTCACTGGAAGGCCGATCAGTCACTTGGTTCCAGGACTTGGCCCCTATTCACTGGAAGGCTGATCAGTCACTTGGTTCCAGGACTTGGCCCCTACTCACTGGAAGGCTGATCAGTCACTTGGTTCCAGGACTTGGCCCCTACTTACTGGAAGGCGGATCAGTCACTTGGTTCCAGGACTTGGCCCCTACTCACTGGAAGGCCGATCAGTCATTTGGTTCCTGGACTTGGCCCCTACTCACTGGAAGGCTGATCAGGCACTTGGTTCCAGGACTTGGCCCCTACTCACTGGAAGGCTGATTATTTACTTGCTTCCAGGACACACAGCCCCTACTCAC
Source organism: Bufo bufo (assembly GCF_905171765.1). Taxonomy (NCBI): domain Eukaryota; kingdom Metazoa; phylum Chordata; class Amphibia; order Anura; family Bufonidae; genus Bufo; species Bufo bufo. Next base: position 839,456,958 of record NC_053389.1, on the reverse strand, counting down.
TGGAAGGCCGATCAGTCACTTGGTTCCTGGACACACAGCCCCCACTCACTGTAAGGCTGATCAGTCACTTGGTTCCAGGACTTGGCCCCTACTCACTGGAAGGCCGATCAGTCACTTGGTTCCAGGACTTGGCCCCTACTCACTGGAAGGCTGATCAGTCACTTGGTTCCAGGACTTGGCCCCTACTCACTGGAAGGCTGATCAGTCACTTGGTTCCAGGACTTGGCCCCTACTTACTGGAAGGCGGATCAGTCACTTGGTTCCGGGACTTGGCCCCTACTCACTGGAAGGCTGATCAGGCACTTGGTTCCAGGACTTGGCCCCTACTCACTGGAAGGCTGATCATTTACTTGCTTCCAAGACACACATCGCCTACTCACTGGAAGGCCGATCAGGCACTTGGTTCCAGGACTTGGCCCCTACTCAATGGAAGACCGATCAGTCACTTGGTTCCAGGACACACAGCCCCTACTCACTGGAAGGCCGATCAGGCACTTGGTTCCAGGACTTGGCCCCTACTCACTGGAAGGCCGATCAGTCACTTGGTTCCAGGACTTGGCCCCTACTCACTGGAAGGCCGATCAGTCACTAGGTTCCAGGACTTGGCCCCTACTTACTGGAAGGCTGATCAGTCACTTGGTTCCGGGACTTGGCCCCTACTTACTGGAAGGCGGATCAGTCACTTGGTTCCTGGACTTGGCCCCTTCTCACTGGAAGGCTGATCAGTCACTTGGTTCCTGGACACACAGCCCTTACTCACTGGAAGGCCGATCAGTCATTTGGTTCCTGGACTTGGCCCCTATTCACTGGAAGACTTGGTTCCAGGACTTGGCCCCTACTCACTGGAAGGCTGATCAGTCACTTGCTTCCAGGACACACAGCCCCTACTCACTGGAAAGCGAATCAGTCACTTGGTTCCAGGACTTGGCCCCTATTTACTGGAAGGCCGATCAGTCACTTGGTTCCTGGACTTGGCCCCTACTTACTGGAAGGCCGATCAGTCACTTGGTTCCAGGACTTGGCCCCTACTTACTGGAAGGCGGATCAGTCACTTGGTTCCAGGACTTGGCCCCTTCTCACTGGAAGGCTGATCAGTCACTTGGTTCCTGGACACACAGCCCTTACTCACTGGAAGGCCGATCAGTCATTTGGTTCCTGGACTTGGCCCCTATTCACTGGAAGACTTGGTTCCAGGACTTGGCCCCTACTCACTGGAAGGCTGATCAGTCACTTGGTTCCAGGACACACAGCCCCTACTCACTGGAAGGCGAATCAGTCACTTGGTTCCAGGACTTGGCCCCTACTCACTGGAAGGCCGATCAGTCACTTGGTTCCTGGACTTGGCCCCTACTCACTGGAAGGCCGATCAGTCACTTGGTTCCAGGACTTGGCCCCTACTCACTGGAAGGCTGATCAGTCACTTGGTTCCAGGACTTGGCCCCTACTTACTGGAAGGCGGATCAGTCACTTGGTTCCAGGACTTGGCCCCTACTCACTGGAAGGCTGATCAGTCACTTGGTTCCTGGACACACAGCCCCTACTCACTGGAAGGCCGATCAGTCATTTGGTTCCTGGACTTGGCCCCTACTCACTGGAAGGCCGATCAGGCACTTGGTTCCAGGACTTGGCCCCTACTCACTGGAAGGCTGATCATTTACTTGCTTCCAAGACACACATCGCCTACTCACTGGAAGGCCGATCAGGCACTTGGTTCCAGGACTTGGCCCCTACTCAATGGAAGACCGATCAGTCACTTGGTTCCAGGACACACAGCCCCTACTCACTGGAAGGCCGATCAGGCACTTGGTTCCAGGACTTGGCCCCTACTCACTGGAAGGCCGATCAGTCACTTGGTTCCAGGACTTGGCCCCTACTCACTGGAAGGCCGATCAGTCACTAGGTTCCAGGACTTGGCCCCTACTCACTGGAAGGCTGATCAGTCACTTGGTTCCAGGACTTGGCCCCTACTTACTGGAAGGCGGATCAGTCACTTGGTTCCAGGACTTGGCCCCTTCTCACTGGAAGGCTGATCAGTCACTTGGTTCCTGGACACACAGCCCTTACTCACTGGAAGGCCGATCAGTCATTTGGTTCCTGGACTTGGCCCCTATTCACTGGAAGACTTGGTTCCAGGACTTGGCCCCTACTCACTGGAAGGCTGATCAGTCACTTGCTTCCAGGACACACAGCCCCTACTCACTGGAAGGCGAATCAGTCACTTGGTTCCAGGACTTGGCCCCTACTCACTGGAAGGCCGATCAGTCACTTGGTTCCTGGACTTGGCCCCTACTTACTGGAAGGCCGATCAGTCACTTGGTTCCGGGACTTGGCCCCTACTCACTGGAAGGCTGATCAGTCACTTGGTTCCTGGACACACAGCCCCTACTCACTGGAAGGCCGATCAGGCACTTGGTTCCAGGACACACGGCCCCTGCTCACTGTAAGGCTGATCAGTCACTTGGTTCCAGGACTTGGCCCCTACTCACTGGAAGGCCGATCAGTCACTTGGTTCCAGGACTTGGCCCCTATTCACTGGAAGGCTGATCAGTCACTTGGTTCCAGGACTTGTCCCTACCTCCTGGAAGGTGGATCAGTCACTTGGTTCCTGGACACACAGCCCCTACTCACTGGAAGGCCGATCAGTCACTTGGTTCCTGGACACACAGCCCCTACTCACTGGAAGGCCGATCAGTCATTTGGTTCCTGGACTTGGCCCCTACTCACTGGAAGGCCGATCAGGCACTTGGTTCCAGGACTTGGCCCCTACTCACTGGAAGGCTGATCAGTCACTTGGCTCCAGGACACACAGCCCCTACTCACTGGTAGGCCAATCAGTCACTTGGTTCCAGGACTTGGCCCCTACTCACTGGAAGGCTGATCAGTCACTTGGCTCCAGGACACACAGCCCCTACTCACTGGAAGGCCGATCAGTCACTTGGTTCCTGGACTTGGCCCCTACTCACTGGAAGGCCGATCAGGCACTTGGTTCCAGGACTTGGCCCCCATCACACTTAATAAACAAAGGGCTCTAAAACTCCTGACTGACGCTCTCAGAGCCTGGAATATTTTCTACCGTTGGCTGTCCCCCTTTGGGCTCTTCACTCTGATCGATGGCAAGCGCTATACCATACGCACACATTCTGACCAGGGAGAAATTCTGGAGAAGCTGGACCTCCTCACAGTCGACATCCCTGATAGGGCACCAGACCAAGACATAGTCACCTTCCCAGCTCTGCCGTCATTCACACCATTGGAACAAGTCAACACTAAGGCTACTTTCACACTAGCCTTAAAGTTTTCTGGTATTGAGTTCCGTCATAGGGGCTCAATACTGGAATAAACGCTAGTGTGAAAGTGCCCTTAGAAAGCAAAAAGGATGAAGAATCACTCTGGTGGAAGGAATGATGAGAGTTATTCTCACGTACACGATACAGACCAAATCTCTTCTGGGAAGCCATGAGGCCTTTAGGGGAGAATTCATCTCCTCAGGAACTTACCTTAACAGAAACACAGAAAACCGTCCCGTCTTCCGGCCAATATACGCCAGCGCTGGGATTAAAGCTCCTGCACATTCTCAGTGGCCAAAAGAGGAACGTCATGAGAATGTATCATCCGGAGACATAAGTTTTGTCATTTTTTCTTCTCATTTTCTTTAATTTTTTTTCTATTTTTCTCTTTTCACCTTTTTTATTTTTAACATTTATCACTGTTCCCCACCAACCTATTCCTTGGGTACGAAGATAAAAATATTTTTTCTATTCTCATCCTTTTTTATATTTATATTACATTTTTTTTATTAACTCTTTTTCATTTTTATTATTGTTTTTTTAGAATGTTTGTTCTTTATTTCATCATTTTCTCTGCTTATTTTACGTCTCCCCTTTTCCCTGATCCCCACAGAGGCCACATATAGGCACTAGTTATCATACACCCACAGCTGTAATGTGTCACTCACATCCGCTATACTTGCGCAGCATACATTTGACATACAGCGCGTGCGTATCTCCTGACCTACCTCACGCTTGACTTTGGTGAGGGCAATCTCAGTCGAGTGGTGGGGTCGGAAGCCAGATTGTAGGTGGTCAAAGAGGGAGGAGAGGTGAGAGGACAGTTCAGAATGGACATGTTGTTCAAGTAGCTTTGAGGCATACGGAAGGAGTGATATGGAGCGATAACTGGACAAAGATGATGGGTCAAGTGAAGACTTTTTGAGGATGGGTGTAATGGTAGCATGTTTAAAAGTAGAGGTGAAGACACCAGAGGTTAGTGATAGGTTAGAGGTTGGAGAGATGAGTTAGGGCTGGGATAAACACTGTGGTGAGGTTAGGGATGAGGTGGGATGGGATTGGGTCATGTCCACAGGTGGTCAGATGAGATCTGGAGAGTAGAGAGGAGAGTTTTTCTTCTGTAATGGTGGAGAAGTGTTTTTTGGGAGAAGAGGACCGAGCAGTTGTGTAGAAGGTCTGTGGGGATTGTGTGCTGAAGCTTTCTCTGATGTTGACTACCTTTTGTTTGAAGTATGTGGCAAAGTCCTCAGCTGAGATGGGGGACGTTTAGGGCAGTGGGCCAGGGAAGATATGAGAGATGAGAAGTCGTCTGTTTTGTATCAGCGAGTGAGGACTTGAACATGAGGAGGGATTGCTTGTATGTGGTGAAGTGATCCTTAGGGTGGGAATGTTATCATTTTATTTTACTTTTGTTGTAGTTTGATAAAGGCCGAAACCTCCCATGACAGCCGCATGTCTAATAAAATCCAATATTCTGCATTCAACATCTAATTTTTTGAGTTATTTATTCATTATCAAGTGGGGTGGGAAGCCGACTCCAATGAAGGAAGCAGAGGGCGGCTGAGCATCTACAGCCCTGGATTAATTATTACATCACTAAAAGTTCTTTCAAAATCTGTTTAACATAAAAACGTGATGTAAACCGTAGATCATTTTCTGACGACACCTTCCCTTTAAATCAGTGGTCGATGTGTCCAGCAGTTTACACTGAGCTCTCTCTCTCTCTCAGGTAAGACAAGGCCCGAGGCCCTCATGCAGGGCCGGTGCAAGGATTTTTGCCGCCCTAGGCAAGATAAAAATTGCCGCCCCCCTTATCAGATGATCTGCCCATAGCATGACATCACATATGTTCCACCCCTTTCTCAGCTTTTAAATAAAAAGAACTGCTAGGTTTCCCTTAGGGTTAATCCAGCTTCTTGTAGCTGTTTTTTTTGCGGAACGGAATTGCGGACCCGTACATTTCTATGGGGCCGCATGACGTGCGGCCCCGATCCGGAATTGCGGATCCGCAATTCCGATCCGGAAAAAAATAGAACATGTCCTATTCTTGTCTGCAATAGCGGACAAGAATAGGCATATTCTGTTAGTGCCGGCAATGTGCGGTCCGCAAAATGCGGAACGCACATTGCTGCTGTCCGTGTTTTGCGGATCCACAAAACACACATGGATGTGTAAATGGACCCTAAATGTGAGGTAAATTAGTTTCCAATGTAGTATTAATAACTAAACAATTACATAATAAACATATTGCATTGTCTACTGACCACCAGGACAATAAGATGATCTGCTCTCTGGCTGCAGTCTGGCTCTGGGGACTCCCTTGTCACTCTCTTCTCCCCCACTCCCTCCCTTGTCACTCTCATTATTCCCCCCCTCCCCTGACACTCTCATTATTCCACCCCCCCTCCCCTGTCACTCTCATTATTCCACCCCCCCTCCCCTGTCACTCTCATTATTCCCCCCCTCCCCCGTCACTCTCATTATTCCCCCCCTCCCCCCTCCCTTGTCACTCTCATTATTCCCCCCCTCCCCCCTCCCTTGTCAATGTCATTATTCCACCCCCCCCCTCCCCTGTCACTCTCATTATTCCACCCCCCCTCCCCTGTCACTCTCATTATTCCACCCCCCCCCTCCCCTGTCACTCTCATTATTCCCCGCCTCCCCCCTCCCTTGTCACTCTCATTATTCCCCCCCTCCCCCCTCCCTTGTCACTCTCATTATTCCCCCCCCCTCTCATTATTCCCCCCTCCCTTGTCACTCTCATTATTCCCCCCCCCTCCCTTGTCACTCTCATTATTCCCCCCCTCCCTCTCATTATTCCCCCCCTCCCTCTCATTATTCCCCCCCTCCCTTGTCAATGTCATTATCCCCCCCCTCCCTTGTCACTCTCATTATTCCCCCCCCTCCCTTGTCAATGTCATTATCCCCCCCTCCCTTGTCACTCTCATTATTTCCCCCCCCCCTCCCTTGTCACTCTCATTATTCCCCCCCTCCCCCCTCCCTTGTCAATGTCATTATCCCCCCCCCTCCCTTGTCACTCTCATTATTCCACCCCAGCACCCCCTCCCTTGTCACTCTCATTATTCCCCCCCTCCCCTGTCACTCTCATTATTCCACCGCCCCTCCCCTGTCACTCTCATTATTCCACCCCCCCTCCCCTGTCACTCTCATTATTCCACCCCCCCCTCCCCTGTCACTCTCATTATTCCACCCCCCCCTCCCCTGTCACTCTCATTATTCCACCCCCCCCCCTCCACTGTCACTCTCATTATTCCACCCCCCCCCTCCCCTGTCACTCTCATTATTCCCCCCCTCCCCCCTCCCTTGTCACTCTCATTATTCCCCCCTCCCCTCCCCTCCCCTGTCACTCTCATTATTCCCCCCCTCCCCCCTCCCTTGTCACTCTCATTATTCCACCCCCCCTCCCCTGTCACTCTCATTATTCCACCCCCCCTCCCTTGTCACTCTCATTATTCCCCCCCTCCCCCCTCCCTTGTCACTCTCATTATTCCCCCCTCCTCCCTTGTCAATGTCATTATCCCCCCCCTCCCTTGTCACTCTCATTATTCCACCCCCCCTCCCTTGTCACTCTCATTATTCCCCCCCTCCCCCCTCCCTTGTCACTCTCATTATTCCCCCTCTCCCCTGTCACTCTCATTATTCCACCCCCCCTCCCCTGTCACTCTCATTATTCCACCCCCCCTCCCCTGTCACTCTCATTATTCCACCCCCCCCTCCCCTGTCACTCTCATTATTCCCCCCCTCCCTTGTCACTCTCATTATTCCCCCCCTCCCCCTTCCCTTGTCAATGTCATTATTCCCCCCCCTCCCTTGTCACTCTCATTATTCCCCCCCTCCCTCTCATTATTCCCCCCCCCTCCCTTGTCACTCTCATTATTCCCCCCCTCCCTCTCATTATTCCCCCCCCTCCCTTGTCAATGTCATTATCCCCCCCCTCCCTTGTCACTCTCATTATTCCCCCCTCCCTCCCTTGTCAATGTCATTATCCCCCCCCCCCTCCCTTGTCACTCTCATTATTCCACCCCGGCACCCCCCTCCCTTGTCACTCTCATTATCCCCCCCCCTCCCTTGTCACTCTCATTATTCCCCCCCCCTCCCTTGTCACTCTCATTATTCCCCCCCTCCCCCCTCCCTTGTCAATGTCATTATTCCCCCCCCCTTGTCACTTTCATTATTCCCCCCCTCCCTCTCATTATTCCCCCCCTCCCTTGTCACTCTCATTATTCCCCCCCTCCCTTGTCACTCTCATTATTCCACCCCTCCCTTGTCACTCTCTTCTCCCCCACTCCCTCCCTTGTCACTCTCATTATTCCACCCCAGCACCCCCCTCCCTTGTCACTCTCATTATTCCCCCCCTCCCCTGTCACTCTCATTATTCCACCCCCCCCCTCCCTTGTCACTCTCATTATTCCACCCCCCCTCCTTTGTCACTCTCATTATTCCCCCCCTTCCCCTCCCTTGTCACTCTCATTATTCCCCCCTCCCCCCTCCCTTGTCACTCTCATTATTCCCCCCCCCCCCTCCCTTGTCAATGTCATTATCCCCCCTCCCTTGTCACTCTCATTATTCCCCCCCTCCCTCTCATTATTCCCCCCCCTCCCTTGTCACTCTCATTATTCCCCCCCTCCCTTGTCACTCTCATTATTCCACCCCTCCCTTGTCACTCTCTTCTCCCCCACTCCCTCCCTTGTCACTCTCATTATTCCACCCCAGCACCCCCCTCCCTTGTCACTCTCATTATTCCCCCCCTCCCCTGTCACTCTCATTATTCCACCCCCCCCTCCCCTGTCACTCTCATTATTCCACCCCCCCCCTCCCCTGTCACTCTCATTATTCCACCCCCCCCTCCACTGTCACTCTCATTATTCCACCCCCCCTCCCCTGTCACTCTCATTATTCCCCTCTCCCCCCTCCCTTGTCACTCTCATTATTCCCCCCCTCCCCTGTCACTCTCATTATTCCCCCCCTCCCCCCTCCCTTGTCACTCTCATTATTCCACCCCCCCCTCCCCTGTCACTCTCATTATTCCACCCCCCCTCCCTTGTCACTCTCATTATTCCACCCCCCCTCCCTTGTCACTCTCATTATTCCCCCTCTCCCCCCTCCCTTGTCACTCTCATTATTCCCCCTCCCCCCTTGTCACTCTCATTATTCCCCCCTCCCCCCTTGTCACTCTCATTATTCCCCCCTCCCCCCTCCCTTGTCACTCTCATTATTCCCCCCCCTCCCTTGTCACTCTCATTATTCCCCCCCCCCTCCCTTGTCACTCTCATTATTCCCCCCCTCCCCCCTCCCTTGTCACTCTCATTATTCCCCCCCTCCCCCCTCCCTTGTCAATGTCATTATTCCCCCCCCCTCCCTTGTCACTCTCATTATTCCCCCCCTCCCTCTCATTATTCCCCCCTCCCTTGTCACTCTCATTATTCCCCCCCCTCCCTTGTCACTCTCATTATTCCCCCCCTCCCTCTCATTATTCCCCCCCCCTTGTCAATGTCATTATCCCCCCCCCTCCCTTGTCACTCTCATTATTCCCCCCCCCCTCCCTTGTCAATGTCATTATCCCCTCCCCCCTCCCTTGTCACTCTCATTATTCCCCCCCTCCCCTGTCACTCTCATTATTCCACCCCCCCCTCCCCTGTCACTCTCATTATTCCACCCCCCTCCCCTGTCACTCTCATTATTCCACCCCCCCCCTCCCCTGTCACTCTCATTATTCCCCCCCTCCCCCGTCACTCTCATTATTCCCCCCCTCCCCCCTCCCTTGTCAATGTCATTATTCCCCCCCCCTCCCTTGTCACTCTCATTATTCCCCCCCTCCCTCTCATTATTCCCCCCTCCCTTGTCACTCTCATTATTCCCCCCCCCTCCCTTGTCACTCTCATTATTCCCCCCCCTCCCTTGTCACTCTCATTATTCCCCCCCTCCCTCTCATTATTCCCCCCCTCCCTTGTCAATGTCATTATCCCCCCCCTCCCTTGTCACTCTCATTATTCCCCCCCCCTCCCTTGTCAATGTCATTATCCCCCCCCCCCTCCCTTGTCACTCTCATTATTCCACCCCGGCACCCCCCTCCCTTGTCACTCTCATTATCCCCCCCCTCCCTTGTCACTCTCATTATTCCCCCCCCCTCCCTTGTCACTCTCATTATTTCCCCCCTCCCTTGTCAATGTCATTATTTCCCCCCCCTTGTCACTCTCATTATTCCCCCCTCCCTTGTCACTCTCATTATTCCCCCCCCCTCCCTTGTCACTCTCATTATTCCCCCCCTCCCTTGTCACTCTCATTATTCCCCCCTCCCTCTCATTATTCCCCCCCCCTCCCTTGTCACTGTCATTATTCCACCCCTCCCTTGTCACTCTCTTCTCCCCCACTCCCTCCCTTGTCACTCTCATTATTCCACCCCAGCACCCCCCTCCCTTGTCACTCTCATTATTCCCCCCCCTCCCCTGTCACTCTCATTATTCCACACCCCCCTCCCCTGTCACTCTCATTATTCCACCCCCCCCTCCCCTGTCACTCTCATTATTCCACCCCCCCTCCCCTGTCACTCTCATTATTCCACCCCCCCCTCCACTGTCACTCTCATTATTCCACCCCCCCTCCCCTGTCACTCTCATTATTCCACCCCCCCTCCCCTGTCACTCTCATTATTCCACCCCCCCTCCCCTGTCACTCTCATTATTCCCCCCCTCCCCTCCCCTGTCACTCTCATTATTCCCCCCTCCCTTGTCACTCTCATTATTCCACCCCCCCCCTCCCCTGTCACTCTCATTATTCCACCCCCCCTCCCTTGTCACTCTCATTATTCCACCCCCCCTCCCTTGTCACTCTCATTATTCCCCCCCTCCCCCCTCCCTTGTCACTCTCATTATTCCCCCCCTCCCCCCTTGTCACTCTCATTATTCCCCCCTCCCCCCTCCCTTGTCACTCTCATTATTCCCCCCCTCCCTTGTCACTCTCATTATTCCCCCCCCCCTCCCTTGTCACTCTCATTATTCCCCCCCTCCCCCCTCCCTTGTCACTCTCATTATTCCCCCCCTCCCCCCTCCCTTGTCAATGTCATTATCCCCCCCCTCCCTTGTCACTCTCATTATTCCCCCCCCTCCCTCTCATTATTCCCCCCTCCCTTGTCACTCTCATTATTCCCCCCCTCCCTTGTCACTCTCATTATTCCCCCCCCCTCCCTTGTCACTCTCATTATTCCCCCCCTCCCTCTCATTATTCCCCCCCCTCCCTTGTCAATGTCATTATCCCCCTCCCTCCCTTGTCACTCTCATTATTCCCCCCCCTCCTCCCTTGTCAATGTCATTATCCCCCCCCCCCCCCTTGTCACTCTCATTATTCCACCCCGGCACCCCCCTCCCTTGTCACTCTCATTATTCCCCCCCCCCTCCCTTGTCACTCTCATTATTCCCCCCCCTCCCTTGTCACTCTCATTATTCCCCCCCTCCCTCTCATTATTCCCCCCCTCCCTTGTCACTCTCATTATTCCCCCCCTCCCTTGTCACTCTCATTATTCCACCCCTCCCTTGTCACTCTCTTCTCCCCCACTCCCTCCCTTGTCACTCTCATTATTCGACCCCAGCCCCCCCCTCCCTTGTCACTCTCATTATTCCCCCCCCTCCCCTGTCACTCTCATTATTCCACCCCCCCCTCCCCTGTCACTCTCATTATTCCACCCCCCCTCCCCTGTCACTCTCATTACTCCACCCCCCCTCCCCTGTCACTCTCATTATTCCACCCCCCCCTCCACTGTCACTCTCATTATTCCACCCCCCCTCCCCTGTCACTCTCATTATTCCCCCCCTCCCCCCTCCCTTGTCACTCTCATTATTCCCCCCTCCCCTCCCCTGTCACTCTCATTATTCCCCCCCTCCCCCCTCCCTTGTCACTCTCATTATTCCACCCCCCCTCCCCTGTCACTCTCAATATTCCACCCCCCCCTCCCTTGTCACTCTCATTATTCCACCCCCCCTCCCTTGTCACTCTCATTATTCCCCCCTCCCCCCTCCCTTGTCACTCTCATTATTCCCCCCTCCCCCCTTGTCACTCTCATTATTCCCCCCTCCCTTGTCACTCTCATTATTCCCCCCTCCCCCCTCCCTTGTCACTCTCATTATTCCCCCCCCTCCCTTGTCACTCTCATTATTCCCCCCCTCCCCCCTCCCTTGTCACTCTCATTATTCCCCCCCTCCCTTGTCACTCTCATTATTCCCCCCGTCCCCCCTCCCTTGTCACTCTCATTATTCCCCCCCTCCCCCCTCCCTTGTCAATGTCATTATTCCCCCCCTCCCTTGTCACTCTCATTATTCCCCCCCTCCCTCTCATTATTCCCCCCTCCCTTGTCACTCTCATTATTCCCCCCCCCTCCCTTGTCACTCTCATTATTCCCCCCCTCCCTCTCATTATTCCCCCCCCTCCCTTGTCAATGTCATTATCCCCCCCCCCCTCCCTTGTCACTCTCATTTTTCCCCCCCCCCTCCCTTGTCAATATCATTATCCCCTCCCCCCTCCCTTGTCACTCTCATTATTCCACCCCGGCACCCCCCTCTCTTGTCACTCTCATTATTCCCCCCCCTCCCTTGTCACTCTCATTATTCCCCCCCCTCCCTTGTCACTCTCATTATTCCCCCCCTCCCCCATCCCTTGTCAATGTCATTATTTCCCCCCCCTCCCTTGTCACTCTCATTATCCCCCCCCCTCCCTTGTCACTCTCATTATTCCCCCCCCTCCCCCTCCCTTGTCACTCTCATTATTCCCCCCCCCTCCCTTGTCACTCTCATTATTCCCCCCCTCCCCCCTCCCTTGTCAATGTCATTATTCCCCCCCTCCCTCTCATTATTCCCCCCCTCCCTTGTCACTCTCATTATTCCCCCCCCCCCTCCCTTGTCACTCTCATTATTCCCCCCCCCTCCCTTGTCACTCTCATTATTCCACCCCGGCACCCCCCTCCCTTGTCACTCTCATTATTCCCCCCCTCCCTTGTCACTCTCATTATTCCCCCCTCCCCCTCCCTTGTCACTCTCATTATTCCCCCCTCCCCTCCCCTCCCCTGTCACTCTCATTATTCCCCCCCTCCCCCCTCCCTTGTCACTCTCATTATTCCACCCCCCCCTCCCCTGTCACTCTCATTATTCCACCCCCCCTCCCTTGTCACTCTCATTATTCCCCCCCTCCCCCCTCCCTTGTCACTCTCATTATTCCCCCCTCCTCCCTTGTCAATGTCATTATCCCCCCCCTCCCTTGTCACTCTCATTATTCCACCCCCCCTCCCTTGTCACTCTCATTATTCCCCCCCTCCCCCCTCCCTTGTCACTCTCATTATTCCCCCTCTCCCCTGTCACTCTCATTATTCCACCCCCCCTCCCCTGTCACTCTCATTATTCCACCCCCCCTCCCCTGTCACTCTCATTATTCCACCCCCCCCTCCCCTGTCACTCTCATTATTCCCCCCCTCCCTTGTCACTCTCATTATTCCCCCCCTCCCTTGTCACTCGCATTATTCCCCCCATCCCTTGTCAATGTCATTATTCCCCCCCTCCCGTCACTCTCATTATTCCCCCACCCCCCTCCCTTGTCACTCTCATTATTCCCCCCCATCCCTTGTCAATGTCCTTATTCCACCCCCCTCCTTTGCCAATGTCATTATTCCCCCCTCCCCCCTCCCCTGTCACTCTCATTATTATCCCTCCCCCCTCCCTTGTCACTCTCATTATTATCCCCCCTCCCTTGTCACTCTCATTATTCCCCCCCTCCCCCCTCCCTTGTCACTCTCATTATTCCCCCCCTCCCTTGTCAATGTCATTATTCCCCCCCTCCCTTGTCACTCTCATTATTCCCCCCCTCCCCCGTCACTCTCATTATTCCCCCCCTCCCTTGTCAATGTTATTATTCCCCCCCTCCCCTGTCACTCTCATTATCCCCCCCTCCCTTGTCAATGTCATTATTCCCCCCCCCTCCCTTGTCAATGTCATTATCCCCCCCCCTCCCTTGTCAATGTCATTATCCCCCCCTCCCTTGTCAATGTCATTATTCCCCCCCCCTCCCTTATCAATGTCATTATTCCCCCCCCCTCCCTTGTCAATGTCATTATTCCCCCCCCCTCCCTTATCAATGTCATTATTCCCCCCCTCCCTTGTCAATCTCATTAGTCCTCCCCCCCTCCCTTATCAATGTCATTATTCCCCCCCCTCCCTTGTCAATCTCATTAGTCCTCCCCCCCTCCCTTATCAATGTCATTATTCCCCCCCCTCCCTTGTCAATCTCATTAGTCCTCCCCCCCTCCCTTATCAATGTCATTATCCCCCCCCTCCCTTGTCAATCTCATTATTCCCCCCCCCCCTCCCTTGTCAATGTCATTATTCCCCCCCCTCCCTTGTCAATGTCATTATTCCCCCCCCTTCCTTATCAATGTCATTATTCCCCCCCTCCCTTGTCAATGTCATTATTCCCCCCCCTCCCTTATCAATGTCATTATTCCCCCCCTCCCTTGTCAATCTCATTAGTCCTCCCCCCCTCCCTTATCAATGTCATTATTCCCCCCCCTCCCTTGTCAATGTCATTTTTTCCCCCCTCCCTTGTCAATCTCATTAGTCCTCCCCCCCTCCCTTATCAATGTCATTATTCCCCCCCCCCCCTTATCAATGTCATTATTCCCCCCCCTCCCTTATCAATGTCATTATTCCCCCCCCTCCCTTGTCAATGTCATTATTCCCCCCCCCTCCCTTGTCAATGTCATTTTTTTCCCCCCTCCCTTATCAATGTTATTATTCCCCCCCCCCCTATCAATGTCATTATTCCTCCCCCTCCCTTATCAATGTCATTATTCCCCCCCCTCCCTTGTCAATGTCATTATTCCCCCCCCCCTCCCTTATCAATGTCATTATTCCCTCCCCCTCCCTTATCAATGTCATTATTCCCCCCCCCTCCCTTGTCAATCTCATTAGTCCTCCCCCCCTCCCTTATCAATGTCATTATTCCCCCCCCCTCCCTTATCAATGTCATTATCCCCCCCCTTCCTTATCAATGTCATTATTCCCCCCCCTCCCTTGTCAATGTCATTATTCCCCCCCTCCCTTATCAATGTCATTATTCCCCCCCCCTCCCTTATCAATGTCATTATTCCCCCCCCCTCCCTTATCAATGTCATTATTCCCCCCCCTCCCTTGTCAATCTCATTAGTCCTCCCCCCTCCCTTATCAATGTCATTATTCCCCCCCTCCCTTGTCAATGTCATTATCCCCCCCCTCCCTTGTCACTCTCATTATTCCCCCCCCCCTCCCTCTCATTATTCCCCCCTCCCTTGTCACTCTCATTATTCCCCCCCCCCCTCCCTTGTCACTCTCATTATTCCCCCCCTCCCTCTCATTATTCCCCCCCCTCCCTTGTCAATGTCATTATCCCCCCCCCCTCCCTTGTCACTCTCATTATTCCCCCCCCCCTCCTCCCTTGTCAATGTCATTATCCCCCCCCCCTCCCTTGTCACTCTCATTATTCCACCCCGGCACCCCCCTCCCTTGTCACTCTCATTATTCCCCCCCCCCTCCCTTGTCACTCTCATTATTCCCCCCCCTCCCTTGTCACTCTCATTATTCCCCCCTCCCTCTCATTATTCCCCCCCTCCCTTGTCACTCTCATTATTCCCCCCCTCCCTTGTCACTCTCATTATTCCACCCCTCCCTTGTCACTCTCTTCTCCCCCACTCCCTCCCTTGTCACTCTCATTATTCCACCCCAGCACCCCCCTCCCTTGTCACTCTCATTATTCCACCCCCCCCCCTCCCCTGTCACTCTCATTATTCCACCCCCCCTCCTCTGTCACTCCCATTATTCCACCCCCCCTCCCCTGTCACTCTCATTATTCCACCCCCCCCTCCACTGTCACTCTCATTATTCCACCCCCCCCTCCCCTGTCACTCTCATTATTCCCCCCCTCCCTTGTCACTCTCATTATTCCCCCCTCCCCTCCCCTGTCACTCTCATTATTCCCCCCTCCCCCCTCCCTTGTCACTCTCATTATTCCACCCCCCCCTCCCCTGTCACTCTCATTATTCCACCCCCCCCTCCCTTGTCACTCTCATTATTCCACCCCCCCTCCCTTGTCACTCTCATTATTCCCCCCTCCCCCCTCCCTTGTCACTCTCATTATTCCCCCCTCCCCCCTTGTCACTCTCATTATTCCCCCCTCCCCCCTCCCTTGTCACTCTCATTATTCCCCCCCCTCCCTTGTCACTCTCATTATTCCCCCCCTCCCCCCTCCCTTGTCACTCTCATTATTCCCCCCCCTCCCCCCTCCCTTGTCACTCTCATTATTCCCCCCCTCCCCCTCCCTTGTCAATGTCATTATTCCCCCCCTCCCTTGTCACTCTCATTATTCCCCCCCTCTTTCTCATTATTCCCCCCTCCCTTGTCACTCTCATTATTCCCCCCCCCCTCCCTTGTCACTCTCATTATTCCCCCCCTCCCTCTCATTATTCCCCCCCCTCCCTTGTCAATGTCATTATCCCCCCCCCTCCCTTGTCACTCTCATTATTCCCCCCCCCCTCCCTTGTCAATATCATTATCCCCTCCCCCCTCCCTTGTCACTCTCATTATTCCACCCCGGCACCCCCCTCTCTTGTCACTCTCATTATTCCCCCCCCCCTCCCTTGTCACTCTCATTATTCCCCCCCCCTCCCTCGTCACTCTCATTATTCCCCCCCTCCCCCATCCCTTGTCAATGTCATTATTTCCCCCCCTCCCTTGTCACTCTCATTATTCCCCCCCCCCTCCCTTGTCAATGTCATTATCCCCCCCCTCCCTTGTCATTCTCATTATTCCCCCCCCTCCCCCCTCCCCCCTCCCTTGTCACTCTCATTATTCCCCCCCCCCTCCCTTGTCAATGTCATTATTCCCCCCCTCCCTCTCATTATTCCCCCCCCCCTCCCTTGTCACTCTCATTATTCCCCCCCTCCCTCTCATTATTCCCCCCCCCCTCCCTTGTCACTCTCATTATTCCCCCCCCTCCCTTGTCACTCTCATTATTCCACCCCGGCACCCCACTCCCTTGTCACTCTCATTATTCCCCCCCTCCCTTGTCACTCTCATTATTCCCCCCTCCCCCTCCCTGTCACTCGCATTATTCCCCCCATCCCTTGTCAATGTCATTATTCCCCCCCTCCCGTCACTCTCATTATTCCCCCACCCCCCTCCCTTGTCACTCTCATTATTCCCCCCCATCCCTTGTCAATGTCCTTATTCCACCCCCCTCCTTTGCCAATGTCATTATTCCCCCCTCCCCCCTCCCCTGTCACTCTCATTATTATCCCCCCCCCTCCCTTGTCACTCTCATTATTATCCCCCCCTCGTCACTCTCATTATTCCCCCCCTCCCCCCTCCCTTGTCACTCTCATTATTCCCCCCCTCCCTTGTCAATGTCATTATTCCCCCCCTCCCTTGTCACTCTCATTATTCCCCCCCTCCCCTGTCACTCTCATTATTCCCCCCCTCCCTTGTCAATGTCATTATTCCCCTCCTCCCTTGTCACTCTCATTATTCCCCCCCTCCCTTGTCACTCTCATTATTCCCCCCCTCCCTTGTCAATGTTATTATTCCCCCCCCTCCCCTGTCACTCTCATTATCCCCCCCTCCCTTGTCAATGTCATTATTCCCCCCCCCTCCCTTGTCAATGTCATTATCCCCCCCCTCCCTTGTCAATTTCATTATCCCCCCCCCCTCCCTTGTCAATGTCATTATTTCCCCCCCCCCTCCCTTATCAATGTCATTATCCCCCCCCCTCCCTTGTCAATGTCATTATTCCCCCCCCCCCTCCCTTATCAATGTCATTATTCCCCCCCTCCCTTGTCAATCTCATTAGTCCTCCCCCCTCCCTTATCAATGTCATTATTCCCCCCCCTCCCTTGTCAATCTCATTATCCCCCCCCCCTCCCTTATCAATGTCATTATTCCCCCCCCTCCCTTGTCAATGTCATTATTCCCCCCCTTCCTTATCAATGTCATTATTCCCCCCCCCTCCCTTATCAATGTCATTATTCCCCCCCCCCCTCCCTTATCAATGTCATTATTCCCCCCCTCCCTCCCTTATCAATGTCATTATTCCCCCCCTCCCTTGTCAATGTCATTATTCCCCCCCTCCCTTGTCAATCTCATTAGTCCTCCCCCCCTCCCTTATCAATGTCATTATTCCCCCCCCCCTTATCAATGTCATTATTCCCCTCCCCCTTCCTTATCAATGTCATTATTCCCCCCCTCCCTTATCAATGTCATTATTTCCCCCCCCCTCCCTTATCAATGTCATTATTCCCCCCCTCCCTTATCAATGTCATTATTTCCCCCCCCCCTCCCTTATCAATGTCATTATTCCCCCCCCCTCCCTTATCAATGTCATTATTCCCCCCCCCTTATCAATGTCATTATTCCCCCCCCCTCCCTTGTCAATGTCATTTTCCCCCCCCTCCCTTGTCAATCTCATTAGTCCTCCCCCCCTCCCTTATCAATGTCATTATTCCCCCCCCTCCCTTGTCAATGTCATTATTCCCCCCCCCCCTCCCTTGTCAATGTCATTTCCCCCCCCCCCCCTCCCTTGTCAATGTCATTTTCCCCCCCCTCCCTTGTCAATCTCATTAGTCCTCCCCCCCTCCCTTGTCAATGTCATTATTCCCCCCCTCCCTTATCAATGTCATTATTCCCCCCCCCTCCCTTGTCAATCTCATTATTCCCCCCCCTCCCTTATCAATGTCATTATTCCCCCCCCTCCCTTATCAATGTCATTATTCCCCCCCCTCCCTTGTCAATCTCATTATTCCCCCCCCCCCTCCCTTATCAATGTCATTATTCCCCCCCTCCCTTGTCAATGTCATTATTCCCCCCCCCCTCCCTTATCAATGTCATTATTCCCCCCCTCCCTTATCAATGTCATTATTCCCCCCCCCCTCCCTTGTCAATGTCATTATTCCCCCCCCCCTCCCTTATCAATGTCATTTTTCCCCCCCTCCCTTGTCAATCTCATTATTCCCCCCCCCCTCCCTTATCAATGTCGTTATTCCCCCCCCCCCCTCCCTTGTCAATCTCATTAGTCCTCCCCCCCTTATCAATGTCATTATTCCCCCCCCCTCCCTTATCAATGTCATTATTCCCCCCCCCTCCCTTGTCAATGTCATTATTCCCCCCCCTCCCTTATCAATGTCATTATTCCCCCCCTCCCTCGTCAATCTCATTAGTCCTCCCCCCCTCCCTTATCAATGTCATTATTCCCCCCCCTCCCTTGTCAATCTCATTATTCCCCCCCCCTCCCTTATCAATGTCATTATTCCCCCCCCTCCCTTGTCAATGTCATTATTCCCCCCCCCTTCCTTATCAATGTCATTATTCCCCCCCTCCCTTGTCAATCTCATTATTCCTCCCCCTCCCTTATCAATGTCATTATTCCTCCCCCTCCCTTGTCAATGTCATTATTCCCCCCCTCCCTTATCAATCTCATTATTCCCCCCCTCCCTTATCAATCTCATTAGTCCTCCCCCCCTCCCTTATCAATCTCATTATTCCTCCCCCCCTCCCTTATCAATGTCATTATCCCCCCCCCCTCCCTTGTCAATCTCATTAGTCCTCCCCCCCTCCCTTATCAATGTCATTATTCCCCCCCCTCCCTCGTCAATCTCATTAGTCCTCCCCCCCTCCCTTATCAATGTCATTATTCCCCCCCCCCCTCCCTTGTCAATCTCATTATTCCCCCCCCCCCTCCCTTATCAATGTCATTATTCCCCCCCTCCCTTGTCAATCTCATTATTCCCCCCCCCCTCCCTTATCAATGTCATTATCCCCCCCCCCTCCCTTGTCAATGTCATTATTCCCCCCCCCTCCCTTGTCAATGTCATTATTCCCCCCCCCTTCCTTATCAATGTCATTATTCCTCCCCCTCCCTTATCAATCTCATTATTCCCCCCCTCCCTTGTCAATCTCATTATTCCCCCCCCTCCCTTATCAATGTCATTATTCCCCCCTCCCTTGTCAATCTCATTATTCCCCCCCCCCTCCCTTGTCAATGTCATTATTCCCCCCCTCCCTTATTAATGTCATTATTCCCCCCCTCCCTTATCAATGTCATTATTCCTCCCCCCCTCCCTTATCAATCTCATTATTCCCCCCCTCCCTTATCAATGTCATTATTCCCCCCCTCCCTTGTCAATCTCATTAGTCCTCCCCCCCTCCCTTATCAATGTCATTATTCCCCCCCTCCCTTGTCAATGTCATTATTCCCCCCCCCTCCCTTATCAATGTCATTATTCCCCCCCTCCCTTGTCAATCTCATTAGTCCTCCCCCCCTCCCTTATCAATGTCATTATTCCCCCCCTCCCTTATCAATGTCATTATTCCCCCCCATCCCTTGTCAATCTCATTATTCCTCCCCCTCCCTTATCAATGTCATTATTCCCCCCTCCCTTGTCAATCTCATTAGTCCTCCCCCCCTCCCTTATCAATGTCATTATTTCCCCCTCCCTTGTCAATGTCATTATTCCCCCCCCTCCCTTATCAATGTCATTATTCCCCCCCTCCCTCGTCAATCTCATTAGTCCTCCCCCCCTCCCTTATCAATGTCATTATTCCCCCCCCCCTCCCTTGTCAATCTCATTATTCCCCCCCCCCTCCCTTATCAATGTCATTATTCCCCCCCTCCCTTGTCAATCTCATTATTCCCCCCCCCCTCCCTTATCAATGTCATTATCCCCCCCCCTCCCTTGTCAATGTCATTATTCCCCCCCCCTTCCTTATCAATGTCATTATTCCCCCCCTCCCTTGTCAATCTCATTATTCCTCCCCCTCCCTTATCAATCTCATTATTCCCCCCCTCCCTTGTCAATCTCATTATTCCCCCCCCTCCCTTATCAATGTCATTATTCCCCCCTCCCTTGTCAATCTCATTATTCCCCCCCCCTCCCTTGTCAATGTCATTATTCCCCCCCTCCCTTATTAATGTCATTATTCCCCCCCTCCCTTATCAATGTCATTATTCCTCCCCCCCTCCCTTATCAATGTCATTATTCCCCCCCTCCCTTATCAATCTCATTATTCCCCCCCTCCCTTATCAATGTCATTATTCCCCCCCTCCCTTGTCAATCTCATTAGTCCTCCCCCCCTCCCTTATCAATGTCATTATTCCCCCCCTCCCTTGTCAATGTCATTATTCCCCCCCCCTCCCTTATCAATGTCATTATTCCCCCCCTCCCTTGTCAATCTCATTAGTCCTCCCCCCTCCCTTATCAATGTCATTATTCCCCCCCTCCCTTATCAATCTCATTATTCCCCCCCTCCCTTATCAATGTCATTATTCCCCCCCTCCCTTATCAATCTCATTATTCCCCCCCTCCCTTATCAATCTCATTATTCCCCCCCTCCCTTATCAATGTCATTATTCCCCCCCATCCCTTGTCAATCTCATTATTCCTCCCCCTCCCTTATCAATGTCATTATTCCCCCCTCCCTTGTCAATCTCATTATTCCCCCCACCTCTAGTGTAGCGTGGCCGAGCTCTGTTCGGTCCGCGGTACAGGAGCATTTGTTTCCTGTACCCGGCCGGACTGAAAGGAAGTGAACACTAAGTGAGCACTTCCTGTCAGTCCGGCCGGGTACAGGAAACAAAAGCTCCTGTACCGCGGAACGAACAGAGCTCGGCCACGCTACATTAACAACAGCACAGAGCAGACACACAGCAGGCGCAGGTTGCGCAGCAATGAGCCGGCGGCCGGAGATTCAAATTAGAGCGGCAAGCGCTCAGGACTCCGTCCTGAGCGCTTGCCGCTATAATTTGAATCTCCGGCCGCCTGGAGACTCAGGAGGCGCAGCATGAGGGGCGCCGCCGGCCGAACTTATATAACCAACTTTTTTTTTTTTTTTTACACCGCAACGGGTGCCCCCTGCTAAATGGCGCCCTAGGCGACTGCCTATGTCGCCTTAGGCTACTTTCACACCTGCGTTTAGGTCGGATCCGTCTGGTATGTGCCCAGACGGATCCGCACCTATAATGCAAACGCTTAGATCCGTTCAGAACGGATCCGTTTGCATTACCATGAACAAAAAAAAAAAAAAAATAATTTTTTTTTTTTTTTTTTTTTTTTTGTTAATGATAGTGCAAACGGATCCGTTTTGACTTTACATTGAAAGTCAATGGGAGACGGATCCGTTTGAAAATTGAGCCATACTGTGTCAACTTCAAACGGATCCGTCCCCATTGACTTTTACATTGTAAGTCTGGACGGATCCGTTTGCCTCCGCACGGCCAGGCGGACACCCGAACGCTGCAAGCTGCGTTCGGATGTCCGCCTGCTGAGCGGAACGGAGGCCAAGCGGAGCCAGACTGAGGCATTCTGAGCAGATCCGCCTCCACTCAGAATGCATTAGGGCTGGACGGATCCGTTCGGGGCCGCTTGTGAGAGCCTTCAAACGGAACTCACAAGCGGAGCCCCGAACGCTAGTGTGAAAGTAGCCTTACTAGTGGAGCCGGCCCTGCCCTCATGGCGACTGCAAACGCCTGGTGGTAAATGACTGCAACGAACCATGACATCAGTGGGGTAAAAAGTCACTGATTGGTGGCGTCTCCAATCACAGACTCAGTCAGCGGGTGTCTGCCGTGTAAAACATGGTGTCAATCAGCAAAAAATGTAGGAATTTCTTCATGGTGATGTACATCCTAAACTGACCGCAGAAGCCCATCGCCAAGGACAATACCGGCTGGGTGACCACCGCGCCCCCCCCCCCACCGACCAAACCACAAAGGCACCGTCCATGGAACGTTAAATAGATTATATTATGCACTGACATCTTTGTGAAGACCCAATCCTAGTACAACCCCCATTATCCCATCTCCCACCTTAATCAAGACTATGAAATCCTAGCCGATTGCTGACAGCGACTCTTTCCCTCCATCCCTGTGCCCTCGCCCACAGATGACGCTACTCAGCCCGGATGCTTTCTGCACGGTATCGCCTCTCCGCTCCTCAGGGCTGATCTCACGAATCTTCTAGTGTCCCTGTTGCTTCCTCCATTTCTTACACCTACAGATGAGAGGGCGATTGTGGCCGTGTTTAGAAATTTCATCTGCAATTAAGCTCATCTAAAGTCGCCCTACGACAAACCAGACAGAATGGTGGCATCTTCTTCCCCGCCATGGACAATACGAGAGCTCTCACTCACCAGGTCCTGGTTCTTCTAGCTCTACTCCCTGCTTCACATAACTCCTGCCTCCCATGATGAAACTAATCGCCATCCGCTCCGCAGTGATTTAAACCCCAAGGCCTCAACGCTTCTTTCCAGGATGGCGGACCGTTGGCTGTATTGTGGGGGTGGATGCCATGTTTTTTAGGGTGTAGCTCTCATTGTGAGCTTGTCCCTCATGAGAAATGTCCCCCAGAAAATACTGAAATATTCTAACTCCCTGCACCCCATTACAGATTACACTGTATCCCAACTAGTCTGCCAACATAGTCCAGACCCATGGACTGAAGATACTGCAGAGAAAGCTCCCGATCCTTGTCATCAACCTCGTACTGGGACATGGCCCCTGAGCGTGCATCTCACCAATGCAGAATTTTCTCATGGGGGCGAGCGGCGCCTACATCCAGCTGCCCCGGTGTGTAGAACCTGAGGCGATCTCCACCACTGTTTCTGGGGCCATCTAATATTGGAGAAGGCTGGAGTGGTCTGCTCTCTCCCACTTAGTTAATTCTGCTCCATTGAAACCATCTTTCTGCATGGACCCTCTCCCGGCGAGCCGCCATCTTTCTGCATGGACGCTCTGCCCACGGGCCGCCATCTTTCTGCATGGACCCTCTCCCCGTGGGCCGCCATCCTTCTGCATGGACCCTCTCCCCGTGGGCCGCCATCCTTCTGCATGGACCCTCTCCCTGTGGACCGCCATCCTTCTGCATGGACCCTCTCCCTACGGGCCATCTTTCTGCATGGACGCTCTGCCCATGGGCCGCCATCTTTCTGCATGGAACCTCTCCACGTGGGCCACCATGTTTCTGCATGGACCCTCTACCCGCGCGCCGCCATCTTTCTGCATCGACCCTCTACCCGCGCGCTGCCATCTTTCTGCATGGACCCTCTCCCCTCGAGCTGCCACTGATTGTGTTAGTAATGGGATTAAGATAGCCGACTCCTAGATGAGTAGATCACCCTATGATACACTCAGGAGATAATCCCATCACATGTGTCTCCTCTCTCCCTATTCATTCATTATGGAGGGGGTGAAGATGTCTGTTTGCATGTTGTTCATGGTTGATTGCGTTATGTTGTTAGACTTCTTGAACTGTATATACTGAGTTGATCTTCAATAATTCCTGTTTTAGCCTCAACATAAGAATGTCATCTCATGTGCAGGGGGGGGGGGGGGGGGGCAGCTATATTTACTCTGGGGATTGCTATCGGTATTATACTCCCCTGTGATTACAACATGGTTCTACCCACTGGAAGCTGGATCCTGGTCTTGGGCCCAGGGTGGGTGGAAGACGGCAAGATCCCAACCAAGCTGCGGCGGTTCGTGGGGTCGGCAGTGATTACGGTGTCAAGTGGAGTGCTTGGAGTCCTCGGGAAGCACTAGGAGCATCCATCAACGGAGGTACCCAGTCGGAGTGCCAGGAGATCCGTTACACTCTCCCTACGGGCCGCCATCTTTCTGCATGGACCCTCTCCCCACGGGTGCATTTTTCTGCATGGACCCTCTCCCCATGGGCCGCCATCCTTCTGCATGGACCCTCTCCCCACGGGCGCCATTTTTCTGCATGGACACTCTCCCCGCGGGCCGCCATCTTTCTGCATGGACCCTCTCCCCACGGGCTGCCATCCTTCTGCATGGACCCTCTCCCCGCGGGACGCCATCCTTCTGCATAAACCCTCTCCCCACATGACGCCATCCTTCTGCATGGACCCTCTCCCCGCGGGACGCTATCCTTCTGCGTGGACCCTCTCCCAGCGGGCCACCATCTTTCTGCATGGAGCTTCTCCCCACGGGCCATCTTTCTGCATGGACCCTCTCCCCACGGGCCAAAGTCAAGGAGGTTTCTTCTTTGCAAAACCCAACACGGAGATCAAAGTCCACTCGACTCCAAGAACAATCAGAGGCAGTTAACCCAGAAACTTCATGAAAATTATTATGACCGGTGGTCTGTATGGGGTGGTCTATACAACCCCTCCTTATCCTCCCCCGCATTATAACATTCCTTGTGTTTCACGACCAGTGGGCATTGGTCAGAGGTGGAAGTTGATATCGGTATTGGTTACGTTGGGTATATGAAGTTACGATAACGCAGAGGTGCACCACAGGGGGCAGAGGTAAGTGACAGGGGCCAGATCCTCCCATGATGAAACTAATCGCCATCCGCTCCGCAGTGATTTAAACCCCAAGGCCTCAACGCTTCTTTCCAGGATGGCGGACCGTTGGCTGTATTGTGGGGGTGGATGCCATGTTTTTTAGGGTGTAGCTCTCATTGTGAGCTTGTCCCTCATGAGAAATGTCCCCCAGAAAATACTGAAATATTCTAACTCCCTGCACCCCATTACAGATTACACTGTATCCCAACTAGTCTGCCAACATAGTCCAGACCCATGGACTGAAGATACTGCAGAGAAAGCTCCCGATCCTTGTCATCAACCTCGTACTGGGACATGGCCCCTGAGCGTGCATCTCACCAATGCAGAATTTTCTCATGGGGGCGAGCGGCGCCTACATCCAGCTGCCCCGGTGTGTAGAACCTGAGGCGATCTCCACCACTGTTTCTGGGGCCATCTAATATTGGAGAAGGCTGGAGTGGTCTGCTCTCTCCCACTTAGTTAATTCTGCTCCATTGAAACCATCTTTCTGCATGGACCCTCTCCCGGCGAGCCGCCATCTTTCTGCATGGACGCTCTGCCCACGGGCCGCCATCTTTCTGCATGGACCCTCTCCCCGTGGGCCGCCATCCTTCTGCATGGACCCTCTCCCCGTGGGCCGCCATCCTTCTGCATGGACCCTCTCCCCGTGGGCCGCCATCCTTCTGCATGGACCCTCTCCCTACGGGCCATCTTTCTGCATGGACGCTCTGCCCATGGGCCGCCATCTTTCTGCATGGAACCTCTCCACGTGGGCCACCATGTTTCTGCATGGACCCTCTACCCGCGCGCTGCCATCTTTCTGCATGGACCCTCTCCCCTCGAGCTGCCACTGATTGTGTTAGTAATGGGATTAAGATAGCTGACTCTAGGAGCAGCCGACTCCTAGATGAGTAGATCACCCTATGATACACTCAGGAGATAATCCCATCACATGTGTCTCCTCTCTCCCTATTCATTCATTATGGAGGGGGTGAAGATGTCTGTTTGCATGTTGTTCATGGTTGATTGCGTTATGTTGTTAGACTTCTTGAACTGTATATACTGAGTTGATCTTCAATAATTCCTGTTTTAGCCTCAACATAAGAATGTCATCTCATGTGCAGGGGGGGGGGGGGGGGGCAGCTATATTTACTCTGGGGATTGCTATCGGTATTATACTCCCCTGTGATTACAACATGGTTCTACCCACTGGAAGCTGGATCCTGGTCTTGGGCCCAGGGTGGGTGGAAGACGGCAAGATCCCAACCAAGCTGCGGCGGTTCGTGGGGTCGGCAGTGATTACGGTGTCAAGTGGAGTGCTTGGAGTCCTCGGGAAGCACTAGGAGCATCCATCAACGGAGGTACCCAGTCGGAGTGCCAGGAGATCCGTTACACTCTCCCTACGGGCCGCCATCTTTCTGCATGGACCCTCTCCCCACGGGTGCATTTTTCTGCATGGACCCTCTCCCCATGGGCCGCCATCCTTCTGCATGGACCCTCTCCCCACGGGCGCCATTTTTCTGCATGGACACTCTCCCCGCGGGCCGCCATCTTTCTGCATGGACCCTCTCCCCACGGGCTGCCATCCTTCTGCATGGACCCTCTCCCCGCGGGACGCCATCCTTCTGCATGGACCCTCTCCCCACATGACGCCATCCTTCTGCATGGACCCTCTCCCCGCGGGACGCTATCCTTCTGCGTGGACCCTCTCCCAGCGGGCCACCATCTTTCTGCATGGAGCTTCTCCCCACGGGCCATCTTTCTGCATGGACCCTCTCCCCACGGGCCAAAGTCAAGGAGGTTTCTTCTTTGCAAAACCCAACATGGAGATCAAAGTCCACTCGACTCCAAGAACAATCAGAGGCAGTTAACCCGGAAACTTCATGAAAATTATTATGACCGGTGGTCTGTATGGGGTGGTCTATACAACCCCTCCTTATCCTCCCCCGCATTATAACATTCCTTGTGTTTCACGACCAGTGGGCATTGGTCAGAGGTGGAAGTTGATATCGGTATTGGTTACGTTGGGTATATGAAGTTACGATAACGCAGAGGTGCACCACAGGGGGCAGAGGTAAGTGACAGGGGCCAGATCCGGGAATTTGGATCTGTCGCTCTCTATCCCAATTGCATGTGGCAGTATAACCGATCCCCCCACATCAGGAGTTTTCGCTATCCCAGTGGTAATCCTTTAATGGAATGACATGCAGAACAGATATATAGCTCCTCAGCTCCTTACAGCGCCATGGCTGCCCAGCCCAGAATGAGGAGCGTGCCCCCATATGGTGCTGCTTTGGTCAGGGTGGGGTCTCCGCTCAGAGCCTGGTAATAGAAGGTACCGGAGAACAGGACAATTCCAGATGTCAGGAGAGATCCAGCCTGCAGGGAGAACAGAGAGCAGAGGGTGAGTGTGCGGTATATATACACAAGTCCCACCCACAAGATGTCCCCACCCTAGAGGATACAGGAGCAAATGTAGGCCCCAACCCAGAGGATACAGGAGCGAATACAAGCCCCATCAACAAGACGTCCAAACTCCAAATGATACAGGACCCACAAGATGTCCCCACTTTAGGATACAGGCCCCTTGTGCAAGACATCTCCTCCCCAGAGGATATAGGTCCTGCCCAAAAGATGTATCCTCCCAGGAAGAACCCAGGCCCCATCTCTTCTCTCAGGTTACATACCAGCAGGGGGCGCCGGCAGTGCGGTACGGCTAGTAAGGCCAGGCTGTGCAGGAAGTGATACCGATTACCTGTCTCATAAAGCTGAAAAACAGAACAAAAGAATCACTGATAAAATGCACCCCAGCAAAATGGGGAAGGGACACCACACCCGCCACCTCTAAAGTCAATGCAGGGCAGACCCCTGGAGCTGCAGGTCCTAGGAGCTGACCTTCTAATGGGTCAGCCCTGGGCGAGAATAACCATAAACAAATTAAGAGAACAAATATATATCCCTACACACATACAAACCCATATCCCACAAACACCACCACCACCATCAGCAGCAGCACAAGCTCCAGTAAGAAAGAGGACAATCACCTCCTTCAGGTACTCATCCCGATCACTGCGTCTGAACCCTACAACAAAAGGTAAGAAATGGTCAGATGTGTATATATCTATATGAAGTACAGAGCCTATAGTGTATACAGTGGCATGCAAAAGTTTGGGCGCCCCTGGTCAAAATTTCTGTTACTGTGAATAGTGAAGCAAGTTGAAGATGAGGTGATCTATAAAAAGACACAAAATTAAAGATGAAACACACTGTTCAAAAGGGAAAAAAAAAAGTCCCCTGATCTGCTGAAGGTTTTACCATGGCCCTCACAGTCCCCTGATCTGCTGAAGGTTTTACCATGGTCCTCACAGTCCCCTGATCTGCTAAAGGTTATTCCATGGCCCTCACAGTCCCCTGATCTGCTAAAGGTTATTCCATGGCCCTCACAGTCCCCTGATCTGCTGAAGGTTTTACCATGACCCTCACAGTCCCTGATCTGCTGAAGGTTTTACCATAGTCCTCACAGTCCCCTGATCTGCTGAAGGTTTTACCATGGTCCTCACAGTCCCCTGATCTGCTGAAGGTTTTACCATGGCCCTCACAGTCCCCTGATCTGCTGAAGGTTTTACCATGGCCCTCACAGTCCCCTGATCTGCTGAAGGTTTTACCATGGCCCCCACAGGCCCCTGATCTGCTGAAGGTTTTACCATGGCTCCCACTGTCCCCTGATCTGCTGAAGGTTTTACCATGACCCTCACAGTCCCCTGATCTGGTGAAGGTTTTATCATGGCTCCCACTGTCCCCTGATCTGCTGAAGGTTTTACCATGACCCTCACAGTCCCCTGATCTGCTGAAGGTTTTACCATGGCCCTCACAGTCCCCTGATCTGCTGAAGGTTTTACCATGACCCTCACAGTCCCCTGATCTGCTGAAGGTTTTACCATGGCCCTCACAGTCCCCTGATCTGCTGAAGGTTTTACCATAGTCCTCACAGTCCTGTGATCTGGTGAAGGTTTTACCATGGTCCTCACAGTCCCCTGATCTGCTGAAGGTTTTACCATGGCCCTCACAGTCCGCTGAAGGTTTTACCATGTCCTCACAGTCCCCTGATCTGCTGAAGGTTTTACCATGGCCCTCACAGTCCGCTGAAGGTTTTACCATGTCCTCACAGTCCCCTGATCTGCTGAAGGTTTTACCATGGCCCTCACAGTCCCCTGATCTGCTGAAGGTTTTACCATGTCCTCACAGTCTCCTGATCTGCTGAAGGTTTTACCATGGCCCTCACAGTCCCCTGATCTGCTGAAGGTTTTACCATGGCCTTCACAGTCCCCTGATCTGCTGAAGGTTTTACCATAGTCCTCACAGTCCCCTGATCTGCTGGAGGTTTTACCATGGCCCTCACAGTCCCTTGATCTGCTGAAGGTTTTACCATGTCCTCACAGTCCCCTGATCTGCTGAAGGTTTTACCATGGCCCCCACAGGCCCCTGATCTGCTGAAGGTTTTACCATGGCTCCCACTGTCCCCTGATCTGCTGAAGGTTTTACCATGACCCTCACAGTCCCCTGATCTGGTGAAGGTTTTATCATGGCTCCCACTGTCCCCTGATCTGCTGAAGGTTTTACCATGACCCTCACAGTCCCCTGATCTGATGAAGGTTTTACCATGGCCCTCACAGTCCCCTGATCTGCTGAAGGTTTTACCATGACCCTCACAGTCCCCTGATCTGCTGAAGGTTTTACCATGGCCCTCACAGTCCCCTGATCTGCTGAAGGTTTTACCATAGTCCTCACAGTCCTGTGATCTGGTGAAGGTTTTACCATGGTCCTCACAGTCCCCTGATCTGCTGAAGGTTTTACCATGGCCCTCACAGTCCGCTGAAGGTTTTACCATGTCCTCACAGTCCCCTGATCTGCTGAAGGTTTTACCATGGCCCTCACAGTCCGCTGAAGGTTTTACCATGTCCTCACAGTCCCCTGATCTGCTGAAGGTTTTACCATGGCCCTCACAGTCCCCTGATCTGCTGAAGGTTTTACCATGTCCTCACAGTCTCCTGATCTGCTGAAGGTTTTACCATGGCCCTCACAGTCCCCTGATCTGCTGAAGGTTTTACCATGGCCTTCACAGTCCCCTGATCTGCTGAAGGTTTTACCATAGTCCTCACAGTCCCCTGATCTGCTGGAGGTTTTACCATGGCCCTCACAGTCCCTTGATCTGCTGAAGGTTTTACCATGTCCTCACAGTCCCCTGATCTGCTGAAGGTTTTACCATGGCCCCCACAGGCCCCTGATCTGCTGAAGGTTTTACCATGGCTCCCACTGTCCCCTGATCTGAACAGTACTGAAAATCTTTGGAAATATCTCAAAAGAACAGAACATGCAAGATGACCCAGGAATCTCACAGAACTGGAACATTTCTACAAGGAAGAATGGAGAAGAACTGAAAGACTCTCTGCTGCTACAAAAAGCGCTTACAAGCTGTGATACCAGCCAAAGGGGGCGCTACTGGGTACTAACCATGCAGGGGACCCAGTTTTGATTTGTGCCCTTTTCCTTTTGAGAAAATGTAAATGAAGAAAATAAAAAATGTTTTTGCTTAAAATACAAAAAGGGAGTGTGTCCTTCTGGAGACCATTTCATCCTAAACTTGCTTAACTGTTCACAGTAACAGGAATTGTCTCCAGGGGCCGACAATCAATGTATGACCATCATAGATATATATAGTGACATTACAGGAGATCACCAGCAGGGGGAGCACAGTCCTCTATCAGTATATGACTATCAGATGTATATAGTGACATTACAGGAGATCACCAGCAGGGGGCGCACAGTCCTCTATCAGTGTATGACTATCAGATGTATATATATAGTGACATTACAGGAGATCACCAGCAGGGGGGGCACAGTCCTCTATCAGTGTATGACTTTCAGATATATATATGTAACGGTCCGTTTCAGCAGACAAGGGGTTAAAATCCGTTTAGGCTATAAGCCCCTTTCTGAGAGACAGGCACAGCTACTGCAGGACACCAATGTCCCGAACTGGATACAAAGTAGCACTCCAAACTGGAACCTCACGAATAGCTGCTAGCAGACGAACAGGAAAAGCATACAATCCTGGCAATCAGTCTCTACCAGCATACAGCGGATCCCCCCAATACCGAGACAAGGCTCCGTGTTGAGGGTCAAGCAGTGGTCTGACTGTACTTCACGTACAGCCTCTTTTATTCATAAACCACAAACATAGTACTGCCCACAGGGGTTTGAAATACAACCAATCAGTAATTTACAACACATACAATGTAACTACATCAACTAATCGTTCACGCCCCCAGAGGACCAGAATGAAGACTGTGACATAGGACAGATACAACATATCCCCACAATGCATCATGGTCTCCTCCTCTCTGTCCCGGAGACAACCTGAGGAGCAATCCAATTATCTCTGAGGACAAAGGGAGATCGCCAATACACATGTGAGGACAACAGAACAGACATCACCATTTAAACACACAATGGGACAATGGCACAATAGAAACACACCCAGCATAATCCTCCCAAGCTGACAAGTTACACTTATTATAAATTGTTACAACTTTGTGAGTTTACATTGGCCATACATATAACTTACATTAATTTAAACAGTATAACTTGGGGACAAACCTATCCAAAATTCACTTGAATAGGTTCAGGGGTTTAAAAGTTAGTATATGGCCCATAATCCAGGGGCAAGAGGCCAGCAGCCAGTCCTCTCCAAAACCCAGTGGCGAGGTTGGTTTCGCCACACATCCCCCCCCCCCCCCCCAGGGAAGACTAACCAGATACCTGACCTCACGCCGGTCGGTACCTGAGTTAGTCTGGCAGCCCACCCACAACCCAATACTGGACCTGTTGCATTTGGTAGCCTGTCTCTGTCCAGTGAGTCCACCAAGGTTATGTTGGAAGCTGGTACTCCCGGTCTCTGTGTTGCTCCCTGGCTTGGAGTGGAGGTTGCTTTGGGGGCAGGTATCAGCGGTACTCTGCCCTGGTGCCAGCGCTACCACGGAAGAAGCCTGGTTAGAGTCTGGTTGTTGGAGGGGGAGACCGACTGTCCCTACCCCCTGTGCTGTAAGTGCAGAGACCACGGTCCCATCTGCACTGTTGTGGGGCTTACTGTCTGCCCCTGGTGTGTTAAGCTGCCGCTGGGGAGAGGGGGTAACGAGCTCCTCTCCCATACATACTTCCAGCCGCTGGGGAGGGCGACCGACCGTCTCCGCTCCCAATACAGTGTCCTGTTGCTGGGGAAAGGAGACTGGGCTCTCTATTCCCTGCTGGACACTCTGCCGCTGGGGGACAGGACCGACTGTCTCTGCCCCCTGGAACTCCGCCTGCCGCTGGGGAATGGAGACTGGGCTCCCAATACCCAAAAAATCACTCTGCTGCTGGGGTACAGGAACTACTACCTCTGCCCCCTGTAACTCAGCCTGCCGCTGGGGAGGGAGGACGCTGCTCTCCTCTCCCTGCATTTCACACTGCCTTCCCGGCATATCACTCTGCTGCTGGGGGGCAGGAACTACTACCTCTGCCCCCTGTAACTCAGCCTGCCGCTGGGGAGGGAGGATGCTGCTCTCCTCTCCCTGCATTTCACACTGCCTTCTCGGCATATCACTCTGCTGCTGGGGGGCAGGAACAACTACCTCTGCCCCCTGTAACTCAGCCTGCCGCTGGGGAGGGAGGACGCTGCTCTCCTCTCCCTGCATTTCACACTGCCTTCCCGGCATATCACTCTGCTGCTGGGGGGCAGGAACTACTACCTCTGCCCCCTGTAACTCAGCCTGCCGCTGGGGAGGGAGGACGCTGCTCTCCTCTCCCTGCACTTCACACTGCCGCTGGGGAATGGAGACTGGGCTCCCAATTCCCTGCAGGACCGGCGGAGAGACCTCGGTCCCATCTCTACCAGCCACCTGGGGTCCTTCCCAGTAACACTCTACAATATCTGCCCAGCTGAATGGGTCTGGATCTGGGTCTGTCACCTTACCGTCCTGCTGAGCCTTCTCAATGAAGTGGAAGAGATCTCGGTAGTCCTGCTCCAGTTCCCACTCCAGGGTTGCTAGGTGAGCCAGGTCTTGCTCTACCTCATGGGGGTCATCCCACTCATGCCTAGCCTCCCTCTCATAGAAAATGTCCTGAAGTCTGGACTGTGCAGGGCTCCCGAAGTCAGGCTCTGCAAAGGACTCCCATAACAAGTCAGGACCATAAAACTCCTCTCACTCTGGCTTGTCATGTTCGGCTGTCCAGGGTATATACTGTGCCATATACCACCAAATCGCCTGGTAGGCATCCTCCAGCCATAGCTCCTGCCATACCCGGTGCTCTAGTTCCTTCACCCATTCCTCCAGGGGCTGCTCTCCCAGGAAGGGCATCCGCAGGGCCACTTGCTTCTGCAACTGCTGCTCTTCACTGGGGAGACTCTCACCCCGCTGGTATTGTACACTATCTAGGGCCTGGTACCAGATGCCTTTCCTTAATGCATCCCGGCCATCCAGGTCTTCCTCCTCGTATAACACTGCTGGTTCCATCCTGCTGCTGTCAGGGACGCTGTACTGGGACATGCGTTGCCCTTAAATTGTAGAATCCACAGAAATGGTGTCTCCTGTAGCTGTCCTTCTGGCTGTAGGAACGATCCCGCTGCTTGCCACCAATGTAACGGACCGTATCAGCAGACAAGGGGTTAAAAGGTTCAGGGGTTTAAAAGTTAGTATATGGCCCATAATCCAGGGGCAAGAGGCCAGCAGCCAGTCCTCTCCAAAACCCAGTGGCGAGGTTGGTTTCGCCAATATATATATATATAGTGACATTACAGGAGATCACCAGCAGGGGGAGCACAGTCCTCTATCAGTGTATGACTATCAGATGTACAGTCGTGGCCAA